>NC_143502.1:8140000-8765000 GCF_051622355.1 Phaseolus vulgaris
ATAAGAAAATAAAATTCATTCATACCGATAATGGAGCAGAATTTAATATGCATGTTTTCTTTGTTTCTAAAGGCATAACACATCAAACTACTTGTATTGAAACACCTCAACAAAATGGTATTGTTGAACGTAAACACCAACACCTTTTAAATGTTACTCGTGCCTTACTTTTTCAAGCTAATTTACCTTCTTTATTTTGGGAATTTGTTGTTAAACATGTTGCTTTTTTAATTAACTGCACCCCCACCCTTATCATCTCTAATCTTGCTCCCCATGAAAAACTTTATGGCACATAATGTGATTTATCCTTTCTAAAAATATTTGGCTGCCTTTGCTATTCTAGTATTCTAACTGTAAATAGAAAAAAAAAATTGATGATAGAGCTGTTAAGGCTGTTTTTCTTGGTTTTCCTCCCAATACTAAGGGATATATTGTTTTAAATTTAAAATATCATCGCATTGAAATCTCAAGACATGTTATCTTTCATGAAACTCATTTTCCATACAAATTGGATGTTGATCTGGATAGGGGACCCAACATTTTGTCTTTACCTGTTCCTACTAACTATAACTTTGATTATTATTTTTTGTTGAACCTGTACCTCTTCCCGATCCTACACCTCTCCCCAATCCTGCACCTGCTAGTCCCATTCCTCCCGCTTTTCCACCACCACGACGCTTCTAAAGAACACGCATACCACCTCCAATTATCCTTGCTGGTAAAGAGCCATGCAAGATGAGCTCTCTGCTCTTGCTTCCAATAACACTTGGTAACTTACCCTTCTTTCCCCCGGGAAGAAACCTATTGATTGTAGGTGGGTTTACAAGATTAAACATAACTCTGATGGTACTCTAGAACGCCACAAAGCCTATCTAGTTGCTAAAGGTTTCACTCAGGTTGAGGGTCTTAATTTTCTTGATACTTTTGCTCTTATCGCTAAATTAACTACTTTGCGCTTTTTACTTGTTATTGCTACTTCCCAAAACTGGTTTCTAAAGCAACTAGATGTAAATAATGTTTTCCTCCATGGTGTCCTTAATGAGGAGATTTACATGACTCCTCCCCTCGGTCTCCCTATCCCTTCACCTCACCATATTTGTAAATTACAACATTCTCTTTATGGGCTCTGTCAAGCAGGTAGACAAGGTATTCTAAATTATTTCAATTTCTTTTAGATAACCATTTTCTTATCTTCTGCAAATCACTCATTATTTATTAAACATTTTGATCTTCATATTGCAATACCAATTTATGTTGATGACTTGATACTAACGGGTAAAAATGCTGAGGAAATCCACTCACCACTTTTGCCCATAACTTCAAAATTAAAAATTTGGGCAATCTCACCTATTTTCTTGGGTTTGAGGTCGCCCGAAATAGCACTGGCCTGCACCTCAGCCAACGGAAAGATACACTTGATCTTTTGCAAGAAACAGGCATGCTCAATTCAGCATCAGTACCAACTTCAATGGCTCAGTCTTCAAAATCCAATGGCTCAGTCTTTAAAACTCACATCTTCAAATGACACACTCCTATCACCTAAAGACACCTCCGCATACCGACGACTCATTGGCCGCCTCATTTACCTCACCAACACTCATCGAGACATCGCTTTCACCATCAACACTCTTAGTCAGTTCGTCTCGGCCCCAACAACATTACACAAACAAGCGGCTTCCCGACTTCTACGCTACTTAAAGGCCAACCCTGGTGATGGTCTTTTTCCGCCAAGCACAAGTTCTCTTCATCTTTTCGGGTTCAGCCATTCCAATTGAACCACCTGTCTGGACATTCGCAAGTCCATAAATGGCTACTCCATCTTCCTTGGCAATTCCCTAATCTATTGGACGTCCAAGAAGCATCAAAACATCTCTCGTAGTTCTTCTGGGGCTGAATACAGAGCACTTGCCACCACAACTTGTGAGCTCCAATGGTTAACTTATCTCCTCACGGACCTCCGCATCACATTCTACCAGTCAGCCACTCTATACTGTGACAACCAATTCGCCATACAAATTGCATCTAACCAAGTCTTTCTCAAACGGACAAAACACCTAGAAATTGATTGTCACCTTGTTCGTGAAAAGCTGAATGTTGGTCTCCTCAAGTTACTTCCCATCATTTCTGTCACACAGATCGCAAACATTCTCACCAAACTTCTTCCATCACAACAATTCCAAACACTAAAATTCAAGCTGGGAATGCGCAAATCTACTCCTAACTTAAGGGGGTGTTAATGGCCTTTTCTTTTATTATTAGACTTGGCCCATTTTGTATGTTTATTCTACTTCTAGGCTCTTCTTTTTCTATATATGTACTGTAGCTTTTACTAAATAATAATAATAAGCTTTTACGTTTTCTTTACTTAGGTCTCGATATTTCTCCACTCTATCTCTTTTTCTATTCTTCGCATTCACTGTGCACAGGGGTTGCCACTAGCTAATCTTCCACACACACTGTTTTTTACCTCTGTTTTTCTGCACCTTCAATAATTATATTTATTATTTTAAAATTTTGTTAAAACTATCTTAAAATTGTTAAATATAAAAAATTTATGCGTGTGATAAGTATCCAATAGTGAAATACACCAATTAAAAATGATGTCTGAGCTTCTTAGAAAGACATTTGATGGTATGATATCATTGTATCATTATGTAACTTGACATTTCAGTTACTTTAACATCTTAAATAATAATAATCATCTGCTATCACATATATGCTTTGTTTAACACTATATGATTTTTTATTAGTTTATCAAATAATTATTCAAATAGTATAGTTGATTATAGACATTCAAAATTTAGTTTATTATAGACGTTAAGAATTCGATCGTCGGAAGAGTTGAATTCTGAATGTGGTTTTTAATTTCTCTAGCAGAGTTGAAGTTCAGTTTTCGCACAATCGATTTTGAGTTTTTCTTTTGTTTTTTAGAAAATAAAAGAAATTTAAAAATTGAAAAATAAAAAATAATTATTTTAAAAAATAAATATTTTGTAAAAATTTAGAGAATATATATTTAAAAAAAATAGAAAGGTAAATTATATTGAAAAATAAAATTCTATAAAAGTATATATATATATATATATATATATAAAAGAATAATAATTTAGAAAACTAATTATATTAAGAAATAATTATGTAGCAAAATATTCTATATTTAAAAATACTAATTTAGAAAAGTAACTATTTTGAGAAATAATTCTTTAGAAAAATAAATATTTGAAAAATTATTTGTTAGGAAAATAAAAATTTAGAGATTAATTATTTATTTTTGTGTTGAATTAAAATATGTAATTTTAATAGTGATTTATTTATAATTAAAAAAAAATTTAGAATTAAATAAAACAAGTAATTGAAATGTAAAAAAAATGAAAATGATATTTAAAAATATTGTAATAAAAAACTTGTACCTCACAAATTAATGGAAAAATAATTAAATAATACATTAATTTTTTTTTTATTGTTAAATTATATTTATAAGATGCGTGAATAAATAAAATGTATGTTTAATAAATATGATGGAACATATTAGAAGATTTAGATATTGTATTGGTCGGACGTGTTTGAGGTCCAATCCGATTACTTAAGTGTGTTAACTTGGTTGGTCAGGTCAATTTGGAGAAAGTACCTAGCTCGGTCCAAGATAAATGATAAGCTCAATGATGTGTCATGAGGTCGGCCCAGATAGCTGAGAGCCCATATTGAAAAGATAATTAAAGTAAAAATAACAAAATGAATAACTGAATTAGTTAAGCACAAATATTACTGTAAAATTCAATGAAAATAAATCGTTACAGATAATGTCGCCTGTTATCATAGAATAAAGGGATATATTAACATAATATATTTATGTTTGTTAAACTCTTGAAGGGAAGTCTACGAATAATATAAAAGGGGCTCGCGACCTTGAGCAAAGGTAAGTTTGAATCTGGTGATAGTACACCCATACAGATACTCTATATTCAGATACCCATAGTTATATGCTCTCACTAACTTGATTGTCGGAGTCTTGTCAACAGGTGGAGCTCTCCTCACTGTGAATTATTAGCATCCCAAAGCAGCAACAACAAAAAATAAAAGTCAGCCCGAAGTCCACCATCAAGGTCCGATCCAGGTCAGCTGATGAGAACATTTGGCGTCCACCGTGGGGCCCGGTAAAAATTGAATCCCACCAACGCTTATAGTTAAGCAACTAGACGTGATGAGGAATACTAGGCAAGGGACGCAGGACCTGAAGGGAAAGAGGTCCCAGCCTTACAACAAATCATGGAGACCATGAGAGCTCTCCAGTAGGCGAATGAAGAATATCGACGTGAGCAAGAGCGAATTTGGGAAGAAGCCCGGGCCGAGCAAGAAAAATTGTGAGCAAAGGCCCAAGCCGACCAAGATCGTCTTTGGGAGGAAACACGACTGAATCAAGCGCGTCTTATGGCGGAAATCGAGGTCTCCCGAAGGACTATGGAAGAACATGCACAAGCCAATGAGGAAATGCGTAAAGCCAACGAGAAATTGTGGAGGAACATGCACCGCCATGGCCGACGCCCCACTCGAGAATGTTCCCCGGACATATGCTTGAGAGATGACCCCAAATCGTTCTATCAACAAACATGGAAGAGCCCATACCGCCTCACTATATCACGCCCAAGATTGCCCTTTTCTCCGGCGTGGAGGATCCTTGGAATCACTTGAAGGCGTTCAGAGCTCAAATGATCATCTTGGGAGGGGGGTCAGATGTCGTCCGTTGTAAGATGCTCATGGGCACGCTCACAAGAACAACTTTGTAATGGTTTAGTGGGATCTCGAATGACCATATAACCTCTTTCCCTCAATTCTCCAAAATGTTTAAGGTGCGGTTCTCGGCCAATAAAGTTGACCTCTCGCGGTTGCATGATCTATTTGACGTCAAACAAAGGGAAGGAGAGCTACTCAAAGAGTACTTAAATCATTTGTGTGCAGTTTTTGTGAGGTTTCAGACTCCGAATGAGGAAATGGTGGTCGTCGCTTTTCATACATTTAGATATTTTGAACCTTTGGAAATAGTATTCTATCATGTTTTTGAATATATGTCCATATCTGGATGTTGATGAATATATGTCTCTATTTGAATATATTCAGGTGTGGAAGAAAAGGTTTTCAATATCTTTAGGTATGCAAAAAAAGAAAAGAGTTAAAGTTACATTTGGATTTGGATTTTTCGGTATGTAAATTACATACGAATATTTTTGTCTGTAACTTTCTAGTGAAATTATATACAAAAATATCCGTATATAAATCTAACAGACAATTACATACCGATTTTGAATCTATATGTAACAGTTATCTACGATAATTTTACATACAATTTTTTTAAAAAAAAATTTATATGTAATTCGTATCTAATTCATACAGATTTAGGATTTATTGACATATTAATTTTGAATTTTGAGTAACTAGTTCATATAGTTAGAGAATAAATTTTAATTTCATCTTTATTGTGGTTTAATAACACGATCTTAGAAGAATTATCGTGTTCACATCCATACCTCATCATTTCATGATACTTGTTGCTTTCGTATTAATTGAAGATAATTTTTTAATTTAATTTAGTTAAGAAGAATATAAGTTTGATAACTTATGTACAAATTTTTGCAGTTATAATGTGAGATTTAGGATAAATGAAACAATTATTATAAAAAAAAAAATCACTTTCTATATTAGCTGTAGATTAAACGATAGTAATATGTTCATTATTTACCTATTCTTGTAAACTATTACTAAAGAATTTTTTTTTATTGTTTTTTAGTGATACTACTAAAGAAAATGCTTTTTTTTTATTGTTTTTGAGTGAAACGTGAGACATTCAACATTAATTTTAAAAATTAATTGATATAGTATGTGCACTTTCTACATCGGTTGATAATTGATACAAAAATTTCCCTATTTTCTATGTCGTTATATTTATGTTGGTTGTATAACTGGTATAAAATATTCAAAATAATTTATATAAAAAAAATAGTTTTTCTAGTAGTTATTATAATAATTAATAATATTTTATGATCAAATTTAATGATAAATTTTAATAATAAAAAAAATCAAAAACTACAAATTCAAAAATTTGTGAGAAAATAATTAAAATAAATAAGTATAATATAAAACATTAAAATGAATAATTATAATATAAGAATGTGACATCGTTAGACTGTTAGAGTAATTTTTTTTCAAAACCAAATGAGTTATTTTAATCGGCAATTGAGAATCAACAATTTGATAATTAATTATTAAAAAGATTAATAACTATTTATCAGTTAATATTAATAAATGACCATCTCAAATTATAAAAGAGATTATTATAGGACATATGATTGGTGAAGTTTGAAGTGTAAGTTTATGTGATTTGTGAGACTTCATAATAATATTTAGCATAAAGTTTTAAAGAGAAAAAAAAAAGATAGATTTCAAAGCAAACAAGATAACATAGATTTGCCTAGCTCACTCCTATTAGTTCTTGATGTAATTTATTATAATTACTTTATACATAATATTGATGAAATTAATTAAGGGCTAATTAGTTAGGCCCCATAATACATCAACTATTATTTCTTAGACATCAACAACATAAGATATGAGCTTTATTTATATTTGACAACTAATGATCTAGTTGTGCTCTTGAGTAAGGTAAGAATCAATGTTCTTACTCAGCTCAACTCCCATTTGCAACAAGGTGTGAGGAGCAGGAATGTGATTTTCTTGTTTCTCAAACTCAAGTGCCCATTGCGCCACACTCCCATTTTCCTTTGGAGTAACTTGCAAATTAAATTTGAAGCTCTTGTAAAGTCCTAGCAGGTCTCCCTCTAAAACCTTGAAGCTCAATTTACAGTTTTCCTTATCTATGCCTTCAACCACCTCCTTTGCCACAAATTTTTTTCCATCTGTTGTTATCCAAACTAAAATTTTAGATTCTTTATAAACTTATTTCTCTCTAATTTCTCAAAAACTTGGCACCAATAATCACAATGTCTCAAATTATTCATGTAAATATTATTATAAAGTTGGTGTTCTTTTAATCCTTGAAAAATAAATCGAATGTGAATAAATAAATAAATATATAATGCATAAAAATAGTATTTGATTGATGATAAAGACCTCAAACAATATAGTTAAGGAACTCCGATTATGATGTTCATAAGAGAAATTGCAAGGAATGTAATGATGTTTTACTAAACACTACAAGAAAATCATTAAATCAATTTTGGAGAAAAAATAATTAGTTTTTATATTGATTAAATTAGATACTATTTTAGAGACTAAAAAGAAGCATTGGTATCTAAATTAGTTTTTATTATTGATAAATAGTTTCTAATATGGTATCTAATTAGCTACTAATTATTTAGATTTTAAAGTTGGTAGCTAATTAAATATCAATTTAAAAACTATTTATTAATAATAGAAACTATTTAAATATTAATAATAAATTTTTTAGCTTCTAAAATATTATCTAATTTAATCAATATAATAATTAATTATTTTTGTCTTTAAAATTGATTTCTATTTAATAGTTTTCTAGTAATGAAAGTTTAGGAGTGAAAGTTTGCATACCAAGCATGAAATTCCAAGAAACGATGGATCCCTCAGTGCCCCATTCTCCTTTATGAATTTGAACAGACTGTATTTTTTGAGGTGAAATGTTGGCAATATGGTGTGGCCTGTTGCAAAAAACATCATAGAACTGCTGAGCAGAAGCCTTGAGATGGACCTTAGTTTCAATCTTTTGAAGTTGAGAGTATGCCATTTCTACTTCACTCCTAAGAAGGTATGAAAAATATATGTGACAATACACCTATATATATACTTCTCTTGTCTTTGTCTTGGAGTAACCTAACAACACATATTATATATAACTTAATTAAGTATTTTATAAATTTAGATATTTTGAATTGATTATTTATTAAGAGTTTTTGTTCTATTATATGAAAATAAAAATATATTTAAAATATTTAATATAATTTTTTAATAAAAAAATAATCAGTTATCAAAGGAATATATGCTATGTTAGCCCATAAATTAAAGGAATATATGTGCTTTGAAGTTTCAGCTGAACCACCACTAGTGGAAGAGGCATCTTCTTTTCTTTGCAATAATATAGCTTTTATGGGCTCACATAGCAGAAAAGGGATTCAAAGTTCATAACAAAAATAGCAAGTGCATACTGTAAGTGCTAATAGCTTTTTAATTCTCCATGTTACTAGAACATTATTTGAATCCATAGTTTAGAATAGATTCTAGTTTCTCCCAATCTGATTTTTTTTCTCTAGAAATTTATACTTAAATTAAGTGTTAGCTTGTTTGGGAATAAATTGAAGTTAGTTCTCTTCACACAAATAATTCAAGGTTAGCTTTTAATATTTTATACAAGTAATGTGATTATTTTACTCTAATCACAAGTTTAATCAAAACACCACCCTTGGTTAAAAAACTGTGGTTTGTGGTAGATAGCTACAAACAACTCTCACCAATCTTAAACAACTTAAAATCACATGTAAAAAAAAGAAAAATTTTGTTATAACACAACTATTTTTTATATTAAAATAATAAATTTTTTTATGAATAGCTAATGAATGAAAAAAAAAAACACTAATGATAAATGATTTATGCAAATGAAGCTAATAAACTCCAAGCATAAAAGTTTTAAAATCTATATTTATTGATGTAGTAATATCAAACTCAGGAATTCACTTAATTTTAATAGAATCAATTATTTTTCATTCTAACATCAGGAATTCACTTAATTTTAATCGAATCAATTATTTTTCATTCTAACATGAATGTCTATTAAAATAAAATAATGTTCATGACATATATCTTTCTCTTTTTGACATTTTACTCCTATATTTAGTAGAAATGTTAAATAACTCATAAGGGAATAGTTATTTTTTTAAGTGAAAGGTTAGGACGGGCTAAAGCACATTATTGATCAATAAACCAAAACAAAGTAAAGAGAAGTACAATAAATATAAAAGGATTGCCAAAACTTACAAAAGAAAAAAGAAATTGTCTCACAAAATGAAAAAAAGAAGAAGATATTTTTCTTATTTTGAATAATGTCATAAGCTATGAGTTTCTTTGGGAGGATTGTTTTCACTTAGGTTAAAAAGTGTAGTGAGATTGATTTAATGTGGTAATGAGTGGGACTTATAAGGGAGTGTAGGTTAAATAGTCTCTCATTCTTTTGTAATATGGTTTGAAACATTTCTCAAATATTTCACTTTAATTTTAATTTATCTTCTACATTAAATAATAAATTTCTTATTGAAAGCCTAAAGAAGAGTCATATTCAATCTATAAAGAATATAGTTTCATTTTTACGGTATACTCCAAAGCAAATATAATGGAAAATATTACAACAACTACAACAAATTTTGTATTTGTAGGATGTGGTTAGGTCATAATACTTGTCACTTTGCATGTATTATGAGCAATATCTCTATGATTATATTTTTGTTTAATCTTTAACGTTGTTACATATTTAAGTTAGTGCCAACAATCCTATACTATATTAGTTGACTAGGTGATTAGGTTCAAAAAAGAAAATAAGAAGAAAATAAGAGAAAACACATTTCATGGAGATGGCACATATTTGGATCTCTTTAGCAAGACAATTGGATCAAACAAATATGTCTATTTTGGAATAACTCAATTTGGATTATATGTGGATATTTTTAGCGATACAATTGGATCAAATAAATATAATTATTTTGGAACACTTCAATTTGGACCAGAGTCTTTTTGCAATATACACTATTAGAAAACCATTAAATAGAATAAAAACTAATTTTAGAGACAATAAATAATTAGTTGTTATATTTATTAAATTAGATACTAGAATAATTATTTTAATCTTTAAAATAGTATCTAATTTAGTAAAGAAAACAATTAATTAATTTTTATTTTTAAAATTAATTTTTATTTAATGATTTTAGTGATAGATGTATTTTGGAAATTCAGATGGTTATATCGTGCTTATAGAATATTATATGAGAACATAATTGTGCATGATTGAAATGTTTTGATGGTGGATGATGTTCATCAATCTATCATCAAAGTTCACTTCTATGGCATTGTGGTGTCAATCTTAATTTTTAAATATTGTATTCATTATTTGTTATGGAATTTGTGCTCGGAAATGTCACTGAACCACTCTTAGAGAAATCTTCTTCTTTCTTATCCACATTCTAGCATAAGATAATGACATCTCTTACATTTTAAAAATTTATAAAATAGTTTTTAAATTAATATTTAATTATTAGTTACTAAAATTTAGTTATTCACGGTTTTATATTTTAACTTATTCTCTATTAGAGATTAATTTAGAATTTAAAGTATTGGTAGCTAAAATCTTGATAACTAATTTAGATATTAATTTAAAAATTATTTTATAAATTTTTTTTAATAATAGAAATCACTTTAGTTATAAATAATATTTTAATCTCTAAAATATTATCTAATTTTTTACTCATATTTTTCGTGAAGAAAATGCATGTGCCGATAAGTTGGCTAATTTAGGATTTATTCATAGAGAATTCATTGGTATAATAAACTTCCATCTATGCCTAACACGAAAACTTTATATATATATATAAAAAAAAAATTCCATCTAGTCTGTTTTTAAAATTCTTTATGAATAGGTATAGTCTACCTATGTATCATTTTTGGTAGTATATGAGTTTTGGTCTAGTCTTCCCATATTTTTGTATTTTCTTTTATTTTTCTTTTTTTAATAATATTTTTTTCATGTGATGAGTTACTTGAGGTATTATCCTATCTGAGATGTCAAGTTGCATAATGATGCCTAACATAAAAGTTTTTATAATTTTTTTTATCTAATTTAGTCAATATATTGATTAATTATTTTGTGTCTCTAATTTTGGTTATTATTTGATAAATTTTTTTAGTATAAAATATATAGTTTTTTAAGTAATAAATTATGGTAGATATGATTTATTAAAATAATTAAAATCTGTTTGGTCATTACTATTTATAATTGAAATTAATTTATATTTTATTGTTGGGAAAGTTAACAAATTTGTAAGAAGCTGAACTTAAAAAGCTATTTTCGGAAAACATTTTTAAGGAATATTACATTTTTAAGGAATAATTAAATTGTTATTTTCGATAAAAATAAATCACCCCTAATATTTTTATGTGAAAATAGAAATATTATTTTTATGATAACAAATAATATTAAATATGCAGTACTGTTCTAGTTAAAATATTTGTTGAATAATAATCAATAACTTTTTGTTATTTTTTATAGAGTTGATTTTTTTTATATGTTGGCGAATAAACCATTTCTTTAAAAAAGTAGAATAAGATAATGTTTTATTTTTGTGTGGAAATGATTAATTTTTTTTTTACTTTTAGTTACATTTTATTTTTTAACGGCTATATATTTTAGAATTACATCATATTTCATAAATATACTGATTGTTTTATGAGACTAGTTAGTTGGATAGTTGGAGAGAGGTAGGTTATTTCATCGAAAAGAAATTCGTTACTTTTTAAGAAAAAAAATATGAATTTTGGATTTCTAAAAATCTATATACTTAGAACATTTAAAGTAATGTAATTTATCGTTATAAAATATGAATTTTCTATTAGTAAAAGATAAAACAAATTTTTATTTATTCAGATTCTTCTATATAACACTCAAATTGTTTCACTTCTGAGTCAATATAAACCTATAATTAACTGTAATTCGTTGGAGTGTCTTTGCATGTTCTGCCACTTATCTTGATGAAAGAAAGAACCAATCAAAGACCACCACACCTGAAGGTCATGAAGACCAGAAGAAAAATATAAAATTAGTTATTTTAGGAGAAATCCAAACTTATAAGAATATATAATTTATAATTCTCAAAAAAAAATTATTAAACGAAGACATACATTCTTTAATGATTAAAATATAATAAAAATACACTTAACCATATAATTAAGTAATTAATGCATAAATACAATTTACTCCTCCTAAGATATCATTGTCAAGATGCAAAACTCAAACCCAACTTAAAAATAAAAATAGACTCAACCCAAGAAACCTATATAATATGCTCATTTGATTATGAGTATAAAAATATCATAATACTTAAACACTCCTCACTTTGTTAAAACCGAAGTTACCTAGATAAGATATCTTAATCTCAAGTGGCCAGTGCCTCATCTTTGCTGTTTTTGTAAACAAAGAATTTATTGATAATGATTGAATACAACAGGAATTATACCTTCCCAAACTAATCAACGTTTTCAGCTTTGTAAGCTGTTGAGAAATTGACTAAGCAATTCGCTATTATGATTATGAAGTATTTACGTAGGGTAATTATAATGTTATATGGAAACATTTGTGTACCCACATGGACCCGAACGGTTAACTCGGTCTTTTTCACCGAGCTGACCGAGTCCTGTACGGATGTTTAGGCCGACCGACACACTTAAACCATTAACGCTCAAATCAATGTCAGGAAAGCTAAACTACCATTAAGAACTAGATAATATGTCCATAAGTGCAATCCATTCCACTAATCCGACCCAATAAGGTAAATCCATTAAAATAATATAAATAACGCACATTTCAAGAACAAGGTACGTCATTATCACTGTACACCTCCGAGTGTCGAATACCCATTTTACTGACTTGAGCGTTAGAGTGCCTTCTGCAGGTACCCCTCCATTCGGCATTCACTTGAGACTGAGCGACCGAGACCCGAAGGAGTAGCATCGAGACGAGAAGGATCATAGTGAAGCTCCGATAGTCTGCCCGAAGGAAGGAAGGAGACGAAGTCATTCAATAATTCTTTAGGTCTCATCTCCCTAGTAGGAACAATTGGCGCCCACTGTGGGTTGAGAGAAACTAGTTGAAGAACGAAAGTAGATGGTATCAACCTAAAGCATGGAGAGGATGACTGAAGTCGATCAGGCAATGTTGTTGCTATCTCTGCAGAGAGAGATGGCCGAGATGAAAAGAAAAACCGAGGAGGTCACTCGGAAGAATGAGCAAGAGATACAGGATCTCCGAAAGGAGAATGAAGAGATGAAAAAGAAGCTTATGAAGGGAGGACCATCTGTAGGACTGACCAATGTGGTCGGTAGGTCCTACACCTCCCCTCCCAATCCAAGGCCGGTTGAGGAGACAAAGGATAAGGCTCCCACCCATGAGATAGATGGTGAATCATGTGTCAACAAGTCGGCCAGGACGACTGTCACGCTGGACTCCGCCCGTCGACACCCCTTCACCAATGCTATCATTGAAGTTCCACTGCCGGACAAGTGGAAAGGGTTCAACAGGGATCGGTACGACGGATCTACTGACCCGGACGAGCATATGGATGCCTACACTACCCACATGAGTCTCTACACCTCGGACGACGCGGTGTTATGTTGAATGTTCCCTATATCTCTGAAGGGATCAACCCTCAGTTGGTTTACCAAACTCCCGCCCAATTCCATTGACAGCTTTGCCACACTCGTGGTGAAATTTGAGACTCAGTTTGCTACCAGCAGGCCGCATCACCTAACCTCTATCACCCTGGTAGGCATCCGCCAAGAGAATGGAGAGTCGCTTAGAACCTTTGTTGACAGATTCAGCAAGGTGGCCACGAGCATATGAAACCTTAGCCGAGACGTGGCCATGCACCATATGTTGACAGCCCTGCGACCTAGACCATTTGCTGATAATCTGTGTATGCAGCCAGCCACCAGCCTGGACGAACTTAGGAAGAGAGCTGCTAAGTTCATGCAGCTTGAGGAACTCAGGGAGTTCCACAATCAGGCCCGTACCGAGGCCAGCGGTGAGAAAGGCAAGGATGAAATGGACCGCCAAGGCCGATCTGGCCAACGTGGTGACAAACGTAGAGATAACCGAGGAAGCTGGTTCTCAAGATATACCCCCCTTATTGCCGAGAGGGGGAGAATCCTGGATAAGGCACTCAGTGCCGAGCTGATTCCTCCTCCCAGGAAGGTGGCCAACCCAAACAACGCCGACCAAAGGAAGCAGTGTCAGTATCACCACAACAACGGGCATTCCACTGAGGAATGACAAGCTTTGAAGGACAAGATTGAGGAGCTCATCCAAGCCGGACACCTACGCCGGTTCATCAGGGGTGATCGAGATACGAGGCACTCCCCTTGTAGAGATAAGCCCACCAAGAGAAGATGGTCACCTCCGTGAACCAGGGACGACCGGGACCGCAGGGAAGACCGCCAGTCCCAAAGAGACAACCTTCCACGAAGAGATGATCCTCCTCGGGATGTCGAAAGAAGGGGCAACAAGAGGTCATTAACACCATAGCTGGCGGCTTCGCCAACGGAGGAAGTACAAACAACGTCCGAAAGAAGTACCTCTGAGCGGTGCACCAGGTGAATGCGGTGACATTTCGACGGAGGATGCCACCCATTACCTTTACAGATGAGGATTTCAAGGGTGTGGACTAACGTCAAAACGATCTAATGGTGATATCGGTCGATATAGACAAATTTACAATCAGGAAGACGTTGGTGGATCAAGGGAGCTCAGTAGACATCTTCTACAGGAAGACGATCACGTGGTCGGCTTCTTTGGCGAGAGAGTGGGAACCAAGAGCTACATTGAGCTCTACACCACCTTCGATGAAGAAAAAAGTTGCAAAACAATCAAGATTTGGTATCTGGTAATCGACGCCAATACCTCTTATAACATCCTCCTCGGACGGTCGTCTGTCAACTGACTAATGGTGATCGTGTTGACACCTCACTTGGCAATGAAATTCCCTTCATCAATGGGGGATATTCTCACGGTCCACATCGACCAGAAGGAGGCAAGAGAATGCTATGTTAAAAGCCTTAAAGTAGAGCCTCTGAAGAACGACCTCTCTCCCAAGAGAAAATCCTCTCAGAAGGATCGCTCATCCCGAGAGGCCCGGCCGATGCCGATGGAACCAACCGTAGCATTGGTGGATATTGACCCTCAGATGACCAAGGACAGGCTGGAAGCTAGGGAAGAGCTGCGACGAGTACCCTTCCTAAACGAGGAGCGTAGTACCGCTGTTGGAACAGCCATGGTGGCAACCAAGGCCGAGATAATGCACGCCACGCTTAAGAAGAATGTAGATCTGTTTGCGTGCACACCATCTGATATGCTAGGTGTAAGCCCGGATATCATCACACATAGGTTATCGGTGTTCAAAGAAGCACAGTCGATCGCCCAAAAGAAGAGAGATTACAGCGATAAGAAGCGCCTAGCAGCAAAATCAGAAGCCAAGAAGCTTCTATCGGCCGGGTTTATACACGAAGCCCAGTACACGACTTGGTTGACCAATGTCATCATGGTTACCAAGCCGAACGGTAAGTGGAGGATGTGCGTCGGCTAAAGGAACCTCAACAGTGCCTGCCCGAAAGACTCCTACCCCCTACCGAACATCGATCGACTAGTGGATGGGGCGGCCGACCATAAGATCCTTAGCTTCTTGGACGCTTAATCTGGGTATAACCAGATAAGTATGCACCCCAAGGACAAAGAAAAGACAACTTTCATGACGGCCGACGCCAACTACTATTACGAGGTCATGTCGTTCGGCCTCAAGAAAGTAGGGGCGACTTACCAACTCCTTATGGATAAGATCTTCCGATGGTTGATCGGTTGGTGTATAGAGGTGTACATGGACAACATCGTAGTGAAGTCTAACTCTTTTGACCGTCACGTAGAGGACCTCGAGGAGGTGTTCAAAGCCCTCAGGGGGGCTAATATGAAGCTCAATCCCGAAAAGTGCACATTCGGGGTTGCATGGGGGAAGTTTCTGGGTTTCATGCTGACCCACAAAGGATAAAGGCTAATCCCGACAAATGTCGAGCCATCGTCGACATGAGGAGTCCGAAGAACATTAAGGAGGTACAACAACTCCTAGGACGCCTAACAACCCTCTACAGGTTCGTCCCCCGATTGGCCGAACAAACAAAGCCGATGGTGCAGCTACTTCGGAAGGAAACCAAGTTCAGTTGGGACGACAGATGCGAGGAAATCTTATAGCAACTGAAGGATTTTCTAACATCTCCATCAGTCATCAAAAAGTCGATGCCCGACCAGCCCATTCTGGTGTATTTGGCGGTCTCAGAGGAGGTGATCAGTGTTGCGTTGGTATAGGAGGTCGAAAGCGAAGAATGATCGATATACTTCGTTAGTCGGATGCTCCATGCAGTCGAAACGAGATACCAGATGATCGAAAGGTGGCTCTCGCCCTAGTCCTGACGGCATGTCGAATGCGCCCTTATTTTCAAAATCATTCCATCACGGTAAGGACCGACTACCCCATCTTTAAAATTTTATCTAACCCTGATCTTGTAGGACGAATGATAGGATGGTTGGTCGAGCTCTTCGAATTTGACATCTGGTATCAACCGAGAGGGGCCATCAAATCCCAGTGCCTAACCGACTTCTCGGTTGAGCTTACCCCGCTGCCACACCTATTGGCCGGATGGACGCTCTATGTGGATGGCCCCTCCAACAAAACAACATGTGGAGCAGGAGTCATCTTGGAAGGACTAGGCGATCTCCTCCTGGAGCAAGCACTTTAGTTTAGATTCAACCCGACCAACAACCAGGCCGAATACGAGGCCTTGCTCGTTGGGTTAAACTTAGCCTACGACATGGGAGCACGCGAGGTCTTATGCAAAAGCGACTCCCAGGTCATGGTCGGCCAGATCTCAGGGGAGTTCGAAGTGAAAGAACCTTTGCTGCAATGATACTACCATGTCGCCCGAAACAGCATCGTCCGCTTCCACAATGCACTTGTGAAACACATACCAAGGCAGGAAAACAAAAGGGTCGACGCCTTATCTCGGCTCTCGGTCACAAAGAAGAAGAGCCACCAACGATCAGTCATACAAATATAGCTAAGACACCCCAGCGTGTCAGAAACCGAATGTCTTGCAATAGCCGAGACCAAATCCGATAGCTAGATGACCCCCATCATTCAATACCTTGAGCACAACACATGCAAACCAAAAGAAGAGAACACGGTGAAACAATAGTGTGCTCGGTACACCATGATAAACGAAGATCTATACCAAAGAGGCTACTCAGTCCCCCTGCTCAAGTGCATCACCAACGAGCAGGTCGAGTATGTCCTTACCGAGATACACGAGGGGGTGTGCGACAACCATTCGGGGGCACGAACGATGGCTGCTAAGGTCTTTAGAGTTGGCTACTATTGGCCAACTATCCAAGGAGACTGCGTCGAGTATGTGAAGAAATGTGCCAAATGCCAAGAGTTCGGTCCCCTCCATCATGCTAAACCAGAAATGCTACACAGCCTCATGTCTCCATCTGGGGAATGGACATCACCGGCCCCTTCGCACCAGGGAAAGGGCAGACCAAGTTCTTCCTCGTCGGAGTCGACTACTTTACCAAATGGATCGAAGCCGAGCCACTTGCATCCATCTCGGCCAAGAACGTCCAAAACTTTGTATGGCGAAGTATCGTGTGTCGATTTGGCATACCAAACATGATAATGATCGATAATGGGCGGAAGTTCATTGACCAAGGGCTCCAATCCTTTTATGTCGGCCTCGACATCAAGTCCATAACAGCCTCGGTCGAGCACCCACAAGCCAACAGTCAAGTCGAGGCCGCAAATAAGGTCATTCTGAACGAGTTGAAGAAGCGCATAGGCAAAGCGAAAGGTCGATGGACAGAAGAACTGATAAAGGTCCTATGGGCATACAGATGCACCCCCTAGACAACCACACAAGAAACACCATACAGCTTGACGTGTAGGACCGAGGCAATGATACTGGTCTTGGTGGGTGAGCCTACCATCCGAAGGCAAATGTTCAACCTTACCCTAAATGTGGAAAGCCTAGTGGCCAACCTCGATTTGGTAAGCAAGCTTCACGATAAAAGCAAGATCTGAGAGATCGCATGCAAGCTTCGGGCATCAAGACGCTACAACACCAAAGTCCGACCGAGGAGTTTCCAGAAGGGAGACATCATTTGGAGGATGCGAAGCGACACAAGAAGAAACGAATGGAAGTTATCGTCCAACTGGGAAGGACCATTTCGAGTCTGAGAAGTCGCAAAGGGGGAGCTTATCATTTAGAATGACTTTCGGGCAAAATTATACCAAGGACGTGAAATGCCATGCACCTTAAGTTTTAATACAGCTGAAAGAAATAAAGTTACGCACTATTTCCTCACCCGACTGGGAAGGTTTTAACGAGGTGTTTCTCTCAAATATTACTACTGCTCACTCCGTCAAAGACACGATTCGGTCTGGATTAAGCATTAACCGGCATACCCTGTCGACACCGCCCAACTCAGTTCGTTCTGGATGAAACCTTAACCAACATACCCTGCTAATACTGCTCAACTTGGTTTGGTCTATACATAGCCTTAACTGACATACCCTGTCAATACCTCACACTCGGTTCGGTCTGGACATAGCCTTAACCAGCATACCTTGTCGACACTGAGTAACACGCTGACATCATAACGATGTTCATTACATAAATAAACCTAAAAAGTCGATCGCCCATTTTAACTTGTTAATTTAGAAGACTCGTATTACTGGCTGACGTTTTAACTTGTGAAAAATTTTGTTTAAATTCGTTTAGACTGAACATACACAGCAGTGAAAGAAAACGACTGATGTATTAATTGAAGCAAAACGGGGAGGCCACACCCCGGCCTCAGGGGGAGAGAAACGCAAAGCAAAATGGTCACATCCCGACTGAAGGAAAAGACTTAAGAAAACTAATCGTGTTGGTCTTCGTCTTCCTTCTCTTCGGTCAGCCTAGAGTGCTGCCTCGCCAAAGCCTTCATCTCAGCAATCGGCATAATCCGATCTTGGTACACCTCGCTCTCAGGATCGAAGGTACCAGATGTCGGCGACCCCCCATAAAGAACATGGGCTTGGCGAACAACTTTGAGGAAGCTCTGCTTAAGCAGCTCCTCGGTCTGGTCGTATTTGCAGTCCATCTCCGCCTCGGCCTCGTCCTTGGCAGCTTCCAAGCGAGCCAGCTCGGTCACCATCGTCGAGATCTTCTCATCCCTCTCCCCCACCATCTTCTTCAGTTGGGTGTTTTCAGCCGTCACCCTCTCCACCTCGGCCTCCACCTCCACCAGGCGACGCTCAGCCTCAACAGCCCCTTGTTGAGCCTTTTCCTCCTCAGCCACCTCCCGAGCAAGTCTCTCCGAGAATTCGGAGTTAGCAGCTAAAGACTGCTTCAGATTGCCTAACACCTCGGCCAACTTATGCTCCAGCTGGGATATCTCCTCGACATGTCCATCTCGGTCCTAAGATCCCAACTGGATCATGACCAGTGACCGGTAGAGCATCTCCAAGCCCCCTTGAGCAAGTTCGATGTAGGGACGACCAGGATGACCTCTCGGGTGGCTTCGGGAAGTGCATGTCACACCCCCCGAGAAAACTGCATGTCACCCCCCAGAACGGCCAAGGGTGACATTGGAACCTCCATCGACCGACCGGTCTTTGGAGGAGCGATCGTCTTCTCAGCTCGGCAGGGCGAAGGCGAGTCCATTTCAATGGCCTCCCGACGAGGCGGCAGCATGGGCATCGACCCAAGGGAGCGGGTAGTTGTGGCAATGTTGCTCCCCTCCCTTGGCCGTTTCTTGGACTTGCTGGAAGGGCCAGTCGAACCCTTACCAGTGCGGGCACCCGAGCCCTTTCCAGCATTCAACGTGTCAATGATGGGCCGCCCCTTCCTCTCGGTAGCATGTTGCCTAAAGGCGTCCAACACATCAGCTCCAAGGGAGCACTTCTGATCCATAATCTCTGCAAAAATAACAAGTATCAGTAAGCAGTTAAAATAGCGACCGATAGCAAAGGGAAATTCTCATACCCTTAACGACCGCCCAACGCGCCGATTCGGTGTATGCACTGATCAACTTCCTCGTAGGAAGCTTCCTCGGGAGCACATCGAAGAGTGAGAGAATCTCCAACTCATTGGCACCCCCGGTCGGCCTAGGCCACTCCTTAAATTCGTGAGGTTGGCTAGTCCAGTAGTGGGGAAACCTCAACCGACCGATCTCGTCGAAGAAATTGGTTGTCACCTCCGCTCGAATACAAACTTTAACAAACCTCTCTTCGAATCTTTTATAAGAGGTGGCAAAAGAATTGAAGAGAACACACCCTGACCGACCGATCAACGAGTGCCACGAAACAAGGTTGGCTGGATGAGACATATAATAGGATAGAAAAGAAGAAAGAGAAAGGTAAAGACGAAGGACATTGTATATCAGGCGAAAGGCCTGAAGGGACGCCTAGGTGTTTGGGTGAATCTGGGTGGGAGCCACATTGAGCACCTGAAGGACACCCATTGTAAACTTATCAAAAGGAAGAGAGACATGTAAGTTCGAAAAAAGACAGGAATACATGTAGAAGAAGGGAGGACTGGTACCCGGTCTCCCCATACAAACACTCTCGGTCGGTAGGCATGCCTCAACGCAAAAGAAATTGGAACGCCCGCTCGCCTTAAAAACTGGGCACCTATCCAAAAATTTGGAAACATAAACCTCGGTTGAAAAGGTAGACGAGATCCTAACAAACTTAGGATCGACCTAGCCAAGATCTACCCGAGAAACGGTCAGCAGGGGAGAGCCCGACCGGTCAATAGCGTTGGCTGGGTCATCTCCCCTAACAACCTCTACCTGGTGTGGCACGTCGGCCACACCGATCGACAAAGAGTCGGTTGTAGAGGACCCAAAAGACGAAGAAGAAGAGGGAGGAGCGAGAGGAGGAGAAGGGGGAGCAGAAGAAGAAGTAGGCCAAGACAGGGTAGACATGACTAACCTTACACAAAGCCGAAAATCGAGACACATCAGGAGGACAAGGTAACACTCGGATATCAGAGCAATTAGCAGAGAGGTAGCATAGTACCTCGACACTGTTGGAACCACTATTTATAGGCACCAGGGACCTCAAAAGATGAAACGTCGCAATGATCTCAACCATTAGATCTCCCAGATCCAACGACTCACAATGCTTCGCGCCCAAGAACCCTTCATTAATGCGGGTCACGTCGCGCCGCCTGAGGTCACTTCATACCTTGGGAAGTCCAACAATCACTAATTCAATAAGGACTGACCGAGGGTCAGTGCTTCAAAGACTAATCAGATACGTTCATCCTCGAGCCTAGGGGGCAAGTGTACCGGCATGGACCGAACGACCAAATACCATAACTCGATCTCCTTGACTGAGCTGACTGAGCCCTACACGGACGTGCAGGCCGACCGACACACCTAAACTAGTAACGCTCAAATCAAGGTCAGTAAAGCTAAACTACCATTAAGAACTAGGTAATACGCCCTTAAGTGCAATCCATTCCATTAATCCGACCCAATAAGGTAAGTCCATTAAAATAATATAAATAGCGCACATTTCAAGAACAAGGTACGTCATTATCACTGTACATCTCCGAGTGCCGAATACCCCTTTTATTAACTTGAGCTTCGGAGTGCCTTTTGCAGGTACCCCATTCGGCATTCACCTGAGACTGAGCGACCGAGACCCGAAGGAGTAACATTGAGATGAGAAGGATCACAGTGAAGCTTCGAGAGTCTGCCCGAAGGAAGGAAGGAGACGAAGTCATTCAATAGTTTTGTAGGTCCCATCTCCCTAGTAGGAACACTTTGATATGCCGCTTAGCCTAGAAAGGGAAAGGTTTTGCTTTATGGTGCAGGTTGTGAAAGAAGAAAGTGTTGTTCGATTTTTAGTTAGGCTGCTAAATAGGTAGCCGGTGGCAAATGTAGAATTATGAGGAGGCATTGTAAGTGCGGGTTGGAAAAGTAGCCATCAAGAGAAAAGTTATGCAGATTGAAAGGAAGAACAACAACAATTCAAGTTTTTGTTACCTCTTGGAAAGTGATACTTGGAAGATGTTGCAGGGATAATGTATGAGACCATAAAGCAAATGCATGTTGAATGAATGAGCAGAATGTCCCTTTTTATTTGTCCTTGTTCAACATCGCTAGATATATTGTTTTGAAGTTTTTTTTGTAATACTGTGTTGAGTCTTCCTTCGGAGTGTAGGATTGGAGATTGTACTAAAATCCAATTATATAAGGATTGGAACACCTAAAATATCCTCTTTTTTTTAATTTTATTAATTTTTGACTGAAAAAATAAATAAACAAAAAATCAACGTTCATCCCGTCATAAATTAAGACTTGGAGGGGACAAATAGTATATTTCTATGTTATTTGACCAATTTATACATTTAAAGAATAAAAAAAAAACTAAATACATTTAATTATAATTCTATTACATTGAGTGATTGCAACTGTCTGGGCAACATATCCACCACTCATCTTAATACCTATATTCGTTATTACTTTTCCATTAAAATGACTTAAAATACATACATAACATAAACCAAAAACAAATTTTAGTTGGTTGAAAGAACTCAATTCCCATTTGTGAAAAATAATTATTGAATATCTACAATGAACTGTTGCATAATAGTCCTGCTAACTTGTGTTCTTGGAATAATGGTTAAGGAATTAAAAGAGAATTTCTTTTGTTGAAAATTATATAAGAACATATTAAAAATTCATAAGAGAATATATATTTCCACATCTTTATAGAAGATTTATTTATTTTATTTCTTAACTAGTACTCTTAAATCATTGTGTTCTTTATATAGATACTGAAATAGTTACAGAACAAACTATAATGATTAACTCATAACTAATTTATTTTAGGTTCCAATAATAGAATACACAACCTCAAAAACTCTAATATCCAAACACATCAAGATTGCAAGCAATTGTATCATAACTTGAAGTGCAGTAGTGCAGAGGTTCCACTGCCACTTGCATAACGATGTGCCATGTAATCTTTAAGGGAAATTTCTCTGTACACTGGTGGATGGTCTTCACAAACCAATTCCTTTATTGGACCAAAGACTTTTGATATAGCTGTTCTGAAAAAGGATGCAACTGAAATTCTGGGGCCTTGATCATTTGCTAAAACTCTATGTTGAACACTGATGAATTTGTCATTACTCATAAGCTGCACAGAAAAACAGTGAAACTGGTGATTACTGGTAAATTCATATTTGATATGTATGACCACTGATGCATTTTTAACACTGAGTCTAAAGAAGTATAAGACTAAATGGCATAAATGCAATGGAGATTATGTATTCCTCGTTAATTCTAAGATTTTCAAGCGAAATTCCCATAAATTTTGTTCTGTTTAAATCACAGTATGTAACATAGAACAGCAACATTACTTTAAGCAACTTGTTAGTTTGTTTTTAATATTTGGGCTTGCTTCATCGTCTACATTCGAAGGATAAACCAAAACTCTCTTACAACGTACCACTTCAAACTATATTCACGGAAGAAAATTACTGTTTTAACTACTCATTTATTCTATGTACATGTACAAACTTTTTGTTATTAAACTCTAAGCATATATATACTTTTTAATCTATTCTAATCTTTGCCTTTTAAAACTAAAGAAACTAAAAGTGTATTAGTAAGAACAGAAACAAGTAAAAATAGTGTATATATATTGAACTAAGATGCCTAGTTTTTAATGTAGAGATTAAAATGTAAGGATTATACAAGAGATGAAACAAGTAATCAAACCAAAATTATTAATTGGAGATGAATGACAATGTTATTTTCTGCATGAAAAAAACCCACCTGCAGGAGATCTCCAATGTTCACTACAAGAGCCCCATGCATGGGAGGTACACAAATCCATTGACTGTCATGAAGAACTTGAAGGCCACCCATCTGATCTTGCAAAAGTATTGTCATAATGTCACCATCTGAGTGCTCTTTGTTTCCCATGGTTAATGCAGGCTCAGGACATGCAGGGTAATAGTTGCATAGAAGAAGTAGCCCTTCAGCACAACCCTTTTCTTTTAGGTGAAACTTATCAAGGCCAAGAGCCTCTGACAGTAACTCAAACAACGCATAAGCAAGAACCATTGTTTTCTTTGAGTATTCAATCACAATATCTCTGCAAGTGTGTCAACTCATCAAACACAAAAGAAATATTAGTTAAGAGAGTCTTTGTCTGCAAGAGAACATTATTACAGTTACATCTAAAAGAGTTATAAATCTAATGAGCTACATATTTCCTTCCTTTAGAATCGAGGTAAGAATAGGTCATACAGCTAGAAGCTCTAATATCATGCTCCATTTCATCTTAAAGTTGCCTATCAGATAGATAAGTTGCACATCAAGAGGATGTAGAATTTTCCAACATTAGGAAAACTTTCAGTTGCAAAAGTTTTGGGGAAAAATAGTGATAGATTTACTATGTTCCCTTAACAAGAAATTCAGTGTAATGATATCATATCATCACCAATTGGATACTGTCCAAGAAATTGTAGCATGTGCAAGTGTAAATAATGCTAAAAGTTGTATAAGTATTATCACAAACCTACAAACTGCAGGAAACTCTTCAGCTTTGGGGTGATCAGGTGCCAAGGAAAATGCAATAGTATCCCTCCAATCCGCAGAAGGGTCTTCATAAAGAGTATAATTGGAAAGATAAGCAACTTTTCTGCTGAAATCACGAGTGTAGTACTCTTTCCTCACCTCTGCATCTTGTTGGTGAAACATGCGAGTTCCTTTGATCATTTCATCCAAAACGTGAGTTGGAATTCCATGATTTATTACCTGAAAAAAGCCCCACTTCTCACATGCATATCTAACTTTTCCCACAACACCATCTCTCAAATTAGGATCATCATGGATACCAGTGAGATCAATTATGGGGATACTGATCTTTGAATTCGAAGCACTGACAAATCCATAATCATGAGAGTGGTCACAGTAGAACATACGTGGAACTTTTTCCACACCATTTTCTACCAGTTCTTGAACACCAGCCTTTGAATCATCAAATGCCATGAGTTCACTTTTCCTGTCATAACTTGAAAATGTTTCTGTCACTGACTCATGCGTGCTTGTGACTACCATTCTGAGAGACTATCTATGCATCAAATATGAGTAAGAATGTAACTATCAAGTGTTCAAAACATCAGGATTGAAGAGTAAGTATATGGAAAAGAGAATGAAGAATGTTTTCTTTGGAGTTTTTCAAAACATATATAATTGTAGTCTGTGACCAATAAAGTTTGAGTGTTTGTGCTAAAGAAAGAGGACATATAGAAGCTTGATTCGCGTGTATAAATCTTCAGTGGTTTTACACGTAAGGTCGCAATTTGAAAGAATCCTATCCTCACATAGAATAATATTAATTTTATATTGGTAAAAACCAAAAATATTTCGCCCACCGTGGGGCTCGAACCCACGACCACAAGGTTAAGAGCCTTGCGCTCTACCAACTGAGCTAGACGGGCTTATGCAAAATTTTAAGTGCAAATTAGTAATCAAATGTAATCAACTGTGCATGGCATTAAGCTTGAGCTTAGATTATAAAACCAAAGGTACATAATTTATTTCTGTAGTCTGAACAGAGACTTTTTTTTTTTTTCAAAGCATGCAATATAACTTAGTTTTCAGTTCTTGAATCTTTGGCCTTGTACCAAAAAGCACAAGTCATTCTTAAATATTAAGTGTTGCATGAATTTGCACATAATCACAACTTTAAGAATGATATTGAGGAAGCTTCAAGGCGTTTTGAGTGTTGACGCGCCAGGTAGTCTTTTAAAGAAGTTTCTCTAACAGTTCTTTGATTGGACCAATGACTTTTGAGAGACCCTGTGGTGACTGATCACCAATTCCAAAAAAGGATGCGATTGATGTTCTTGGACCCAGATTGTTTGCTAAAACTCTGTGTTGAACACTGATAAATTTGTCATTACTCACTACCTGAACACAAAAAATACCACAAAACTGTAATTAATCCTTAAACTTATTAAATATGTAGTTATATAGAAACTCAGTTGAAGCATGACAGTTGGTAATTGTCCTTGAAACCATTTCACTTGATTGAATCTTAAAAGTTGGAAGTTTGTAACTTATCTTTCACTCTTATTTTGGTGTCTGTATACTCATGTTTAGATTTGATAGTTAGACATAAAGGTTACCAAGATCTAGGAATCTAACGACTTTCCTGCACCCATATTCTCTTATAACTTGTAGGCTCGTAGAATAGCTGTAGGTTGTCCTAGAAACATTATTTTGAATCAATAGTCATCTAATTGAAATTCCTAATTCCTTTTACTTGTTTTGTTTTCATATCAATGAGCTTGTGCATTGACACTTGTGCTTATACTGATATAAACAGAAATAATGTTAGTACTTGGTATTAAATTACACCAATATGCATTATATCAATATCATAAGGTGTTATTTTGAGTACTGGTTGTTACAGTTTTCCACCTCTCCTATCTAAAGTCTCTCTTTCCAATTCTATCTCATGGAGTAAGCATTTCAAACTAACACATTATTTGCTGAAAAATCCACCTTAGTTAATCAGAGTGTTGTACTTTATGCACAGCTAAAGGAAAGTATTTAAAATGTTGTTCATGCATGATCAACTCACCTGCAGAAGATCTCCAATGTTCACTACAAGAGCTCCATCCATTGCAGGTACATCAATCCATTGATTTTCATGAAGAATTTGAAGACCACCCATTTGATCTTGCAAAAGTATTGTCATGAAGTCACCATCTGTGTGCTTGGTAGTTCCCATAGTTAACTCTGGCTCAGGGCATGCTGGGTAATAGTGACCCATAAGAAGAAGCCCTTCTTCATATTGCATTTCTTTAAGGTGCAAACGATCAAGCCCAAGAGCCTCAGACACCAACTCAAACAAAGTAGAAGCAAGTTCCATTACTTTTGTTGAGTACTCAGGTACAATATCTCTGCAATTGAAGAACATAAGTTTTCCCATCACCAAACTAAAATTGTTGTGTAGATATCATCATCAATATATATGAGACTATCCTAAGAAATTATTCATGAATTGAAATCACGAGTCCAAAGACCAATATTGAAAACAATATTATCACAAACCTACAAACTTCAGGCAACTCTTCAGCTTTGGGTGGATTAGGTGCCAAGAAAAATGTAAGTGTGTCCCTCCAATCAGTTGATGGGTCTTGGTAAAGACTAAAGTTGGAAAGATACATAACTTTCTTGGTCAAATCACGTGTGTAGTACGTTTTCCTCACCTTAGCATCTTGTTCATGAAACCTGCAAATTGCTTTGATCATCTCATTCAAAACATGAGTTGGAATTCCATGATTTTGAACTTGAAAGAAGCCCCAGTTCTGACATGCATATCTAACTTTTCTCACAACATCATCTCTCAAAGTAGGGTCCTCATGGATGCCTGTGAGGTCAATGGTGGGAATGGTAAATTTTGAGTTTGATTCTGTGGTGAAGTCTTCACTGAGATTAGAGCTTCTGCTATGAAAAATAGGTGGAACATTTCTGACACCATTTTCTACCAGTCCTTGGACACCAGCCTTTGAAGCATCAAATGCATTGAGTTCACTTCTTCTGTCATAGCTAGGAACTATTCCTGACTCCAACTCTTCTGTGCTTGTGGCCACCATTTTTTGAAGCTATCAGTGTATCAAATTTGTAATGAAAGTAACTACGAAGGGTTCAAAGGAGGAGCAGAAGAAACAAAGGTAGAATGTTTTCGTTTCAATTTTCCATGAATAAAGCAGAGACATTGGACAGTTATTTTATGCAGCTTCGCTTCAACGAGAGAGGACTAGATCTAGATGCGTTTTTTTTTTTTTATGTTATCCAGTTGAATCATATCGTTATGTACCCAAATAAAAATTCCAAAATAATTATTTTAGGTCGGTGACAATTTAATATTTCAAAATAATTATACATTCTGATTTTATAAATATGACCTATACGTCTTGTTAATAAGTTTTTCATGTCTACTTTATCATCCTAATGTGTAAAAACCAATTTAACACACAATTATTCTTCCAAACTTATTTTAATTTAAATTATAAATTCCTAAAACTAATTTTTATTAGCTTATTTAAGTTTTAAGTCACTGATATATTTTTAATTTGTTCCTGCTAGAAAGACGGGACCTAGAGAACTATTGAATGGTTTCGTGTTCCTCTTTCTTATCGGTCAACTGACACTTCAGCTTACTCCTTCAGTCTTTCTACTGCTTCTTTAGGTCTCGGTTGTTTGATCACTTGGTATCCGAGAGAATCTCGAATGGGGGGTACTTGTAGAAGGCACTCTGATGCTCAAGTCAGTAAAGGACGCATGGCACTCGGATGTCAGAGTACAATAATTAATGTTGTACCTTCTTCTTGGAATGTGCGTTATTTATATTATTTTAATAGACTCATCTTATTGAGTCAAATTAGTGAGGTGAGTCGTATTTAGAGGTGTATTACCTAATTAATAATGATGGTTTAGTTTTGCTGACCTTGATTGAGCATTAATGGACCAAATGTGTCTGTCGTCCTGCATGGACGTATATCATTCAGTCGATTCGGCTGTGGGAGTCGAGTCTGGTGTTGACTGTTCGGTTCATACCCGTACATAATTGAATTTATAATAAATATTTAAAAATTTGTACTTTTCAACTCCTGTTACTAAAAATACAAAAAATAATGAATCAATTAAAAAATACAAAAAATTTAAATACTGAATAGAATTTTTTTTTATAAAAAGTCAATTTAAAATACTCAAATTTATAATAGATATATCAATTAATTAAATCTTTATTATTAAGTTACTGAAGAAGATATATGGTGTTACACTTCTTATATATTTAGAAATTAAATCTGAACTTTCGTCATTCAAAAATATGCTCCGTAATTTAAAAAACTTTAGTACGTATGAAATCAAACAAATTAAAAATTAATTTAATGTATAAATGGAATCTTTGTTTGAAACGTTATGAATTTCAATTTTATGGGGGGTGGTTTTGAACCCAAAAAGATCACGGACAATACAAAATTAAAGTTGAAGGACTAAGAGCGATTTCGTATTATTGGTGATCTATGTATCCTCATTTCCCTTTTTCATTTTCTTGTTGTGTTTAGCAAACAAAACACCCACATTTTAGTTATATTTTAATTTTGATTTTAGTTTTAGAGTGAAACTTTAAACTTATCTTGAGAAATTTAGGGTGGGATATATAAAAAAAATAGTTTCTTGCAAAATTTTCACATTAATGCTTTCAAATGTTGATATTTTTATTGAAAATTATAACTTAGAAATTTTAAAAAAAAAATAGAGAAGCAATAAACTTGGACTAAATATACCTTTTGACTATTTATAGCCTTTCTCTTCTAAAGAATATGTCTTATTATAACAAATTAGTTAAAACAATAAATTCAAAAAACATAAACAACAAAACTATAGTTAACATTTCTTCCCTTAAACTAAAAACATATGTATTTAGCTTACTTTTGATGCAAGCATACCATGTAGTTTTTTCAAACTGCTCCAGCTTAAATGGCTTTGACATCAAATCTGCAATTTGTTCTTGAGAATTGCAATACTTCAATTCCACAACATCATCATTCACCAAGTCTATCAGGAAATGAAATCTCACATGAATATGCCTACTCTTTCCATGAAAAACTGGATTCTTAGTCAACTGAATGATAGAAAACTACTATTACAATGAATTATACTACCTTCATTCTCCTCCATTCCAATTTTCTCCATAATCCTCTTGACCCATATACACTGACGTGCACCGAGAACTACTGAGATAAATTCAGCCTCAATGGTAGACAAAGTCACCACTAATTTTTTTTTAAGACCATGATAGGGTCTGGAGTTGTATCATGGTTTTAAAAAAGCAACCAGTGGTGACTTTGTCTACCACTGAGGCTAAATATATCGTAGCAGTTCTTTGTGCATGTCAGTGTATATGAGTCAAGAGGATTATGGAGAAAATTGGAATGGAGGAGAATGAAGGTACTATAATTCATTGTGATAGCAGTTTTCTGCCATTCAATTGGCTAAGAATCTAGTTTTTCATGGAAAGAGTAGGCATATTCATGTGAGATTTGATTTCCTTAGAGACTTGGTTGATGGTGTTGTGAAATTGAAGTATTGTAATTTTTCAGAACAAAGTGTAGATTTGATGACAAAGCCACTTAAGTTAGAGTAGTTTGAAAAACTACATGTTATACTTGGAATGGTTAATGCATCATAAGTAAGTTAAATATATATATATATATATATATTTAGTTTAAAGGAGGAAATGTTAGCTATAGTTTTGTTGTTTCTATTTTTGTGTTTGAGATTTATGAACGTCAAGGAAGCTAAGCTAAAAGATGTAAAGCTCAAAACTTAGAAAGTTTAGAAAAACTTAATAAAGGAAATGTATATTCAATTAAACACACCTATAGCTATTTATAACCTTTTACACAAAAACAGAAAACAAACTATATGCTTTACGCTTTATAAGTCTATAACGTAGTGACTAGAAAACAATCTTTATCTCTCCTAAAGAATAGGTTTTTTATAACAAACTAGTTGACACAATAAACTCAAAAACAGAAATATAGCTAATACATTTTAATCTTTAAATATAGAACAGAGTAATCTATAAAAATAACTATGTATTTTTTAAGAGTTGGGTTAGGATGAACTTTTTACATTCTTATGAAACTAATGTTGCCTCAAATTTTGCAAAGACAAATTTGACAGTTTTTTTTTTTTAAGTTCATATTTTTACCCCTTTTCACTTAAGTAATTGGATATATTTCAAGAAAGAGAAATAATGCAAATTGATTAATACATAATAAAAAAATATTAATTTTAGTTTGTCCTAAGCATTTATTTTTTTATGTATTAATATATATATATATATATATATATATAAATATTAAAGAGAAAGGCACATTAATCATAAAGAGTTGAAGTTATTTCCTTATCAAATTCTTGCCATAAAGAGAGATTTTCAACTCTAACACAATTATCTATCCTGTATTGAATGCACATTAATCATAAAGAGTTGAAGTTATTTCCTTATCAAATTCTTGCCATAAAGAGAGATTTTCAACTCTAACACAATTATCTATCCTGTATTGAATGCACATTAATCATAATTTTTTTGCAAAATACTATAATACATAGGAAAGGAAATTGTGAAAGGAAAGGAGCAAAGAGTGAGACCGCATTAAATGCAACAAGCATGTTAAACCTCATCAAACTCAAAATGGATATACATACTAGTTAAAGATGCTCAACAACTATAAATCGCCTAACGATTACCTTCTTCAAGAGTCTATAAAAAGATTTCATTTAGAAAAATAACATATAAAGGATGAACATATAAATGATGAACATATAAAGGATAGAGAATATGTTATGTCAAAAAGCTACTCAAACAAAGATCACCCTTCTAAGTCAAGAGAGCTAAGGTTGTACCATTCCAAAATGTTCATCAGATGAGAAACACACACTTCATAACTTCATAGAATAATCCTCAAGCCTCAAGTTCAACGAAAATTAAATTATTGAGATCTAGACAAACCTTATTGAAAACACTTGAAGTGTTTATTTAGTTATCTAGGAAGACAAAAGTTCTTCAGTTTCTTTATTTGACAAACTAAATTGTGTTCTTCACTTCACTAATGAAATGCTACATTTTTTTTTTAAATTAATCAAATCACAATTAAACTAATTTTTTCCCCAAAATTTAAACAAGTAAAAGAAATATCAATGCTCCAATGTATAACTACTTTACATAAAAATATAATTATGTTTAAAAATACTTACTTTAAAATTTACGTATACTATTACATTTAAATTTTATATTTTATGTTATTGAATTACTAAGTAACACGACTCTATTTTTTTTCAGATTACGACTTATCTTATTAATTTTAAAAAATCGTAAACATTAGTTTAAAACATAATATTTTTTAATGGGTCAAAAGTATATATAATTTTTCAATAATGGTTAGTGAAAAAAATGCAATTTTATTGTAATGGTTATTTGTTTTACATCATCTATCTCTATTACGACCATTATTACACTAATTATTACACTAAGATATCCTTCAAATATTTTTCTTTTATGATCATTATTACATTAAGATATTTTTCAAATATTTTTATGTAATGTTGTGTGGATAACATATATAAATTTACAGGATTAATATTTACTAACAATTTAACATAGAGTCATGGTAGGTTGATAATTCAATAATGAATTGTTTTAAATTATAACTTGCTGAGTTGAGGTAGATTGAAATTCGGGTGAGTTCTGAGAGATATCTCTCAAAACTATATTGATTCTTCTTCCAATGAATGAGGGGGTTTCACCGGTAAAAAATACTTTGACTATCAAATAAGTAAAAACATCAAATTTTGTGTCCATAGTGAGTATAGTGCCAAAATTCGAGTAAAGTTTACTCCATATGAATGGTTATTTATTTATGAGCTTTCATAGACTTTGATTTTTAACACTGATTTCTCTTAATTTTTAATGTGACATATCATAATATTTTTTCATAAAATCTCAATATAATCAAAGTATTTTACAATATAATCAAAGCATTTAAAAATATAATTAGAAATATTGTGGATTGAATCAACATTTTATTAAAGGTGAGATATTATGCTTATGATAAAAGATATTATATTATGGGATTGGTATATTTAAGGTAAACGAGATATTGTGCCCTAAAAAGGGCCTTGCGAAAAATCCCAAGATGCATTAATGAGATCAATTTCCGTAATATATTATTAATATTACCGCATTAAGGCAATTATGTTGGTGCTTGTAACCTATGAAGCTTGGACACTCCTCTTAAACGGCGTATCGGTGTCGTATCCGACACGACACTTGTAGGACATTCATAGGACATGTATTCGTAAAGTGTCAAATTAAAAAAATATTTATTGGATTTCTCACAATTCTAGTATGATTCTAACACAATTTTAAAAAGAAAAAAATACATTAATTTTCTAAAAACTCAAACTTTTTGTATAAATTTTTATTATGATTATAAAAATAAGAAACAAATAATTTTGAACCAGTCATAAAAAATATTTTTCTGCTAAAAAAAATCTGCAATATACTTGTGTACATAAATATTTATTGCCAATTTATATAATTCATAATTATATAATATATAGATACATGTCCCATGTCTTACATTTTAAAGATTATACGTGTCTCCGTGTCTATATCCATATCGTATATGTGTCTCTCAATGCTACATAGCTTCTAACGGTTAAACTTACGTGGTGCTACTATTGTTGGACCATCTGGCGGGTTAGTCTGTTCAGTCCGAGACAATACAAAAATAATCATTTTACTGGAAAAGTGGATTTATGTGAAGAGTTAATTTTTTTTGAAAAATATTATAAAGTTAGTATGTTTCACTATGTAATTGTCAAAAAAGTCACCTAGATAAATTGATCACACACTTGATAATTTATTCCCTTGAAAACAAAGCACGTTCACAAACTACATACATTTTAGTATCAAAGATTCCATATTTTCCATCCCATTGTTCTCCCCACTAGGATATTTTTAATTGGTCACATAATCCAATTGAGAATCAACCACACACTTGCTAAATTTGAACTACTTCACAAGCACTTTATAACTCACCAACAATAACTCTCAATCCATTGCCCTGTGAGGATCCCTAACATATTCAAAATCACCAATTAATTCACCACCTCTTGAGAAAGAGCAAGGAAGAAAATGTCATCAAGCCTATCATTACTAGGAGAGTTCCCACCATACACCAACAACCCCTGCCGCCCGCCCTGCCGAGCTCCGGCGAAAGCGCACCACCCTCGTGGCCCAGGGTGGCTGCCGGACTCCACCTTCTCCTCCAATCTCCTCCATGCTAGTGTCTCAGTGTCCAATGCATAAAGCTCACCAGAAAATTGACCAGCACCCAAGTGACCTTGGTCACTAGGATCAATTTCCCCACCATACACAAGTATATGTTTCCCATTAGCAAGGGTGCAAAACACACTACGGGCCGTGGGCTTCTGCCCACTTGTTTCAACCTGGGCCCATGTTTTATGGGCCAGATCAAAGCAATGCACATCATCCATTTCCTCCCCGGAGAAGCCATACACAACCCATATTTTCCCTTGGGCAACAGCCAGGCCCGGCCCACCTCTCCCCTTGCAAGTCTCACCCGGAGAGGGAAACTCCACCCACTTGCCCTCAACAGCGTCAAAGGCCCACAAGTCATTAAGTCTGCCGTGAACTCCACAGCCTCCGAATACATACACGTGTCGGTCATCGGCGGTCATGGAATGGTAGCTCCGGTTAGGAGGTCCAATATCCCCGCGTGAAATCAAGGCCCATTTGTTGGCCCTTGTGTCGAAAGAATACAGTTCATTCAGCTCTTTGTGCTCACCATCTCTTCCACCAAACACATAAATGGTTTCTCCAACTGCAGCCATCGTCACACCGACACGTGGCGGTGGGGTATCCCCTGAGGCATCAGCCACAGACCACGTCAAAGTCTCTAGGTCGTACACGTGTAGGTTGTTATCAACCGGGACACGTGGCACGAATTCGCCGCCGAATGCATACACCTTCTCCGCTACTACGGCTACAGCGTGTGAGCTTCTAGCTCCTTGACCTTCTCCTCTTTGATCAAGCTGAAAATAAGGGAATTAAATCCGAAAATTGGTGTGAATTTTTTATTTTTTCACAATGCAATTTTTTTATTACTTGCACAAGAAAAGTGGAAAAATAATTATAACTTTTTCTCTATTTTTTCAGAAACTGGAGTTATTTTCACTGAAAAAAACTTGATTTTGACCTAAAACCATTACTCTTTTGTAAGCCTCGGTGACGTATGAAAAGAAGAAAAACCCAAATCCTTATCTAAATTTCCAAAATTTCACTGTCATGGAGTTCTCTATCCTTGAAAACAACTGCTACCAGGAATTTATGCCCCATGGGTATTCAGAAAACCATTACTATCTTTATATGTGACTGTTTCTACGATAATTCACACCAAATACACAATTCCAAAGGTCGTGCTTTTGAGAAAAAAGACTGCAATTAAAAACATCAAAGAGAAGAAAGTGCAAGATGGATTAAAAGAGTACAAGAAATAGGGATTCTTGACATATGATTTCATAGTTAGCAAAACATAACTTTGAATGAGAATGAAGCAGAAAAGGAGATGATAAAGAAACCTTGAACCAAGTAGCATGAGCTATGGCCATTATGTTGCTGGAATCCACCCAAAGGGATAGCACCAATTACTCTTCAGTGGGAGGTTTTAGTCACTGTGTGTTGGGTTCTTTCGCCTTTTATATAGATGAAAAAAGTAGGTACTTATACTTCACTCTTCATTTCACAAATAATCTATGAATTTTTGTTATTCTCATATAATAAATAGGTACCGATAGAGAAAAATAAAATAATCATACGTTAGGATCATGACCACGATTTTGTTTGTTTTTTTCCCCAGTGTATTAGGATATATAATTCAGGATATTCTTGAATCCAGAGTCAAAAATTAACCTCTCAGAATATTGAAATGGTTATTTTGGCCATATTTTTTTTTACCCTTATATAAGAATAGAGATAATAAATCAAATTCTCCAAAATAAATAATTTTTTAATTTAATAATTGACTTAGATTTGCTTAGTGCAACAAAAATCAAATTTTTATAATCTTTAAAAGTATTTTTAATAGTGTCACATTTTTAGGTTGAGATCAAGAGTAGTTTAATATATTTTTCTTTCACTTTTAAGATGTTTTTTTAAAAATAAAATTGTGATAAAATTTAAACTATAAAATAGAAAATACTTTAATATAGTGATTGATTGATTCTGACAATAATATTTTAACAAATTTAAAATCAGAAAATATTAACATTTAACTTAACAAAATTATAATATATATATATATATATATTAAAGTAATCCGAGTTATGCAAATTACATCTCAAGTTATTTGAGATTTAACCAGTGTTTTCGAATTTTTTTTATCAACAAATTACATCATGGTTCCCATATGTATTATAATAGTATTTTGCTGATAAAAAAATGTATTATAATAGTAGAATAGGAGAGTAGTTTTTCTGTTCATGGTGGGAAAAGAACAAAATATGCAAAATGTTGGTGAGCTGTAAGAAGCATGCATGGCAGTGATCTCTTTTATTTCCATGAAAATGACAGCAACAATAAAAATGTACTTTGAAAAACTTTTCTATAATAACTTTTAAAAATAAATCATTTTTATAAGTTAAATTAATTAATTTGAAAATAAAAAAGTAAAATTAGAAAAAACTTTTACATGTGCATAAATGACGTTTAATTTATGATTTTTTAAAGTTTTTATAAATATTTTTTTTAAACATATCATAAATTAAATTTTAGTAAATATTTATAACAATTAATAACGTGATTGAATTTTGTAACTGCTTTTTAATGAATACTTTTTCTACCTTGTTTGTCATTTAATATCTTTATATTTATTAACTAACTTGTTAGTTTTCATTATTTAAAAAACTATCATAAATATTAAAATTTTAATGAATACTTTATTGATAATTGTTTTTTATGTACATATAATTTAAATATATATACTTTAGTAATATTTTTAAATTATTTTAATATAATAACTAATTTTAATTATATTTTTTTTGTAAAAAGTGGATACACATGCACACTAGTACTCTATATAGGATGTTGATTGTAAAGCAGTGTTTGGTACAAAAAATAATTTTAAATATTTAAACAAATTTCCTCTCACTAATCCTCATATTTGTGTTATATGCTGATAAAAAAAAATTGTCTTATATGATAAATATGAAATGTTTTTACATTTTTTAAAACATTGTCTTTAGAAGATGATAGGAGATTATTTGATATATATAACATTATCATCTTATTTGACTAATATTTAAAAAGTGATGTTTAGAATTTCTAGTATAATTAATTAACACTATTATTATTTAGTTATTAAAAACCAATTCCTTATAACATTTCAAGTTCATCGGTTTTAAATAAATATATTGAGTGTTTTGTTATCTCAATATACTAAAGGAGAAAATTTTAAACCTTTTCAAAATGAACCTTATTCTTACTTTGATGTGTTTAACCTGGGTGGATACTAACTGGTTCAGGTGTTTTGCAGTTCAAATATGATTTTTAGTTGCAATTAATATTAAATTTTGTTACAGATAAGGAAAAATAATAATTTCCTTGAACGCCTAGACCATGCCTTGATGATGTAATACTAGGTTGAATGAATGCTCATAATTGGCTCAAATATTAATTTAAATAAGTGCCACAAGCTCACAATCCACTAATTCAACCTTGTTCCCACACACACACATATATATATATATATATATTGATTAAGGTGATGGTATTACTTAATATAAAACAAAATTAATTTCATATCTTTCTTAAGTAATAAGTAATCTTTAATCTTTTTTAAATTTTTTATAAAACTAATTCCAAATTATATAAAATTTACCTACCTACCAGATATATTTGAGATATAATTCAAAATGATTTATAAATAAGTTATTATTAATAAATAAGTTATAACCACTTAAAAGATAGAGGGATAAATTATTAAATTTCTAAATAAGATTATCTTTGAAAAAAAACATAATATATCTATTATTAAACCATTTTTAGAAACCAAAATAATTAGTTACTATATTAACTAAATTAGAGATCTTTTTACAAACTAAAATGTTATTGTCGTACATGGATGAATTGGAAACTAGTTTTAGTGACCAAAATAATTAGTTACTATTAACTAAATTAGAGATCATTTTACAAACTAAAACAGTTGCACCCACTTTTGCTAAGTACCGACATAGAACACAATGAGATTTTTATGTTTCTGAGGGGTACTTATTTAAAGAAGGAAAACTTTGCATACCTTAAGGAACACATAGAAAACTCCTTGTAAAAGAATCACATGAAGGAGGACTCATGGGCCATTTCGGAGTAGATAAAACACTTGAGCTTTTAAAAGGAAAATTCTTTTGGTCACACATGAGGAATGAAGTTCAAAGACATTGTCATAGATGCATTTCATGTTTAAAAGCTAAATCTAAGGCAATGCCTCATGGACTTTACAATCCTTTACCTTTTACAAGTTCTCCTTGGGAAGATATAAGCATGAATTTCATATTAGGACTTCCTAGGACACAAAGAGGTTTTGATTCCATTTTTGTGGTAGTGGATAGGTTTTGCAAGATGTCTCATTTTATACCATGTCATAAAGTGGATGATGCTAACAACATCTCTAGACTCTTCTTTAGAGAAGTGGTAAGACTGCATGGTTTGCCTAAGATTATAGTGTCGGATAGAGATCCTAAATTGGTTTGCCATTTCTGGAGAACACTCTGGGAAATGCTAGGAACTAAGTTGAACTTTTCAACTTCTTGTCATCCTCAAATAGATGGACAAGCTGAAGTTGTTAATAAATATCTTTCCACTATGCTTAGGTTAATCACGAAAGGAAACCACAAATCTTGGGATGAGTACCTTCCTCATATTCAATTTGCATATAATAGAGTAGTTCATAAAACTACCAATATTTCTCCATTTGAGGTTGTGTATAGATTTAATCCTCTTACTCCTTTGGATTTGTTACCTTTACCTAATCCACAAGAATTTGTGCATAAGGAAGGAGTAACAAAAGCCGAATTTGCAAAGAAAATGCATGAGAGGATTAAAAACCAAATATAGAAACGAACAGGGAAATACATGAAACATAACAATAAGGGGAAGAGAGAGATGATTTTTGAAGAGGGAGACTAGGTTTGGCTTCACCTTAGAAAAGATAGATTCCCTAATAAGAGGGAGTTTAAGCTTAGTCCCCAGGGATATAGTCCTTTCCAAGTCCTCAAGAAAATCAATAATAATGCATATCAAATTGACCTGCCTGAGGAATATGGAGTAGATACTAGCTTCAATGTTATGGACCTAACACCTTTTGCAGGTAGTGAAAACGAATAGGCAGAAGCATGTGATTTGAGAACAAACCCTCTTCAAGAGGGACATGATGATGGAAGAAGGCCAAGCACAGTCCCAACCACTAGGTCCATGGCAAGGAAAATACAAGAAGACTAGGACTTTGCTATTGATGGCAAAGACACCCTCCTATACATGTTCAAAAATGCCACAACCTAGTGTAGAATTTTATAGTAGAATTTATTTTCTTGCCAAAAGTAGAATAAGAATTGTACCGTCCTGGTAGTCGGAAGTGATGACGTGGCACCAAGCTACAGTGTAGGCGTGTTGACGAGCGCCAGGTTGGCAGAAGAGAAGGAAGTCGGGGGGCTCGTGAAGTCGCCAGTTATTAAGTTGGCGTGTTCCGATCTCCAGCATACCAGGCGATCGCCCAGTTGAAGGTAAACTCAGGCGACCAAGCGATTGGAGATCGCCGGAGCAAGCACATCGCCAGAGATGAAGGTGGAGCAGATTATGAAGGCGGCCGGCGAGACCACAGGGAAGGTGTACGAGAGCACCCTAACTCGCCTGTTCCAGTAAAGATCGCGCTCCCAAGTTAGCTGTGCACTGGGCAGCACCATGCATAAATAACTTAGCCAAAAAGGGAGTCAGAAGCAGCGCCCAAGTCAAGGAGGCTCCAGATGATGGCACGTGTACGACTGGATGCGAGCCACGTGTCCCAAGTCTGTAACTGCCAGGAGAGAGAAAGTGACCAGGTATATAAGAGTTCTCAACGAACTTTCTGAGGTACGCACGTTCAGATTATACTCTTTACGCTTGCGAGTTCTAGAACTTCCTGTGAGAGAGAACATTGCACGGTTCCTTGAGATTTCTTGAGTGTTCTTGCTCTTAGTATTTGGTGGTTCGGTCACTGACTTGGGCGTTGGAGTGCGATCGGCCGCAGCGGCGCCGCTCTGTTCTTTTGCAGGTTCTTGAGGTGGATCTTGAAGAAAGACAGAGGTTCGAAGCGGTGCACAAGTCGATCCTTTGACGAGGCAGGTTCCAACGTTCCGGTCAACAGGCAGGATCATCAGGTGCCCACCGTGGGGCCGTGTAAAACCTGTTCCCATCCACAGCGTGAGTTCTTGGAGGTTTTCGTGATTTTTTGTGTGGTTGTGTGCTGGTGCAACCGTAGTTTGCTGTTAGCTTGAGATTTGTCCGGTGTTTTCGCATTTTCCACCGTTCGTTTGGATTTTTGTTCGGTGAAGTGAAGTTTTCTGCTGTTTACGTGCGATCTGTTCGGTGGAATTTGGGTTCCTTCGCTCGTTTGGTTATCTGTGGGAGAAGCGGTGGTTTCTGGTGGAGTTGCAGGTTTCTTTGAAGGTTCGCGGTGTTCTTGAGTTTTTGCAGAGTTACGCGCAGTTTTCCCGATTGATCGTTGAATCGATCGCAGCTGAAGTAAGTGTTGTTCGCTGCATTCTGTGATTCGCTAAGTTTCATGAGAAAAATGAGAAGCAATCGTTCAAGTCCGGTTGCGCCCGTCGCTGCTGAAGGCGCCGTCGCCATGACCATGGCGCAGATGGCAGAGATGATGCGTTCGTTGCAGGCAACTGTGGAAGCCTCGCGGATAGAACAAGCGAGAATGCATGAGGACCTGGTCGCCTCTCGCGCCAGGAATGATGAGCTTAGCAAGGTGACTGAGGAGCTGCGTCAAGCCCTTCAGGAGCAGCAAGGGCGTTCCACTGCTGAAGAGGTTGCGCCGACGTCGCCACCTCGTGTTTTTCCTATGCCTTTTGTTTAGGCGATTACTGACACGCCCATTCCTACGAGTGTGGTTCCTGTTAAGGCTGTTTTCACCGGCGTGGAGGATCCTGAAGCTCATCTCACCACGTTCCATACACAGATGATGTTGTCGGGGGATTCAGACGCCGTGTATTGCAAGATTTTCGTGAGCACGCTCCAGGGAACGGCGCTGGAATGGTTTGTGAGCTTGCCTAACGGTCACATAACTAGTTTTCAACAGTTCTCGAAGATTTTTGTCGAGCAGTACATTGTGAATAAGGCGCCGCCCAGGGTGTCTTATGATTTGTTTGATATAAGGCAATATCAGGGAGAGTCCCTCAGGGACTACCTAAATCGCTTCGGGGCGCAGATGGTCAGATCGTCGGCCAAAGATGAAGAAATGCTGGTCTATGCATTCAAGAAGGGCGTGTTGCCGGGACCATTCTGCGAGGCGTTGATCAGGGCACACCCCGCCACGTTTGCTGAGGTTAGGCGACTTGCGGTGGCCCACATCGCCGACGAGAGCGAAGTCGCCGAGAAGAGAGGAAGCGTGGCTCCCGCTAGGCCACGCGCCCAGACCAGGATCCAGCCGCAGAGGGTGCTGGAGACAGCGGCGGCCAGGAGGGATCAGAGGACTCGCCATCCTTATGATCAAAGGAAGAATAAGGGCAGGGGCCAAGGGCGCCAGCAACCAGCACGCCGGGAATACAATCGCCCGCCTAAGCACAAGTTTGTCATGGGATTGACGGATCTGATCGCCATTCCCAACATATCCGATAGGTTGAAAGCGCCAGAAAAGGTGGGTGACAAGGTGCTGGGACCAAAGCCAGACGCCTGGTGTGAGTTTCACCAGGGCTTTGGCCATACAGTGGACTCGTGCTTAACATTAGGATACCAGCTCGACGATTTGGTAAAGAGCGGGTTCCTAAATGACTATTTGCTGGACAGAAGGACGGGGGGCGCGTCGAGCTCCCAACCAGCAGGTGCTGAAGCTCAGCAGCACGAGATGCCCACGCACGGAGAAATCCACACCATTGCAGGGGGTTTCTCAGGAGGCGGATGCACCACATCACAGAGGAGGAAGTACGCAAGGTCTGTGATGACGGTGGATATGTTTGAAGACCAATCGCCAGAAGTGGATATTACATTCACCAAGCAAGATCTCCGGGATGTTGTGCCCCATGACAACGATCCCATAGTAATTTCGTTGATAACAGCAGGAAGAAAGGTCCACAGGGTGCTGGTGGACCAAGGAAGCTCGGCAGATGTGATGTTCTGGCCGACTTTCACGCAGTTGGAGCTGCCCCTTGACCAGCTGAGGCCCTATGGAGGGTGTTTGTATGGGTTCGCTGGTGACCAAGTGGAGGTCAGGGGGTACATAGAGTTGAGGACAACGTTTACATATGTGGCGGGTTCAAGGACGGAGAAAATCAAATACCTCGTTGTAAACGCTCCTTCAGCATACAACATCCTGTTGGGAAGACCCACGCTCAACAGGATAGGTGCCATACCGTCGACCCGGCACATGAAGGTGAAGTTGTCGTCCATGGAGGGGGTGGTTATCACCATCAAGTCCGATCAGAAGGAAGCGAAGAAGTGCTATGAGAATAGCCTGGAAAACAAGAGATCGGTGAGTTACGTAACAACCACCCCGCCTCCTGGTGTGAAGCCCAGATCGACGGTAACAGAAGAGGTCGCCGGAAGGGACGTGGAGATGGTAGACGCTGAGCTGGGGGAGGGAAATGCTGGTCTGGAGGAGGAAGAGGCAAGGAATCGCCCTGAGGAAGCGAGAGAGCTGGGAATCGCCAGGGCGGTGATCGCCAGAGAAACCAGACCAAAACCCGTCGAGCAGTGGCTCGAGAGAGAAATCGGGGGAAAGATCTTCAAGCTGGGAAGATCCCTGGAGGATGAGCTCCAGGACCAGATCGCCAAGGTGATTGAGCGACATCTGGACGCGTTTGCATGGTCCGCTTCGGACATGCCCGGGATCGATCCCGACTTCCTGTGCCATCATCTGGCGATGGACAACTTGGTAAGACCAGTGCGACAGAGAAGAAGAAAGTTCAACGAAGAGAGGAGGCAGGCGATCAGGGACGAAACGCAGAAACTCCTCGCTGCAGGCCACATCAGGGAAGTTCAGTACCCTGAATGGCTGGCAAATGTCGTGCTGGTGAAGAAGAGTAACGGGAAATGGCGCATGTGCGTCGATTTCACTGACCTGAACAAAGCTTGCCCAAAGGATTCGTATCCTTTACCAAGCATAGACGCCCTGGTAGATAGCGCTGCAGGGTGTAAGTTGCTGAGCTTCCTGGATGCCTTCTCGGGGTATAATCAGATCAAGATGCATCCCACGGATGAAGAGAAGACAACCTTCATGACGGAGAGATCGTGCTACTGCTACAAGGTGATGCCGTTTGGGCTGAAGAACGCGGGGGCCACGTACCAGAGGCTGATGGATCGAGTACTTGCACCGATGCTGGGAAGGAACGTGCAAGCGTACGTCGATGACATGGTCGTAACGTCGCCGGAAAAGAGCAAGCACGTTGCAGACTTGGAAGAATTGTTCACGATGATCGCCAAGTTCAGATTAAAGCTTAATCCAGAGAAATGCATTTTCGGCGTGGAGGCTGGAAAGTTTTTGGGTTTCCTCTTAACTGAAAGAGGCATAGAGGCCAACCCTGATAAGTGTGCCGCCATCTTGGCGATGAGGAGCCCAGCTACGGTGAAGGAAGTTCAACAGCTAACAGGTCGGATGGAAGCCCTGTCTCGCTTCGTGTCAGCTAGCGGAGAAAAGGGCCATCCCTATTTTCAGTGCTTGAGGCGCAATAACAAGTTTGCTTGGACGAAGGAGTGCGAGGAAGCCTTCGTCAAGCTGAAGGAATATCTGGCGAGCCCGCCGATTTTGTGCAAACCGCTGGTGGGAACCCCTCTCAGGTTGTATTTTGCTGTAACTGAGAGGGCGGTGAGTGCGGTGCTCGCCCAGGATCAAGATCAGGCTCAGAAGCCTATTTATTTTGTGAGTAAGGTGTTGCAGGGCCCCGAAACGAGATATCAAGCCCTGGAAAAGGCTGCGTTGGCTGTGGTATTTTCGGCGAGGAGGTTGCGCCACTATTTCCATAGCTTCACCATACTAGTGATGACTGACCTGCCCATCCAGAAGGTCTTGAAGAAGCCTGACGTCGCAGGAAGGATGGTGAAGTGGGCAGTAGAATTGTCAGAGTTTGATATTAAATATGAGCCCCGAGGCCCGATCAAGGGGCAAATCTTTGCGGATTTCGTGGTCGAGCTCTCGTCTGAGGCGACACGAGTTGAAGGGGACGATTTCCGTTGGGTACTCTCGGTGGATGGATCGTCGAACCAGCAGGGTAGTGGTGCTGGAGTCATTTTGGAAGGACCCAACGGCGTGCTGATCGAACAATCTTTGAGATTTGCTTTCAAAGCCAGTAACAATCAAGCAAAATATGAGGCGCTGATCGCCGGGATTTTGCTGGCCAAAGAGATGGGAGCCAGGGTGTTAATGGCTAAGAGTGACTCGCTGCTAGTCACAGGGCAAGTAACAGGTGAGTTCCAGGCTAAAAACCCATAAATGGCGGCTTATTTGGAGTATGTGCAGGAATTGAAGAGTTCCTTTGCCTCCTTTGAAGTGGTGCATGTGCCCAGAGAGCAGAAAGCCCGAGCTGACTTGCTAGCTAAGCTCGCCAGTTCAGGCAAGGGGGGTAGGCAGAGGACAGTAATTCAAGAAACTCTGAAGACGCCGAGAACATTTGTAGCAGATCACCTGATCCTTCAGATAAGCAAGTCGACAAAGAAAGCAGCGAGAAGTCATAAGTCCCTGACGCAAGAAACATTGAGATCGCCGAGAATTAGAGCATGTCGAGGAGAGAAGGTGAACATGACGCAGGTCTGCGCTATCCATGAGCCAGACACCTGGATAACACAATACAAGCGGTGCCTGGCAGATGGCCTTCTCCCACTGGAACCGACAGAGGCTAGAAAGGTAAAGAAAAATTCTAGCAAGTACACGTTGATTGATGGCGATCTGTACAGGTTTGGGTTCACTCACCCACTCCTGGAGTGTGTACATGGCGAGAAGTGCACGAGAATCATGGCAGAGCTCCACGAAGGTATATGCGGAAGCCACGTCGGGGGCCGAGCTCTGGCCGCAAGGACTCTCCGTGCAGGGTATTACTGGCCATCGATGAGAGAAGACTGCAAGAAGTATGCCCAATGTTGCAAACAATGCCAACAGCACGCCGATTGGCACAAGGCACCTCCCGAGGAGTTGAAGTCGATCTACAGCCCTTGGCTGTTTCACACTTGGGGAATCGACATCCTGGGACCATTCCCGCTGGCGATCAGGCAGATGAAGTACTTGGTGGTGGCGATTGAGTATTTCACCAAATGGATCGAAGCAGAGCCAGTGGCCCAGATCACCGCACACAAGATCGAAGGTTTCATGTGGAAGAATATTGTGTGCCGGTTTGGAGTGCCCAAGTGCCTGGTGTCAGACAATGGGACTCAGTTTGCAAGCCACTTGTTGAAGAAGCTGTGCGAAGGGGTGGGAATTCAACAAGTGTTTGCATCCGTCGAGCACCCTCAGACGAATGGCCAGGTGGAGTCAGCTAATCGGGTGTTGCTGAGAGGTTTGAAGAGAAGACTAGAGAAAACCAAAGGAAGCTGGGCTGAGGAGGTACCCCGTATAGTCTGGGCGTACCACACCACAGAGCAGTCAGGAACCCATGAGACCCCGTTCAGCTTGGTCTATGGGTGTGATGCAATGATTCCAGTAGAAATCCAGGAGAGCTTGCCGAGATTCCAGAACTTTGTAGAGGAAGACTCGAATGAAGAGAGAAGGCTGAACCTGGATCTACTGGATGAGGTCAGGGAAGAGGCGAGATTGAAGGCTGAAGCAGTAAAGAGAAGGATCGAATGAAGATACAACTTGAAGGTGATGCCGAGACAGTTTAGAGAAGACGACCTGGTGATGAGAAAAGCCCACCAGTACGAGATGGAGAATAAACTGTCGCCCAAGTGGACAGGGCCGTTCAGAATAACCGAGGCGCTCGGGAACGGCGCCTATCGCTTAGAGACATTGGAAGGAGGGGCGATTCCTCGCACTTGGAATGCCACGCACCTGAAGTTGTATTACAGTTAAGAAGCCTTGTAAGTAAAGACAAACACAAAGTTATATTACAATGTCTCTGTTAAAACAGTTTGAAGGGGGCACTCTTTTTCCCTAAGGAGGGTTTTTAATGAGGCCACCCAATAAAGAGAAGTTTTCGAAGTACAAGTTGTTTTAGATTGCGTGCCTGTTGTTTTCAGAAAGTTTTGAAGAAAGACCTTGTCACTTGTATGTGGCTTAAGGCAAGTTAAAGATATATTGCATGCCTTCTAAAAAGTTTTAAGTCCTCGTCGTCTTTCGGCGATTGGAGGCACGAGTTAAAGTTAAAGTCCTCATCGTCTTTCGGCGATCGGAGGCACCAGCTAAAAGACCTCAACGCCCTCGCGCGTCCTGAGGCGAGTTAAAGACCTCCTCGCCGCCGGGTGCAGGCGAGAAAGAGCGAAAAGTCCTCAGTGTTTCTGGGGGCGAGGAGATGTAACCCCTGGGGCAATGTAGGGGCACCAGTGAAAAGTCCTCAGTGTTTCTGAGGGCGAGAAGATGTAACCCCCGGGGCAATGTAGAGGCAAGTAAAAGACCTTTTCGCCTATGAGCGAGTTGAAGCAAGTAAAAGACCTTCTCGCCTATGAGCGAGTTCAGGCAAGATAAAATCCTTCTCGTCTCGAACGAGTTCAGGTACGGTGTTAAAGGTGGACGAAGTTTGGAATGTGGCTAAGGTAGGTTCGAAGAGAACGCCTAGCCACCCGGCCTTTTGTTCTGAAGTTCAGGAAGGTAGAGAAGGATCCGAAAGGCGTCTCTACCCCCAGATAAAAGAGCAATGGCCAAGGCATGAAGCCAGAAAGAAGCTGATATCGCCAAGAGTCTTTGGCGACCAGGAAAAGTTCAAGTAGTGGTGAGAAAGTTAAAAGACCCGTTTTGATGAAGCAGATCGGGTGAAGAAATGTTTTAAGGCGGTGGTTGAGTCGAAGTTCGTTGCTTGAAGAGTTTTTTGCGCTAAGGTTAATTGCCTTAAGATTACGAGTTGTTAAAGTGATTATTATTGCTTGAAGTTGAAATGGTTCGAAACAGTTAAGTACAAGATCGGGCCTACAAAATTACTAAGTCATTTCTCCGAAGTGAATTGCGCAAGGGAAATTAAAGCAGCCAAGGAAGTTACAAAAAGAAATACAAAGGTAATTTCATTAAAGTAAATATCAGTTTGGGGTGCGTAAAAAGAAAAAGAAGAAAGTTCATTACAACTGCAGACAAAGGAAAAGCATTAAGGTGGTGGATGAGGGGAAATTGATTAGTCTTCGACGGGAACCACCTTCCCATCCACCACCTCGTTGTTTAAGGACACCATGCTGAGATCCAGATCGGGGAACAAGCATGCAAACTGTTCCCGTGCAGCAGCGAATCCAGCAGCCAGAATTTGGGCAGAACTCATATTAAGATCTTCAATCTGCTTCTGGAGTCCTTCAGTTTGTTCCTTCAGCCCCTTATTCTGCTGCTCCAGCTCTTCAACTTGCTTTTTGAGTTTTTCGTTGATCTCTTGAGCCTGGAGAAGGTCTTCAGCAACCTTCTTGGATTCCGCTTGCACTTGGCCCAATTCAGCGGTGATCTTCCCCTTCTCTTTGTTGGCCTCGACAAGCTCAGCCATGGCGTCATCCCTCGCCTTCTCCACCTTACCAAGGAAGATCTCCCGATCAGCAGACCTCTACTCCAGTTTTTTCACCTTGGCGGCGTCAGTTTTTATCAAAGCTTCCAAGTCAGCCACCTTAACGCGATAAGGCACAATCTTGCTCTCTAATTCAATCTTTTCTTGAGCCAGTTGCTGCACCTTATGGCGGAGGTCGGTGGCCTCCTTGCGCGCCAACCGGAGCTCGGTGCTCATCGCATCTTCTACTCGGGAGTGCTCAATCTCCGCGAGTGTCAGATTGAAGGACAACTTCTCCACCTCAACCCTCATGGTGCTGTTCTCAGTTTTAAGGTTGAAGAGGTCGTCCTGGAGCTTCCTGGTGGAGCTCTCCACAGCTCTGGTTATGATGACAGGGATGTCTTCTGCTATCGTCTTCAGCTTAGCAGATAAAGGCTCCCACATCCTCGTGACCTCGAGAGGGAGGTTTGCTGCTTGTAGAGGCGCTGGGTGGGCCTGTTGCTGGTTTTCGTCGCCACCTTCTTTAGTTGGCTCTTCAGTAGGCACTTCTGGGCGCGGTGGCGACGTCGGGGATTCGGTAATCAGGATTGGAGAAGTATGGGCAACCTCATCCCCGATTGGAGCGATGTCTGCGGCTGAGGTATTTGAAGGAGGACCCCCTCCAGCTGATACATACGGTGTGGAGGCGCTCGGGGGGTCCTCCAAGAAATTGGTTTCGGCGGCCTCAACCGCAGGTGGTGCAGTTGCCAATGGAAGGGCTTGGACTGGCGAAACAGGAGCTTGTGGGGGTGGTGATGATGGAGGTGGAGCAGGCGTAGATGGCGGCGTTGATATGGGAAGAGGGGGTGGTGCAGGTGGTGAAGAAGGTGCCACCCTCTTCCTCTTCGTGACAAGGCCATCTTCAGTGGCCTCGTCGTCCTCTTCTTCCTCCTCGTGGATCACTTGGGGGGCTTTCCTCTTGGGCCTTTTGAGGACAAGTTTTTTGCGCTGGGCGGCGGGTTGGGCATCGGAAGGTGCTGGGCCCTTGGGTGGCGATCGGCCCTGTGCGGCGGTGATCTCCACCACAGAGTTTGGCACTGTTTGAGAACCCGTCGCCAACCCGTGGAGTCGGGCGAGCGTCCTTAACTCAGCAAGCTTGCCCTGGCCCAACATGTTATCTGCATAGAGCGAAAATGCATGGGTTAGTTCAGAGAGAAGATAAATGCATAAGGCAGTATACACAGCAAAACAGATGAAGGGTGCAGAAAAATAAAACCAAAGTCTTGCGCACAACGCACAAGACGCCCAGAAACAGTTAACAGAAGCAAGTATTAAAACAAGAACTTGAATGTTCTAACCTATTCGAATTTCGAGTTGGTCCTCGAAGAATTCGAAGCAGATCAGGGTGGTGGTGAGGAAGGTGATGTTGGCATCCGCCACACTCTTCCAAAAGAAGCAGAGATCCCTGTCCAATGCACCCATGGTATCAGGACTTCTGGGTCTCCTGAAGCAGCTCTTGGACTCTTTGCTCCCCTTGTTTACCCAGTACAAAGGGAAGCCGTCGAGCAGGGAAGTGTCCTTGTCGTTGGGGCGCACTTGGACGAAATTTCCCTTCCAGTCTTTATAGGATTGCTGGAAGATGGAGAGGATTGATCTCCCAGCAATCCCATTCAAGCTTACCCACAGGCAGTCTCCTGGGTGCTTGGCTTCGAAGAGAAACAAAAATACATCTACAGATGCTGGCAACCCCAAATGGTCGCACATCACTTGGAACGCTCGCATGAACGCCCAGCTGTTGGGATGAAGCTGGGCGGCGGCGATGTTGAGCTCAGTAAGAAGCTCCCTCTCAAAGCGGGTGAAGGGAAACCTGAGTTTCACCTTCTTGAATAGAGTTGTGTAGACAAAGCAGAAGGGCCCATTGTTGCTCGCTTTGTCGTCGGCGCAAACTGGCAAATCGGAGGGGCGAGGTAGCACTGTCATCTTCTCATCCTGCTCCTTATGGAATGATTGATGAGGTTCATCCCCCTTCGTCAACCGCAGAACTGCTCCAGCAGTGTTCACAGAAGACGTTTCCCTCAACAGGGTCGAGTTGGCCCAGGGATACAGTTTTTTGAAGTCCGGTGGAGGGACGGAGGCTCCTCCGGTGACAGGCGGAGTAGCCTGGGCCAGGTTGGGGCGGGAAGGTGCAGGCCTCTCAGCCTGGGAAGATGAAGCGCCACGTACTCGCGGTGGGTCGTGTGCTTGTGAAGAGGGGTTTCGTGATGAAGGAGGAGGATTTGGGGTGATCTTTGTGCGAGCCATTGTTGCAGCTGCAAAGGAAGAAGAAAAGGAAAAATGGTCAGGGGTCACAGAGGCTGACTCGATCATGGAAGAAAGGTGAAAAACGAACGAACGTAGGTTCGTTGCAACGATTGACGAAGCCCTAAGTTACGTAGAAGGAGAAATGGAAAAAGCAACCCACAACGTATGCACCAGACAGTTACAGGATGATGCGAATCGGTTAAAATGCAGGAAAAACCAGCAGAAGAAGGAAAGGAGGTACCTTTTGATGATCAGGAAGACGATGAAGGATGCTGGTGATTCAGAGTGTTGAAGAACGTCGAGAGCTTTTTTGCAGAAGGAAGTTAGAGCGTTTGTGAATACGAAGAAAAGTGATGGAACAGTGGAGTGAAAAATGGGTTTAAGGGTTTTTCGAAATGGGTTTGGGAAGCGCAAACGGTAACTGAAGGTAACCGTTGATGAAGCCACGTGTCGAGCGATGGGTGAGGGGTTTGGTGGAGTGTCAGAGAAGCAGAAAGTACAACCGCTTGGAATTCTGCGTCAGTGCCACGTAGGTCGGTGTTGACTTGACTCTTTCAGTCTTTTCGCTGGACAAGTCTTCGCTTAAGACTGGGGGGCTTGTGTACCGTCTTGGTAGTCGGAAGTGATGACGTGGCACCAAGCTACAGTGTAGGCATGTTGACGAGCGCCAGGTTGGCAGAAGAGAAGGAAGTCGGGGGGCTCGTGAAGTCGCCAGTTATTAAGTTGGCGTGTTCCGATCTCCAGCATACCAGGCGATCGCCCAGTTGAAGGTAAACTCAGGCGACCAAGCGATTGGAGATCGCCGGAGCAAGCACATCGCCAGAGATGAAGGTGGAGCAGATTATGAAGGCGGCCGACGAGACCACAGGGAAGGTGTACGAGAGCACCCTAACTCGCCTGTTCCAGTAAAGATCGCGCTCCCAAGTTAGCTGTGCACTGGGCAGTACCATGCATAAATAACTTAGCCAAACAGGGAGTCAGAAGCAGCGCCCAAGTCAAGGAGGCTCCAGATGATGGCACGTGTACGACTGGATGCGAGCCACGTGTCCCAGGTCTGTAACTGCCAGGAGAGAGAAAGTGACCAGGTATATAAGAGTTCTCAACGAACTTTCTGAGGTACGCACGTTCAGATTATACTCTTTACGCTTGCGAGTTCTAGAACTTCCTGTGAGAGAGAACATTGCACGGTTCCTTGAGATTTCTTGAGTGTTCTTGCTCTTAGTATTTGGTGGTTCGGTCACTGACTTGGGCGTTGGAGTGCGATCGGCCGCAGCGGCGCCGCTCTGTTCTTTTGCAGGTTCTTGAGGTGGATCTTGAAGAAAGACGGAGGTTCGAAGCGGTGCACAAGCCGATCCTTTGACGAGGCAGGTTCCAACGTTCCGGTCAACTAAATTAATCCATGACGGTCATAAACCTAAAAAGAGAGTCACATGAAGCACACCTTGGTCATGCTTGCCTTGTGACTCCAAAATAGGCGTCATTTTCAAACCTAATACTTTTGAATTTTCCCACCCATTTCTTTTACAATTGCCGAACCTCTACCCTATATAAAGAGGTGATTGAATCTCATTTTTGCAAGATCAATTATATGAGTCAATTGCTGCCAAGTTTGTTAGCCTTCTCACTCTCTTGTCTAGACCTCTCTAGGATAAACATCTTTGGTCTTCTTCTTCACCTCTCTAAGTGATATGGTCCAACCAATCACTCTCCCTACTCTTCATGCACCTTGAAGGAATCCATAGCTCCATTGGGGATATCCTTGTTCCATTTCTTCCATTAGCTTCCGCCAATCATTTCAAAAATCCAAGGAAACCAACCAGTCATGAAGGAAACACCATCATTGTCGACTTCTTCAATCTTTGGCTTATAAAGTCAAATTGGAGCTCGTATCTAGGAAAGGAAAATCTCTTAGTATGATGGGCCGAATTCAGTTGGTTAATACGCTGATTACTGGATTTCTAACTTATAGCTTTAATATTTATAAATAGCCTGTTTTAATTCTTAAGCAAGTTAAGCAGTGGTGTAAAAATTTTATTTGGACCCATGATATTCTGAAAAAATTATAGCTACAATTAATTTGGCTAAGATTTGTTCTCCTCTTGAGATTGGAGGTTTGAAGATTATTAACCTACATCATGAAAATAACGCGTATCTTCTTATGTTTGCTTGAAATTTTGCTTATAGCAACAAGCCTTGGTCTTTTCTCCTGAAAGCCAAAGTTTTTAAATCAAAGTATAAGGATAAAATGGTTTATAGATCCTCATCTATTTGACCTGGAATTAAGCAGTTTTATGACACCATTTTTTACCACACTTATTGGACTGTTGATACAGGTACTTTTATTAATTTTTGGAATGATAAATGGTGTTTTACTACTTCTTTATCAAACATTGTAGGTTTACCAGATGGTGCTAGCTTCCAGGATATAGTTTCCCAATTTTGGACTAGTTGTGATTGGAATATTCCATCGCCTTTGTAAGAATCGATGGCTTAAACAAGAGGGGGGTAAATTGTTTGTCAAAGATTTTCACAAAGATTGATTAAGAATGAACCTTTATCAAACAATCACAGATAACCAATTAAGGAAAGCAATCAAACAATGATACATAAACTGTTTACAAAATTTTAACCGATTGAAATTACGTTTTAATCGGTTGTTTATATCAGCAGCAAAAGCAGAATTAAAACAAACAGTTATAAGGAGTTAGAGATAGAGAGATTTACACAAAATTTTTTATACTGGTTCACTCAACCTTGAGCTACATCCAGTTCTCAGAACAACCTCTGAGTTCTACTAGTAATCACTTACAGATTACAACACACAACCACAAAGAGGTGAACTTGAAAACCACAAGACCCACTCACCCTCTTTGCAACTACACACTTCAAGTCAGAACACCCTCTGACTTTGCAGGATTTCACACACACTCACAAGTTTATGAAAGTACAATTACAAGAATCATGAAAGGAATAGAAAACACCTGAGATTATACAAACCGGGAAGTCCTATGATCAGATCTTGTACCAGTGCAAAGCTTAACAACAATCTTGCAAACCTTTTGAAAACTTCTTTCAAAAACTAATTTCAATCTCTCTTTGTTTTCAAACTGTGTAAAAATTGTTGTCTTTTGTTTTGAAAGAAAGGCTATATTTATAGCACTTAAAATCTAGCCGTTCAAGGCAACATTAATGACTCAAAGCAGTTTTGATCACACCTAAAATAGAATAAAAGGTTTTCAAAAAACGGTTAGAGAAAGACACAATCAACCGGTTGAAAAGACAATTTAACCGGTTGAATTGGTTAGACATTACATAACGAAGTCAAAAACAGTTTTAACACCTTTAAGCAAGCCAAGTGACAAACAACATATTATTTCGATAGTGACATTACATAACCAAGTCAAAAACAGTTTTAACACCTTGAAGCAAGCCAAGTGACAAACAACCGATTATTTCGATAGTTCAACCAGTTGTTTTTCTCTTTGCTTAGAAAAACTCTTTGCTTTTTTAAAACAGATTGGGCAAGCTTTGTGCAAGTGTTAAGAACTGATCTTTACATAGATTCTAAACATTCTAATCTAAACCCAAACCAAAAGCAGCATAGCTTCAAGCTTCATCATGGATTTGAAAACATCAAAGCTCCCATGCTCTACAGTCTTTATAGCAGATGCTTCATTTTTTTAACCATATCATGATTAGGGAGGAACATGATATTCCTCATTGGATTTTAGATGAGTCTGGTTGTTTAACTCTTAAATCAGTTAGGACTTTTTTCTTGGATCCAAAAGTTCATTGTGGTTGGGATAAAATCATTTGGTCTTCATATATTCCTCGTTCCAAAACTCTAGTACTCTGGACAGTTTTTCATGGGCGGCTTCCTATAGATCAACATTTTCAGCATAGAGGTTTGCATATATGTTCTATGTGTACGCTTTCTGAAAAGTAGGAAGAATCTATTCAGTAATTAGTTTTCAAATGTTCTAATGCTTTACATATTTGGAGTTGGGTTCGACAAATTTTTCTTAATTATAATTTCTATAATGAGGATGATCTTCTTTTTTTATTAAGAGTGATGGTAGTCCCTTGGTTAAATTGATTAAGCTTGCTATGATAACCTTTTCTATTTACATGATATAGTGTATGAGGAATTATGCTAGATTTTAGGTTAAGATTGATGTTTTTAGGGCTATTTCGGTTATTAAAGATATCACTTGTCTAGTGGGAAATTCGTCTAAAGCTTCAATGAAAAATGATATGTTGGATTTCAACATGATTAAGTTTTTTGGTATTAATACTCATACTAGTAAAGTTCTTCATCCTCTTCTTGTTAGATGGGAATTCCCTTCACCAGGTTGGGTTAAAATTAATGATGGTGTTGTTAGGGGTTATACTGATCTTGCTTCTTGTGGAGGTATTTTCTGTGGGAGTATGGGGAGGTTGTTGGTGATTTCTCTACGTTTCTTGACACTCAGATTTCTTTGTTATAGATTTTTATGGATACATGCTATTGAGGAAGCTCAAAATATGGGGTCTTACTAATGTATGACTTGAATGCGATTTTGCCTTGGTTTGTGCTGCATTTATTGCTAGGACTAATGTTTCGTGGATGCTTCATAATCGGTGGAACACTTGTCTTAATTACTGTGGGAAAATCAAGTTTAGGGTTACTCATATTTTTTGTGAAGGGAATGCGTGTGCGGATGAGATGGCTAACTTAGGATTTGTTCATAGAGAACCATTTCATTGGTATAATAGGCTTTCATCTAGTTTGTTCTTGGAGTTCTTTATTAATAAGTATAGTCTACTCATGTATCGTTTTTGTTAATATATGAGTTTTGGTCTAGTCCCCCATATTTATTTGTATTTTCTTTCTTTTTTCTTTTAATAATACTTTTTCCATGTGATGACAGATGATTGTTGTTACTTGATGTGTCAGCCTAGCTGAGATGTCAAGTTGCATAGTGATGCCTAACATGAAATCATTTATAAAAAAAAAGTAATTTTTATTATTAATAAAAAATTATAAATTAATTTATAATTTGATATTTAACCATTAGCTATCAAGGTTTTAACTACTAACTACTCAGCTAAAACATTGGTAGCTAATGGTTAGATACCAAATTAGAAACTACGTTATAAATTTTTAGAAACTACTTTAAATACTAATACCTCTTAGTTTATAAAATGGTCTTTGATCTAGTTAATATAGTAACTAATTATTTTGGTATCTAAAATTAGTTTCTATTTAATGATTTTGTTGTAGAGTAAGAAGAAATTATCTACTTATATATGGGTATCTTAAACTAAAATAATTTATATTTCAAATATACTTAATGATAACACATATTTTTTATTTGTATTAATAGCTTTATTGTATCTTCTAAGTCTTTTCATGTGTCTCATTATCTATATTTTTATCTTTTCGTATTATTAGTAATAATTTTGGCTTGTTTTGTATAAGCGTTTTGATATTTAGCTAAACTGACCTATGTCAATTATTTTGTCTATAACTTTTTCTATAGATATAATTTTTGGTTGATTAGAGAACTCTCTGATATAGAATCATTTAATTGGATTGAGAAAGGTGTTTGACAAGGAAGAACTAAACATTAAAGTGTTAAAATGTTTAGACATGAGTTGAAAACGTAAGGTAAGAAAAATATCTCAAGGATATGTAAAAAATGCCAACATCATCTTTTTTTTTGGAGAGTTAAGGAAACATGAGCAAGAGGTGAATGGAATAAGTGAATAAGAAAGCTATGACAAGAAAAATAAGAGCATTGAACTAAATACTATTGTACAAAAGAAAAAAAGAGAGTGAAGAAGAACTAGATAAAATTAGTGACTTAGAAAACTTGATACTACTTGTTAAAAGGTTTGGAAAATTTTAAAGAAAAGGACCAAGGATAGGAATTTTTATATGAAAAGGTATGCAAATAGAAAAAAATAATCTTGTACATCTAACTTTACATGTCTTGGGTGTGGAAAGCAAAGATATATCAAAATTGAATGTCAAATAGTCAAAACAAAGACAAGTTCAGTAATTGAGAAAGGAAGTAAGACTAGAAGAGCCTACATTGCATGGTGGGACAATAATGAGACCTTTTTCAGTGTTTCTTCAAAAGATGATGATGAATTAACCTTTGTTTGATGGTTGGTTACTAATCTTGTAAGTAGACCTTGAGATTGAAGCTTTCAAATGCTTTTAATGAAATGCATGAAGATGCTAATAGATTAGCCATTTCTAACAATAGACTCAAGGGAATGAATAATTGACTTAAAATGATTGTTTAAATAGTTTATTAATTTGATATAGAATTTTTTTCAATAAACAATGTTTTAACTAGAAAGTTTTCGAAAAACATAGCACATATATTCACTGCATTAAAAGGTTTTTTGAAAAAAAATCTAAGGAATTAAATCCAATTTAAAATTTGACTATACTTCAACGTTTAAATCTTGTGTTAACTTTGAAACTATTTGAAAGTGCATTTAGTGTTAAAATCTTGAAATAAAAGGACTAGACACTTCAAAAATATAAAAGATATTGTTTCAATGATTTTATGTTTAAATGATAATTGACTTTAATATTTAATTGAATTATAAAATATGCTTTGGTATATTTAATGTTATTTAAGGCTGATTGCTATCAGTGATTAAAACTTATACAAACTTATAAAGTTTTTAAAGATGCATTTACAGTAGAAATTATGAAATAAGAAGGTCTAGATAATTGATAAATATAATGTGTTTTAATATTTCAAGGAAGAAATGTAATTTCCTATGTAATTATAAACTGATTTAGAATACAACTGTATTTGATTGATCAAATTCAATTCTGTATAAGAAAGATTTTGAAAAACAGAGTATATGACTTATTATATATTAAAAGAATTTTTTTAAATATATATATATATATATATATATATATATATATATAAATGCTTAAACTAAAATGTAGAATATGAAGTATTGATAACTCATAAATATTAGAAGATATTGTTTTAAGTAATACCCATGCTTTTATATAAAGATGATATTAATTGTTGTTATTCACAAAAAGTTTCTAAATGTGTTTTAGAAACATAGAGACAGCATACAAAGTCAACATCTAGACTTTCCATACTCAACATCTGGTTGAGGAATCAATGTAATTGATGAATGATTAGTGTGATTGAGCATTAAAGTGTCATTCAGTCTTGTTTTTGCTTAGAAAAAGCACACACAACATATTTATTCCAAAAGCAATCATCTGTCAAAAATGTATTCAGAGCTTATATCAAAATATTCCTAATTCAACGGTCTCATACAGGAATAAAATATATTCAAATGAAGAAGTGATTCAATCTTTTCCAGATACATCTTCAACGTTCAAAAAACCACAAATATAGAAAGGATTCAATAGTGCATTGATGCAAATATCAAATGAAGATGACACGAAGATTTGTTTCAAGGAAACATTTCCTTATCAAGCATCCACTGCATTCATGAAGATACAACGTGACAAAGATGATTGAAAATAAATCCCAAATCATTAAAAGCTCAATGCTCACATCAAAAGATTAAATGGAAACAATTCATGTTTCACACACTCAAAGACACACAACTTTAATCAAAGCAAAGTTGCCATATCCAATGTATAATGAAAAGAAGATGATGAACAATGCACAACAAATAAAGGATATGATAAGTTACTCAAGATTACAATATTGGAGTATCAATGTTCACATTTGGACAAAGAAAAAAACAATTGTGAAGAACAACAAGGGTGAAGAACACAAAAAAGAAGCACATAAACACATCATACTAAATACTCAAGTGTATAGAAAGCCTTTTGTAGTTATGTCTAAAATTAAGCATACATTTCATATCTACTTATTGAGAGCAACTTGTGAGATTAAGTTTTGAGCAAAACCATTGTAAATCCTTCACGCATTATGAAGAATACATTGTGAGAGTGTTTTCTCATCGTATTAAAAGGTCTTTATCTCAAGGGGAGAATAAGGCTGATTTATAGGAGAGGTAGATAATACTTGGTGACCTGCAAAAGTGTATATTGGGTTCCCTGAAGAGGTGTAGAATACTCGTTACCTGGATAGGTGGAGAATACTTGTATGAGGTGTATAATACTTGTGTTGATAAGGTTCTTAAAAGGGTTGCTTAATGGCACCGATCATAATTCTGGTTCTCGCTACTTGAGTTTAGGCTCCGTTCAACCCCCTTTTAAAGCCAACTGCACCTTCAAAATATAATCTATTTTAAATTTAAATATATATATATATATATATATATATATATATATATATATATATATGCTTCAACATTATAAAGTTACGCCCGTATTGAAAGGTTTTAAAAAATACAGTGTTAAATGAGAAAGATCATAAAAACCAAAGAGACATTCAATTTAATTTTGAAATTATGATTTGACAAATTAAATCTCAGTTAAAGTCTCACACTCTTCAACGTTTATAATTTATGTAAATATAGAAAGTTTTTTTAAATTATGTTACTAGTAGGTTTCTAGTATAAAAGTTTTCCGAATTAGGATTTTAAATTTAAACGCATATAATTATAATGTTACACAATTATTTTAATACAAATTGTTCCCATAAATATCTTCAACACTCAAGATGTGCAAATAAGATCAAATCTAAAGTTTCCTTATAAAGTGTCTAATGGAAAAACAAAGGTGTTATAATACAAATTTATGCAAGCTTCACGTATAGAAGAATCAAGCTTCAAAGTTCAAAAATATATCAATGTAGAAAGTTTTCAAAGTCCAACGGTATCATATAAATGGGCAAGGTGCAATAGGAAAAGTTTATTTTTGGAGAGTCTAATCCCAAAATGAGGAAGTACATATTCAAACTTCAACAATCATCATTTCTAAAGCTAAATAAGGAGCTATAAGTCAAAGAACAAGACACACATAAATGAAGAAACAATTCAAGAAAACCATTTTGTCATAATAGAAGATTCACATATGTTGTATGTAGAACGTGCTAACCATTGTAAATTCTTCAGTTTATGAAATATACCTAGTGAGCTTTCATTTTTATCTTTTTGAGAGTGTTTTTGTCAAATCTTGAGAGGTCTTAATCTTAGGGAGAGATTAAAATCAGAGTACCTGGAGAGGTTATAATACTTATTCCTCGAGAGGTGTTAAATCTTGTTGTACCAAGAGATGTGAGAATACTTGTTCCTAAAGAGGTATGGAAACTCGTTGTGGCCAAGTGATTTGATTAGTGAAAACTCTTAAGTAGTTTGCTTAAGGGGATTGAATGTAGCCCAAGTGGTAGGATGAACTACTATGAATATGTGTCTACCTTTCTCTTATCTTGCTTGTTAGATGTTGCTTTTATATTACCTTTAAATTTGCGATTTGAGTTCAGACTCCATTCAATTCAGCCCTTCTAGACCCGGCTATTCCTAGAATGACATCGTTTGCTATAAATGTAACAAACCTAGGCACATCATTATAAGAAATTTCCAATTTATCAACGAAAAATTATTGACAAATTTGTGGTCGTCGGTAATTTATTGATGAAGTTTATTAACAGATAAAAATTCATGGGTTACCAATAGATTTCACCGACGGATATGAAATTAAAAAAGGACTAAGTACAAATCAATATTCATTGGTAATTAAGCGTTGATCACTATTCACTAATAAAAAAGTAACAATAATAATAATAATAATAATAATAATAATAATAATAATAATAATAATAATAATAATAATAATAATAATAATAATAATAATAATAATAATAATAATAGCAACATAATAAAAATAATAATAATTATCACTTAATCACTAAATGCCTTTGATCTAGGGTTACAAGCTTTTATTATGAGTGAATTTGACTTCAACTCCTCCTTGTAACAAAATGGTAATATTACTTTAATTACTTTAATAAGGTATAATAATTGTAAATAATATATATATATATATATATATATATATTTAAAATTAATAATAATAATTAAGATTATTGTTAATTATCGACATACGTTATGAACAAATTTTTGTCCGTCAGAATTTTATCAATTTTTTAAATAGATTCGAAGCAAACACAATTGAAAGATTACAAATCCAAGCTTTTTGTTTTGAGTCTCTAACATAAAAAAGATGAAGATATGAAAATATTACAAAATCCAGAATTAACCAATTTGGATATCAAAGAAAAAATTCAAAAAGTTGTGTAAAGGGATTGAAGCCACAAAATGAAAGGTAGGCATGCCAAGAAATTGAAGCTACTCAAGTGTATTTGCTGAAAATACAAGAGTTGTAGTGAACATATAATCAAGTTGTCAAAGCATTTAGGCTTTTGAGTTGAGTATGAAATCTTTGTAATTTTTCATTGTATGAAGTTATATCCTTGTGAGATTTCCTTATGCTCTCTTTAAGAGTGTTTCTTATTTCTTTCTAGAGTTCTTAATCTCAGGAGGAGGTTAAGAAGTCGTAACACAGAGATGTAAGAATACTTGTTGTAACATAGAGATGTAAGAATATTCGTTGTAACATAGAGAATTAAGAATACTGGTTACAACCTGAAGAGGTGAGAATACTCGTTGTAATCTCGAGAGGTGAAAATACTCGTGTAACTAGTTGGTTATTGGATGCTCTTAAGTTCTTAAACTTTGAGAAATACATATAGTTTAGCTTGAAAGCTTGTGAGTGAAGTTCTATTATGAGAGAAATGTGCTTGGTTGAGTTTTGCCAAGTAGCCTTCTCCTTAATTATCTTCTTAGAGCTCTAAGAAGAGTTTCTAGAGACCCTCCAAGGGTCATAACCATCTCAAGTGGATGTGTACGTTTGGTAACTCACCACCCTTCCCTACCCTTATTCCTTTTTTATTTTCCATTTGCACCTTCATCAATTGTCTTTTATTCCATTCCATTTCTTGCATCTATTTTGTAATTTTGTTGAGTTCCTTCCCTTCTAATATTTCCACACCCTAAAGCTATCAAGATTCACCTCAAAAGAACAAACAATATTCGGCAAACCACATTACCTAGCCATCCAAAAATACCTAAACATCATCCAAGACTTACCTTATATGTAGTTGTGTCTCGAGGCTTAGAGTGGACTTTGTTGAGTTAGTAGACAAAACAATAAGATCTCATGATTGAGCGTCTATATGTTTTGATGATAACAAAAAATAAGGTGTATTGTGATATGACAAAGTTCATTCATGTGTAGCATAAAATGAGAAAAAAAAAATGAATGTCAAATTTAGAGTTCTTCATTTAGTATTTTCACATATGAATACATGAGAGTATTTTAAAGTATTTATAGATGAAGGTAGCTTGCTCCTTAAGCTACCATAACTCTAATTAAGTAGACTCATCTATGATGAATGTGGTAGCAAAAGGAGGTTGTGTGTACTCTTCTAAAGTGCTCTAGAATCCCTTACTTGTGTGACAAGTTAGGATTTCTAGACATCCATACACAAGAATAAAAGACAAATGAACTATCTGTATCAATAATAGAATAAACCTGTATAGGATTTGTATTTTAAATTTGCTTAAAGTATTTTATAGATGAAACAAAGATACAATAGAAACCCTAAGTTGTCACACGAGTAAGAGATTCTAGAGCACCTTAGAAGAGTACACACGACCTCTTTAAGCCACCAAACTCACCATAGTTAAGTCTACTTAACTAGAGTTATGGTAGCTTAAGGAGCAAGCTACCTTCATCTATAAATACTCCAAAATACTCTCATGTATTCAGATTTGCAAATATTGAATGTAGAACTCTAAATTAAAGATTCATGCTCTCCCAAATTTCCTTTTGCTCGAGAGCCTCAAAGACCTAGTAATCCCTAGAAAGTTAGCCAAACCTTTTTCTACTTCCTAGGACCAGAACTACTCCAATTCCTCACTAAAACCTCTCATTCTCGGTGCAAAGTCTTCTCCATTTCGTTGCCACTGCATTCAACTTCTACAATCCATCACCTTAGATTGCCTCAGGTGTTATCAGAGCATACAACGTTCCATGGCTGTTGCACCGCATTTAAGCTAAGTCAAAATTCTAGAATTTTTTTCTTCTGTTTCAATACTTATTCATGTTTGGTTTTGTCACTTATTCTTGAGTGTTCTTCTTGTCTTCTTCACTTTCCACCATTTAAAATCAATTTCTACCATTTATAATTCTTTTCCACCAATTAAACATCAAGTTCAAACCTTCACCAAATACTCTGTTGCATGTTCTGCTGCCAAATCTCATTATTTTTCACTATTTTTCAGTTGTTCTTGTTGTTTTCCAAAATTTAATCGGATAATTTTGCATTTTGTTTGATTTTTCATTGTTTAATTATACACAATTTAAACAATTTACATTGCCTTTTGTTTGGTTAAACTTACTTTAAATTGCTGACATACTCATCCACATGCAAACCTGTCCAACATTATTTATGTTCTTCACTGTTTTCAATTTTTCTTGTTGTTTTCTGTGTTTAATTCCGTTTTTATGTGCGTTTAGATGGTGTTTTCTCTTTCTAGTCCTTGTATGTTGCTAGTCACGTTGAAGTATTGATTCAATTTGTCCAAATCACTGTTATGTTACTGTTGTATGTTATGTGTTTGTTCATTTGATCTAGTGCACAAAACCTGTTTGATAAAAGTCCTCTTGTATTTTTCTGAGTATATGCTTTGGTGCCTTTTCATTTTTACCTATTCTTGAGTCTGAGTCAATTGTTCTTTGACTTCTTTAGGTTCATGTTCAGTTTCGGGAATTTTATGATTTACACTTAGTTTTGAAAAAATATTTTGACCTCATTTCACATCCAAATATTGTGAGTTTTTAATGTAAAGACCTTAACATGTGTACCACACCCAGTAAAATAGTCATGTCCTAATCTCAACTACAAAAAAGTTATAAATTCCAAAAGCCAAGACGTTTTTTTGTTTGCCAAACTGTTTCAGTGTCAGTTTTGCTCTCGGTTTTAAATTTTTTGCACCTAATTAACTTGGTGTTTTAGACTAAAACTTTTTCCATATCTTTTTTCATACGTTACCTTGAACTAGTTAAAATTTAAGCTTCAAATTTGCTGTAATCTGCCACTTCTGAAACCAGTTTCTCCTTTGCTGCCAAACTATTTGCGTTTTTACAAGTTTGGTTGATTTGTTTCTCAACATATACATACTCGTTTGCCCTCAAAATTATGGCATTTTGTTCCTTATTGAGCACAGAATATACCATAAAATTTCATATTCAAAAGCTTTGTGTAAAAATATACTTAAATTTTGGAATAGTCCCTGCCAGTCCCCTTTAGAACTTTTTTTTAATCTTTTCTAGAGTTTTTCTTAGGTCTTTTTGCTTGTGCTGCCTTTTCTAGGTTGCCTTAATTTTTGCTTGTTTTTTTTATTGATTCTATATTCTTGTTTGTCACATCTTATTCCATTTGAGTTTAGCTTTTCTTGCTTTATTTCTTGGCTTCCTTTATTGCACAAATTTAGTGAGTTGGTGGTGCTTGAAGTGGTACATCAAGGAGTGGTGTGGTTCAATATTCTTTGGGTTCTACCTTGGTCTTCAAGACTCTCTACCAAGAAGAGAAAGAGGGATCCAAGAGAAGCATTTTTGAAATACTTTATTTCAACGAAGCAAATCAAAACACTTCTTGGAGAGCTTTACTAAACACCTTATATTTCTCCTTGTAATTTTGTTTAGTATTAGAGAACTTTGTGTGAGTAATTGTTTTTATTTTTTCATTGTTTGGGAAAATTCTCCAACGACAATCCCACTAAATTGTGTAATAATTTTGACCATTAGTGTGATAGTGTGACAGTGAGCTCGCAATGTTCATTGCATTATCACAATAGAACTCGCTTAGCATTACATTTGCATTTCTTCTTGCTATCTTTATTGTTTTCTTCCTTTCTTATTTTCCTTGATTATACGTCTTTGTGATACTTTAGGGTTTCTCCTTTACTTACGATTAGATAACTTTTCTTTGGTTTTAAGATCATTCTTGCATTCCCATACTCATGACTTTTTCTAAAATGGTTTTGAAGTTCTTTAAGGAAACTAGTGTTAAGAACTATTTGTGGTATGCTTAGGATAGGAAAGTCTTGGAACTTAAGAAGTCCATTGTGACTCACCTCACTTTCTTGGGAGTGAACTTTGATAAAACTTACACTTGTATCCTTGATTTACTTCACAAAACTAAACATCTTTTTGAAATTTCTTTTATCACTCAAGTTGAATTTTTAAAAATCTTTGTGAAAACATTTTCTTTTCAACAATAGGTGATCATAGCATAATTCGTATTACTAAGAAAAATAAAATTTCTTTTGTTGATCCTCTTCTTTCTACATATCTAGCAAAAGAGTTTAAAAAATCTTTCTATTCCTCCTACTTTCATTGTCAAATATTCTTTTTCTCACAAAAAATGTTTAATGGCCAAAAAAGTACTTGATAGTCATTCTAATGATCTGGAATAGTCACAACAAGAAAATTTATTCCACACAAGATGCAAAGTTTTTGATAAAATGTTCTTTAGTTGTGGATAGTGAGTCATATTCTAACTATTGTAGTGCGAGAGTGGTACTCAAGTTAAATCTTCCTACCATACCTCACCCAAAACCTTATAAGTTGTTATTGCCGGTTGACTTGCTCTTCGGTTGACTATGATGACAAGCTCTAACTCCGTCTGTTTCTTAACGAATCCGTCCTATCTCTGGCTGTTATGGAATGTAACGATCAAGTCAGTACAGAACTTATAGAATTTAAGAAGTAGTATGTTTCAGCCTTAGAAACAAGGTACCTTTTCCTGGGGTCTCAAGCCCCTTTTATAGTTTACCTATTGTAACAACTTTCCATCACAATAATTTAATCTCAACTGAAAGCATACTCAACAGAAAAATTTTGTTCAAGGGAACACTCTCACGGTGCTGCAACAAAACTTAATCTTTCCTCCATGGATGCATAAAATAATAACAGAACAACCACCAGGGTACCAACTCATGTACCAACATCAGGGGTCCAGTCTATTTATGTAGGCACCCTCTCTGTGGTGCTACACTAGTTTTCATTATACATGCAACCTAACCTCTACGTGCCCTAACGCACATGGGCTTGAGTTTAAAAGAAAACACTTACTTAACTTAGACCCCATATGCACTAAGCGCATCCCCAGGTCCACAATTACCCTTCACTAGCCGCCTAGGTTTTACATGCGAATGATTACCTTAATTATATAAAAATGGACTTATACATACAACTGGAGCCTAATTACATGGCTCGCTATTCTGACCCTAGAGCCGAGCTAACATGTCTGCATCATGTACCGAGGTCCAACCACTGAGTGCTGAGTTCTGAGCGCTTTGGTCCAGTACATAAGTTATAATGGATTAATGAGGATGGTGGTATTATTGTGAGTAGCCCAGTAAATATTCCAATAACTTTGAGGTGTTATCAAGAAACCATTTTATGTGACATTATCCCAATGGATGTTGGACATCTTTTACTTAGCCACCCATGACTCTCTGATCATAAAGTTATTCATGATATAAGATGAAATAAAATTAGTTTTCGTCATGTAGGGAAAATGATTACCATTTATCCTCTCACTCCAACTTAAGTTAAAGCAGATCAAATTGCTTTACAAAAACTCATTGGAAATGAAAAGAGTGAGGAGAAAAAATTAGAAGAAATGGAGAAAATAGAAAGATTATGAGAGGAAATAGACTATATAGAAAGAGAAGAGGCAGAAAAGAAAGAACGAATACAAAAAAATTTCTAAAGAGTTTATTAATATTGATCCCAAAATAAAGGAGCTAATACTATTCTTGTTTATATTATTTCCAATAACTCTTTTCTTGATTCTAATATTTTGTTTAAAAATGTTAATAAACTTAACAATCTCCATAGAGAAAATGTTTTTCATCACACTTGTCAAATTTTTCAAAGGTTTTCTCTTATGCATTGTTATCAATTTATACCTTTGTTTATTCAAATGGTGAAATACAACATAAATACCCATTTTCCATCTTTTAAACATCTTTTGCTTCAAAATGATGGGGATTTAGTTGTGAGTCAACAAGTGAAAGTCAAGCCTTCTTTAAAACATTATGATAAAGATGTTTTAAATCAAATTATTCCTATAGAAGCTTGTGGTGTTTTATTAGAAAGCCCTCGTAATTTTTCCACACTAGTGCGAATAATGCTTTTTACAACAACATATTAAGTTGGTTAAATGAGAACCTGTGTAGAAAAAAATGTGGTGGTATTTTTGTAAATATTTAGCACATATTACACTGGTTGAGCTATCCAACCGGTGTAATATGTTCTTATCAAAGAAAAATAAATAATTTGTTTTTCTCCAAGATTACGTAGAACACCGATTGGATAAAGGAACCAGTGTTATATGTCATTCCGAAATTAAAAAAAATAAAAGTTTTTAAAAATGACATATAACATCGGTTCTTCTATACAACTGGTGTTATATGTCATTTCCAGAGTTTAATTTTTTTTTGAAACATTTAACAATGGGCACTACATATAACATCGGTTGGATAGAGGAACCAATGTTATATGTAATTTTCAGATTATCTTTTTTTTTAAAGTTTTGAATAAGATATATTACACCGATTATTACTCATAACCGGTGTAATATATGTTTTTACCCTATTTTCTTTGCTTGCGCATTCATTCTCCATTCGTTTTATTATCCTAAGTTTTCTTGTTCAAGAGTTCATTTTGCTTCTACCAATGTTGTGCCACTATCGCAACTAGCAGTCGTTGCCTCCACCACTCCCCCCACCGCTTCTCTCTTATTTCGTTCTCTTCATCCGTGAGAGCATCCACACTGAACAAGATTCTTCCATTCACACTTCTCTACTATTTTGTTGTCACTCTTGTCGTCGCTCTTGCCGTCGATGTGGCAGCCTCTGTCGCCACCACATTGCCTACGTTGCTGCCTCAACGTCGTTCACATTCACGCTCTAGGTTATTTTTTTATATTTTTAAATATTTTAATTTTACTTTTAATTATTATTTGGTTTACAATTATTTATATAGATAATTAGTTTCATTATATTGTATTTGGAATATAATGTATTATATTTTAAATTGGTTAATTGTTATACGTTGAACGTCTTAGTATTAGGTTCGGGGGTGATCGACCCTTGACAATGTTGAACGCTTTGGTATTGAGTTTAGAGTTTAGGATTATGTGACTCTGGAGCACATATAACACCAGTTGGGAGCCACAACCAGTGTTATATGTGCCTTCTACAACACATATTTTTGAATATTTTACTAAGATTTTGGTACATATTACATCGGTTTTTACAACTAGTGTTATATGTAATTGACATTTTACATCGCTGAGATCTACATCGATGATGAAACCAGTGTTATATGTCTCCAAAAATCGATGTTATAGTTTTCTGCACTAGTGCCCAGTACATTTATTTTATCACGGTTGTTTTAATAAAATTACTTTCACTAACAAAGGCCATAACTTTATGGCTAGTTTTTCCATACCTTCACAAATAGTGGAAAACCCACTACAAAAACATTTCATTTTTTACAAATCTTTGTTTGAGGCTGCATTAGACAAAAATATAAATTCCTCTGAACAATCTTGTGAAAAAATTATTGGCATAAAACAAATAATTAAACCACTTCATACGATTGAAAAAACAAAGATTATTTCTTCTTTTTCTTCTACATTATTTTCTCCATTTCTTGTGGTGTTTCATATACTTGCTTTAGGTAATAAGAACAACAATAAAGGTACCATACAAACTACTTTGTTTGTTTTTGCTTTACATATCCACCAATCATTCCACTTTTGCATTATACTTATGTTTGTTGTTTTTGTTAGGTTGATTCATGAACCTGGTAGAACAAAAAGACATTCATTTCACATAAGGTGGCACTTTAAACCGGATATGAGGACAATTCCTTTTGAAGGGAGGGAGCCTGATGGAAGACCATCCAAGTCACCATACACAAGAATAAAAGACAGATGAACTTTTTGTATCAATAATAAAATAAACCTGTATAGGATTTGTATTTTAATTTTCCTTAGAGTATATTATAGATGAAACAAAGATACTTTAGAAACCCTAACTTGTCACACAAGTAAGGGATTCTAGAGCACCTTAGAAGAGTACACATAACCTCCTTAAGCCACTACAATCACCATAATTAGGTCTACTTAACTAGAGTTATGGTAGCTTAAGGAGCAAGCTACCTTCATCTATAAATACTCTAAAATACTCTCATGTATTCAGATTTGCAAATATTGAATGAAGAACTCTGAATTTGAGATTCATTCTCTCCCAAATCTCTTTTTGCTAGAGAGCCTCCAAGGCCTAGTAATCCCTAGAAAGTTGGTCAAACCTTTTTCTACTTCCTAACACCAAAACTACTCAAATTCCTCATCAAAACCTCTCATTCTCGATGCAAACTCTTTTCCATTCCACTACCACTGCATTCAACTTCTACAATCCATCACCTTGGATTGCATCACTAAAGCTATCAAGATTCACCTCAAAAGAATAAACAATATTCGGCAAACCACATTACCTAGCCACCCAAAAATACCTAAACATCATCAAAGACTTACCTTCTTGGAAGCTTTATATTCCTCTTTATGTGTAGTTGTGTCTTGAGGCTTAGAGTGGACTTTGTTGAGTTAGTAGACGAAACAATAAGATCTCAAGATTGAGCGTCTATATGTTTTGATGATAACAAAAACTAAGGTGTATTGTGATATGACAAAGCTCATTCACGTGTAGCATAAGACCAGACAAAAACAAAAGAGAAAGTGAGTAAGACTCACCATATGATACAACAAGAGAAAGGTTGTTAAGACGAAATAGTTGTAAATGTTGTTCAAACGATCTAGTCTTAGTGTTCAAGTGAACATAGAAAAGAAAGACCATTATGCATAAAAGACAAGAAGATGAAATAACATCACATAAGATGAAGCTTGTAGAAAGAACGCGTGAGACAAAGGATCAGACTATGGAACTGAGAATGATCATACCAGACGATCCAAGTGTTAGAAGCTCACATGAGATGCAAACCCCTTGGGAAACACATCACATATTGATATGTTTGCAAGCATCATATGCACGTAGGAAACTATTCATATAAGATGATACAAGCCTCGACCAAGCGTCAGGTGAAACACGATAAATAGGGAAGTATCCATACTTAATCTTATACATTCTTGGAATATTTAATGACACTGATTTATGCTTTCCAGATCTTATTTGGTATTTCTTAATTATAGAAATCATTTTTTTTCAAATAAGATTAATAGATTCAAATAAACAGTATAATATAGTAAGAGCTTTCAAAAAATAGAGTTCGAATTGTTTCAACATAAAGGTTTTTCGAAATATAATTAATGAGATAATATACAAGTTAAACTAATTGCGCTTCAACATTTTAAATCAATATCAACTTGAAAAGTTTTGAACACAAAATTAACTATGGAATACCTAAATATAGAAAGTTTATATAATCATGAGTAGATATTCAGAAATATTGTTTCAGTGATACCCACGAGTTCATCTATTAATTATATTCTTCACTGATACTTATTTTTTTCCTAGAAGTTATTAAAGGGGTTTGAAGACGTGCAAAAAGATGGAAATATAAGTTTCCCTTCTCAACGTCTGATAGAAGAGTGATGGAGCTCACAAGCGAGATTTGTGTTAATCAGAGGATATCAAGAAGCTCAATAAAGATTAATTCAAAGGAATGCAATATACAAAGATACTCAAAGAGAAAGTCTATCTCAAGAACAAGCACGTGGCAAAATGCATTAAAAGCCTATATCAGAACATTCCACATATGGAGCACCTACTACAAAGATGAAAGTAAACAACGCAGAATGTAAACATCCAAGTCCAGAGTTGATCAAAGCTCAATGGGCAGAGTTCATACAAATGAATAAAATATTTGTAAATCAAATACAATTTAAAGACGCCAAGATTACAAAGAACCAATCATTTCATATTGAGCATCTAGCACATCAAAGATGGTGAACAAAACAAGTAAGAAAAAATCCATAAAGCCATAATTGATTCAACCTCAACGTCCACATTAATACGAGTAAAGAAACATTTTGAAATGTTTTAGAAAACTAGAAAAGCACAAATAGCACCAGAGCAGAAATTTCCACATCCAACGTCTAATGCATCGAAGAGGAAAGAGCAACGTAATAGAATGAGCAGATACTGAAGTAATGAAGATTCAAATACCAACGTTCATATTTGGTGAAGATAAAGGAAGTTTTCAAGGAGCCATAAACACAATGAACACTTAAAGCAAAAATTTATGAATTATCTAAACTTTCCATTCTAGATATTTCACAGTAAAAATATTTTGAGATACTTTTTAAGTCCAAGATTGAAGCATTGATAAATATTCAAACTTTAACCCGGTATATTTCCTCAAAATGTTTTTATTTCTAAAAACTCTTTAATACAATAAATACATGTCCCTCTTGTTTTTGAAAAATTTCTAGTTTAAACACAGTTCACTCAAAGACTTTCTAATATTGACTTAATCTTTAATGCATATCAGTACTCGAAACACTTTATAATCATTATAGAAAATTTATTTCATAAAAAAACACTAAGATAATCAATATTTCAAGTAAAAAAACACTAAGATAATAATATTTCAAGTAAAAAAACACTAAGATAATCAATATTTCAAGTTTTGAAGATGCTTAGTTTTTCATTCACAAGTACAAAAACTTCCCAAACTTATTAATTAGTTATATATTTGAAAAATTTGACTTATATGAATTAAAATCATCAAATAAAGTTTAAAAATATTAAAGCAATGTAAAAGGGCAAGATCGTCTTCTAAATTTTAATCTAAATAGACTATCTTGTGAGCTTTATCTAAATCTGCCGACATAGTAGCTTTGTGAAAAAATTTAACCGACGTATCGATAGATAAGTACCATGAACATTATTATTATTATTATTATTATTATTATTATTATTATTATTATTATTATTTATTTATTTATTTATTTACCATAGCCGCCCTTGTAAATCACATTTATGAGTGTGGCTATGGTAATAACCGCACCTACAAATCTTGCGCTGGATTTATAAGTGCGACTATGCTAAATAGCCGCCCTTGTAAATAGTGTTTTCTTTTAGTGCAATCTGTTTAGTGCTAATTCCCATATAAATTAACCTGTTCAATTATATATACCCAGCCAGACAAATACATAAATTCAGATAAATTTAGAGAATCCAATATATATTGATCAAAATGTATTACAAACACTAATCAAATTATATATAATTCATACACTATTGATCAACTATCCTAGAGTTATAAAAATTTATGAAATATGTGGACCAAGAATGTCTGACATATATTATGGCTTCTGAAGACATTGGTGCTTCATCCGTGAAGAACTGCATTTCAAAATATGAATGACATAAATTAGTTTTAAGATACATATATGTTCAAGAATTATAAAAATAATTTAACATATCATGTTACCTCTTTCCAATCACTTTTAAGGCCTACTCTTACAATCACTTTTAAGGCCTACTCTTACAATGGTAATCATTCATTTCATAACGTAATAGCCACACTCATAGTTGTTCAACCAAGTGGTGTTCAAGCTTTGAAGATTCCAAACCCTTTGAAGGATGATGAAGGCTGGTTGTGCTTGTTGTTGCTGTGTTGTCCTTTTAGATAGGATCTGGGGTAGATTTAATATGTAATCCACTCTGGATTGAATCCAAAGCATAAGCATTCTCAATCCTTTTAAAAGAAAAGTGTTTTTTTAAGCTAAGTGAAAAACAAACTGTTGTTTTGTCGAAACAACCGATTGTTTTATACTTAGGTGTTTTTAGAAAAGGTTGAAAACTGTTTTTCAAATGGTTGAACTGTCAAAACCAAACCAACCGATTGATTCGAGGAAACAACCGATTGTTTGTTTTGGTACCATAACAGAAAAATGGTTTGTGCTTTGACTGAGCATTAAATGATTTTCTAACTGTTTACGCTCCAATTTTTAATGCTTTGACCAATCTTTAAATGCAATTAATAGTTTGTTAAGATTTGATAACAAACAACAACTTTGTTTTAAAAATAGAAAAACAAATTTGGGTTCTTCATAACTACTGATTTTGAAAGAGTTGAGATTGCTTAGAGATTGAGTTTGATCAAAGAGTGTGAGATAGGATTTTATGCTTGTATTGATTTCAGATTCGTTCTGTAACAAGTGTAATCCTTATATCTGTTGAAAGAAACCTTGTGTATTTTCTAAGAAGTGTTGTGTGTTCTTGAGGGGATCAAGATTAGCATTCTTAGTGTTGGTGTGTTGACCAAGAGAAGTGTGTCTCCTGAGGGGATCAAGGTCACTTCTTTGGTTGTGGTGTAAGTGATCTTGGTTTGATTGCTTAGTGGTTTCTGAAAAGACTGGATGTAGCTCTGGGTTTAGAGTGAACCAGTATAAACATTTGTGTGCATTCTCTCTATCCTTAATCTCTTTAAATTCAGTTTTAATATTTGTAAACTGGTATAAACAACCGATTGTTTCTGCGAAACAACCGATTATTTTTTTGGTGCTGTTGTTTTTGCTTTGTGTTTTGGCAAACTGGATTCCTTATCATTTGTTTCTCGAAGTAATTTCATTATTGGCTTAAAAGTTTGCGAAAACCCTCTTTAAACCATTCACCCCCTCTAGTTTAAAGTCATCCATTCTTACTATTGGCATCAAGAGCTTGGTTCTTGAAAGTTATTCAAGTTTATCCTAAAACTGTTTTTTAATGGCTGATAGACTACCTTTTGGGGAAGGTGCTTCAACCAACAGACCACCTCTGTTTTGTGGTTTGAACTACCAATTTTTGAAAGTGAGAATGAAAATCTTTGTGGAATCACTTGACATGAATTTAGGATGCAATTGAAAATGGTCCTTTTGTCCCAAAGTTTGAAAAAGATGGATCTTCCATTGAAAAGCCTTGGTCTCAATGGACTGATTCTGAAAACAAGAAGGCCAAATTTGATTGCATTGCTAAAAACATAATAACCTCTGCTTTGAATTCAGATGAGTTTTTCAAGGTCTCTCAATGCAAATCAGCAAAAGAAATGTGGGACACCTTGGAGGTAACTCATGAAGGTACAAATGAGGTGAAGAAAGCTAGGAAGCATATTGTAATCCAAGAGTATGAGATGTTCAGAATGCTCAAAGGTGAAACAATTGCTGAAGTGCAGAAAAGATTCATGCACATCATCAATCATCTCATGAGCCTTGACAAGACCTTTGAAAAGGAAAAGCTAAACATCAAGATTTTGAAATGTCTTGATAGAGCATGGCAACCTAAGGTAACTGCTATATCTGAATCTATAGGCAGATTGCCCAAACAAAAGCAAGGAGAAAAAGCCTAGCTACAAGGAAAAGAAGGGAAAGACAAAGAAAGCCTACATAGCTTGGGATGAGAATGAGGTATCATCATCAAACTCTTGATCAAGTGAAGAAGAGAAAGCAAACATCTGTTTGATTGCTGAAGATGATGATGAATCTTGCAGCTCAAGTGAAGTAAGTTCTTGTGCTTCTTTAAATGAACAAAATTATAGTGAATTGCTTGAAGCTTTTCAAGAAACTCACGATGAAGCTAATCGATTGGTGCTTTCAAACAACCGATTGAAAGAACTTAACAGCTAGCTGGAAAAGAGAGTGAAAGCACTTGAAGATGAGATTGAAAAATCTAAAAAGGATTTCAAAAATCTGGAAACACATTTCAAAAATTCTTCTTGCAAGTGTGACACTCTCATTTGCGAAAATTGTGAAAACCTTGAGAAAAAAGTGCATTATCTTGTTAATATTGTGGACAAGCTTTCGAAAGGGAAATCTAACTTTGAGAATGTCTTGGCATCTCAAAGCTGTGTTTTTGGAAAGGCTGGTTTAGGTTTTAATCAACAAAACCAACAAGATAAGTTTTCAATTTTTTTTTTTAAGAAAGTCAGTAAAACAACTGATTGTTAAGTCGAAACAACCGGTTGTTACATGCTTTTATTGCATGAAAAAGGGCCATTCAGTTAGATTCTGCAAAATAAGAAAGTTTTCTGTTCTCAGGGGCTTCATGAAATGGGTTCCTAAAGGATGTGAGGTTCCAAATAAGAAAAAGAAATCAATTGGACTCACATTTGTGAAGGGGCCAAATCTTGTTGCTTGAACTCATGCTTATGTAGGAACTCTATAGAAGTGTGAATGACTGAGTCATCTGATCAAGTTCTTAGAAGAAAAAGACCAACATTGAAGCTGATTCAATGTTCTGTATCTGTCCAAAGGCCCTCAATAGTTAAATGAGGCTTCTTGATCACAAAGCACATGGATCATTGAAAGAACAACATAAAGGATAAGACCTTCCTTGTCTCTATTCTTAATTCTTGTTTTTAAGTTCATTTTCATGGTTAAATATCCTCTTTAAAATGCTCAATTTCATCTAATTGGAATTCCTTTTGCTCATGATTGAAAATTCAAAATCAGTTTTATTGCTGCAGAAAAACAACCGATTGTTTTCTCGAAACAACCGATTGTTTTGAGTCTGACAACACTCTGAAGAAATCAATTTAATTTCTTTTTGAATTTCTATGCGTTGCAGATCAAATTAAAGAAAGAATCCTTGGTCAATGAACCTGTGTTGAAAGTTGATCACGCTCAGAAAGAAGTTACAATAGTCATAAAGGAATATATTCGACAATCTTGAAAATTTAAGAGCTTTTATGACTAGTCAAAGATCACATGTGAAGACCATGTAATTTTCTACTTTTTTCTGACGTTTTTTGTGCAGGGCATGGTCAAGTCTTCTCTCTCTGAAAATCTGGTACCCACTTATGTCATTGAATGCTTTATGATTCTGTTTTTTTCTATAAAATCTGTTGCAGCTGATCTCTTCCACAAGAACAACCAATTGCAACATCTCTTGCAACATCTATTGCAATTCTTGTGTGAGCTTCTCTCTATTTCTTCTCTGCTATCATGGACTCAACTCCTCCCACCTCAAGAAGAGTCAAAACCAGAGCAGTAAGGTCTGAAGGAAGGCTAGAAGGAAGGTTTTCTGGTGATAATGATCTAATTGAGAGGTATAGGTTTGAGACTAGCACCAAAGTGATAAACAACCCCAAGGTTGTTTGCTTTGATTGGCTGAAAAGCCAAAAGCTGGACAATGTCAGAAGGCTCCTCAAAGATCAATCCCTCAGAAAGTTCTTGGAGATGAAGGGGAATATCTACCCAGATTTGATAAGAGTATTCTACACAAATCTCAAGTTTGAGGGAAACAACCTTGTTTCTCATGTAAAAGGTGTAAATATGGAGATCACATATGATGTGCGAACTGCAGTAGCTGGTCTAAAGTACTCTGGCCTCAGAATGAACAAGGGGAACCTTGGAGTAGTGGAGGATTTCAACAAAGTCCAATACTACAAGAGCTGCTTGAAGAACCAAAATATTCAAGTTAGGACTTGTTCAGTTGGTGGCTTAAGGCTTGATGAAAGGTTGTTGACCCTAATTGTTACTTGGATTCTAACTCCAAGGGGGAGCAATCATTCTGTTCTTACAGAGGAGGACCTGGTGTACATCTTCTGCATTATGAAGAAGATCAGAATAAATTGGATCCACATCATCAAAGAGCACATGCAAAAGGCAATGAGGTTAAGTGACTATCACTATCCATATGCTGTTTTGATTTCTAAATTTCTGCTATATTTTGAAGTGAACCTAGAGGATGAAACATTTGAGTTGATCAAGTCAACTCAAGAGTTGAACAATGGATCTCTCAGCAAAATGGGATTCACCAAAATAGGTGCAAATGGATTAGCAAAGATGGTGATCTAGGTGCCTCATCAAGTGCTGCTGCTGATCTTGAAGAAGATGAACATGCTAATGATATGGATTTTCAACACGAAGATCAACCTGAAGAAAATCAAGATGCTGGACCTAGTGCTGGTGCTGGCAATCAGGAAGATGGAATGCCAACCATGTCTTCTTTTGAGAGATACATGGTTAATAGGCTTGATGGCTTTGCGGAGAATTAAAGGAATCTCCATGATCTATGTGTCAACAATTTCCAGAGCATTGATAACAAGTTTAACAACATGGATGCACACTTCATGACCTTAGATGAACAGATTGAGGAAGTTCAGAACCAGATCTTTGATCTTCAATATGCTGATGATAAATGAAGAGGAAAAACAACCGATTGATATATTGAAACAACCGATTGTTTTTGGTATTTGTATCAGTTTTTCTATTTTCAGTTTCTGTTGTCTAAATCTGATGTATTAAGAACAATTATCTTTTTCATCTCTTCTTTTTGTCTATTTGTGAAGACAAATAGGGGGAGATTTATGTTGTGTTTGGTTTTAGTTATTTTTTGCAAAACAGTTTGTATGGGTGAAACCTTATAGGTTTTTGCTCTTATATTGTTTTTGTTTTTTGCTATGATTTTATGCTCTGAATTTATGTTTTTGTTTCTGTGCTAACCAAATATCAGAAGTTCTATGCTTTGCTTAAAATTGTATCTTGCAGGAGTTGCTTCAGATTCAATCAGATATAACACAAGCATCAGGGATTTGTCTTCATCAAATAGGGGGAGATTGTTGAACCAAGTGGTGTTCAAGCTTTGAAGAATCCAAACCCTTTGAAGGATGATGAAGTCTGGCTGATGTGATTCCAATAGCAAAGAAGAGAATGATTCTTGACATTCTTAGGAATCAACTTGAGTTGGAAAATAGTTAGGCACTTTCTCTTAGAATTGGATCAATGTTCTAAGTCAAGAACTCACCAAAACTAGCACCAAATCCAAACTCATACGAAAGTTCCACATATTGTCAAATTGAACCAACAAAAAGAGAGGAAAAAGCAAATGCACCGAATAGAAATGAACAAGAACAGAATTGAACCGATTAAAATGAATTAAAAGGCAAGAAAACTGAAAAGGAGTCCTGGAATTATAAAAGCACCGAACCAAAACATGGAAAAGAAGAAGAACAGCTGCTGGAAACAGAAAAAGCCGAACCAAAACAAGAACATAAGCTCAAAACATGAATATCAAAAGAGAAGGAAGGAAGGAGAGGAGAAAGCTCATGAAGATGGATGTATGGTTGGATGATCACGCCACTAGAAGGATGGAGACTCCTAGATGAGTGTGCAAGCCGCCACTTGAGGTAACCATGGAACCATCAAGATAAGACTAGAGAAGAAGGCACAAAGCTCTCCAATGCTCTCTCAAAATTTGAGTATAGTTTCTCTAATTAAAATTCAAAATCTGCATTGTACAAGCTAAGCACCTTTATTTATAGCCTAGAGGTGCTGAAAAATAGGTGGGAAAATTCAAATAAACTCATTTGAAATTCCCACCAAAAACAAGTCACATGGGAGGTGTGACCTTTTTCTACTATGACACCTCCTAAAAACTACACCTACACCACTCTCCTAAGTCACATGGACAATGTGACTTTATTTTACATTTTCACACTCCTTTATTTAATAACCACACCTCCTAAAACTATACAAGAGTATTTCAAAGCTTGGCCTTGCCCCTCATGGGATGGACTTGGGCTCTTTGGGGTTTGGCCTTCTTGGGCTTGGGCATCATCTTTATTTTATGTCTTCTTTTAATTTTGAGAAGACTAGAAGGAAGAACTTCAAATGTGAGGGTGGATGTCCTCTTCCTCCATTAATAAAAGCCTCATTTATTTGATTCTCATCACTCGTTGTGCTTGCTGTTGCTGTGTTGTCCTTTTAGATAGGATCTGGGGTAGATTTAATATGTAATCCACTCTTGATTGAATCCAAAGCATAAGCATTCTCAATCCTTTTAAAAGAAAAGTGTTTTTTAAGTTAAGTGAAAAACAACCTGTTGTTTTGTCGAAACAACCGATTGTTTTATACTTAGGTGTTTTTAGAAAAGGTTGAAAACTGTTTTTCTAATGGTTGAGCTGTCAAAACCTAAACAACCGATTGATTTGAGGAAACAACCGATTGTTTGTTTTGGTACCATAACAAAAAAATGGTTTGTGCTTTGACTGAGCATTAAATGATTTTCTAACTGTTTACGCTCCAATTTTTAATGCTTTGACCAATCTTTAAATGCAATTAATAGTTTGTTAAGATTTGATAACAAACAACAACTTTGTTTTACAAATAGAAAAACAGATTTGGGTTTTTGATAACTACTGATTTTGAAAGAGTTGAGATTGCTTAGAGATTGAGTTTGATCAAAGAGTGTGAGATAGGATTTTATGCTTGTATTGATTTCAGATTCATTCTGTAAAAAGTGTAATCCTTGTATCTGTTGAAAGAAACCTTGTGTGTTTGCTGAGAAGTGTTGTGTGTTCTTGAGAGGATTAAGATTAGCATTCTTAGTGTTGGTGTGTTGACAAAGAGAAGTGTGTCTCTTGAGGGGATCAAGGTGCTTCTTTGGTTGTGGTGTAAGTGATCTTGGTTTGATTGCTTAGTGGAATTCCTTAGTGGTTTCTGAGAAGACTGGATGTAGCTCTGGATTTAGAGTGAACCAGTATAAACATTTGTGTGCATTCTCTCTATCCTTAATCTCTTTAAATTCAGTTTTAATATTTGTAAACTGGTATAAACAACCGATTGTTTCTGCGAAACAACCGATTGTTTTTTTGGTGTCGTTGTTTTTGCTTTGTGTTTTGGCAAACTGGATTCCTTATCATTTGTTTCTCGAAGTAATTTCATTCTTGGCTTAAAAATTTGCGAAAACCCTCTTTAAACCATTCACCCCCCTCTAGTTTAAAAAAGCCATCCATTCTTACAATAGCTTCCAGGTTGTTTATTACACTATAATTCAATAAAAAGTAAAAGTTAGAATATTGATAAACAATGAAAAGAGAAAGAAAAAAAATTACAAACCTTTAGTCTTATCCAGTTCAAATTTTGAAAATTTGAATTGGATCGACCTTTTAGGATGTTATATCTACGCCATGAACTAGTTAATACAAGAATCCTCATTAGTAGATGGTTAATTAGTAACATACAGAGTTAAGTTTATAGTGTACTTACGTATCAATGATATTCTTAAGACTCGGAGATATCTTCTTTTGTACGAAACAAAACCACACAATAGTCTTATCAATCATTGATAAGACAAGTAACTGCCAATGACGCCTATATCATCCATGAAAAGAGTTAGTAAATATTTAAAATATGAAATATTAATAATTGACGACATATAATTAAACTTACTCATTAGTATAAGGACATAAATAAATTTGTTTTCCCTCTTTTTCCACGGTGTTAGTGATGTATGATTGGGTCTCATTTGCCTTTGCTCCTGTGGGATTAGTATATGCAGGATCTAAGAATCCATACACATTTTCCTTCTCCTCAGTGAGACAGACTGTAGGGATATCGTGTGCGGAAGCGTAATAATTTCAACCAAAGATTATGAGAAATTAAAGTAACAAAGAAAATGAGAATGATACCATAAATTTTTATGTAGAAAACCCCTTTAAATAGAGGTAAAAAACCACCGGCGAGAGAGCCAAAACTTCCACTATAATGGTATTGAGAGTACAATGAATTCCTCTCAGGATAATAGATAAATAGCCCCAAAATAAATTCTCTCTATATGGGTTAAACATTTACACCCAAGAACAGAAATAGAGAGTATATGAAAAAGAGAGAGGAAGCAAGTGTGTGTTGCTTGTTTGTTGTGTGTGTTACATTGCTTGAAGGAAGCCATTATATATAGTGGTTCTAGGAGACAACAATAATAAATACAATTAATGGTAAGAAACCTCCATTTGATTACAATTTAATTGTGGTGAGTAACCTCCCTTTGATTGCAATTAAATGTGGCAAGTAACCTCCCAATTATGCCAAGAAAACGGTTAAAGGTGAGTCATAACCCACAAATCTCCACCTTGACTTGCCTTTGACTGGAACACTCTCTCGCCATGAAGCCTTGATTAAGTATGGATAATACTAGCTAAGTTCAGGCAATGATCGAACTTAGCTGGTGGAAATGGCTTGGTCAACATGTATGCAGGATTTTCGGCCGTATGAATTTTTTTCAACAATTATATCTCTCGTATCAACAATGTCTTAGATAAAATGGTGCTTAATTTCAATGTGCTTGGTCCTTGAGTGATACTTGTTGTTCCTGGTTAAGTGGACAACACTCTAACTATCACAAAACATAACAAGAAGATCTTTTTGAAAACCAAGTTCACTTACCAAGCCTCGAAGCCATATAGCCTCTTTCATACCTTCTGTAGCAGCGATTTATTCTGCTTCAGTGGTGGACAAAGCCGCAATGGCTTGAAGTGAAGAATACCAACTGATAGCAGACCCACATAGGGTAAAAGTGTAGGCTGAAAGTGACCTTCTCCGATCTAAATCACCACCATAGTCAGCATCAACATAGCCAACTGCTCCTCCGGGATCGACTCTATGTTGATCAAATACCAAACCAAGATCTAGAGAACCTTTCAGATAACGAAGTATCCATTTAATGACTTCCCAGTGTGCCTTGCTTGGATTATGCATGAACCTGCTAAAAATGCTAACAACATAAGCTAAATCAGGTCTAGTACATACCATAGCATACATGAGACTTCCAATTGCATTTGAATACGGGACATGTGACATGCGCCTTTTGTCCTCGTCTGATTTTGGACACTGATCTGATGACAACTTGAAGTGGGAGGCAATTGGAGTATTAACAGCTTTGAAATCTCGCATTCCAAATTTGTCAAGCATCTTAAGAACATAATTCTTTTGTGATAGAAAAAGTTTTCCAGCTTGACGATCTTTGTTGATCTCCATTCCTAAAATTTTCTTGGCAAGACCTAAGTCTTTCATATCAAATTCACTGCTAAGTTGGGCCTTTAACTTGTTAACTAAAGATTTATCTCTTGCGGCAATCAACATGTCATCAACATATAACAACAAGTATATAAATGACCCATCAAATGTTTTTTGAAAATAGACACAATTATCATAGCTACTTCTGGAGTAGCCATGTCCAACCATGAAAGAATCAAACCTCTTATACCATTGTCTTGGTGATTGCTTCAAGCCGTAGAGAGATTTCTTCAAACGACATACATGGTCCTCCTTTCCAGGGACAACAAACCCCTCAGGCTGCTGGATGTAAATCTCTTCCTCAAGATTACCATGAAGAAAAGCAATTTTCACATCTAACTATTCCAGCTTCAAATCATACAAGGCAACTAAAGCAAGTAATATACGTATTGAAGTATGACGAACAAGAAGAGAAAATAATTCATTAAAGTCAATACCTTTCTCTTGATCAAAACTCTTACAACAAATCTTGCTTTATTCCTTGTACTCTCAACACCAGGGATCCCTTCTTTTCTCTTAAAGATCCACTTGCAACTAATGACTCGTTTTCCTTCTGGTAACTTCACCAATTCCCATGTTTCATTTTTTAGAAGACTCTTAACTTCTTCTTGCATAGCAACAATCCACTTTGTTGAGTCGTCACCAAAGATAGCTTCGGAGTAATTCTTGGGTTCACCTTCTTCACCCATCTCTTGTGCAATAGTTAAAGCATAAGCAAAGTTGGCAGATTCTGCAATTAATCTTTGAGTCGGTTTTCTTGGTCTCTGTTGTGGAAGTTCTTGAGCCATAGACCACGGCTGTGGTCATCCTCGTCGTTTAGATGGACAATGCTCATGTGGACTCAAATGTTCACTTGTACCATCAATAGCAGTGACTTGATAATCTTGAGTACTGGAGGAATTGGGAACGTCTTCTCATGAGTGGGTGTTTTAATCTCAAACTCCACCTTCTCTCGAGCATATTCTTGGTCATCTGTATCAGTTGAGGAAATAACAGTATCTTTTACAGAAGAGAGCATAGCATTTTCATTAAAGGTCACATTCCGACTGTGAATTACTTTGTGAGATTCTGGGTCATATAAACGATAACCTTTAACCCCTGAGCCATAACCCAAGAAAATGCACTTCTTAGCACGAGATTCTAATTTTCCCTCGTTTACATGAGAATAAGCAGGGCAACCAAATATTTTAAGATTAGAATAATCAATAGGGCTACCTGACTAAACTTCTTCTGGAATGTTGCAATCAATTGATCTATTAGGAGAGCGATTTATCATATAACATGTCGTTGAAGCCACTTCAGCCCAAAAAGATTTGCTCAAACCAGAATGGGAGAACATGCAACGAACTCTGTCTAGGATAGTTTTATTCATTCTTTCTACAACCCCGTTCTGTTGTGGAGTCTTTGGGATGGTGAAGTGTCTGGAAATGCCTTCCTTCTTGCAGAAATCATTGAATTCATTCGAACAGAACTCAAGACCATTGTCTGTCCTTAGCCTCTTCATCTTCTTGCCAATCTGATTCTCAATCAATAATTTCCACTCTTTAAAAGTGGAAAATGCTTCATTCTTATGTTTAAGAAAATACACCCACAGTTTTCTTGAGAAATCATCAATAATTGTCATCATATAACGACATTTACCTCTGGAGGGAACTTTTGACGAACCCCAAAGATCCGAATGAATATAATCCAAAGTACCTTTGGTTCTGTGTATGGCTTTAGAAAAACTAACCTTTTTCTGCTTACCAAAAATGCAATGTTCACAGAAATCAACCTTTCCAGTACAGTGGTTACCAAGGTGACCCTTATTCTTGAGGATTAGAATTCCCTTCTCACTCATGTGGCCTAATCTCATATGCCACAACTTGGTGTTATCTTTGTTGGGTGAGGAAACTGCTGCAGAACCTGTAACTGTTGAACCCTGTAGCACATACAAACTATCACATCGAATTGACTTTAGTAACACAAGAGCTCCTTTAGACACTTTTAAAACTCCACCTTCAACTGAGTATCTACACCCATGAGATTCAAGGGTGCCTAAGGAAATGAGATTTTGTTTCAACTCAGGGACATATCTGACACCTGTTAAAGTTCTAACAATTCCATCATGTGTCTTGATTTTGATTGTTCCTTCACCAACAACTTTGCATTGAACATCATTTCCCATCAAAACAAGACCATTATAAATTGGTTCATATGTGGTAAACCAATCTCTATTTTGAGACATGTGAAAAGTACAACCAGAATCAAGAATCCATTCATTTTTAGACCTTTGTTCAGTGTTGGAAGCTACAAAACAATCCCCATCAGATTCAGTTTCAACAATACTAGCTTCGGAAAATTTTTCTGGTTGTTTACCATTTCCCTTATCTTCTCTATCTTGCTTATTTTTCAATTCATAACAGTCAGAGATCTTGTGTCCCTTTTTCTTGCAATAATGACAATATTTGGAGTTCTTGCCTCTAGATTTTGACCTAGATTTATACTTATTGTTCCTACCTTTCTCTTGGTTTCTCCCTCTAACTACTAATCCTTCACCAGAATTTTCAGAATGAATTTGAGTATCAAATTTTTCTTTGGCTAGTAAATTAGTCTTGACATCATCAAAGCTTAAGGTAAGATAATTACCGTATAACATAATTTCTTTGAATTGTCGATGCGAGGGTGGTAGAGAGACAATAAGTAGAACGGCTTTATCCTCATCATCAATTTTAACATCCAAATTTTCCAAATCAATTATGATGGAATTAAATTCATCAAGGTGAGATTGGATGGGAGTACCTTCAGACATTCGGAGTGTAAAGAGTCGCTCATTTAACCGGAGTTTGTTTGCAAGACTGTTGGTCATGTATAGAGACTCCAATTTACTCCATATGCCTGTTATAGTTTTCTCGTTGATGACCTCACGCAGCACCTCACGGGACAAGCATAACTGGATTACAGACAATGCCTTTTCATCCATCTCATCCCACTACTCCTCTGTCATAGTGGTTGGTCTCATCATTTTACCTGTCAAAACTTTCTTTAAACCATTCTGGGTGAGAACAGCTAGCATCTGGACTCGCCAGATAGCAAAGCTGATTTTACCATCAAATTTCTCAATATCCAATTTTGACATTATGGAACAAAAGATCCTGATTGAATTATCGAAAAGCTCTGATGCCAATTTGTAGGGATATCGTGTGCGGAAGCGTAATAATTTCAACCAAAGATTATGAGAAATTAAAGTAACAAAGAAAATGAGAATGATACCATAAATTTTTAGGTAGAAAACCCCTTTAAATAGAGGTAAAAAAACCACCGGCGAGAGAGCCAAAACATCCACTATAATGGTATTGGGAGTACAATGAATTCCTCTCAGGCTAATAGATAAATAGCCCAAAAACAAATTCTCTCTATATGGGTTAAACACTTACACCCAAGAACAGAAATAGAGAGTATATGAAAAAGAGAGAGGAAGCAAATGTGTGTTGCTTGTTTGTTGTGTGTGTTACATTGCTTGAAGGAAGCCACTATATATAGTGGTTCTAGGAGACAACAATAATAAATACAATTAATGGTAAGAAACATCCATTTGATTACAATTTAATTGTGGTGAGTAACCTCCCTTTGATTGCAATTAAATGTGGCAAGTAACCTCCCAATTATGCCAAGAAAACGGTTAAAGGTGAGTCATAACCCACACAGACTCCATGCAAAAACCTACAAGTTATTAGTTAAAGCATAATCAATAATAATTTAACATAAAGTAATGACCACAGTTGATATGATTCCACTAGCACAATATGAGTGATTCTTGACATTCTTAGGAATCATCTCGAGTTGGATATGAGATATGCACTTTATCATAGAATTGGATCAAGGTTCTATGAACAAGAACTCACCAAGACTAGTACCAAAACCCAAACTCATATGGAAGTTCCATGTATTGTCAAATTGAACCAATTAAAATGGAACAAAAGGCAAGAATACTAAATAGAATTGCTAGAAAATTAAAAGCACCGAACCAAAATAAAAAACAAAAGAAGAACAACCAGCTGAAATTAAAAATGCCGAACCAAAAAGACAAGGAACACAAACTAAGACATGGACATGTAAAGAGAAGGAAGGAAGGAGAAGAGAAAGTTCATGAAGATGGAGGAATGGTTGGATGATCACGCCACTTAGAGGATGGTGACTCCAAGATGAGTGTGCAAGCCGCCACTTGAGGTAACCATGGAACTCTCAAGATAAGACTAGTGAAGAAGGCACAAAGCTCTCCAATGCTCTCTCAAAAATTGAGTATAGTTTCTCTAATCAAAATTCAAATATGAAAAATACAAAGGCAGCACCTTAATTTATAGCCTAGAGGTGCTGAAATGCAAAGCTAAATGAATTCAAAATTTCCCCCAAATACAAATGAAAGTGGCGCCAACTATAGTCATGAGGAAGGTGTGACCTTCTCTCTCACTTTGGCACCTCCCTATTACTCCTACACCTATCTACTAACGCACCCCCCCTAAGACTCCTAATCTAAAGACCTAAAGATGCTTTAAAAAAAGAGGTTTCTAATGTTTCCCTCTAAGCACCTTCAAACAAAGAAATTACAAAAAGAGAAAATAAACGTCCATTAGCTCCTAAAGCTTTGAACATGCTTCTTGTAAGCCTTTGAGGTGGGCTTTGACCTCCATGGGCATCCTCCATTTGAGCCTCAACCTCTTCTTGCTCTTGATGATTGGCCTCCATGTCCACTTGAGCTTGATCTCCATCATACTCCCCGAGTTGGAGAGAATTCGACCAGAATTCTGGAGACCTACAGAAAAAGAAGTTAGATCACTGATATTAAAAGTATGACTACCTAAGAATGTATCAGGCATATCTAACTCATAAGCATTGTCATTAATCCTCTTTAGGACTTGGAAAGGTCCATCTCCACGAGGCATTAGTTTTGACTTCCTTTGAGTAGGAAAATGATCCTTCCTCAAGTGAAGCCAAACCCAATCACCCTCCTCAAACAACAATGCTTTTCTCCTTTTATTGGCAAGTTCAGCATACTTGCCAACCTTCTTCTCAATTCTCTTCTTGATGTCTTTATGCAAAGTTTTCACAAAAGAAGCTTTTTCATCCCCATCTTTGCACAAGACATCTCCAAGAATGGGAATAGGAATAAGATCAAGAGGTGTTAAGGGGTTAAACCCATAGACAACCTCAAAAGGAGAATGTGAGGTGGTAGAATTTACTACACGGTTATATGCAAACTCAACATGGGGTAGTAAATTCTCCCACACTCTAGGATTCCCCGAGATAAAACATCTCAATAGTTGTCCCAAAGTTCTATTTGTTTGACCATTAGTTTGTGGGTGGCAAGTGGTAGAAAATAAAAGCTTAGTTCCAAGCTTGCCCCACAAGGTCTTCCAAAAGTGACTTAAGAACTTGGGATCTCTATCGAAAACTATAGATCTAGGGATCCCATGCAAACGAACCACTTCTTGAAAGAAGAGGTTTGCAATATGACATGCATCATCCACTTTGTGGCAAGGAATAAAGTGAGCCATCTTTGAAAAACGATCCACTACCACAAAAATGGAGTCCTTTCCCTTTGATGTCTTGGGTAAACCTAAGATGAAATCCATAGATATGTCAACCCAAGGCATTGAAGGGATAGGAAGAGGAGTATATAAACCATGGGGATGCATCTTAGACTTAGCTTTGCGGCAAGCTATGCATTTATAACACAAACTATGAACATGTTTATGCATATGAGGCCAAAAGAAATGTTCATGCAACACATCCAAAGTTTTAGCAACCCCAAAGTGACCCATTAAACCCCCTCATGAGCTTCTCTAACAAGAGATAATCTAATAGAGCATTGAGGAACACAAAGACGTTTTCCTTTAAAAAGAAAGTCATCTTGTATAAAAAAATCTTTGTGTCCTCCCTTAAGACACTCTTGATAGATGAGAGAAAAATCAAGGTCATCATGATAAAGTTCCTTAATGTGATCAAAGCCAAGATATTGAGAACTTCAAAGATTTAGCAAAGTGTATCTTCTAGAAAGTGCATCCGCCACAATGTTTACTTTGCCTTGCTTGTGTTTGATCACATAAGGAAATTGCTCAATGAATTCCACCCACTTAGCATGCCTCTTGTTAAGCTTGTTTTTGCTTTTCAAATACTTAAGAGATTCATGATCACTATGTATCACAAACTCTTTAGGAAAAAGATAGTGTTGCCAAGTAAACAAAGCCCTAACAAGTGCATATAATTCTTTACCATAAGTGGAATAATTGAGATGACTTCCCTTCAATTTCTCACTAAAATAGGCTATGGGGTGGCCCTCTTGAAGGAGAACAACCCCAATGCCTATGCTTGAAACATCACACTCAATATCAAATGTCTTAGTGAAATTAGGAAGGGCCAAGATGGGAGCATTAGTCAATTTTTCTTTCAAAGTTTCAAAAGCTTTTTGTTGTGCTTCTCCCCATGAAAAGACCACATCCTTTTTCACTATGTCATTGAGAGGTGCGGCAATGGTACCAAAGTTTGGTACAAATCTTCTATAGAAAAAAGCAAGTCCATGAAAACTTCGAACTTCATTCAAAGATTTTAGTGTAGGCTAATTTTGAATGGCCATCACCTTTGTTTTGTCCACATGGACCCCTTTGCAACTCACAACAAACCCTAGGAATTCTATATGATCAAGAGCAAACATACATTTAGCAAGATTAGCATACAAATGTTCCTTCCTAAGGGTTTCTAAAACTTTCCTAACATGCAACCTATGGTCATCCAAAGATAAGCTATAAATGAGAATGTCATCAAAGTAAACAACAACAAACTTACCAATGAAAGGTCTAAGAACATGATGCATGAGGCGCATGAAGGTACTTGGTGCATTAGTTAAACCAAAGGGCATAACTAACCACTCATATAAACCAAAGTTGGTCTTAAAAGCCGTCTTCCATTCATCACCCGGTTTGATACGGATTTGATTGTAACCGCTTTTAAGATCAATCTTTGAAAAGATTTTTGAACCATGCAATTCATCCAACAAATCATCTAGTCTTGGTATGGGATGCCTATACTTAATTGTAATGTTATTGATGGCCCTACAATCCGAACACATTCGCCATGTGCCATCCTTTTTAGGCACTAAGATGATAGGCATAGCACAAGGACTCATGCTATCTTGAACCCACCCTTTCTCAATCAAAGCCTCAACTTGTTGGCGAATTTCCTTGGTTTCACTTGGATTGGTCCTATATGCTGGACGGTTTGGTAAAGAAGAGCCCGGTATCAAATCAATTTGGTGCTCAATCCCTCTCAAAGGTGGAAGTCCTTTTGGAGGATCTTGAAACACATCTTGAAACTCTTCTACCAAATTTTCCAAACAATGAGGACTATCAACAAGTGGTTCTATCTTAAGAGTTCTAGGGATGGCTAAGAAAAGAGGATGATGAGCCACTATTTTCCTTTGAATCTCATGACTAGACACAAGGAGTGTAGGCTTAGAACTCTTATCTTTTTTATCTTTTTCACTCTCCCTCTTTTTCTTCATTATGATTTGGTCCTCATGGACTTCTCTAGGAGAGAGAGATTTTAAAGTAACCTTGTGACCATGGAAATCAAAAGAAAGTTTGTTGGTAAAGCCATCATGAAAAACTTTTCTATCAAATTGCCAAGGCCTTCCCAAAAGAACGTGAGTAGCTTCCATGGGCACAACATCACATAATACCTCATCTTTGTATTTTCCAATAGAGAAATGGATGAGGACTTGTTTATTCACAACAATTTCTCCTACTTCACTATGCCATTGCAATTTGTAGGGCTTTGTATGAGAGATAGTAGGCAATCCAAGCTTATCTACTACTCTTGTACTAGCCACATTAGCACAACTACCCCCATCCACTATCAAAGAGCAAATGTTGTTTTGAATAAGACATCTTGTATGGAAAATATTTTCCCTTTGACTTTCATCAAAAGGTTGTGAAACTTGGCCAAGAAGTCTTCTCACAACTAACAAATCCCCTTCAAGTGGACTCTCACTCTCATCCTCACTAGACGCCCTAGATGGTGAAGAATGCCTAGGTGAATCCGAATCATGCTCACTCATAACAATGCCATTATGCACAAACATATTCCTTTTAGAAGGACAATTAGCCGCAATGTGACCATAACCCATACACTTAAAGCATTTCTTACTAGACGATCTAGTTGGTGATTTAGGCCTAGAAGTAGATGGCTTAGGTTCCTTGGGTTTGAAAGAAGAATCTTTAGAAGGAAATTTTGAAAAAGACTTTTTGTTCCTCCAAGAATTGTTGTAGTACCCATCATTGGAAACATTTTTGAAAGAATTTTTCTTAGCAAGGTGGGCTTCCACCTTCATTGCAAGATGAACTAAAGAGCCCAATGATGAATACTCTTGTAACTCAACAATATCTTGGATATCCTTCCTTAGACCACTCACAAACCTAGCAATCATAGCTTCCTCACTTTCCTCTAATTCAATTTTAAGCACAAGCGTTTCTAGCTCTTTATAATATTCATCCACATTTAGCGTGCCTTGTTGAAACCGTTGGAGTCTCAACATGAGGTCTTTCCTAAAATGTGGGAGCACAAACCTAGCGCGCATTTGATCCTTTAAAGAGTTCCAAGAGTCCACGGGAGGACCCTTGTGATAGAAAATGTCCTTTACAACACCATGCCACCATTTCATGGCATAATCACTAAATTCTAAGGTGGCTAGCTTAAGCTTGTGTTCATCTTGGATCTCATGGATCTCAAATATTTGTTCACACTTAGCCTCCCAATCTAAATACACATTAGGATCACTAGAGCCATTAAAACAAGGAAGCTTGACCGAAGGTAGCCTAGCCTTTGCATCTTGGTAGAAGCCATTTCCATGGTGATGTCTCTCCCCTTGGTTGTGATGCCTATGGCCATGGTATTCGGGTGGAGTTCGCCTTCTCCTATGGTCTTCTTCACGGCCAAAATCATTTGAAGATCCTCTTGAAGAAGGTCTATGAGAATGATGTCCATCATGGATAGAGGGAGATGGTCTAGCTTGTTGCACCTCCATCTTTTGCAATTTCTCTTCCAAACGCCTAATGGTGCGTTGAGCTTCATGTAATTCACCAAGGACCGAAGCTTTGGAAGGAGAGTGCTGCTTGTAGGATGCATCACTTGAATATCCAGCCATTTGCAAAATAAAAACAGCAAACACACAAAAACAGCAAACAAGTCAAGAAACAAAGTTAGCAAAAACAATGAATTTGGCAACCAAAGTGCCGAAGTGAATTTGGCCAGAAAAAGAGGTCACTCTCAAAGAAATAATGTCCCTGCACCAATCTGATCTTGAGGTCTTGAAATCCTCAAATGAAAGATTTCAAAGCAAGGCACACCAATCTCAAAGCCAACCACAACAAAACCAATGAAGCAATAAAGACAAACAAGAAAAAGTATAAGCAATGAAAGGCTAAAACAAAAGGAATACTAGATGTTTGACAAACTCAAAGATTAATGAACAAAAGACAAGCAAGAAAAATAAGGAACTCAATGAGAAAGTAGTCACACAAAAGAATACTTAAAGAAAAGCACTAGAATAGATGAAGAAAACAAAAATGAGCTACTGGAAAATATTTTTTATGCAAACTGTGCTTGATGTTCACTGATTTAACTGGAATGATATAAAGCGAACTGGATTATGAAACTTTAACCACAGAAACTTCAAGATCTTAGCTCAAAAATGGCACTGGAATCACGCAAAAACAGTAAGCCAATTAATTGAGATAAATTTTTCAAATCGCTGCCAGATTACTGTATTTTTTTCGGCAGAATTGTACACTTTTTGTATTTTATTTATCATTTTTTGTGTACATTGAATTTTTGAGTACTTCTTTTTTCTACTCTTTTCTAACACTTTGAAGAACACAAATCCAGAATTTCAGAATTTTCCAGTAAGTAAATCAATTGCAATAAGGAAAAACAGTAAGCACGTGAAAACAGAGGAATCCTAATAGGAATGAAAAACAGAATTATGAACTAGCAAAGACATAATGGAAAATGATGTATAGGAACTTGTATAGGTTTAGAATACAAGCATGAACTCAAACTAAAACAGAAAATGCACAAAGGATCAAGTATCAAACTCAGAAAATTATATGACACCAAAGCAAGAAACAACAAATTCAACAAAAGTACTACAAAAAGTGATGACAATTATGGAAAAAAACAAGACTAAGACGAAACTTGTATGGATTCAAAAAGGAAAATACTCAAACATATGATAGGCAATATAAAGAAAACACCAATAAAACTCAAATAAGCCTAAAAACAGAACCGTAAATTGCAAGAAATTAAAGAGCTCTTGAAATTAAAGTGCAACACAACTCAAAAATTAAACAAGAACACACCTAAACTCTTGATACCACATGATATGATTCCACTAGCACAATATGAGTGATTCTTGACATTCTTAGGAATCATCTTGAGTTGGATATGAGATAGGCACTTTATCATAGAATTGGATCAAGGTTCTATGAACAAGAACTCACCAAGACTAGTACCAAAACCCAAACTCATATGGAAGTTCCATGTATTTTCAAATTGAACCGATTAAAATGGAACAAAAGGCAAGAATACCGAATAGAATTGCTGGAAAATTAAAAGCACCGAACCAAAATCAAAAACAAAAGAAGAACAGCCAGCTGAAATTAAAAATGCTGAACCAAAAAGACAAGGAACACAAACTAAAACATGAACATGAAAAGAGAAGGAAGGAAGGAGAAGATAAAGCTCATGAAGATGGAGGAATGGTTGGATGATCACGCCACTTAGAGGATGGTGACTCCAAGATGAGTGTGCAAGCCGCCACTTGAGGTAACCAAGGAACTCTCAAGATAAGACTAGTGAAGAAGGCACAAAGCTCTCCAATGCTCTCCCAAAAATTGAGTATAGTTTCTCTAATCAAAATTCAAATCTGAAAAATACAAAGGCAGCACCTTAATTTATAGCCTAGAGGTGCTGAAATGCAAAGCTAAATGAATTCAAAATTCCCCCCAAATAAAAATGAAAGTGGCGCCAACTATAGTCATGAGGAAGGTGTGACCTTCTCTCTCACTTTGGCACCTCCCTATTACTCCTACACCTATCTACTAACGCACCCCCCTAAGACTCCTAATCTAAAGACCTAAAGATGCTTTAACAAAAGAGGTTTCTAATGTTTCCCTCTAAGCACCTTCAAACAAAGAAATTACAAAAAGAGAAAATAAACGTCCATTAGCTCCTAAAGCTTTGAACATGCTTCTTGTAAGCCTTTGAGGTGGGCTTTGACCTCCATGGGCGTCCTCCATTTGAGCCTCAACCTCTTCTTGCTCTTGATGATTGGCCTCCATGTCCACTTGAGCTTGATCTCCATCAACAGTGCTCAGGTTCGTCCAATTGCTTCAACCAGGATATCGTGACGACCTTCAGAAACAAAATTACCTTGGGATTCCAAGGAATCCTGCAAAAGAGACAAAAACCATATCATTTTTTAATACAATTAATGTTTTAAAATAAATGAAAAAAGGTTAAAAAATAACTTACAATTTTTTCAATGATAACCCCTGATTGTTCAGAACTTGGTGCACTGACTTTTTCATAAACCTTAACACCATTTAATGGAGTTGGTGGACCACTAGTCTCTTGGTGTTCATTAAAGGCTTTTTTCAACCTCTGGTAAGGATGATGACTTCTAAGAAACCTCTAATGCCGAAGATATATTATCTTCCTTCCATGTTTCAATTGTTGAGAAGCAGTGTCTTCTTCGCGTATTGAACATGCTTTATGACCCTTAACACTATAACCTGATAAGTTACCATATGTCGGGAAATCATTGATGCTGCAAAATAACATGGCATGAAGCTTGAAAGTTTCATTAGCAAATCCGTCAAATACTTCAACACCCTGGTCCCACATTAACTTCAAATCTTCAACTAGGGGACTTAGATAAACATCTATGTCATTCCCTGGCTGTTTCAGATCGGATATCATCATAGACAACATCATGTATTTTCGCTTCATGCACAATCCAGGAGGTAAGTTGCAAATAATTAGTAAAACAGGCCATGAATTGTGATTTGTACTCATATTACCAAACAAATTCATTTCGTCTGTAGCTATACCAAGTCAGATATTTCTTGATTCTTTACCAAACTTTGGAAACTCATCATCAAATTTCATCTTGATGTCGGTACATGCCATCACATTTCCTCTCATCTGCATGCCATCTAAGATTCTTAGCATCGTTTGAGTTTGCAAACAAATGCGTCATCCTTGGAATGATGGGAAGATACCACATAACCTTCATTGGGGGTCCATGCTTTTCTATATCTTCAATAGTATCATCATCTTTTTGTTTCAACTTATAACTGTTGAAGATGGTTACTGCCCCTTCAAGACATGTGTTTGATGAAGCCATTTGTGTAATTTTCACTTGTATTTACATTTGCTTTAAGAATGTCTTAGGTATAGTTTAGAGGTTGTTTTGAGTAGGCTTTTTGCTAGGTAACTCACCTCTTAACCCCATACCATGTGATAAGAGCAAGCACAAGTTTTATGAAACTGTTTTTCACATGTTTTGCAAAAAATATCCTTACTGCATAAAAATTGAATATGTTCTTTTCTAAATGAATAGATTATTTTCTTAAATTGATGCCTTGATTAATTTTTTTTTTAAATCATGTTTTTTGCATCAAGTGCTTTAACTAATTCTTCATTCCATTAAAACGACTGTGTTTCACTTGTTAAGAAGTTTCTGTTATCGTTTTGAAAATAAATTTGTTCATCTGTAAATGAATAGATTCTTTCTAGTCTGGTGCCTTGTTTACCTTAAAATTTTTTTTTCTTTTGTTTTATCCTTGCACCAGAGTGTTTGACTAAGTCTCCTTCACATAACAAATTCTCTAACTGCTTTTGAAAATAAATCTGTTCATTTTATTTTCAATCTGTTCTTTTTATAACAACTTTAACTGTTTTTTGAAAATTTGTTATAAGTTGTTTCTCTATAAAAGGAGAGTTTGTTTCTGCATTTAAATGTTAATCATACAATTGAGAAAACAAGTTTTACAACAGAGAACTAAGGATTTTCATAGAATTAACATGTGTTCTTGAAAGATTTTCCAAATCAAAAAGTGTGCTTGTTCTTGGTTGGCTCTAAGGCTTGGTTAGAGGTGCTGCTACTGTGTGAGCAATCTGTTCTACTGGTCTAAGGCAGATTTCTGCATTCTCTATCAAGTGTATTCTTTTCATATTTTGAATTCTTGTATAGTGTGATTGTAAGCTCTTCTTGATAGGGTTTCTTGAAGAGTGTGTGTGCTGAAATAGTGTTTTTCAGCAAGTGTGCCAAGGTTCTTGTAGGGATCAAGAACAATGGTTGTCTAAGTGTGTTTGGTACGTTTGTTTAGTGGATTTCACCTTGGATTAGGTAAGACTGGATGTAGCTCATTTGAGTGAACCAGTATAACTGTTGTGTGTTCATTTCTTTTCATCCCTGCACTCGGTTTCTTGCTTATCTGTTAATCTGTCTAAAATTGAATCTGTTCAATTAAAAATAAATCTGTTCTTTCTGGGCTTGTTCATTCTATTCTTATTTTCTGGAAAATCACTTTGATTCTGTTAAGAAGGTATATGAACTGTTAATTACAACTGGAACAGTTTGATTGTGATAGGTGACCCAATTGATTGTCAAGCTAATAATTGAACCTTTATCACTTGCTTAAAAATTGAAGGTCACTAATTTTTTTTTCATAATATCCTCTTAAAATCAGTGTGTGTATAGCTTGCAGATCAATCTGCATAACTTCAAGAATTACTTGACTGATATAAACGCTTTAATACATAAACAGTGTAAAAATAAATCTGTTCATTGCTAAATAAATCGATTTATTTTCTGTGTACTATGATAAAACTTGAATCTGCGCGAAAGTTTTAAAAGGTCAATTCACCCCCTCTTGAACTTTGACACTATTGAACCCAACAACGTGATAACCCACACCTCGGACAACTTTTCAACAATTCAAAATCTTTACAATCATTAGCACATGCATGTATCTTTTTATACTCCATACCCATTGGACAAAGAATCTTTTTGGCCTCATAATTACGATTAGGTAGAGTATTTCCTATGGAAGCATATCCTTCAACAACTGAAGCAATTTCGTGAAGCTTTTATCAGTCCATCCATTTATTGCCTTCAAATTCATCAATCTTAACACTGCCGACAACCGTATGAAGTTAGTTGCTCCAGGATACAATGGAGTCTCTGCATCGCTTGGCATACTTCCATATCCATGCACTTCTGCAAAAGACTGAGCTTCCACATCACAACTCATGTCCTTCAATCGATCATCATCTACATCATCATGTACTGCATCATCCATGGTGGACCCTACATATTCTTCAGTTACGAAAACACGTGGTAAATTTAACAATTCACCATGCCATGCCCAAGTTTTATAAGATCGAAGAAACCCATCACATAGCAGGTGCTCCCTCATTATCTTAACATCCAGTATTCTTCCATTTAAACAGTTAATGCATAGATACCTGATCTTTGCTCCATCATGACCACTATTAATCACGTTACGCAGTGCAAATTGTATAAATTATTCTACTTCTCTGTCGTACTCATCACTTATGCGAAGAAAATTTATCCAATTTCGATCCAATATATTTTGAAATAGTCATTCATGTGTTTTCTAATCAGTGTTCTATCTCACGTGTTTGCCGAGAGTCAAACACCCCCAGACTCAATACTAGCACGTATCAATTGTCGAGGGTGAAACATCATCGAACTCAATACAAACATGATAATTCTATTCTAAATAACAACTAACATAATATAAATACAAATTATAATAAACACTAAATAATATAAATTTTAAATGATAAAAATTATAATACATAAAAAAAGTTCATAACATTAAAAAAAATTCAAAAAATAGAAAACATCACTAACCTTGTGTGTAAAGACAACGTTGGCCAAAAATGGCACGACGGCGACAATAAACATGACGATGAACGCAAAAGACACCAGAAGCCAAAGAAAAACCCACAAAGACAACACAACAATATTTTTCAAAAACTGTGTCTATTCGTAAAGCCGTACTTAATAAACAATAGTTTTTTCTGCATTTTTGCACTGGTAGTTATTTATTATTGTCATTAAAATTTTGGCCCGACAGGAAATCGAATCCAAGTCTGCTGAAAGTACACATGCAATCCAGCACTACGCCAAGGGCACTTTTCATGATTTTTGTTATTCTTATTGTGATATTATTATTATTATTATTACTATTAGTAATGTTAATAATTTTATTAAAATATTAATAATAATAATATTATTATTATGAATATAAATATTTATTAATAATATTAATACTACCACTAATAATTAATGATAATACTAATAATTAATAATAATAATAATAATAATAATATTTTTATTATAAATTAAATTATTTAATTAATATTATTTTAACACATATTAATAAAAAGTAAATTATTATTATCATCTTAATTATTATTACATCAAATTATTAAATTTATATTTTCATTTTAACATATATCAATATAAAATAAGATTATTAGTATTATTATTACCATAAAATTATTATTAATAATAATAAAAATTATTAATATTATTATTATTATAATTATTATCATAATTATTTAATGTTACTATTATTATTTATTGTAATTATTATTATTTTTATTATTTTTGTTATTTTTGTTATTATTACATAAAATTATTAAATTAATATTTTTTATTTTCATATATATTAATACAAAATAAAATTATTAGTATTACTATTATCATAAATTATTACTAATATGAAAATTATTAATATTATTATTTTCATATAATATCATAATTATTTATTATTATTATTATGACATTTAAAATAAATATTTTTATTTTAATATATTAATATAATAAAATTATTAATATTATTATTATAATTATCATTATTACTGTTTTTAATATTATTATTATTATTATCAATGTTTAAAGTAAAAGTTTCCAAAAGTTTAATATCAAAACGGTGAAGTAGTTATTCAAATCGATTATCATTTCTAAAGCTATTTAAGGAGCTAAAAGTAAAAAAGACACTAAAAAATGAAAAAATAATTCAAGAAAATCATTTTTGTTAGAATAAAAGATTTATATATGTTGTATATAGAGCGTCTAGTCCTTCAGATTGTGCGCTAACCATTTTAAATTCTTTACTTTGCGAAATATACATAGTGAACTTTTTAAAAGTGTTTTTATCATATCTTAAGAGGTCTTAGTCTTAGGAGAAGATTAAAATCGATATACTTGTAGAGAGGTTATAGTACTTGTTTCTCGAGAGATGTTAAATATTGTTCAAGGAGAGGTATGAAAACTCGTTGTGACCAAATATTTTGGTTGGTGAAAACTCATAAGTAGTTTATTTAACGAGTCTGAATGTAGCCCAAGTGATAGAATGTAACCTAAGTGATAGAATTAACAAGTATATATTTGTGTCTACTTTTCTCTTATTTTAGTTGTTAAATGTTGCTTTTATATTGTCTACAATTACATCATTTGATATAAATGTAAGAAACCTAGGCAAATGTGGACCGAAGCAAAAGACAAAGCCCAAATTTAATAAGAACGAAATTATTTTATTAACACCTTCTGCCCACTAACATATACTTGACGTCGCAGACGTGGCAGTGGGGGTTTTTGTAATTCTTATGGGAGTGATGTGGCACTAAGGGCAGTTTTGTAAGAGTGTGTGTGCGGAAGCGGAAGCGAGAGAGTTTCAAACGAAAGGGAAGGTCGAACGAAAGGGAGAAAGAAACAGCAGCCTCATCAGAGGGAGGGAGAAAGAAGCAGCGGGAAGCACGAACCAATCAGTAGAACAAGCAAAGTACAAACAAAAAACTCCTTTCTTGTGCGGTCATCGTTGCTTCTTTCTTAGTTGTTCAAGTGTTCAACGTCATTGGCTTCATCATCAATCAAAACTGGCCCTATATTACACTGGTTACTTGAGCCAACCGATGTAATATATAGCACAACTTCCTAAAGACCTACTGTCACAACCAAAGTGGTTACCCGTATGTGTGTAAGTGGTTATCTGTGTTACATTTATGACCACCAACTCTTCACAGCATCAACTGTCTCAAATGAGCCAAGAATTACTTCTACATCACCCCCACAACATTAAAAACTCACTCTTATTCCTCAATCACTTTCAATTTCGTCATGACAATGCTTTGAGCTAACCACGTGGTTACCCGTGGCAGAACTGGACACTCATCCTAACAGAACTGGTTACCTAGCCACAGGTTCCTCCACATGTATTGACATACGCAAAATTGGTTACCCATGTGCCTGTAAGTGGTCACTTTTGTGACGTTTATGGTCACCCGCTCTTCATGAAAAAAAATTAAAAAAGTTTTTGAATATGTGTCATATATTACACCGATTAGATGGCTTATCCGGTGTAATATGAGTCATATATTACACCCATGAAAGAACTGGACACCCACCCTACCAGAAGTGGTTACCCAACCACATGTTCCTCCACATGTATTGGTACATGCAAAACTGGTTACCCGTGTGCCTGTAAGTGATCACTTCTATGACGTTTATGGCCACCCACTCTTCATGAAAAAAAATTCAAAATGTTGTTGAATATGGGCCATATATTACACCAGTTAGATGACTTAACCGATGTAATATGAGTCATTCTGAGTAAAAAATAATATATTACACTGGTTGTTACTAAGAACCGGTATAATATATTCTTTTTTACCCTATTTTGAACTTGTCATGTCCCCAAACGCAATTTCACTCTGTCACGTCATTGTCATGTCTGCAACATCAAATGTGTGTTACTATACATACAGTGTCAATATATCGAGACTCCAATAAGAAAGAGTTTGATTTATGAAGACTTAGACTGAGATCAAACGAACATGCAATTTATGTTTGATGATAGACATAAAAGAAGAGGTAATATCTAATCCTATCTTTGTTTTTGAAACTGCATTAGATTCATTTTACTCATCTTTTGATTATAAAGATAAAAAAAAAAATTCTTATGAGAATCTAACTTTATCTTTGAGCAGTACTTAAATCTTAAGCAAAAATTTAAAACATTGCTTCTAGAAAATAAGAAGCTCAATGAAATTAATATTTATACATAAAACTAAAAACAGATGGATTACAAGAAGGAACGTATTCATATAATATGTCAACAAGTGTGTTACTAAAAGTCATCATGATGAATAGCACGAATAATCTCTAATACATGCAAACGCACTCTTATGATATAGATTTCATCCTAACATCATCTAATTAACTACGATCAACTCAACATGAATTCCACATCTTTATCTACAAGCTAGGCGAATCAACAGCTAACTTCACCACAGATCCAAGTTCATCCCAGTTATCAAAGTTGAAGAAATCATTCCCAGGTGGGTTACTCCAAAGGTTAGAAGATGGTGCACTTAGTTGAGGTTGTTGCTGTGCCACCGTAGAACACAACTGACTCATCACATTAAACTGATTCCTTTTATCACTGTTTGTATAGTTGATGAAGGGTTTCTGCTCATTCTGATAGTGTCCACCAAAGTTTATATACGATTCTTGATTAGCACTGTCAAACTCCACATTTTTCGTTCTGGAGCTCTTATCGTAAAATGCATGGCGCTTAGCAGATACTTGTTTCAAGTCCGGCACGTGCTTCCTCAGTGACACATTTCTTTTGAAAATTCTACACAGCGTCCAAATTTCCTGCATATTGTGTGAAAACATTTGAGAAATTTCTGCTAAGGCTAAGTGAAACATTAATATCGTATGAAACGAAAATTCTGAAAATTGGAAAGTTTTATAGTTAGTTTATACTAAGGTTAAGTAATCAAGAAATAATGCATGGAAAAAGTCACCCTTATATTAAGTCCTATAAAGTATTTCTTTATCTTGTTACTCTCTTTCATTCATTTTGGCTTTGAACTTCAAAATAAAAAATTGAAGAAGACAAAGAATACTAAATTTGAGAACACTGTAGGAACCAAAAATGTTTCTTTATGCTAAGGGTTTTTACTGTTCTTTATAATATAAATATATATAAAATTTCTTACAGCTTCTTGGGGAACATCTACATAGTTCCTGGAGTTGGGAAGGCTTGTGTTGGTGTCTGTGTTAGAAGGAAGTCGAAACTCGTGCATCATCCAATCGGTTTTGGTGCCTTTGCCTGCACTGCCACGGTAGTACACTAGGGTTTTTTTGAGTCCAATGCAGTCATTGCCTTCTCCTCCATATGAGTACACTGGCTTGTCTATGCCAGTTGCTTTCCAGAACCCAGAGCCAGTGACTCTGTTAGGCCTTATGCTATTCCTATACTTCCTCCCTCTTCTGCAGAAGAAGTACCCCTCCTTCTCTCCTCCACTGCCATTGCTTTCTGCATACACACAAATGGTTGCAACATGGAGGTAATTAGCATTGACAACAATGAAAAACAACAAGGGTAGAAGAAAAAAAAAACTAAAGAAAGTTTCACTAGGCTCAAAAGTATAGGTTGGTTCATTAGAATATTTGATGTTTATTATATTGATTCATAAAATTGTGTTAGTCCTGTTGATTCTATCATGCTGTATATGTTGTTAGGTCTGAAATTCAATAGTATGCACTTTATATTCTTCTTCTTACAAAAGTAATGCTAGATATTTAATTTGGTTTATATATATAATATAAGAAACTCCAAGGAAAGCCTCAAAGTTTATAACTATATCAGCTGAACAAGTGACTGCACATGTGACCTTGATATTATATATATATATATATATATAACAGACACCAATATATAGTGAATGGGATAGGATGTTATATATAAGGACTCATAACAGTGATTTCATTTACCCCCAAATGAATCATAGTCTGTAAGTAATACACATGTTTATGCTTTACTGTATATGTATGCATGTAAGTGTGATCATACATACTTATAGGGGTTATGTTGATCATGATGACCAAGCAAGCCATAACTTTATGGTTATCATTATTTCTTGTTGGAGTGTGTTTTAGATGAAAACCCTACTCTTATTTCCTTGATATTAATTTCATTTTGTAAGAAAATTTTGTAGAACTTTGAAGTTTCAGAGAAACAGAAGAATATGAAGAAACTAAAAGGGTAGAGCATAAAACATACTTGGAAGATCCCAAGGATCGTATTTGTAAATATCAATCTGTTTGATGAGGTCGATGCTGATGGGTTTCTTGTCAAGCTTCCTTCGAAGATAGAAACTAACAAGCTCTTCATCTGTGGGGTGGAATCGAAATCCGGGAAGTGGAATTTCATCATCATCCACACACTCATGATGATCATCATCCTTGTTGAAATTTTCGTTCACACCCATCTTATGCTCTCTCTCTGTAATTTTCTGTGTGTGTTGGGGGGTGAGTTTTGGTGTTGGTTTTAGCTGAATAAAAGGGAGAAGAAAGAGTGGTGAAGCAATTTCAATGAAGTGGAGAAGCTTCTTTCCATTATTATAGTGTGAAGAGAGTCTAAGGATAAATGAAGAGGTTTTTCATGCAGGTCAAGTCATGAGCTTTGACTTGTGCCCTCATGATGTTTTGGTGGAGACTCGTTCCATTGTTTAATTTAAAGTCACCATTTAGGACTTATAAATATTCTTAAAATAATTGATAAATTATTTAATGCATAGAATGGATCTCTTCCATTCAAATACTTTTCTTCTTTCTTCTGTCATAGAAGCTGCCAATAATTGCTCCTATTTCCTGGGTTGAATCATAAATGACTCAGACCTGTATTATGAATCATTTGGCCTCTAAGGTAACCATTCCACGCTCAACAAAATAATCATTATTAGAAGATGTTACTTAGAAGACAACTGCACAGTAAAAAAAATAGTACCAATTTACAAGTGTAACATAATATATAATATAATTTTAAAATTGTTTTATTTGTTTCTAACTTTATATTTCAGAAAAAAGTTATCTATTTTTTTAGTCATAATGTGATGTAAGATTCTAAATATATCAACACTTATTGTCATTATATTACTTTAATTTATTTTGTGTTTTTCTTTTTGTTATTTGGTTTTCCTAGTACATTTAATAAATTTTATTTGTTGTGACGAATTAGAGTTGTCAATTCTTTCCGCACCTCCATACCTTATATGTGTTTTTCTATATTTTTCTTTAATTTTAATAATATTTTTCTGAGTATATGGAAGAGTGTGACTTTTTATTCTTTATTTTCAAGTGGTGGTGATTATTTATAGTGTTCCATGGTCGATGATTTTGTAGTGTTTTTATTGATGGTGGTTGAATTTTCATTTATTTTTCTTTAATTTTTTGAAAACCCAAAATTAAAAAAAAAAATCAGTGAATTACAAAAACTGTGTACAAAAATTAAAAAAATGGAATATAAAACATTTTCTCATCAATCTTATCACACATCTTTATGATTAATGAAATTGTTCTAAGAAAAGAATAAAGTAAATGATGAGGTTATTTAAAAGAAATGAATTTAAGTTTCATTTAAGATTATTTAAAATTAAAAAAAATGTTAAAATTAACTTTCAGAATTAATATTCGGAGGAAGAATTCGTCATATATATAGTTATATATATATATAGTTATATATATATATATATATATAATTATAATTCGGAGTTTAGAAGGTATTGCCAGACATATGTAAGTATAAGATACTAATAATTAGTACTGAATTCGTTATGTTTATTTTCTTCTTTTACTATTCTTTTTCGTTTCTAACTTAAATTGGGAATAATGTTGGTCAGTTTTTATATTTATAATTTTTCTCTAGTACTTAGTTTTATACTAAAATAGTACCATTAATTAATATCAATGATAAATTCCATCGTAGAAGAAATCAATTTATATGTGATAGTTATTCTTTGTAGAAGAATTGAAGTAACCTTCAAATATTTCTATTATTTTTCATGAAAAAATTCATAATTTTAGAAAAAAATTATAAACATAAACTAAAACCATTATTATAAACTAAATTAATCAAATTTCAATTTTGATAAATTAGATAATTAAATTATATATATAAAAATAGAAGAAAACTTATTTTTTATTATAATATTATTTTTTATTAACTATGCACACAAAAAATAAGTGTAGTCTTTAACATTTTCCAAAATAACTAAAACAAACTCTTTAATTTACTTTTGTAATACATCGTTACGGGATTGGTAAAGTCATAATTCACTATAAAAATATATAAAAATAAATTTAAATATTGTGTCGGTCAAATTTTAATATTATTATATAAATAATTTAGTTAACTATATTGCGATGTAATTTTTTTTTAAAAGAATTAAAAGTGTGAAATTATTAAATGATTTATTTGTTCATAGAGTCAACTTAGCTAACTTTAAAATAATATTAGCTATTTTAAACTTTTTTAATAAATAAATATTTGTGTGTGTCGGATTAGTGTTGACTTAATCGATGTTAATGAAGTTAGTTTAATGTTGAATGCTAATAAAATCACTTAGTTAACTATATGACGACACTAATTACTTTTAACTTTTTTTAATAAGTAAAAATAATTATGTGTTTTTATTAACAAAGAATTAAATGAATTAAAATGGGATACTTCAAGAATGTCTCAATCCTTATACAAAATCTTCCGTTCTTTCCATCTCTTACCCTAACTAACACTATTAACATCTCTTACTCTAACTAACACTACTAACAACCAATACAACACAGATACACAGATCTCCTTACACTTTAAATCAACCCCTTATTTATGACCACACATTACATAATGTCGCAGTGAACAACAACAAATTCATAACTAGTGTGTTGCCCCCTTCCATTGTTGTCCGATTGTTTAGTGTTTATAGGTCCTTTTAACCTCAATACTCGTACACCCTTGCATACCAGATAATTCAGCATCATAATTATACTAACCACTCTAGCACCTACATCAATCACTGTGATTGCAACTATATCCCAACAGTTAAGCAGTTGCACCTGCAGATGTTGGTACAACACATTAACACAACATCAGATAATGTTTCCTTCAATGCATATTCCTCCTTATGAACCACTTTGTTGAAGCATAAAAAACATAACCACACTCTTTAAGTATAGCATGTCCTTATGAACCAAATATCATTCACTTGCTCCTTCATTTGCCTTGGCCAAAAATAATTCTACATCAGCCGAAAGACTAAGACGTCTCCACTAGTTGTTGCATCGTCCCTTACTCACCACTGCTCCATACTAATCTCATAAAGCCTTGATAATGATTTTCTCCACAAAGAAAATGATAAGATTCCAAAGAGTCCACCTCGCAAGCCACACCAAACCTCTTCGACTACAAGAGTCTACCTATCCGTCAATTCCCAAAAGTACTCTAAACTTGGCCTGCACTACTTGAGGAGACATTTCTGCATAAAGCTTTTAAGCCATCACAACACCCAAATCCCTGATTCTAGAATCTAAATCTTCTTAACTGCTTCACCCGCACCTACAACTCCCACTTTCCACTCTAGTACTCACTTCTTAGATCGGTATCAGTCACTGTAAAGACACACACGGTTGGCTTAACTAAGGTTGCCCTTGCTTGTTCATAGTTCACAAATCCTCTTCCAAATACTCCAAAATGCTCAGCTACTCACCACCAATAATGTTCTCCACATACCACTATTGGTACTTGTGTACCACAGTTCTACTTCACAAAAATGAAGAATCATAAAAGAATCCAAGCGGAGGCCGTATCCTGCATCATCAACAGGTTGAGCAGCCTGCAACACCTACAAAAGCATCTAACATAAAATACTCAAGCGATATTGGCAAAATCCAAAATTAATAGTTCCATGATACATCCATAGGCCATGAGCCCTGCCTTTCCAACCTGTAGCCATGTTCACTTTGGGTCTACCCTTCCCAATTACGTACAACTTTTAATGCATTGAACAATATTCAAGTGACAATCCGAAAACAAGAAATTAAAAGCGTGAATGTTGTGTTTTAGCCATAACCACGATCCAAGTTGAGTCAAATAGAAGACTTCTTCCACATCAGGTACCCCTTGTTTAAAAATAATTGTATTCCTTTGTTACCATTTGTCCCTCACTATTGCCGCCCACATACCCTTCCACACTAGGTTCTGCTTGGAATTCATATGGACCAGATGGAAGTTCTCAAAGTGAACGTCCAAATCCTTATGTTAAACACCCATGATAGCTATCCATCTAAAGCAAAGTGACCATACCGGTTGTGCAATAATTCTAAGAATAGGTGTTGAGAAGTCTCCTTTATAGCTCTACACAACTCATAAACAGATGGACTAGCTATCACTCCTCTCCTGATTAGGCTGCTTCGAGTTGACATTTTATCCAAAATGCTTTGACTTGCCACAGCTAATTGAAAATACAATAAGAATGACCGAATCCATGATTAACTAGGCATTCATAAGCTGATCTCACCAAAAAGTCACATGTGCTATCCTCTCTCCAGATATGCATGTCCTTTGCCTCCCTCTTGATCGTACCTGTAGAGATATACCTAAGCATATCTCGCCAATGCCACTCTGAACTTTCCCATACTTTAACCTCTCCCACTATCATCCCCTGATCTAGAGATAGAGAAAACAACCTAGAATATAGTGTGATGAGGTTATATCTACCAAGCCAAGCGTCCTCCCAAAATGTGACCTTATCTCCAGAACCAATTTTCCATTGTAAAGTTGCTTGGAACCATCCTTCTTCTTCACCCTCACCATATATTTTGGACAAGTCTCTCCACCACCAAGACTGGAATTTTGTCTGTGGCGACCTTCAACTTGATTCTGTACTATATTTTGATACTAAGATTTCCTTCCACGTCCCTTGTTCTTTACTCACTAACCGTCATTTCCACTTAGCCAAAAGAGCACTATTAAACATTCAAATATCTTTAATCGCCAGCCCCCCTTCTGCCATCAGTTTGCAAACATTCTCCCAACTTACCCAAGAAATAGATCTTTTCTCTCTTCCCCACACCCTCCTTCCGCCATCGGTTTGCAAACATTCTCCCAACTTACCCAAGAAATAGATCTTTTCTCTCTTCCCCACGCCCAAAGAAAATTCCTCTGGGTACTTATGATTTTGTTGTACACCGATGTCGGAGCTTTAAACAAGGATGAGTAGAAAAGGGGTAAGGCAGTTAAAACCAATTTTATTAAGCATATCCTTCCTGCCAACGATAAGAATCTCCCTTTCCTAGCAGTCAGCCTATCACTTGACTTATTCAGGATAAGCTCCCAAAACAACTTATTTCTTGGATTACCTTCAACTACTACTCCCAAGTATTTAAAAGGTACCCTCATTAGAGTACAATTTAAAGAACTTGCAAAGAATTTGAGGGAGCTCCTTTCAACATTTATGTCAACCAACTTGGATTTGTGAAAGTTGATTTTTAGCCCAAAAACAATCTTATAGCACCTTAGAATTGCTTTTATAGAAATAACACTGTTATAGGAATCTTTGCACATGAACAAAGTATCGTCAGCAAATTGTAGCACACAAACTTCAACCTCGTTCCTCTCCACCTTCACACCATTAAGGAGATTCGCCTTAAGAGCTTGTCTTACTAGCCTGACCAAGCCTTCTGGAATAATAAGAAAAAGAAATGGGGCTAAAAGGTCTCCCTGCCTCAACCCTCTTATTGGTCTAAATTCCACAGTAGGACTTCCATTGACCAAAACAGACACAGACATAGACTCCAAACACCCTTTGACCCACCTGGTCCATTTACTGTGAAAGCCTTGCCTCTGTAACATATGTATTAGAAAGTCCCACCTAACCGAGTCATACGCCTTTTCATAGTCCATCTTTAAGCACAATCCACTCCTCCCATGCCTCCTTAACTCCTCAACAACCTCGTTGGCCACAAGGACACTATCTAACATGCCTTTATCCTTCAAAAAAGTCGATTGACTATCATCAATAACCAACGGTAGTATACCCTTGATACGACATGACAACACCTTAGTTATGATTTTATAGATAGCTCCCATAAGGGAGATAGGCCTGTACTGATAAAGTTTTGTTGGAATGCACCCTGACTTTTGAAACGAATGCACGACTTCCACAATATCCTGTTTAAGAGAAGCCCAGTTTTTCTTGATGAAGTTGAAATTGAACCCGGCCGGATCGGGGCTTTTTGAACCTTCACATTGCCATACCGCTTCCTTTATTTCTTCCTCTATGAAATTAAGGATCAAGCTTAAACTAGCCTCCAAAGGCAAAGTCTTAAACTCTACAGCTCCAAGTCTAACCCCATAATCATGTGTTGCATGAAATCTATCTTCAAGCAACCTTTTGGCTTCCTTGTAAACACCATTAGGTTCCTCATTCCATTGATTTCCTACCTCAACTCCTTTAACCTCATTTCTAAGTTGTCTCCACCTAAGTATTGAGTGGTAATACCTTGAATTTGTCTCTCCATGCTTGAGCCACTTTTCTCTCGCTTTTTGTCTACACAAACAATCAAGCTTGTTATCAATCATCCTCAACTGGCTTATAAGCTCCATTCTTTTCAACTTAGCATCTTCACTAAGAGAACTGTTATCATCTTGATTGTCTACTTCCTCGATTTCCTTCAAAATCCTTTCTTGCTTGTGTCCATGCATCCAAACACATCTCGATTCCGAACCTTTAGGTTTGCCTTCAAAATTTTCATCTTATCTTTGAGCCTGGTTATACTATTTCCATGAACATAGTATGAAATGCATTTATCCTACACCATTTCCTTGAATCCAGGCTCCTACAACCAAGCATCAATGGTTCTGAAAGGTTTTGGACCCTAATCTCTTATCAAAGACTTCACCACCATGGCACAATGGTCTGAAACCACTCTCAGTTGGACATACTGCTTGCACACGGGCCAGTTTTGGATCCACTCCTCCGATATAAGCACCCTATCTAGTGTGCTCTTTGTATAACCCTTTTCTTTGAACCAAGTGTATTTCTTGCCATCCGCCATATATATCCTCTCAATAAAGATGTTAAATCCCTTATTTCGTTCTTTTGGTTACCCCTTACACTAACCTCTTTCCTTTCACTTTCATTTCTAACAGCGTTAAAGTCACCATAAAAACACCAAGCTAGGTTATGATGTGCACTCTTGATATTCGACAACTCCTCCCATAAGGTCACCTTATCATTCGAGTTTCATGTTGCATATATATTTATCACGACACAATTAAGCTTAGTCAAGATATGTTGCCCAAAGATTACTATGTAACCCCTTCCCATCATATGCCTATCGTAGCAAAACGCATCTTTATGCCACATAGTTAAAGTACTCCCGCACCACTTACACCTTCATTATGTATACACCCAACCTTACTATCACCCCACAGTGAGAAACATCTGGCGTCCTAAAGGACAAAAGCTTTTACCTCTTGTAAGCATAATAAATTTGCACCTTCCTTGGCGATAATTTGCCTAATATAATTAGCTTTAGTACCCCCCCAAACCCTCTATATTGAGATTGACAATTATCATAAAGACTCATGTTTGCTTCCCTCCTTTGACTTCTTCATAATCTCCTTATCCCTATCTTCCATCCGACCAAATTCCTTAATTACCTCCTCCTCATTTCCGCAACATGTCATCCCTAATTGTTTACCCACCTCCCATAATTTAGTTGGTTCATCTGTATTTCCACCCTTCCATAATTTGTTGTTGCACATAAAAATATCATCGTCAGATATAGAATGAGTTGATACTTAACCTAGATAATGAACTGTTCCCAGAGTATAGGGATCTTGCTCCCCCTTTAGACCTCCACCGCGGGTGCGCACTTGATTCCCCCATCTCCTACATTGCCCGTAGCCTACAAACCTGCAAGGGAGTGTTGTAGTTATCCTATAAGAAAGCTCTCTAGATCCCATCCGGCTTGGACCCCGTAGCCAGGCCTGCACCCGCCCTAACGCGCTCGTCTTCTTCATAGGCAAGATTGATAAGGCTCGTTTGAGGACCCTTTTTTGAATCAACGAGTTCTACATTAACTTCGCCAGCTCTAGATGTGGGTGACGCTGACTGCATTGTCTTCGTTTCCCATGGCCTTAGCATAGCTTCTCTTGCTACCTCTTTCTCTCCCACGCTACTGTTACGACCCTCCATTCCATAGACATCAACATCATTGCCCCCCACGTTCCCTAGGTTTGGGCCTCTCGACGCTCCTCCTATGCCGCCCTGAACGGATTGGGCTCCTCTACCCTTTATTTGGGCCTCACCCGAGTTGGGCCTAACTATGTTATAATAAGCAGCCTCAACATATTCAATTAGGTTATACAAAGCAATTTGAATTGACTTACATGCAAGGTTAAGCTTCTCATGCGCAGATAAAGCTGCCTCCCCAGCGGATCCCACTTGTACACGCCTATCCTCTTTTGTGAACGAAGAGGTACTTTCCTTCTACACAACCTTCCCACGCACAGAAAAAAATTCCTCAACATGCACCCCTTTTGACGCTTTCATTTAGAAATCCTGATTGTACCCCTTTTGCGTCTCCTCCTGCCATGGCCCCTCTCCACCGTTACCATCCCCTTCATCACTATTCTTCTCCGAGAAGACAATTTCTTCGACTACAGAATCTCTTGAGGAGGCACTATTGGAAGAAGCATAGTGATTGCCCTTACACTTACATAGATTTCTACTTTGGTTGGGCATTTCCTCAACAATGTGTATATGATAAACTTTGTTGTTAATCCGCATATTCTTGGACAAATTTTCATTACATGACTTAAGGAGCTGCACTTGGATTCTAGTATATTCAAGATTATCCTATAATTTTGTACCTCATCAATGGATACTAGAGTAGCCACTTCTCCAACCACTTTTTAAAGACACTCCTTATTCCATGGAGGGATGGGCAAACCGTAACATCTAACCCACGCGATTTTATGGTCTGCATCAAAGGACTCTGACCATGGGTTCAGGGCTTCAAAGAAACTTTCAAACCATTCTTTGTTGAGGTTGATAATTTCATCCATTTATTCACCTTCTCTTGGTGTTAATAGTTCCAAATTATCCCCCATGTACCTCACCCTAACCATACACATCCCCCATTTGAAGAATTCCTCACGCAACTGACTGAAGTTAAGATCTGGAGACATTTGGCCAACCACACTACTTACCATCCATGGTAGAACTTGTGGCTTGGTCTCAATAATAGTTCATTTCAACTTCACTTGTGAAGAGCTTCTAACAACATCTGCAAAGGACTTCTTGCTCTTGTTTGCCTTCCATACCTCCTTCCCTTTCTTTTCCTTCCAAACCTCCTCCCTTGTGTTCTTCATTGGTACGTGATCATGCTATTTTCATCCCACTCTGGTTTGGACACTTACTTCTTCAAAATCATCTCTTTTGTATCTTGGGACATTGACATAAAGTTTTATATTACCTATGTATATTCAATTCAAGTCCTTCTCTAGTCTACCTACATTTGCTAGCTCAAAGAACTGCACAAACCCAAACTTTCTTCCCCACCTGTTTGACCTACGTGAGATGAACACCTCCTTCACCCTTGTCCACTTCTGAAAAATCTTAACCATGTCGTATTCCTCGTAGGTAGCCAACAAATTGGAGAAAAAGAAAGTGACAGCGTTACTTGAAGACTGTTGTAGCTTACGACCCTCGGTTGTCCTCCACCACTCCTCCTTCCTATGCCTTACATCCCCCACATTCCTCTCCCGATATTTCATGTTCTTGTACACACACTCACAAATGGTTAAAACTTTTTTTCCCTCACATTGGTTAGTGCCTTTCACGAAGACAGCTCCAATTATTACTTAAAAAAAATTATGTTAGTGTCAGACTAATATCAGCTTGGTCGACGCTAACTAAAATAAATAAGGTAAGTTTCAACCTAGTTAAAACTATTTAGTTTTAGTATTTATATTTATTTAAGTTAGTGTTGGTTTTAAGTCGACACTAATTTTACTTATCTTATTATTTATTTAAACTAATCAATTAAATTGATGATAATATAATATGTTTTTAGTATTTATTCAAGTTAGCCTTGACTTAGTTCATATTAATTTATATACTTTGTGATAACGAGTAGGAATGGTTGATTATTTTTAATATAAATATTCATACTTAAAGATGACAAATCTTCTCACTCACAATTTTTTTTCTCTCACTTTTTACATTAATCTCTTTATACTCACCTCCTTTGTCCACACTCATTTCCTTCACTTACACTCATCTTCACACTCATCTCCTCCATCCACACTTCTTCATTCACATCTCCTTCGTCCACATACACCTCCTTCTCTTATCTACTTCATCCACATTCATCTATTTCATTCACTACTTCTAATTTTTGTTCGTATTTTATTTTATTTTATTGAAAATAGAGACGTTGTAAGAGACTTGTTTTTTTAAATTATCATCATTATTGTCAATCAAACCAACACAAATTAAATAAATTTTAAAATAAAAATAAATTAGTATTAACTTGACTGACATTAAACCGCTTTAATTAAAAATCAATTTAAAAATTAATGATGAATTAATGTCAACCTAATTGACGTTAGGCCTTTAAACGTTAATATTAATGAATTGGTGTCTATAACTTTAGAATTTGTTCTCGATACAACACAAATTTAATATTACTAATTAACATCGATTTTATTTATTAATAACGAATTTGTAATATGATTTTAAAATTTTCCATTGAAGAATTAAAGGCTTTTATTTGTTAAGGAAGAGAGTCCATTAAATGCTTTTATTTTTCAAGGAAGAGATTCATATATTGAAGTTAATAACGTCTTTAATTACATTGATATATTGTTATATTGAATTTTCTTTTTCTTGTTGCCCAAGATAACAAGGCTATTTCAGTTTAATTTCACTTTCATCAAAAGAACTTTCTTTGGGCACTTGAATTTGTTGTCCATTCATCTTTTCCGTTGAAGTATTTTTTATGTACATCCTCCTATATAAATAATCTCAAAATATGAACTAAGTATACTCATAAATTCGCAACCTATGATTAATTAGGGATATATTTACTCTCACTTTTTTACAGTTTTAAAGTATTTTTGTTATAAAATTTAAAAAGTTGCTTTAAATTAGAATTTCCCTTTTTTTAATTTAATGTTTTTGAAGTTGATTGATAATTTTATCATTTTTTTTACTTTTAAAAGTTATTTTAAATATTTATTTATATTACACTACAATAAAATCATTAAATATAAATCAATTTTAGAGAAAAATAATTAGTCACTATATTGACTAAATGATATATTATCTCAGACACTAAAAAAATTATTGGTTTATATTATTAATAAAATTTATAAATTAGTTTCTAAATTGATATCTAATTAGATATCAAGATTTTAGCTATCAACTTTAGAATCTAAAGTAATTGGTAGCTAAAACCTTGGTAGTTTATGTTATTCACATCAGACTCAAAATTGATATTATATAAGCGTTAGCACAAAATTAATATGATATTAACACGTTGATTTGGTTGATAAAAAATTAATCTGATATTAGCATCAACTTGGCCGACGCAACATTAATATTATATCATGCCCTCGCCATTTTCCCTTTATGTGTTTCATTTTCCTTAAATTTCCAAATTCCCAACCCTCGAGCGTCGCGGTTCTCCTTTGCGTGCTTTGCCATCCTCCGCCACCTTCACAAGTCGCCTCCTCCTGATCCGTTAGAACCTGCGTTGTCCTTTGCAGTCGTCTCGGACTGGACTCCTCATTCTCGTTCGCGGTCGTCTCGGGTTTTCCTCCTCTACGTTTGTGATAGCTTCTCTTCTCCTTCGTGTTAGTCTCGACTCCTCCTCCTCCCTCTCCCATCATTGTGTATGGTGGTTGTTGGCATAAGTGAACCCGAATTTCAAATTTAAACTTGGTTGAAGGTCAGTTTAATAGATTTCTTTGATATTTTTGTTTTGTTGCTGAATTTTGAAATTTATGTTTGTAGTGTTTTTAGTAGCTTATTTGAACTAACATGAATTTTTTAAATAATTCTCAGTTGAATTTCAATTTGTAATTACAATTCTATGTCTAATTTTAATTAACTTCTGATTTAAAATTAATATTTAAATGAATTTAGGAATTATTACAAAGTGGACTTTAAGCCTAACTCAACCCCATAAAAACGGCTCTAATCTCTAGTCGATGTGGGATCTCCAACACACCCCCTCACGCAGAGACTGCCAACTCGTGTGTGGGACTATATATTATGGGTGGTCCGATAGCGGCCCGATAGCAAGTGACACGATAGGCCAAACACAAACACTCGCTAGGATAGACTCTAATACCATATTCCAAAGTAGACTTTAAGCCTAACTCAACCCCATAAAATCGGCTCATGGGGAGTTAGACTTAAAGTCCACTTCGTAATATGGTATCAGAGTCATTTCAAGCCTATCCTAGCGAGTGTTTCTTGGGCTTATCAAGTCACCCGCTATCGGGCTATTATCGGACCACCCATAATATGTTGTCCCACGCACGAGCTGTGACTCTCGGCGTGAGGGGGTGTGTTGGCGATCCCAAATCGACTAGAGATAAGGACATTTCATTATATATAAATGGGTGCAAATCTCACTCATGAGTCGGTTTTATGGGGTTGAGTTAGGTTTAAAGTGTATTTTGTAATAGGAATTGAGAATTTTGTAGCTTCCCATTTTTTTTGGGTTAGTGAAAGACTTAAAATCAGAACAAAGCTTTATTTGGTTTACTTTCACTTATACTTCCAACCTAATTAATATCTCAAATATAAGATTAGAATAAAAATAAATTATAAAAGTCTTAAAATATATAAGGGGAAATATGGAGGGTGGGTTTCCCTGGAGTACAAACAGAATAGAAAACTCAAAATTAGTCTTAAAGATTTGAATTTCAAAAAAAAAAAAATCCTCAAATTCAAATAAATTATGATTTTGTGATTTACTAATATATTAATATATATATATATATATATATATATATTTACACACGTAAGAAAAACAAATCGATAGAAATTCTAAAAAAACCTACTTCAATAAATCCTTTTTTACTTGTTTAATAAGTCGTCTCAAAGCTTTAAGCTTTATTTAATGGGTAAGTCGTCTCAAAGATTTATGTAGAATGATATAGTCGTCTTCAATGTGCTTAAGTTTTTTTTTTATTAATACTCGTAGTAAAAAAGTTATTCAACTTTTCCTGTTAGATGGGAATTTTCTACACCATGTTGAGTTAAAATTAATACTAATGGTGTTGTTAGGGATTTTCCTGGGTTTGTTGCTTGTGGTGGTATTTTTCGTGGGAGTATGAGGAGTTTATTTGTGATTTCTCTGCTTTCCTTGATATTCAAACTGCTTTGGTTACTGAGTTTTATGGAGTTATACATGACATTGAAGAAGCTAAAAAGATGGGTCTGACTAGTTTATGGCTTGACAACCTTATTAGGAACCTTGGACACCCAGACATGGCCAGCATATCGAAGCCTTTTCCCATAATTCCTATCACATTGAACAAATAGTTTATAAGAGTTAAGCAACATAACAATGCAAACAAGAAAAACTTAATATAGTTAAATGATACATATAAACATGGCTGAAGGGTCCTTGGCCATAGGAATATTTTGGAGGCCTTTACAATTTATAGGCCTTGGCAGGGTCTTAGTGAGTTTAATGTTACTCTTTTCCAAGGGAGAGAGGAGTCGGGGAACTCTAGACTTAAACTTTGTTGGTCGTTGCTAGTATAGTGGAAAGCAAGGGATAAAGTTCAGATGAAAAAGCAATATTTTTTGTGAGTATTGAGGAGAACTCTTATATTTAATAAACTCATCCTTAAAATTCTTAAACGAGGAAGCATAAACAATAAAAAGAGACTCGTATTGGGCTCCATTAATACATAATCGTACTCGGGACCGTGCTTCAGTTGATAAAAATACATAAAAGTATTTACACTCGGCCTAATACTAAGATGGGTACACAAAATTTGAAAGGCCTTCAGGAAAGTCCAACTATTAGGGTGAAGTTGACTCAAAGTCTGGTTAATCTTCGTCAATAGACAACACTCAAAATCAAACAAAGGAAAGGATATATCTAGCACTTTAAAGAAGTATTCATAAACAAAAAGTAAAATCCCAGGGAGGGTTTCATATAAACATGGTCTGAAGGGGTGCAAGGTTTGGCCAAAAAAAATTGACCAACTCATCGAAACAAATATGAAAGGAGGAAATAAACTCTTCAATCTTAGATTTAGAAGTAAACACTGAAGAATAATGATTTACTTCACCGAGTACCCAAAAGTGCTCATGATCAACAATAGGGGGAAACCTACCTTTCCTAGTCTGTTTCACTACCACGGTTTCAGGGATTTCCTCAATTTTTCCGGGGGAAGCCTGACGCTTCCCCTTCGCCTTTTGGGTTAAGGGAGTCCCAATATGGTTTTAGCTTGAAGGTCTGGCAATGTCAACAATGACAGTCTCAATCGTGGTAACTAGACAAGATTCCACCTCTAAAATATCACTCTCAACGGAGAATGATTCGGATGAACAACTTACTCTGATAGGATTAACTTCACTATGAACTAAGTGGTTATCCCCACTAATAGAGTAATAATATGAAGAGGAAGAAGGAGAAGAAATTAGAATGTACCTACGAAAAATAAGAGTGAGTTTGACAAACTGAGAGGAAAGGATAATTGAAGAACCCTATGTTAGAATGTATAGTTGAAACAATAGGGGGTGAATTGTTTTTGCAAGATTTTCACAAAGACTGGAGTTAAATTGAAAAAATTCTGTTAAATCAATCAATTATGTGAAAAATATTTGTTCAGCTTGTTATTTAACGGATTTACAGTTATGTAAAAAATATAAACCTGTTTTTTTATGAATCAACTGATTGTTTTATGTAGCACACACACAATATAATATTAAAAAGTTTTATCAAAGTAGGAAAGAAAGGTTCACCTAGAGAAATTTATATTGGTTCACTCTTAACCAAGAGCTGCATCTATTCCTCAGCACACCACTAGGAATTCACTAAGTAATTAAAAATAGATTACAACACAACCAAGAGTGTTGATCTTTAATCCTTCAAGAGCACACAACACTCTCAATAAAAACACACTTTCCATAAACACTATTTGAAATTGTTTTACACACAATACAAAATTAAAAGAATGAATTAGAATAGACCTAGGCTTTACAAAAATTGAAAAACAAAAGATGAAATAATCCATAATCCTATTTCACACAAAAACAATAATTCAAGACTTCAAGAATGCTTAAAAGTTTTTGATCTTCTCTCTTGAAAAATGTTTTTAATAAACTTTTTTCTTCTCTTCAAAAAGATCAAAAAAACAATTTTTATATAGACTTTAAAAAATGGTTAAAACAGTTTGATCATTAAACGAAATTTGTTAAAAGAATTTAAAAACCATTTCAAAATCATAACAAAATTATGTTAAAATGACTTAATTGATTTTTAAAACAAACTGATTGTTTTCATTTTCTGTTAAAATATCGACATAAAAAACTAGTTCATTTATCGAAATAACTGTTTGATTTATAGAAAAGGTAAAAAAAAAAAATCATTTTTAAATCCTTTTATAAACCTAAAGTGTTATTCAATTGGTTATCGCGATAAATCAACCTCTTGAAAAACTTATTGTAGTCACCAAACATAAGCTTTTTCAACTGATTTAAACACCACAAAACTTTCAAAAGAGATTTCAAATCATACGAACTTAGATCATAACTAAGTACAAATTAACAACTCAAAATCTGCCTAACTATACACACACAACAACATATTCTTCAAGCTAGATTTTGAAATCATCAAAGGAACATTCTTCAACACCCTAAAGCAATTGCAAACTCACAAAACTTCGTAGAAGAAGATGAAGGTGAAAATTCGAAATGAAGACAATAAAAACCCTTAAGTAAAAGCGGGAATTCAAGAAACTTCTAGAAGGGTATTAGGGGAAATTGAAAGTTATAAGGTTTAAAATTTTAAAACCTTAAAATGAAACGTCACAATTTCCCGCGAAGAGACCTACCTCAAAAAGATATAACCCATCATCAACTTGAAATACCCCATTAATGAGCTCATATATTTATGACATTAATGAGAATCATTATTACATTTATTATAATATGGGATATAAAGTTGAACAAGCTCGTTTTAAATAATTAATAAGGTTGCAAAGACCAACTAGAGATGACATTGCCGAGTTCGGGAGCTTATGTACTACCCGACCCGTGATTTGACTTAAATAAAATTAATATCCACTTTTACTACCCGATCCCTGAAATATGGGTTATTAATATTCAATTGATATTATGGATATCATCCCGTCCGTAAAAGTAAGGATGCTAATATTTATTTTATATTAACCACCTGCAAATTAGTGTAACAAACATTGTAACCGCTTAAAGATAGAGATATATTCATAATTACCATAAATCTTGGGATGTATCTGTAGAACTCTGCATTCTATGTATGCAATTATAGAGGCACATGTCAGACTCCTACTATCTATAAATACAAACCACGAGGAGTACTCTCAACTCACTCAATACTTGATATTCACTTATTATTCAGAGATTATTATACTCTTACTGACTTGAGTAGAGCATCGAAAAGTTTTCTGCAGGTGAATTTCCAGTCATCGTTTGATGATAAAGCTTAGCAATCCTCTAAGGAGAAACTCAGTCTTCACCAACAACTTAGATTCCACAACTCGAAAGGCCCAACACCATATCCGTTCAAATAAGTTGGTTAAATTAATATAAAGACAATTAAGATTATATTGACGTAATAAATGTTCATTTGAATAAATATAAATATTAAATAAAAGATTAATATCAATTCAATTGACGAAAACTTTAGTAAAATATAAAAAAAAATATTAGTATCAATTTAGTTAATGATAAGTTAAATAAATATTGAAAATAAATTAGACTAATATCACATAAACCGACATCATCTAAATAAATATTAAAATTAAATGTTTAACATTTAATTAATACTAACTTTAATATATAATTTTATTTTATGGGCTAAATATGTTTTTCGTCATTGTATCTTAATATAAAATTGATTTTCATCTCTCATCTAAACTTTAGACTATGTAAGTGCTTGTAGTATGAAAATGATTGAAATGAGTCATTTTGCATATAGAATTGCTTTAATTTGAAATTCTAATTCATCAACCTACTAGAAGTAGTTACCGTGGACATCTGTCTACAATCAAAACAATAACAAATTTTTTAAGAAAATTATCAAGTCTTTCAAAAAAATTATCAATCTTTAAAAAACCTAATAATCATTTCATATACAAAAGACCAATTCCAATTATTTCCTACTACAAGTATATGGATGATTTAAAGTTTGAACTAAGAACCAAAACAAATTTTGTTTTATAATATAAAGACGAAAAACATATTTAACTCTATAATTTTATTTATTTTAACCTCAGTCTCTTTATTATGTGGATGATGTTATTGAAAACTAATTATTCACATTCTTTAAATGATAAATGCTAAGAAAGTGTATATAGACAAGTTTGGTCTCCTTAGAAAAAAGTGTCACTCTCAAAAAAAAAGGCCACACCTACGACCGTTGACAAAGCGAAAGCAGAAATTAATTAGAGAGGTTGATAAATTCTGAGTAGAACTAAAAAAAATCAATAGTTTTGGACTTTGAAAACTGGGGTATTACTCTCAAATCACAAAGGTTAAAGGTTGAAAATTCCTTGTTTGTGTGTCTGCCATGCCAATGCCAAGTTATGTATTCAATCCATGTGCACAGCGTTGAAGGAAGTCCCAAAAAGGAAGGGATAAGAACCACACATTTATTTATGAAACTTGTTATTTTTAAATATAACTAAACTTCAAGTGTAAAACATTCGTTACAAATTGTGATGTTGAACTATGTGATTCTAAAATTATTTTTATTTTAATAATTTTTTTTCTAACTATAAATTTAATACATTATTATTAACATATCAATACTTTTTTTTTTTCGTGGGACCTCTTTTTTAATGCACCACAATCTCTTTCAACCCATGTCACCCTTCATTGAACAGATACAGAGTTGAATTTTTAATTTTCGTTTCATCATTATTGTTTTTAAAAGTTACGTTTCTTCAGCCACCAGTTATTTTTCAAATATATTTTATATCGTAGAATATGTAATAGAATCATGTTTTATGTAATCTATAAAATTTAATTTCAATATTAAAAATAAAAATATGAAAAAGTGTAAATTCGTATTTTCTTTTATCTTTTTAAGTCAAACTGGTAATTCTAATTTAGTTTTCTTCGAAGAAAAATATATATATCACACTAAAATAGTAGTTATATTTAACTGTGGATATTTTTATATATAATAATATGTTATTTCTAGTATACTTACAATTTATTATAATTTTGTATTGATTAAAATGGTGCAAAATCATAACCATTAAATTCTTCGTAACTACAGAGATGCATAATTAATTATAGACATAGTCGATTATCTTTCTCGATCTTATAACATAATCTAATGCCTAGATGCATAATCATTGTGAACCTCTATATTAATGTATAATTTAATTATTTAATTGTATTCCATAATTAAATAAATGGTATTTCATAAAGACTTGGTGGTAAAAAATATTGTATTTCATAATTGATATTAAAGTTCAGTATCTAAAGAGCGCCCTAATAGCGTTTGAGGAAAAAAATTATTTGATTAGTATGGAACTACAACTAGTTGTTGAGGAGCTTCACTATTTAAATCTCGTGTTTTTTTTTTTTGAAAATTTTCTATCCTCAAAATATATAAAATGAAGATGTTCAAACAATTAAGACACTATCAATTGTGGCAGATCATTATTAAAGGGAATATAAAAAGCACATCTTCACAAGAGAATTGGGGTGAGGAAGACTACAACAAGATGCAACTCAACAACAAAGCAAGGTATTATACACATATCTATGCAATTTTAAAAAAAAATGAGTATAACAAAGTTGTTAGAATTAGAGGCCTAAACAAGAGGAGGTGAATTGTTTTGAAAGATATTTGCAAAGTATGAAGGTAGAGTGAAAAGTTCTGAAAAATCAACCAATTGATTTTCTGTTCAACTAAAGAAAAATTTTGTTCTAAAGGTTATTTCTAGAACTAGTTGTTTTCACGAAATAACCGATTGTTTATAACAGTAGAATTTAAAACAGTTTATGAGTGTAGGGATAGAGAGAATCACACATATTTATACTGGTTCACTTTTAACCAAGAACTACATCTAGTCCTCAGCTAACCACTAAGAATTCACTATGTAATCAATCCTAAATTACAAAACACACACCAACAGTGATGAACTCGAACCCCTCAAGAACACACATCACTCTTTGGAAAAACAACCGTTTCCAGAAAGAACACACAAAAATACAATGTTTAAGGAGAAGATAATAGAATGCACCTGAGTATACAAAGCTTAAGTTCAGAAAAATACAAAACTCAATCATATTCCACACTTGAGATGATCCAAAGCTTTTGAAATCTTGAAAATCATTTTTGATAATATCTCTTTCTTAGTTAATATAAAGGAGTGTTAAACAACCTTTATATAACCTCAATCAAGTGGTCAAAGCAGTTAAATCAAAAATCAAAATCAGTTGGAATCATTTAAAACAATTTAAAGTACTTAACAAAATTCTATTACGAAAACAACCAGTTGTTTTCCAAAGCAATCGATTGAAATAATTTTTCGTTAAGGTATTCATAAAAACAACTAGTTGATTTATCGAAACAAACGGTTGATTCTGTTTGACAGTAAAGACAAAACAAAACAAAGCTTTTCCAAACCATTTTAAAAACCACTAAGTGTCAAACAACTTGTTGATTCGACATTTCAACAGGTTGAAATTTCACACCCTTTTAGAAAACCCATCTTTTCAAAAAGGTAAAGACTCAAATGAACTTGGATCATCTTAAGGAGTGAATTAACAAGTTAAAAAAATACTAGACAACACACACCCAACAACAAAGTCTTCAAGCTTTCCACGAGAATTTGGAGACATCAAAACATTTTGTTCAACAAAAGTGCACACATTAAAGACTACAAAGTAGGTATGGGATTCTTTAGTGGTCAACCATGAAGAAAATGAAGATGTTCAACTTTGAAAAGCGACCACTCGTACTCGTCAATTTGAATCCTTCACCTTGAAGGACGGAGAATGCGTGGATGACATGTTTAAAGGAATGTAGATTCTTCTAAGTTGTTTATAAGAACTTGGACAAAGCTTCTCCACAAAACATATAAGTTTGAAGTTGTTAGACAACATGTCCAAGATTTGGGAACCCAAAACATCAGCCATCACTGAGGCTGGAGACTTGAAAAAGCATACGTGGGAAAAGCCTTTTAGGATTCTGAGACTTCATGAAGTTTTCTTGTAGGACAACGAACAAAAGAAAGTTGTGACCGTGGTAGAGAAAGGAATACAAGCTAAATCCTTCTCAAAATAGACAGTCACCAAGCAAAGAGAAAACAAGGGAAATGTATATGGAGAGGAGTCAAATTATTCAATCAATGCAAAAGGTTTAAGCAATTTATTAAAAGAAGAGGGCAAGGTAATAACATATTTCCTATTAAAAGAAAAGAAGAATCATACAGACAAAAGGATGAAGACTCTTCACATGACATCATTTGCTTTGAATGCAACAATCATGGACATGTGAGAGATGAATTTCCCAAGCTAAGGAGCAAGCATGACCTAAGTAATAAAGTTTGATGGCTACTTTAGACTCTAGCACAAATGAACATGCTAACATTTGTCTTATGGTAGACACAAAAGAGGTACCATCCAAACTTGATCTCTATCATGACATTGCATTTGATACGTCAAGTTTATCGTCTGATGAAGATGAGTATAATGATATATGTTTTGAAGATTTATGTTAGAATTATAGGCCTTAAACAAGAGGGGAGTGAATTATTTTTGAAAGATTTTCGCAAGTATTGAAGGTAGAGTGAAAGACAATGAAGAATCAATCAATTAGAAAATTATTCAGCCAATTATAAAACCATTTTTAGTTTGATTCCAGAAAATCAACCAGTTGTTTTAGCGAAACAACCGGTTGTTTATACCATAAGTTTATAATATCAAAGCTAAAGTAGTTTAAAGAGTGTAAGGATAAATAGATTCATACAACATGTTAATACTGGTTCACTCTTAACCAAGAGCTACATCCAATCCTCGGCTAACCACTGAGAATTCACTAAGTAATCAAACCTTGATTACAAAGAACACACCAAGAGTGATGATCTTGAACCCCTCAAGAACACACACCACTCTAGCAAAACACATAGTTTCCAGAAAAACCCTTTGAAACTACACCACACCAAATCACATAGAAATACAATGATTAAGGTAGAAGGGAATATAATACACTTGGGTAAAATCAAATATTACAATCCAAAATTACAAGACAATCCTATTCACACTTTGCAATCTTGAAAACTTATTTTGATTGATCTCTCTTTCTTAGTTAATGACTAGGAGCGTAAAACAACCTTTTTATACTCCAAACAGATGGTCAAAGCATTTAATTCAAGAACCAAAAGCAGTTTGAATCATTTAAAATAAATTGGTACAGCTTAACGGAATTCTGTTAAGGTTTTTAGAAAAACACCCAGTTGAATTCTCGAAACAACCGGTTGAATTGGTTTGACAGAAAAGTCAAACAAAGTCAAGCTTTTCATATCCTTTTTCAAAATCCACTAAGTGTAAAACAACCGATTGAATCGACATTTCAACATGTTGAATTTTTACACTCTTTAGGAACACATCTTTTTCAAAAGGATTAAGATAAAATTAACCTTGGATCATCATAAAGAGTAGATTAACAAATTCAAATACTTCTAGATACACACACACAAACAACAACAAGGTCTTTAAGCATTCCTTTTGGATTTGGAGACATCAAAGCACCTTATTCAACAATCTATTCACTAGTTGTAATTCTATTTCTAAAATGATCTTGCGCTCAAAAAAAAATTCTAGGCTCTAAGTTTGGGAAGTGATAAACTTAAGAGGGATCAAGTTACAACCAATGAAAGGATATTATCTCTTGAACATACAAAAAATTAGATACTAAAAAATTAGAATTGTTGCAAAGACAAGAAACTTCTATAAGCTTGATTTTAAAAAATTGTTAAGAGTTTAAAAGTTCTCTTCTCTTTGGAAAATCTAGACACACATCTGATAAGTCTGAACTTGGATATGATTTAGACCAAAGAAAAGAAAAATATTTTTACGAAATCTTTTAAAAGTAATTGTTAGAACTGTGGAAAATATAAACATACACATAAAAAATGTAGGCATAGAAAACAATTACACATAATTAATAAGAAAAGACCCAAAATGATTTGAGTACCTAAAAAGCTCATAATTCCCCATTATAGATTTGTTGTATGAAAAAAATATCATAAACAAAGTTGGTTCATAAACAATGGATGCTTGTGACACATGACGAGCATCAAGTGTACATTCCTAAACCTCCAAAAACTTGAAGGAAAAAAAATAGTCTTCAATGGAGTCGAAAAAGGTAAGATAATAAATATTGGATTAATAGGTATATCCTTCGTACTATGTATTCAAAATGTCTTATATGTGGAATGAATAAAATATATTTTTTTGAGCATAAGTCCATTATGTGGTAGTGGTTATACAGTCTCTTTCAACAAGAACACTTGCATACTGTCATCATCTGATGGACAAACTATCTTTTCAGCCATAAGAAAAGACAATTTCTATGATATTGATCTCTTGCATTTAAGTAAACAAAAGGTTGTTTGCTTAAAATATAAAGAAGATGAGAGATGGCTTTGACACATAAAATTGGGGCATTTAAATCTAAAATATATTTCAAAACTTTTGAAGAAAAATCTTGATCGAGATTTACCCAACCTCTCTTGGAAAACTCATCTTCTCTGCGAAGCTTGTTAGAAAAGAAAAAAAAATTAAAAAGCTCTTTTAAACAAAAAAAAATGTATTTCCACTTTTAAATCTCTTAAACTACTACATATAAATTTATTTAATCTAACGAGAACCTTGAGTTTAGTTGGAAAGTAATATGGGCTAGTCATCGTCAATGAATATTCTAGATATTCATGGGTTTTTTTTCTTAGTCTACAAGAGTAAATCATTCCATGTCTTTGAAATATTGTTCAAAAAGTGTACAAATTGAGCAAGGTTACTTTGTCTCTGGCACTAGAAGTGACCATGGAACTAAGTTTGAAAATGGAGAATTTTGAAAGTTATGTTAATAAAATGGTATAGACCATGATTTCTCTTCATTGAGAACACTTTAGCAGAATGAGGTTGTGAAAAGGAAGAACAAAAATCTCCAAGAAATGGTTAGGGCCATGCTTTGTAGAAACCTTTTACCAAAGCACTTACGGGCAAAGGCACTTAACACTGCTTGCTATGTACAAAACAAAAATATTGATGAGACCTATTTTAGAAAAAACTCCCTATGAATTGTGGAGAAATCGAAAACCCATCATAAGTTATTTTCATTCTTTTGGTTGCATCTGTTATATGCTCAACACTAAAGATCAAATTGGAAAGTTTTACTCCAAGGTTGATAAAGGAACATTTCTCGATTACTTAAAAAATCAAAGGTTTATAAAGCGTACAACTCTCGAACCTTGATTGTAGAGGAAACCATAAATGTCAAATTTGAGGATGTTTCTCAAACTGGTATGAAACAATTAGATCTTGGAGATGAATTTTCAGATTTTCATCTTACTAAGCCAATTGAGAAAAGAAAAGTTGTTGATCCATCTATAGATTCAATAAGGGGATCAGATGAAAGTGAAGCTACAAAAAAAAGGACATATCAAACGAAGGACCTTTGGTGCCATCCTACTCAAGATAGGTCATTAAGAAGGAATGGAAATATGTTTCCTTTCACCCATATGAACAAATTTTAGGAGAAAGACATGATGGTGTAACAACTAGATCTTCTTTTTGAAATGAAGCTAAAATGGCCATGGTAGATTGATCCCAGAAATGTTGAAGAGGCATTGGTAGATGAAGACTTGATTCTAGCCATGAAGGAAAAGTTGAATCAATTTATCAAAAATTATGTCTAGATTTAAGTGCCACCTTTATCTGATCAAAGTGTAATTGGTACCAAATAGTTCTTTAGAAGCAAGTTAGACAAAGAAGGCAAAGTGGTAAGAAATAAAGCTAGATTGGTAGCACAGGACTTTAATTAGTAAGAAGGTATAGACTTTATTAAAGTATTGGTTCCAGTTGTGCATCTTATGGAAATAAGAATATTATTAGCCTTTGCTGCTTGTAAAAACATAAAATTATATCAAATGGATGTGAAAGGTTCCTTTCTAAATGGTTTATTGAAGGGAAATTTTATGTAAAAAAACCTCCAAGTTTCAAAGATACATCCAATTCAAACCAAGTCTTTAAACTAAAAAAAGGCTCTATATGGTCTTAAGCAAGCTCCAAGAGCTTGGTACGACAAATTGAGGAGCTTTCTTATAGATAATGGTTTGAAAGGGGAAAGGTTGATAATACCTTACTCAAGAAAGAGTGCAATCAAAACATTTTAATAGTGCAAGTTTTACATGATATCTTCTTCAGTGCTACTAACGAATCCTTGTGCAAGGAGTTTTCTAAGTTGATGTAGGGAAAATTTGATATGAGCATAATGCAAGAACTTAAGTTCTTTTTAGGGCTCCAAATTTGTCAAGGAGAAAGAGAGATCATTATTCATATACAAAAATCCTAAATAAAGGAGATGTTGAAAAAGTTCAACATGTCATACATAAAGCAAGATTCCAATACGTGCATCTAAAATCCTAAGTAAGGATGAAGATGGTAAGAAAATAGGTAAGACGATCTACAAAGGTATGATTATATCTATAGACTATTTTACTTCCAGTAAGCTTGACATTACACATAACATTTTCCTATCTGCAAAATTTAAGTCATATCCTAAGGAATCTCATCTTAAGCTATTAAACAAATCTTTTGATATCTTGTGAGAATCACTAATCTATGTTTGTGTTACAAGAAAGATATTAATTTCAACTTAGAAGGGTTCTGTGACGCAAATTGTGCTAGAGATCATGTTGAGAGGAAAAACACAAGTTGAAGTTGTCAATTCCTTGGACCATGTCACATATATCTTGGGGAAGCAATAAATAAAGCTTAATTTCTTTGTCCACAACTGAAGCATAATACATTTTAGTTGCAGGTTTTTGTTCTCAACTTTATAGGTTAAGTATTAACTCGAGGGTTACTCTAGTTTTTAAAATATTATGCATGCACATTGTGATAATGCTAATGTAATCAATTTATCTAAGAACCCATTCTAGCATTCAAAGGTTAAGCATGTAGAAGTGAGATATCACTCCATTCATGATTATGTCCAGAAAAAAACTTTTGACTTAAAATTTATTAAGACAAATCTCAAGTGAACTTTTTTTTTCACCAAATCCCTACCTATTGAAAGATATAATTTTATTAAAATAAATTTGAACTTGATCAAATTTGTAGATGACTTATTGGTTAGACGATCCATCATCTATATAGTACTAACCATTTATGTGTTATGCACTCAAAACTTAAACTCTATCTTTCTAATTCACACTTTGAAATGTGTCAATGATAATTAAATGATTTAAGAACAAATTTAGATGGGTATCCATATGTTCGCTCTTCCAAGCACCGATTATCAAAGGAACATGGCAGGAAAAACATATTGATTGTTGAAGGTGGCATGATCTCCCACAAAGAAAGGAATGCAAAATGGAAGCAAGTCTTAAATTTCATTAAAAGGGAAGGTTCTCCACTCTTCATTCAGAACTAAAGAAGAAGTAAATGGCATCTTAAGGGAAAACAGTTTCTCTCTAGAAGAAAGGTAGTTTCAAAAGAAAGTGTATGAATCCACAACTTGAAAATGTCAAAGCGAATACCTTATCCAACATATCCAAGGCTAAGATAGACTATCTTCTTAAATATTACTCTACCATTAAGCTTGCTTGTGTTGGTGTTCCAAGGATAAAGGTGGATCAGAGATACATGCTCTCCACATGTATTAAAAGAGAGCCATGCATCAAAATGTTTTACCTTGTTCCAACATTCTTCTGTGTCACACCAACCTTATTATGGTGTACTCATCCTCAAATTGAACTGTGTTTCTAGAATGGTATGACGTATGGGAACAACAAGCCATCCCTTCATTAGATCTTTTGTTTAGTGCTCCTCTAAGATTTATCCAGATAATTTCCTTGTCTCACTCCATGCAAATCATCACATCATAGATCAAGCAAATGAAGCCTCAATCCGTTCCATGGATTGTTCCCATTAATCCTAAAAATCTTTCAATAAATGAGGATTTTAATAAATGGGAGGAATATGAAGACATTTGCATGATACAAATAATGGAACATCGAATGTATGAAAAAGGGCTATGAAGACAACGAGTCCTCCAAAAGAACCAAGATCGTTTGAAAAGTAATTGTTTTGCTTTTGCCTCAGTGCACTACTGCCTCACTCCTTATACCTCTTACAAGCTTACAATAGATCATCCTCACACGCAAGCACCCTTTCACTTTTATAAGGGTAAAAAGGTATTTTCAGACAAATATGAAGATGAAGAACCTTATGATCTGAATAGAGAGTCTTTATGTCAACCAACACACAATATGATGACATCTCACATGGTGAAAGACCTAGACCTTTGGATGTCTCTTGACTTATGTTATTTCAATAGATATAAGTTTTGTGAAAACTATACAAGTGGTCTTGAACTAGAAGAGAAACATATTCAATATGTCAACACCCTTCCATTCATACCATTTGTTAACATTACCTTCTCTTCAGTGCTCAAATATGCACAATTCAAACTAAATGTCATTATCCTCTACTAAAAAAAAAAAACTTTTATAGTTTGGCTACCCACTTGTTATATGGTGTTATACCCATAACAAAACCACCCCTTTGTTTATGATGCTTAAAAATGGGGGAGAGATCAAAGGCAAAATGTCTTAAGAAGAGAAGACAAATGGAGATGGAGTAAGGAAAACTCGTGCTTAAAAGAAGAAAAAGATATCATTAGACGAATATCCATCTGAAGGGATCCTTTAAAAAGAAGTAAGGAAATTTTTCCAAGAGTTCCAAGAAGATAAAAGAAGAAGACCAAAAATGAGCCTATGGAATTCTCAAGATGCACAATCTAACGGGTAGCAACCCATAAGCATCGCCTGTTGATCGAGTATTGAATTGATTGTAGATGTTCATCATAAGAAATTAAAGACCAACCATATCAATCCTTCTTGTTTTGATTTCTTTATATGATGCTATAATCTACTCATGTTCACATGTGTTGTTTTATGCAACATAAAAAAAGGGGAGATTGTTAGAAAAAAATACAACACCCTAAATATTTTGATTATGTTCTTAAAAACAACAAGTCTAGTGCTTGAAATACATGTAGCAAATGTGTTTGACATATGTTGTTTAGAAACAAAATGCATATGCTTTGTCTGAAAAATTATAGAACTAAGCTCCACTTCGCTTGTTAATTGAAGATCACTCAAATGATAAGTAGGAACCAAGATTGCAAGCTGACAGGTTGAAAAATATTTCAAAGCTTAAGTTTGAAGAAAAGTATAATATCTCTATATCTATCCCAAGAAGATATGTGCCAATAACATTCAAAAATATCTTAGGATATGAGCTAAAGCTGAAATGACTACAACTTCTCTTGCACGACTAGTTTCAACTTGGCTTAACTATCTATCCTATACGTTGCACTTTTAACCAATATTTGGTATAAAATGATCTACTATCAAGGAAGATAAGTATTTCCAGCTATCAGATATTTGCATAAAGAAAATAGAGAATGTAATGATCCATCTCATGCATTTAATGATTCTCAACATAAGATTTGATAAGACGATAACAAAAGAAGAAACAAGACAACGAAGATAGTTAAAAGTTACTAAATGATCACAAAAAGAAATGCAATGACTACTTTTCTAAAGCCTAAAAGAAAACATGTTTCGAAGAAAAGAACATAAGAAAGTGAGCCATATTTTGTAAGTGCGGAAACTTTGCTGAAATTTTTGTGTGCCCTAAAGCTTTGTAAGAACATTGTTCATGTTCATTCTTTCTTACTAGCAGAGAGAGCTCAAAACTTGTATATATTGAAAGAAACTACCCTCTCTAGTGAGCAAAAACTAGTGATATGTTGATCACTAAGACCTTGTATCAATGTTGAGGAACGAGAGGCTAATATGAAGAATACTCAATGTGGAACTAGGATTGGCTAGTGTCAAGACTACTCAGTGCTAGACTAGGAGTGACTAGTGACAAGAATACTCAGTGTTGAGCAAAGAGTGACTAATGTCAAGAATATTGAGTGTTATCCAAAAGTGACTTGATTAAAGAGTACTCAATTGTACTTCGCAGTAGTAGACTGGTTAGTTAAATCTGACTGGTTGGTAAAGAACTGGACATAGTTGTTAGAACTAGAGGCCTTAAACAAGAGGGGGTGAATTGTTTTTGAAATATTTTCGCAAAGGTAGAAGGTAGAGTTAAAAGCTATAAAGAATTAATCAATTGAAAATTTGTTCAGCCAAATAGAAAACTGATTTTAGTTTGATTCCCGAAAATCAACCAATTGTTTTCACGAAATAACCGGTTGTTTATACTAGCATATTTGAAAAACCAAGTTAAAATAGTTTAATGAGTGTAGGGATAGAGAGATTCACACAAGATGTTTATGCTGGTTCATTTTTAACCAAGAGCTACATCTAGTCCTTAGCTAACCACTGAGAATTCACTATGTAATCAAACCTAGATTACAAAACCACACACCAAAAGTGATGATCTTGAACCCTTCAAGAACACACACCACTTTTGAGAAACCACACAGTTTCTAGAAACACCTTATGAAACTGCACCACGCCAGAATACACAGAAATACAGTGGTCAAAGAAGAAGGGAATAGAATACACCTAGGTAAATCAAAGCTTAAAGATCAGAATTACAATACCCAATCCTATTCCACACTCGAGATAATCCAAAAGCTCTTTGAAATCTTGAAAATTGTTTTTGATTGATCTCTCTTTCTTAGTTAATGCATAGGAGCATAAAACAACATTTTTATACTCCAATGAAGTGGTTAAAACAGTTAAATCAAAAACCAAAAGTTGTTGGAATCATTTAAAACAGCTTAAAAGAATTTTGTTAAGGTTTTCAAAAAAACAACCAATTGATTTCTCGAAACAACCGGTTGAATCTATTTGGCAGCAAAACCAAAATAAAGATAAGTTTTTCCAAGCCATTTTGAAAACCACCAAGTTTCAAACAATCAGTTGATTCGACAATTCAACATGTTGAAATTTCACACTCTTTTAGAAAACTCATCTTTTCAAAAAGATTAAGATTCAATTAACCTTGGATCATCTTATAGGGTGAATTAACAATTCAAAGACTACTAAACAACACACACACAACCAGCGACAAGGTCTTCAAGCTTTCCACTTGAATTTGGAAACATCAAAGCACCTTGTTCAACAGTAGTCTGTGAGATCAAATAAACTAGTATAAAAATATTGAGTATCTTGTCTTTCCTTAATTTTTTACATTTCATGTTACACATATGTTTAACTAAAGAATGAAGGGAAAATTAAAATTAATCTTACAAAGATTTCTCAAATCTTTTTTATTAATAGATGATATTAGTGAAAAACTACAAAATTTTCAAAACACAATTTAACCCTCCCTAGCTAGAATTAAGTGTTATTTTGAACACAACCACTCCTAGCTAAGATAGAGAGTATTCTTTAGAATCCAAACATTCCCAAATAACACCAGTATTCTATAGAGCAAGCCCCTTCTGGCTAAGACAAAAAATATTCTTTGAAACTTAACTACTCCTAATTAACATCAGTATTCTTTCAAACCCAACATTTCTAACTAACACGGGTGTTCTTTGGAATGTAATCACTATTTTCAAAGATAGAGTATTATTTGAAATCTAGCAACTCCTAGCTAATACGAGTATTCTTTGAAACCTAGACACTTATGGCTAACACAAATATTCTTTGGAACAAAATCACTCTTGGCCAAAGACACAAGGTTTGTATAAAGATGTGATCACAAATATCAAAAGGGTTACTTGCTAAAGAGGTCAAGTGTCTGACGACGTATATATAAAGTTTAATCACTCTACTAGTTTGCTATTTGAAAATGAATAGTGTTCTCATGAACATTTGGGCACTTAGAGCTTAGAGCAATGAAATAGATAACATTTTTGAACTTGTGATCTCTTGCTCTTGTCTTTTCTTAAACTTGAAGGATTTCTTTAACTACTGAGTTCTGAGAGGAGTCGTTGCACAACTTTTTCTTCCTATTGAGATCGTTAGAGATGCCTTCTTCTTTTTCTTGCATCTATCCACGGTTATAAGGAGAAATGCATTAAATTCACTTCTAGAAACACTGAATGCTTATATGTTTTTCAAACAACATCCTAAAAACTAGCATGTACATAACCTTTGGGCTAAAGGATTAACCTCTAGTAAATGATATCTCGATTACTATAATGTTTTCTCACCATGCAAGATAACCCTGGACATGATTGACCCCAACGTATAATGAAATTGTTAGAGGAATAACAATGTCACTATACTTCAATTTCATCCTCTATAATACTTTCCTATTAACATTTCCTAGTTTGACTCATCCGTCCATATCCTTAGTCCAATACACACCCATTTAACTCCCTTATCTACAATCTTAGTATAACTAACTTCCATTTTAATTTGTGTCTCTTAACCTGAAACCTATCCATCACCCTTATACTTACACACCTTGTCAGGCTCAATTATTGAAACAATAAACAAAAAAAAAACTTGGATGTCCATAGCTACAATGCCTCAATTTTCCTACTGCTTTGAATATACTTATTTTCTTAGATTATCCTTTCGTCTAACATTCCTAAGCATATGTTATTTGTGTTTGTGTTATAGCCTATTATGTGTTAGAGGTATCTAAAAATAAACTTTGTTTTATCCTAGTCCCTTCACATTTTATCCCTAACTATCAAACTCCGATGATATAAGAACTTTTGTTGTCCTTTTTTCCTCCTTTTAAACATTCAAAGTTTATAAACATGCTTTAGAAATAAGGCACTGGTCTAAATATGAGAAACACGTTTTTGAAACTTTACTAGACACTCATGCCCACACTTTTAGTTAAGCCATTCTAAATATGTCTACTCCATTAACCTTTTTATTCCTAATATGATATTGTTCCTATGATTCTAAATACACCATACAATTGCTACCCACATACCTTGCCAAGTCTGATTCCTTTTATTGCTCAAACCCATCAACCAAAACTAGGTTACATTGTAGTTAGGGTTGTTATGTGAAATAAGCATTATTACCTATCCACTTATGGAATAGGAACTGTTGTCGGTTGACCTCAGTTAGATTCAGGAGTGAGCTCCTATCTGAAGTGTCCTTGTTTGGGTGTTGAACCGAGCTGGGAACGCTTTGGGACGAAGGGGGCTTCACTTGTTGATCACACTCCGACGATCAAGTCACTGAGAGCATTCAAACTATCATTTTGTATCAGTATAGGGTTCATAATCACTTACCTTTACTCAAGATCTTAAACCCCTTTTATAAACATTTCTTCAACAACTTTCATCCATCAGAATATTGTTTCAACAATTGGAATATAATTTCAACAGCTATAATATAATTTCAGCAGTAAAACATTTTGTTAACGTGCACCTTTATTTTCAGGTGCTATGCCACATGATTCATAACAACTTTTATTTGTATTTAAAAGATATATGCTTTAATTAATTAAGTTATTCCTTCTTTTATTTTTACTCTAATTATGTTTTTCGTACAAACTACCAAACATTTGGGTTGACCTCGTAACGTGCCATTGAGCCCATACCTACCTCAGGTCGAGCTGGGTATAACTTTATCTAACCGAGTTTACTACGCTTAAGTGCTTGGACCGAGGACCTGAGCACGTCTGGCTAGTATAGGAACCAAACTAAACTTGTTACCTTATAGTAGAAAAATAGGTGTTCTAATGATTCCTCCCCTTTTTTCACAAAAATCTCACACCCTATTAACTAACGTCTCTCTTCTCTTACTCAAATTATCCTTAAAATCACACAGCCTATTAACTAACGTCACACCTCTCTTACTCAAAATTATCCTCAATAAGCAATCTATTTAACTCAACCATCCAAATAAGGCATAATGTTGAAGGGACGACTATTATATTCCATAACATAGTATAAAAATAGGAATCTTTACATACAAAGTTATCTACATGATACAATATATTTATCTCATCTAATACCTTCCATTGTTTTCTCCCTTCCCATCCATCTTATCCTCATAATCTTGTTGTAAAATGCAGTCATTCAGATACTGCATCATATTTTTTACTTGGGAAGTCTCCCTAGTAAACCACCCCCTTCTTAGTATTAGTATCAGTTCCAGTCTCACCTATTATTGCCCCCATTTTCCTACCTCCTTTACATTTTCTCATTTAATTGTATAACTGTTGTACAATCATGGAAATATTTGTCTAAAAGATGTCTCCCCATGCCACCAATAATCCCCAAAATAAACTCTATTCTCATTTCTTAACTTCTATACTACATTATCATTGAAACACAACTCCTTACTCCCTGTTGGTTTTTTAGAATAATTCAGAGGAAGATATCTTATTATCTTTGCTAACAATTACATTTATAGTAACTGCAGTAACAAACTCTTAACTAATTTTATTAGTAGTTACCTAGAAATATTAAATCAACAATTAAAACATAATTAAAACAGAATAACAAACAGTTAAAAAAACAGAATTTCCAACACTTCTCCTTGATTTTTTGAACTGCAAATTCCAATCTTCTGTCTTGAGAACTCAAACTTGTTGGTTGGAAGTGGCTTGGTAAACAAATCTGCAATTTTTATTTTTTTCATCCTCGCTTTGCTTAATCTCCATTCAACACCTTTTGATTGGACATAAGGTGCAGATTCTAAAAGACTTTTGTCAAAGCCTAAGTTGATAAGATAACATTTGTCTTCTTTTCCTTCCACAATGAGACCTTTAGGTTGCTCAACAGAAATTTTCTCTTCAAGAAATCCATTTAGGAATGTTGACTTGACATCCATTTGATGTACCTTTCTATCTCGAAGTATGTAAACAAGCTCCCGAGTTTTGTTCTTCTCACTCATATATACCTCTTCCTCCATTGCCTTTTCTGCCTTTGGGTCATTGATAACTTCTTTGTGATCAACAGGTTCTTTGTGATCCGCAGCTTCTTTGTGATCCACAGGTTCACATATTGCAACCTTACATCTATGATATATGTCAGAGAGTAATTGATTGCCTTTAATTGGTGGATCGTCTTCTATTTCAGATTTTTGCATCTTGAGAAGTCCTTGATCAGACAGCTCCTCCTGAAATAGATCTAATGAGAAACTTTTGCCTCTCATTTGTACCTTGAACAAATCTGGTCCTGTAGCATCCTTGATCAAACAGTGGTTATCTTCAAAAAACACCTTGAAGCCTTTTTGCAGCAACTAACTAACACTCAATAAATTTTGGTCTATGTTAGGTACATATAACACATCAGTAATAGTTTTAGTACCTGAATGTGTTGCTACAGCAATGGTTCCTATTCCTTTTACTGAAATGTGACCCCCATGGCCTATCTTGACCTTTGAAATTTTTGAAGGCTTCAACTCCTTGAAAAGTTTTTTGTCATAAGTCATGTGATTTGTGCATCCACTATCAATTAGCCACGATGCATGCATTTCTTAAATCTCTCCAGCCCTAGACTCCTTTTCTTTCTCCACCTACCATTAAATTTCTCCATATATTGTACTGTGACTCTAAAGTATTCTTCCATGGTCTCTTTTCATTTGATATCGTCCTTCATTTCCACTTTCCTAACCCTTCCTTTCGCTTTAACTTACACATTGATTAATTCCTAGTTTACCCATGTTATGTTCCCCTTTTCCTTCCCACAACCCCATAGAAATTGTCTATGAATTTTATTAATCATCTTCCCTTCTAATTTTGGCATTTTAAAGAGCCATATGTAAAATAGTGGAAAAATTGTAAGAATTGCTTTAAGATACTCTTCCAACAAATTATAGCTAAACTTCCTTTCCATCTCGCCAACTTTTTTTAAATTGTCCACTAGTAGATCCCATTTTCTTAGGCATTTAGCTGGTTTAAATTTCTTTTTAGACTTCATTGACAAGTACCTAGATAGATGATGATTCCAAACACCTTTTTATCCAAGATATTTACCTAACACAAAACTCTAGTTTCTCCATCATATAATATAAAAACTCTCACATAAGAAACTTATAGACATTCCCAAAAATTCACTTTCATGCTACATGACCTTTTATTTTTTCCTTATCCCCTCCATTACTTCATTTGCTACTAGTGTACTCTATAGAAGTCTTCAGCCTTCAATAAAAGCTAACTCCTCTACCTTCAATAAATGCTAACTGTTTTATCTCTATAATCTTTGACATCACTCTCAAAAGTATTCTTGCTAAGATTTTACAACCCGCAAGAAATAAGGGATGATACTCATTCTACCCTTGAGGATTTTCACCTTCCTAGATTAATGTAATAAATGATGCATTCCAGGACATGATCCTTTAATATGAATTTCCTGCTGCAAAAACCTTCTACCTCTTTTAAGTATGTTCACGTATGAAATTGATTGATGAAATGTTCGGAAAAAAGAATGCACTACTAGATACTCATGATATTTAATTAGAAAGAATAAAATTACATTTATCATCATAAAAAAAAATCCATTATCATTTTGCACAATAAGATTACATAATTATAACAACACACATATATTTATATATATATATATATATATATTATATGTATCATTAAATGTATAATATTATCGACTGATAAAGAAAAGGGAACATATTATGGGAATAACTTACTCCGACTTTTCATATTTCTGTTTCCGGCAAGAAAATTTATTATCTTAACAATTTTAGTCATTTAGAAAGATCAAAATTAATTAAAAAAATAATAATAATAAAAGATAATTTTCCTCTTTTTTTGTTAAGAAAATGAACGATGAAACATAAAAACAAGAACAAATAAATTGTTTTTTGAAAGTAAAGTTTATAAATACGTAGTTTTGTATTCGTAAGTAATTTGTTTCACTAAAAAATTTCATTCGTGTGAATATAAAAGTGAGAATGTTCGCTTTATTTGTTACAAGATTACCGGTCACTAAAAAGAATAATTAAAAATAGATTAATTTTAATAATAAAAAAATGATATCTAATTAAATAGTATTTTAAAACTATTATTTTAAATATAAAAAACTTTTAGTCTTTAAAATAATATATAATTTAATTAATACAGTAATTAATAATTTTTATTTTAAAAATTATTCTCTATTTAATAAATTTTTTTATAGTAATTTCTAGTATATTTTGTTTGAAAGTTATAAAATCATCAAACAAATTCAACCTAATTTAAGATACGTGTTTCGAAGTCAACAAGCAGAAAGGGCTTTGTCAAATGGTGCTTTCCTTCATTTTGAAATTAAGGAGTCAGAAACTTCGGCTACTGCTGATACTTGTAAAAAATGGTTTTTATACTTGTCTTCTATTCATATTACAAGAGTGAAATATCACATTACTTTAATATAAATGATAATATTTTTTTTATATAAGAGATACTTTTATTTAAACTAGCTATAATCAATACTAGTAATAATCCAAATTATGAGTTTTTAAATGATATAGTCCAAAACTCAATCAAAATAAGACTAAATTAGAACAACCAATATCACTTTATTCATGCGCTGCAAGTATTTAAATATTATCATATATATTATAGACACTTACTTCCTTCACAATTAATTAGAATGCAATTTCGTGTAAAAAATAGAGAATTTCGTGTTAAATAATATGTTCCTCAAGTTGATTGCTAATCCCATAACTTTGTTCTACTCCCTCGCTTCTATTTCGAACGGAATCCATATAGATTTTGAGTTTAAGGTTTTGGAGTGCTTTTAGAGTTCTTTGTTTATCTTTAGATTACGAGGAAAAAAGAAGGAAAACTTGTTTTTTTTTTTAATTTTAACCATTGAATCCAAAATTGATATGTGTTGATCAGTTTATTATTGGCTTGCAAGGATGCAATTTCATTATTCAAGAGAAAATTAATTATTTTTACTAAAATATAGTGATTTTATGAGGTGTGCTTTTGATCAATGTGTTTTGACTTGATAAATTATCGAGAGGGGTTATTAGCTTATGGAGATACTAATATAGATATAGTTTGAATTTAGGAAATTTGATCTTGGAAGTCTTATTTTATGGTTTCAGTTTTGGTGTTATCTTAATGTAATGTCTTGTTTTAGTGTAATTAAGATGTTGGTTATTGTTCTATGTTTGATTGTTAGGACGAAGTAAAATGGTAGGGATGATAAAGTGGGTTGGATTCAGCTGGATGTATCAACTTTTTTAATCTGGTAGCTTGTATTGGTCTGGTCCACTTAATACAGGGCGAACCATGGGTGGGGGGAGCTAGCCCGTCAACCTGTCCTTCTTTAACACTTTTAAAGAGGAATTTCATGCTCTTTTGAAATGAAAATTGGTGGTGGTCAATGTGTTTATATAGAACTTTATTTACATTAATTACTTTACACATCATTAATTGAAGTATTGTTGATATTTACTTTATTTTGTTAGACATTAAACCTTCTTTCATTAGAATATTAAAGTTTGATTCAATTTTATTGTTGTTCCTTATATTTTTATTGTCCTAAAAGTTATATCAATGACTAAAACCAAATAAATAAATCCAAAACAAAAAGATTACAAAAAATGGAAAAAAATTTGAAAAGTGGTGGGCTAGTTTGCTTGCCTGCCAACCCATCCTATGGCGAGGTGCATTACCAATTTTAGCCTGTACAACCTTGGCAGGCCAACTCGCCCAACCCACTTTTGGTGGTTCGGTGAAAAACGATCCAAGCTTACTCGTTTTGCCACCCATATAAAATGGTACGTTAGTTGTAGAGTTTTGGACTTATATTACTTTATAATAGATTTTGAATTTTGTATGTATGGTATGGTAGATATTGGAAATGAATACCTTATAATCTTGAAGTATTTTTTAGATGTTTTGAGTTTGTCAATATATGCAATTTTTATTTACGTAAGAAGTCGTCACTCATGTGAGAAATTTACTCTCAAGCAGTATTTAATCCTTGCATAAGCGAGCGATCATCGCTTAAAGAACATGTGAAAGTAACAAGTTAGTTCTATAAAGCGGATGAATAGAACTATTGAAAACACTTTGAAAAAGTATTCTGCAGGTGGACCATTAGGTACCAAAAAGGGTCCTTATAGTTTTATAAATATTTTTCATAATCCTTTTTTGAAGGGAATAACCAACAGATAATGCATGTGTAAGGAGTGTTCAACAATAATACAAAATTTATACTGGTTCACTACAATTATGTCACATCAAGTTCCCAATACTAACAATGGGTTACAACGAGTACATAAAGTCTTTCCAAGCTATTCACAAAAGACTAAAATTTCAACCAATGAATAAATAATCAAATTATAAAATTAATATAAAAATTTAGAAAGCTTTAAAAGAAACAATTAAGAGCAAAAAAATTAAGTTGCATGATCAGAAAATATTAAGTAGAAGAATGAACAAAATAGAAATTGAAAACAATAAATGAATTATACTTGCAAAACCTGAAAATGCTCCAAAATATAATTAAAAGCTTGTAAAGAACAAAACAAACTAGAGGGAACTATAAATTCTAATAATTTTAAAATATGAAAATTTGAAAACTAAATATAACTAACTCTAAAAATTTCTATATATAATATACAATACTATAGAAGTCATACAAGGCCGATGTAGAACTTTGTTTGATTGACTTTTTAATTTTGCATTAATATGGAGAACTTTTGTTGACTATATTGTTATTTTATCAATCCTTACTATCTCGAGTAAATTCATTGGGTATATTTTCATTTGCTAAGCACACAATTAGTTGATTCTATTATTTGAAAATTGATTATCTACTAAACTTATTTGTGTTTAAATGAGCAAATTTTCACAATTTGAAAGCTCTTTTCCCAACATTAAGTCTTCATAAACCTTTGTAAAGAAAATTAATCAATATTAGTAAAAATTTACAAAATTAAGATTATTTCTTATTCATTCTTCTTTTATGATTCATTTACTAAAACTAAGTTAAGAATGCACATTTATACACTAAATTAATGGTAAATTGTTAGAGTAAGTCTAACATACCCTTAAAACTAAGTTAAGAATGCACATTTATACACTAAATTAATGGTAAATTGTTAGAGTAAGTCTAACATACCCTTATTGATTTTGATTAACTATTGTTAAACAAAAAGTGCAAACATGAATATGCTTCTTCTACAAGATGATATTTAAAAAAAAAAAAAAATATGTGAGACACAAAGTACTTTGTCTGCAAATGATATAACACATGTGTTCTCTTTCATTTTTTTTATAAGCAAAGCCTTTATTTGATGATACATACACAATTTTTGAGCTAATGTTGTACTAAAAGAATTCTTTATGAGCTTATTTTGTGTTACAAAGATTATTCTTATCTTCACATCTACCAAGAACATTTTGTGAAACACTTGTTAAAATCAAATATCTCGTGAAGAACATGATAAATTTATTCCAGATCAACCAATATTTTAACGCACCTTATGCCAACTCTGGAAAGATTATCTATTGTATATCTTTTACTGCAGTTTGGGTGAAAACTCTCTTAATGAGGCCCAATAAATCATGCCAACTATCAGGATGTTTCTTAAAGAAGATATAATCATTTAATATTGTAGGAACATATTTAATACATCTTTACGTTCATACATGGACAAACAAAATGTTTGAAAATAAAGATTTTATGTGAAGCTTCTCAAGGGGCACCAAAGTATTTGCAACGACTCTTTTCTACACTTTTTGTATAAAGAAATCTTCCAAGTTGAAGAAAAATAATGAACTGATCAATTTTATTACTCAAAGTTTTGTGTGCCTTAAACTTCACAAGAACAATTTTCGTGTTCATTTAAGCAAACTAGTAAAATGTTCAAACCTTGTATTGGTCAAAAGACTTGTTTCTCTATCTACTGAACAAAACTCCTATGATCTTTAATATCACGTTGTTATTTGTAACACCCTTGACCAGGAGTGGTTGCGTTCCAAAGAATACTTAAGTCTTACCTAGGAGTGGATACTTTCCAAACAATACTCAAGTCTTATCCAGTAGTGGTTGCATTCCAAACAATAATTTGGGTTGTATAGCTAGGAGTAGTTGTTATTCCAAACAATACTCATGTTTTAGCTAGGAGTGGTACATTTGCTTAGGTTTTTAGCTAAGAGTGGTTACATGATGCAATTACTAGTTGCATTCATATGTGACTTTTGATTTGTTGTCTTGTTGTTGTTTGATGGAAGCTTTTTGTGGCTTCAATGGAGGAAGAATATCGTGTGAAGAAGAAGAATTAGAGTATGAAATTTGAAGCTTAGAAGAGGTGAGGCCAACTAAGAAGATCCAAGCTAAACATTCACCATGGTGCTAACTAGGAGAGAGCTAGAAGACAAGGTTGTTAAAAACTTGGCAGCATTTCTTTATCAATTATAAGTTGATTTATAAGTGTAGCACATCTATTTATAGTGCTAATTGGTTCCAAAATTCAAAAAAAAAAAAAAACTTTCCACTCACAGAAGGACAAGTGACACTTTATGGTTGGAGCAAATCCTCTGCTTTCCTACCTTGACGTGTGACATGTTGACTTTGGTTTAAAAGACTCTCCATTGAGGTGCAACCATAATCTAATATCCACAACAGCTATCTTATGAAGACGATGACACTAGCGTTAACTATAAATTTGCAAAAAACCCTTTTTAGTATTATCAATGACATAAAATTTGATAATATGAAAAGGAAAAGAAGAAGGGAGGGTTGAATTGTGCTTTAAAAACCTTTGACATATTTTCACAAGTATGTTATGAAAGTCAACAGTCAGATGAATAGGTTTGTATCGGTCAGAAGAAATGACAAAGATTTCGCAAACTCAATTTGAAAACTTCTCCTCCTTAAGTTAGTGCAACAATTATAACATATAATATAATAAGGTAATTAAGGAAATAAATTACTCAGGATATTTTTATATTGTTTCGTCTAATAGTGCAGACTACGTCCTGTTCTTAAACAATTATTTCCACTACCAAACTTGTTGAAGCTGGAGGAAGCTTCTTCCCTACCAAGGCTTGATGTGTGTTTGATGAAGAAAATGGCTTGAGTGCTTTGAAGATTGTAATAGGTTTTTAGATTCATTTGTAATTAGGCTTGTAAGTGTGTATGATTGCCTTTTGCTGTGTAACCTATCCTAGATGCCTAACCAAGTCTAGATCAAGCACATGATGTGGTTAAATGGTTTTTGAAAAGCTTTTTAAAATGGTTTTAAGAGTTTTAAAACAGTACACAAATAAATCTGTTTTATGGAGAAAGAATTTGTTTATTTCTTCTCTGTTAAAAGGCTAATGGTTTTTTTGAAAAGCTTTTAAAATGGTTTTAATAGTTTTAAAACAGTACACAAATAAAATCTGTTTTATGGAGAAAGAATCTGTTTATTTCTTCTCTGTTAAAAGGCTTTTCTAAATTTCTGTTAGGGCACCAAGGGAAAGCTCAGTTCGTTATTTCAGTTAAGCTGAGCTGGCCTGTGTGTTATACTTTAATCTGTTTTACTGTGAAAGAACATGTTTATTCTTTGGTCTGCTGAAAGGTTTTTCACAAGTTAGTTAGGGCACCAAAGGTACCACTCAGACAGTTATTTCTGTTAAGCTGAGTTGGCAGTTTTCACAAAATAAATCTGTTAAGTTCAAAACTGAATCTGTTGTTTTCTTAACTGCTTTTCAACTGTTTTTTGAAAAGAAGTTAGAAACTGTTTTCTATATAAACAATGTCTCTCTCACATGAACAAGTGCTGAGGAATTACGCTTTTGACAGAGATCAAACAATTTCCATGTGAGAAGAAGGATTGAAAGATTTTTTGAAAGGTTTTCCAAAGAGATTTTCAAGTGTGCTTGTTCTAGGAAACCCTTGAGCTTGGTGAAGGTGCTGGTGCAGTTCTGCAGCAAATTGAACTACTGGTTTTGAGTTCTTGCATCTTCTTTTCAGGTGTAATCTTTCCTTTATTCTGTTTTGTAAAGGTGTAAGTGTTAGTCACTCCTTGATAGGGTTTCTTGGAGTGCAAGGTGTGCTGAAATAGGGTTTTTCAGCATTGTGTGTTGTTCTTGTAGTGTTCAAGAACTGCTGGTTTTGTAAGTGATTGGTACTGTTTTTAGTGAATTCCACCTTGGGGTAAGGTGAGACTAGATGTAGCTCTGTATGAGTGAACCAGTATAAAAACGTGTGTATCTTGTATTCTCATCCCTGCACTCTTTTCTAGTTTTTGCTTAATTCTGTCAAGAACTAAATCTGTTCTTTTTAAATTGAATATGTTAATTATGGGTTAAGTGAAAACTGTTCTTCCTGATTTGTTGAAGTTTTCTGATCATAAACAAGGTTGCTGCATATAATGGTTTAAGTGAATTGTGAACAAACTGATCATTCATTAAAACCTGAGAAAGGATCATACTTCTTGAAATCTTGTGTTGTGTAGCTTTTGATTGATTTCTAAGCACAGCTGTATCCTTCATCCTCACAATATTAAGCTGATCTGGTTCTGTTATATTTCTTGTTGAACACAATTTTACATTGAACAAAATTCAAATTGTGCCAAGACTGCTCTGAAGAATCAATCTGTTTCATGTAAAAACAATCTGTTCTTTTTGCCTCTGGAATACTGAAAAATTGTGTGTTCTTGCGAAAATTTTATAAGCTCAATTCACCCCTCCCCTCTTGAACTTAGACACTAATAGACCCAACAAAACTAACGTTGCAAGATACAATATTACTCTTTGGCTGGTAGCCACTCTTGACTAACCCATGAGTATTTTTTGATAACAAGTGACTCCTGGATAACATGCATATTCTTTAACATCAAGTCACTTAACTAACACAAGTATCCTTTATCAACCAGTCACTCCAAGCTTAAGAAAAAGAAATTGTCTATTGGGATAAAAAAAGATCATAAAGAAGTTTGCTAAAGAAAGGTTGTGTCTTTCGATGTTCACAAGGTTAAACACTCTCTACTAGTTGTTAAATAAACACAAAAATATTCTTACGAAGCTATTTAGGGAACATGAAGATTGGTAGCGTTTTAACACTTATGGAATTTTAAATCTTATGTTCTTCTTCTCGAAAGATGATTTTATAAAGGTACAAAAGAAAAGAGCCATAGAAAATATTTTTCTGGTTGTTAAGCAGCTTCACACTCTCTTGAATGTCTTTCTTGCATCTCTTGAGCTTGCATGTAGAAGATGTACTAAATGCACTTCATGCGTGTATTAAATGATCTTCTCTTCTTTAAGAAACACCCTGATTGCTCAATGTACTTATCTCTCTTTGGATAAAATATCTTTACTTGAACTTGTGAAAAGTACAGAGTCGTGCAAAACAAATAGACTTTTCCAGGTTGAAAAAACATGCACTTGGAAGTTGTTGAAGCAAAGTAGTTTTAACTCATTTTTCAAAGAAATCATTAATGTGGTGGAATAATTTTCAAATCCTCTTGGTAAGACGTAAGAAATAGACATTCCCCCAACAACATAGAATAAGTATAGATATTCATAAAGTACGATGTTAACTTAAAACTAATGTGTGTATCGTATGAGCATTAAGAATGCTGATCAGATGTAAACGCAAGACTGCAAAGTACTATATTATGTAACAGAAAAAATACTTGTGTCTTTCATGATTTGTTGTTGAAACAAAAAACTTATGTTTTTCATGAGATGTTGTTTAAACAAAAACTTGTGTCTTATACACAAAACATGACCATGTTTTATATTTTGTTGTTTTCAACTCTTAATCAAAATCATGAGTCTTGAACTTTTCTCTGACAGATAATAATTAACTTCCATTTTTTAATAATTAATTTGATAATTAAATTTTTTGAAGGCAAAAATAGAGATTCGAAAAAGTAATTAATTTGGTTGTAAAATATTTGAAAATCACTATACGATGGTAATAATTTTGGAGGATTAAATTGGAAATTTTCTATTAATTTATTAAAATGTAATATATTTTTATTTTCTATTTATTTATATTATAACTTCCCATTTAGTTTGCGGATTTTTTTTTTATCTAAATAGAATTATTATTTTTCATTAATATTACCAAATACATCCGTTTTATTTGATTGGTTAAAATTATATTTTGGGGTGATTTTTTTTTTTTTTTTTGTCTCTATTGAAGTTTGTGCTAGCTTACAAACTTTAAACTCTTCTTGCCTAAAAACACAAATACGTTCTTCTCGTATATCTCTGGCTTTGTTATGCTATTTCAGAGAATCGTATGTGTGGTTTACATGATAATAAAATAAATATACGTAAAAGTTTAAAACTTGTATTTAAATATTATATAATGTATAAAATAAGAAAATGAGTGTAGTTAGTGTTAAAAAAGTCAGTGTAATTATACAGTGTGAAAACCTCTCTTACGCCCGTCTGCTTGGTTTAGTCATTTCTCTCATTGTCATACAAATATTAGACTTTTATAAAGAATCCTATTCATCTTAGGAAAAGTATATAAAACTTGCGAATTATATATATATCATGAAATCGTTCAACTGAAAAATAAAATTTTGAGAACACCAACGAAAATTTGATGGCAGATAACGACTCGTGAACTAATGGTCAAGTCGTAGATAAAACGTGGTGGAACATGTTAAAATCAAATAATAATTTTAATTTTTTTAATAAAACATGTAATTAGTCATCCTTTCACCTTATACACGTGTTCAAATCCAAGAATCGATGATAATATTATTGTACAGTATATCAACTATTCTCTCATATATAAATTTATAATCAAATGGTTTCTATTATAACAAAATCTTATATTAGTTACAAAAACATTTTTTAGCTATTTTGTAGTTAATCCTTCGCTAACAAGTTTTGCCATATTGGTTACCAAGTTGCAATGGAAGCATTAATTTTTTATACATATAACAAAAGGTATGCAACTTTATTATCCAATCAAATAAGACGTGTAGTGAAAAAAATTCATAACTATAACATAGGATCAAAATAATTTCTTTTTATACCCACCGTACATAAAAATCTATAAATTAAAAACTCCTAAATTTCGGGTTCATGGAATTTTAGAGAAAACATGAGAAAAATTGAATAATAACTTAACAGTTATTTAATTACGACATAATATAGAAAACTAAAACAAAATTTTAAAAAAATTCTCGTCGGCTGACCTGGGATCTTGATGGTGGTCTCCAGGCCTGACATTTCTTTTTAGACGTTACTGTTCCGAGATACTAATGATTCACAGTGAGAGGAGTGTTGATTACACTCCGACGATCAAGTCAGTGAGAACATATAACTATGGATGGATGTAGTTTCTCAAGATTTCAACTTATCTCTACTCAGGGTCTCAAGCCCTTTTCATAGTCTTCGTCGTCCTCTCTTTCGGAGTTTAACAAACACCAAGATAATAAGATATTTTGTTATTATACACTTTTATTTTACGGGTACATGCAACATGATCTTTAACAGTTTTTATTCACATAGAAAACATATACGCTTAACTAATTCAGTTTTCATTCACATAGAAAACATATACACTTAACTAATACGGACTCCCCATTGCCTGGATCGACCTCTGGATACATCATTGGGCTTTATCACTTATCTTAGGCCGAACTAGGTATTTTCTTCAAGTGGACTTGACCAATTGTGTTATCACATTTGAGTGCTTGGATCGAAGCCACGAGCACAACCAATATGTGATTTTAACTAATGATTAAGAAAAAAGTATTGGTACCTTTCTTCTATTAGAAATAGTTCTTAGTGTTTTATAAATTCAATTAAATAGATGATCGCAATCTTTTCACAAAAATAATATTAAATTAACTTCCAAGTAGTATAGTTGAACTTGCAACGTTATTTGTCTTGACTCTAACGTGACAAAAAAAAACTAAAAAAAATTAAAAACTGTAAAATAATTTTTTTTTAAATTTAAAAACTTTTAAATTATTTTTATTTTTTTAATTAAATAAATATTTTTTATTAGTGTCGATTAAGACGATGCTAGTAAACTCCGCTTAATGTTGGACGTTAACAAAGTCGATTAAGTTACCTCTAATGCAACACAAAAGAATATTTTTTTAAAAAAGTCAAGAAATAGAAAATTATTTTTTTAATACGTAACTATTTATGTTAGTGTAGCACTACCTTCCACTTAGTCGATACAAATAGAGTTCATTTAATGTTGGACTATGTTAGAGTTAGTTTAGCCAACTTTACAGTGATGCTAAATATTTTAAATTTTTTAATAAGTAAAATTATTTATGTTAGTGTTAGACTAGCGTTGACTAAGTCAACTCTAACTAAAATAAATAAGGTTAATGTTTGTTTAATAGATACTAACTTTATTTATTTTTAGTATGTATGTTTATTTAAGTTAGTAGTGTTGGCTTAGTTGACGTTGAATTATATGTAATGAATTTGTGCGCCTTCATGATAACGAACATGAAGTGTATATTCTTTTTTATCTAAATGCCCACATTTAAGGATGATAAATCTCCTCACTCACAATTTTCCTCTCTCACTTTCTATATAAATCTCTTCACACTTAGCTTCATTCACACTCAAATCTTCTCACTCTTATTTCCTTCATTCATATTGATCTCCTTCATTGAGAATCATCTCCTTCACTCACATTCATCTCCTTCACTCACACTTATCACCTTCATCCACCCATAGCTCCTTCATCCACACTCTTCTCTTAATTCTTTCATTCATACTCATCTACTTCATCTTCTTCATCAACATTCATCTTCTTCATCTACTAATATTTTTTCTACTTTTTCATTTATATTTTATATTGTTAAAGATGAGGTGTTTTATGATAATTTTTTAAATTACTCTCATTAGCATATGCCAAACTGCCATAATTTAAATTAGATTTAATTATCTTTTTGGTCCTATTTTTGGTAATATTCAATTCAATATAGTAGTTTTAAAAAAAATCAATTTGGTCTCAAGGTTTATTAAAAATGTTCAATTCGGTCTCTTCGGTTAAGTTTTCACCAACAGGGTTAACCATTTATAATGTGGCGCACATACTACACACGTGGAATGTCTCTCTCATCTTTTTTCGCTTTCCTCTCTCATCAATGACTTTCTTCTCTCTCCAATATTAATATAATAATCGAATTTATGTTACATTATTCACAATTTAATTCATAAATTAAAAATATTTATTAATAAGAATCTATTTTAATAAGTTTTAATAATGTTAATTAAAATCTATTTTAATATTAAAAAATTTAAATTAAAAATATTGATATGATTTTTTATTCATAAAAACTGAAGTAACAAATTTATTTAAATTAAAATAATTTATATAATTATTTTTTTAATGAGAATCCATTTTAATATTAAAATTTTAAAATTTTAAAATTAGAAATATTTATATGAATTTTTTAATCAATACATTAATTTAAATTAAAAAAATTAATGTAATTATATTTTTATTAATAAGAATTTATTTTAATATTAAAATATTAAAATTATAAATATTTATATGTTTTTTTTTTATTAATCAGAATGAAGTCGTACAAACATTAATTTAAATTATCAAAATTTATGTAATTATTATTTTTTTAATAACAATCCACTTTAATATTCAAATTTTAAAATTTTGAATATTTATATGCTTTTCTTAATCAGAATTGAAATCATACATATATTAATTTAAATTTGTAATCAAATTATTATTTATTTATTAATAAGAATCCATTTTAATATTAAAATTAGAAATATATATATATATATATATATATGTGATTTTTTTTAATTAGAACTAAAATCATATATACATTAATTCAACTCTCTAATTAATTAGATTATCATAAAATAGTCTCATTTTCTAATTGGAGAAAGATGAAAATCATTGATAAGAGAGAGAAAAAAAAAAGATGAGAGAAACATTCCATGTGTGCGTTACATTATCAATCGTTAACTCCTTAGTGAAAACTTAATGAAAATGACTAAATTAAACATTTTTAAAAAAATTGAAATTAAATTGATTTTTTAAGAAACTATTATATTAAATTAAATATTCATTAAAAAATATAATTAAATATTTAAATTAATATTAAAAATATATTTAACATGAGTTAAGTCGATGTTAAATTAAATAAAATTTAAATGAAAAAACACTATTGTCTTTAATTAAAGTATCAATTTAAAAATTAGTGTCAAATTAGGTCGACTTAACTGACAAATTGACACTAATAAATTAATATTTATGATTTTAGAGTCACAAACCCATTAATACAAGCCGACACTATTAAATATTTTCTTGTAATTCTTCGACTTTATTTTGTGATCTTTGTCTTTATGAAAGAAAAACAAAGAAAATGAGATTTTATATTTTACCTCACTGATTTATATAGATATAAACCTTATTATTATATTGTTAGAACCATCAAATAATTATTATAATTAAACTTTTATCTTTTATTATTAATTTATTTACTCCTTTAGTTAACAAATCACGTAGATTTTACGAGATATAAAAACCTTACGATCTATTCAAATATTTTTGTAAATCATGAGAATATATTCAACAAAAACAAATATTTATGAATATTTGGGATATCATTCAGCATAGAACCGATGGAACTACCAGTTCGATCTGTTGATCCCATGCGATGTAGGAATCAATCAAAGTTCTGAATCATGTATTCTAATTATAAATATTATTACTATAATTTGAGAAAACTCAATACACTTATGATTGTTCAAGAGTTAGCAAGTTTGAAAATTCTATTTCAAAAGATAAAGTCAAGGATACATTTGAGAGACGACTTGATTGAGAATATGCCAAAAAAGGTTTATTAGTTGGTGATGAAGGTGAAAAGGTCTAGGGTTCTTGGTCAATGAACACGACTGAAGAAATTAGTCTCAGAAGAACTTTCTACTTCTCAAGAGTGGACTATTCTTCTTCCATCATTTTTTATTAACAAAATAATATTGTGTGGGTGGGGAGTTAGTGAGATTCTTTGCGAGATCTTTGAAAATTAATGTGTAAAACACTATATACATGTTTACATATAATATAAACTCAAATAGATATTATTTATTTAATATTATAAATTTTTAGAATGATTATTTTATGACACGACTTAAAGTTTCCCCATCAACAAATTTGTTTGGATTTCAAGTTTGTTCATATTATTATGTCTCGGTATTTAAAATGTTATTATTATTTTGGTATTTAGCGACTCTCTTATGATTTATCTCAAAAAATATTATATTAGTAAATTAAATTAAAGGAGAAAAGTATTTATGAATGATATAAAAATGAAAATCTTAAAGCTTTCGAGTTTATTGAATAACAAATGATAAAGAGTTCATGACTATGAATCTTTTCTCAATAAAAAAAGGAGTTAATTATTCACACATATATATATATATATATATATATATAAATAAATAAGTGAATTTGCACATTGTTCTAGCTTTGAATTCAAAGAATTTTGAACACACATATAATATAGGAAGGATTTTCAGTTGGTCAAATATTTGGAGAGTTCTAGAAATTGTGGGAACAAAGAGTTGGACTTAGAATGTCCTGTGTGTGATGAATGTGGCAATAATACAACAAAATAACCCTTTTCTTTGCTGAAAAAAGAAAGCCATTTTGTTTTGACTTTATGGCCATAATCGAGATTTTAGTGCCATAATCGAGATTTTAGTGCCGTAATCGACATTTTAGTGCCATAAATCCAAAGCTTTGTCAACGTATTTTGTCAAATAGAGACAAAGACCAATAAAGTGAAGGATATTGGGTAGCTGATAAGAGAAAGAAAAACATGTGACGGACAATTTAATAGGAAAAAAATGTGATAAAAACTGTAATAGAAAAAAAAAATGAAAAAATAGAAGAGAAGTGAGTATATTTAATACGGGAGATAAATTTTTAGTTTTTTGGAAATTTGAATTTATAAATATTTTGTTTATTATTTTAATATACTTTTTCAGGGAACATTGTTATCTAGATAATTCTTTTTCACAAATGGTTTTTTATAGGATATGTGACATTTTTTCTTTGAAGTTGAAAAATGTCTTTTTGTACTACACAAAGGCCACATTACTCTTATTTAACTATTTAGTGGGATATAAATTTAAGTTTCTCAGATTATTTTTATTAAATTAAATATTAAATTTTTAATTTTCGTGAATGGAGGTGTTCAAGCTGATTTCCTTGACCAAATATGAAAAATAGAAGGACCTGTTTTTGTGTAAATTTAAAAGGAAACTATAAAAGAATAACATTAAATCAAAAATAAGTTTTATTATATTCATAGTAGGGTAACAAAGTGATTTAAATTCGATGATTAAACTAGATTATCCAACCCATTAGTTTGTCTTGTCTCGTTTAGCCCATCAAACCAACTAGTCACTAATATATTTAAGAAAAACGTATTATATGTTTAAGGTTCCTGCCGATAAAAAATTTGTTTAAGGTTCCTACTCTATAACTTCTTTAAATATTTTAGTGTTACTAAATGAATAAAAATATATGTTTGTTGCTGAAGTTATTTCATTTTATAAAGTTAATTTTTCTTAAGCAATAGAGCTGTTAATTTGTTAATGGAGGTGTTAGTTTGTTTTAGTGGGTCTTTCTCTAATTTATATATTTTGTTTTATCTCCTCTTTGTAAATACTTTTTTAATAATAATTTTCTTTAATCTTCTCTGTATGAGCACTCATTCTCTTATCCTTACATGGTATCAAGAGCATTGATTTTTTTTCCTCTACCCTTTTTTTCTTCCTCTGTTTTTGTCCTCATCACCATGTCCGTAACATCTTCTTCTGCTGCCTCTTCTCAAACCACCATGCCTCCTTCTTCTTCTTCCTCCACACAATTGCATACCTTTCTGGTTCCTCTCTTCTCAAAACTCGACGATGATAACTATCTCATATGGAAACTGTTGATTTTGGCTAAAATCCCAAGTCCCACATCGGTGGGTTCATTGTTTGGGAAGGAGGTTTGAGGGTTATAAATTAAACTCTCCTCCTTCACTGTTATATATCCCAATTTGTAATATCCTCTCTCATAATAATAAAAGTGAGCTGTTTTTGCCGTGCTCGGAGATTAGGCTAAATTGGCCGAACTCCGTTAACAATTTTCTGGTGTGTTTTTTCCTCTTTATCTCCGCTTTATTTATTCAATATTATTTGTCGGGTAGCTCTGTTAGGGTTCTGTTTTAGTGGGAAAATTACCCGTTTTTCCCAACAAGTGGTATCAAGAGCCGAAGGTTCGCCTTGGGTTGTTTGAAATTATTTGTAATATTGAATATTATTTTGAGTTTGTAATGGCAAATCAAGAAGAAAAAGCGAAGGATGTATCCAGAGTGTCGGGTTCCTCGTCATCATGGTCGAGGTTCCCGGTGTCCACCTTGAAATTGGCGGTGGAAATATTTGATGGCACTGGAAATTTTGGCATGTGGCAAGGAGAGGTCTTGGACTCTCTTTTTCAACAGGGTCTTGATATTGCTATTGAAGGAGAGAAACCAGAAGAGGTAGAGGAGAAAGACTGGAGCATCATCAACCGGTTGGCATGCGGAACTATTCGATCCTGCCTGTCCAGAGAGCAGAAGTATGCTGTAAAAAATGAGACTTCTGCACACAAACTGTGGAAGGCATTGGAGGACAAGTTTTTGAAGAAGAGTGGTCAGAACAAGCTCCTGATGAAGAAAAGGTTGTTCCGATTTGACTACCAACAAGGTACTACTATGAATGCACACATCACTATGTTTAATCAATTAGTAGCAGATCTGTTGAATTTAGATGTGAAGTTTGAGGATGAAGATTTGGCTTTGATGTTGTTATCATCTCTTCCTGATGAATTTGAACATTTGGAGACTACGCTCCTTCACGAGAAGGAGAATGTGTCGTTAGATGCTGTCTGTTCTGCTTTATATAGTCATGAATTGAGAAAGCAAGATAAGATGAAAACCAAATCAACGACATCAGAAGAAGCATTGGTGGCAAGAGGTCGTCAACAAAGCCAAACAAATGGGAGAAGAGGGAGGTCTAAGTCTAAAGGTCAAGTCGTTGCCAAAGATGAGTGTGCTTTCTGTCATGAGAAAGGACACTGGAAGAAAGACTGTAAAAAACTGCAGAAGAAAGGGAAGGCTCCGCAAGATGCAAATGTTGCAGAATCCAAAAATGATGTGGAATCAGATATCTCTTTAATTGTCTCGCTTTCAGCATCATCGTATCCAGATGAGTGGATATTGGATTCAGGTTGTACCTATCATATGTGTCCCATTCGGGAATGGTTCTTTGAATTTCAAGAACTCGATGGCGGGATTGTTTACATGGGTAATGATAATCCATGTAAGACAGTTGGGATAAGTTCAATCAAGCTGCGGAATCATGATGGATCCACCAGAATTTTGCGGGATGTACGGTACGTGCCAAAGTTGAAGAAGAATCTCATCTCATTGGGGGCTTTAGAATCTAAAGGCCTAGCTGTGATGATGCGAAATGGAATTCTTAAAGCAACTTCAGGAGCACTGGTGATGTTGAAAGGCGTGAGGAAGAACAATTTGTATTACTACCAAGGTAGTACAGTGGTGGGGACAGTAGCGGCAGCAACTTCTAGCTCTAAGAAGGATGCTGAGGCAACGAAGTTGTGGCATATGAGGTTGGGACATGCTAGAGAGAAATCCTTGCAAATTCTTACCAAGCATGGATTGTTGAAAGGTATGAAGGCTTGCAAACTTGAATTTTGTGAGCCTTGTGTTCTGGGAAAACAACGAAGAGTGAAGTTTGGCACTGCAATTCACAATACCAAGGGTATTCTGGATTATGTGCATTCAGATATGTGGGGACCTGCCAAGACTCCGTCAATCAGAGGTAGGCATTATTTTGTCACTTTTGTGGATGATTTTTCCAGGAGAGTTTGGGTGTTTACTATGAAGAACAAAAATGATGTGCTTGAAATTTTCCTTAAGTGGAAAGCTCAAGTTGAAAACCAGACAGGAAGGAAGATTAAGGTTCTCCGAACAGACAATGGAGGAGAATACAAGAGTGATCCGTTCCTGAAGGTATGCCAAGATTGTGGCATAGTTCGACACTTCACTGTTAGAAAAACACCACAGCAGAATGGGGTATCGGAGCGTATGAGCAAGACACTTGTGGAGAAAGTTCGTTGTATGTTGTCTAATGCTGAGTTAGGCAGAGAGTTTTGGGCTGAGGCTGTGACATACGCTCAACATCTCGTCAATCGTTTGCCATCATCTGCTATAGATGGAAAAACCCTGTTAGAGGTATGGTCTGGAAAACCTGCAACTGATTATGATTCTTTGCATGTTTTTGGTTCTATTGCATATTATCATGTGATTGAATCAAAGTTGGATCCACGGGCAAAGAAGGCTTTTTTCATGGGCTTTAGTCCTGGAGTGAAGGGATACCGTTTGTGGTGTCTAGAGGCAAAGAAGACGATTATCAGCAGGGATGTTACCTTTGATGAATCTGCCATGTTAAAGAAGATAAATCCAGAAGGAGCTGATAGTACTCCATAACAGGTGGAGTGTGCCCGGAAGCAGGTGGAGTTTGAGCCGACAGTGGTGATCCCAACACGAAATACCACAAGTTACTCTCCTATGGCAGAAGAAGAGTCAGATGAGGAAGAGGTTCCTACCCAAGAATCTCAAAGCAATTAGCGCCAATTGTAGTTAGAAGACAGAGACGAGATATTCATAAGCCTGCTCGTTTCATGGATATGGTTGCCTATGCACTTCCAGTTGTTGATGACATTCCATCCACTTACCCAGAAGCCATTCTGAGTTTAGAGAGTGGTAATTGGGCAGGTGCGATGGAAGAGGAGATGCAGTCTTTGAAGAAGAACAAGACGTGGAAGCTGGCACAATTACCAAAAGGTAAGAAGGCAATTGGGTGCAAATGGGTATTTGAAAAGAAAGAAGAATTTCCTAATAAAGAAGATGTTCGCTACAAGGCAAGGTGGTTACATGGGCCAAATTTGAACACTGTTTAGACTTGGTTAATATCTTGCACATTTGAAGTTGGCGCCCGGAGGCGCAAATTTGAAGCACTACAAAGTTTGTTTTTGTTATGTTTTGAGAAGATTTGTTTTAGGTGAGACTTGAAATTAAACCAAGGTGGAGATTTGTTGATTTTGGCTAAAATCCCAAGTCCCACATCGGTGGGTTCATTGTTTGGGAAGGAGGTTTGAGGGTTATAAATTAAACTCTCCTCCTTCACTGTTATATCCCAATTTGTAATATCCTCTCTCATAATAATAAAAGTGAGCTGTTTTTGCTGTGCTCGGAGATTAGGCTAAATTGGCCGAACTCCGTTAACAATTTTCTGGTGTGTTTTTTCCTCTTTATCTCCGCTTTATTTATTCAATATTATTTGTCGGGTAGCTATGTTAGGGTTCTGTTTTAGTGGGAAAATTACCCGTTTTTTCCAACAGAAACAACAAATTCTTGCTCATGTCAGTGGACTTCAACTTTTTCATTTTCTTGACGGATCTGCTCATCCTTCACCCCGTTTTCTCACCACCGACGATGCTACTGCCAAAAAGGTTAATCCCGCATTTCTGGATTATCAACAACAAGACCATCTTTTGGTTGCGTGGCTTCTTGGCTCCATGACCACACCGGTCTTGACCAAAATGGTAGGGTTATGCTCCGCATCCGAAATTTGGGGGAAATTACAGGTTTATTATGCATCTCAGACCCGTGCTAAAATTGTCAAATTAAAGACGCAATTGAAGGCTCCCAAGCATGACTGATCCATCTCTACATTTCTTCTTGACATCAAGAAGATTGTAGATACCCTTTCTGCTACTGGCTCCTCTCTCACTAATGAAGAACATCTTGAAGCCATTTTTTACGGTTTATCCGAGGAGTATGAATCCTTCATCACCGCGGTCACTTCTCGTCTTGATCCCTACACGGTGGAAGATATTGAAGCTTTGTTGATGGCTCATGAAGAACGCCTTGAACGATATAAAACTCAAGATCACATTTTTCTCAAGCTCATCTTGCGACTACTCGGTCTTCATCCAACCCTATTTCTAGACCCATGAATGGGTTCCATTTTTCTCAGAATCATGGTTCACGTCCACCTTTTAGACACAACAACAATAAACGTTTTAATGGCCCTCGTCCTCCTCTCAAGAATTCTTGGACTACTACATCCGTGCCCAATTCGTCTTTCTCTGCTCGCGTTCAGTGCCAACTATGTCAGAAGTTTGGCCATACGGCTCTGGAGTGTTGGCATCGGTTTGACACTAATCTTTCTTCCCATATTAGTGCTAATTCTTCTCGATTTTATTCTTCAGATAATGACTCTGGTGAGCCATCTTTGTTGGGTACTCCCTCTACCCTTAGTGACCCTCTTTGGTACCCGGACAGTGGTGCTACACATCATATAACCCATGACAGTAATATCTTCTCTTCCAAAACTCCTTACACTGGATCTGAAATGGTTCAACTGGGTAATGGCACATGTATGCATATAAATCACATTGGCTCTGCAAAATTTACTAATCCTACCACTATGACCACATTACGCTTACATAATTTGTTGCATGTACCTTCTATAAATAAGAATCTCATGAGTGTCTCTCAATTTGCAAAAGATAATAGTGTTTATTTTGAGTTTTATCCTAACCACTGTTTTGTTAAAAATCAGTACACCAAGGAAATAATCCTCCAAGGAAAAGTTAAAGATGGCTTATATGTGTTTCCCACAATGCAATGTTCTCTCAAACCCTCTGTTTCCAATACCACTTTCAATCTTGCATCTTCTACTTTTCAGTTGTGGCACTCTAGGCTAGGACATGCTTCCTCTAGAATTTTTCATAATGTGATGAAACTATGTAATGTTATTGGCCATTTCTTTTGTCAAACATGTGCTATAGCTAAATCTCATCAGCTTCCTTTTACTGATTCTCTTACAGTTTACACTACACCGCTTCAATTGGTTTTTATTGACATTTGGGGACCTTCTCCTGTTTCCTCTTCTAATGGATCCAAATATTATATTGCCTTTCTTGATGCTTTTTCACGTTATACATCGATTTATCTTTTGCACTTAAAATCCCAAGTTATGAATGTCTTTATTCAATTTAAGTTGTATGTTGAAACTCAAACTGGTCACATTTTAAAATCAATTCAGACTGATAATGCAAAAGAATTCTTATCTCTTAAAACTTACCTTGTATCTCATGGTATTCATCATCGTCCACACACACATGAACAGAATGGCTCAATTGAGCGCAAACACAAACATATTGTTGACATGAGTCTTTCTTTACTTGCTGGTGCATCTTTGCCTCTCAAATTTTGGGGAGAATCTTTCTCTTCTGCTGTTCACATTATTAACAATCTACCTACACCTGTTTTACTCAATAAAAGCCCTTATGAAACTCTGTTTTTACATAAACCAGATTACACTTTTTTAAAGGTTTTTGGCTGTGTTTGCTATCCGCTTTTAAGACCATATAATCAGCATAAGTTTGATTTTCGCTCTTCCTTGTGTTTGTTCTTAGGTTATAGTACTCGTAACAAAGGCTATATTTGTTTACAACCTTCTGGAAAACTTATTTTATCTCGTCATTGTTGAAGATGGTTGCTGCCCCTTCAAGATTGTGTTTGATGAAGACTTCTATGTACATTTCATGTGTATTTTGCTTTGCTTTAAGTGTGTCTTAGGTAGTGCTTAGAGGTTGTCTAAGAGAGGGCTTTTTGCTCAGTAACTCACTTCATAACCACTGGCCATGTGATAAGAACAAGCATAAGTTTTCTTAAACTGTTTTTCACATGTTTGACAAAAAACACGTTTATTGCATAAAAATAAATCTGTTCTTTCCTAAATAAACAAATTCATTTTTACACTGATGCCTTGGCCAAGTCTTGTGAAAATTTGATTTTGTGCATCATGTATTTTGACTAAGTCTTCTATCTTTCAAAACGACTGTGTTTCAAATAATTAAGCTTTTCTGTTTTCGTTTTGAAAAATAAATCTGTTCATTTGTAAATGAATAGATTCTTTTTGTCTCTGGTGCCATATCTAGCTTAAACGTTTTTCAGTTTTATCTCTGCACCAGAATGGTTGACTAAGTCTCCTCACTTAACAAATTCTCTAACTGCTTTTGAAAATAAATCTGTTCATTTTATTTTCAATCTGTTCATTTTATAACAGCTTTAACTGTTTTTCAAAATTCTGTTATAAGTTGGTTTTCTATAAAATGAAAACTTGTTTCTGAGTTTAAACATCGTTCATACATTTGCAAAAACAAGTTTGAAAGCAGAGAATTAAGAGTTTACAAAGGATTAGCATTTGTTCTTCAAAGATTTCGAAAATCACAAAGTGCTTGTTCTTGGTTTGGTTCCAAAAGCTTGGTGTGAGGTGCTGCTACTGTTCTAGCAATCTTGCTTACTAGTTTAAGGCAGATCTTTGTATCCTCAATCAGGTGTAGTCGTTTCACTTTTCATTTCTTGTAATAGTTTGGTTGAACACTCTTCTTGATAGGTTTTCTTGAAGAGTGTGTGTAAGCTGAAATAGGTTTTTTCAGCAAGAGTACCTAAGTTCTTGTAGGTTTCAAGAACAGTGGGAATTGTGTTTGTTTGTATTGTGATTTAGTGAATTTCACCTTGGTTTTAGGTGAAGACTGGATGTAGCTCAATTGAGTGAACCAGTATAACTGCCCTGTGTTCATTCTCTCTCAATCTCTGCAATTAAGTTTTTGCATAATTGATAAAACAACAAAGAAATAAATTTGTTCATTCATTAATAAATCTGTTTTTTCTGGGTTCGTTTCATCCTGTTCTTAATTTCTGGAAAAGTTGTTTGATTCTGATAAGAACATATGAAATTTGTTAAAAGCCACTGGAACAGATTGACTGTGATAGGTTGCTTAAGAAATTGTCAAAGCTATTAATTGAACCTTAATCAATTGTTTAAAACTGAAGCTTGCTGTTATGTGATTCACTGTTCTTAATTTCTGGAAAACTGTTTGATTTCAAGAAGAACACTTATAATTTGTTAAAAGTCACTTGAACAGGTTGATTGTAAAGGTTACTCAATTAATTGGCATGCTATCAATTGAACCTTAATCACTTGCTTGAAATTGAAGTTTGCTGTTTTGTGTTTCACTGTTTTTTCGTTCTAATATCAGTGTATGTGCATCTGGAAAATCTATCTGCATAATCTTGTGATTAACCTTGCTGTATAAACGTTTTTCAAACACAAACAATGCCAAAATAAATCTGTTCATTTTCACATAAATCGATTTATTTTCTGTAAACTGTGTTAAACACTGTTTCTGCGAGAAAGATTTAAAAGGTCAATTCACCCCCCCTCCCTCTTGAACTTTGGCACTATTAAACCCAAAAATTGGTATCAGAGCTAGAACTTGTATTTTAATCAAGTTTTTTTGTAATAATGTCTGAGTTTAATGTGCTTTTTGCTGAAGGATTTGCTATTAATAGACCACCTATGTTCAATGGAATGAATTATGAATTTTGGAAAATTAGAATGAGAATTTTCATGGAATCTATTGATGCATTAATTTGGGAAGCTGTGGTCAATGAACCTTATGTGCCAATGCAGGTTGTCAAGGATGAAGAAGTGGTAAAGCCAAGATCAGAATGGAATGAGATCGAAAGAAGGAAGGCTCAACATGATCTTGTGGCCAAGAACATCATAACCTCTGCATTGACAATGGATGAGTTCTTCAGGATATCCCAATGTAAGTCAGCTAAGGAGATGTGGGAAGTCTTAGAAGTCACTTATGAGGGTACTGAAGATGTGAAGAGGTCAATAAAACATGCTCTCATATAAGAATATGAACTGTTCAGAATACAACCCGAGGAGAGCATTGCTGATGTGTAGAAAAGGTTCACCCATATTGTGAATCACCTCACTGGTTTGGGAAAAGAATTTGACAGAGAGGAACTCAACATAAAGATATTGAAGTGCCTCGACAGAAGCTGGCAACCAAAGGTGATTGCCATATCTGAAAGCCGTGATCTGTCAAAGCTGGGAACTGCTGCACTGTTTGGAAAGCTAATGGAGCATGAGCTAGAGCTCAAAAGACTCAAAGAGCAGGAAACAACAGAGAGAAAACCCAAAGGTCTTGCACTGAAAACAACTGAACTGGATGAGATCAAGGAGGAAAAAGAAGATGCTGAAGATGATGACACAATCAGCCTTTTTACAAAAAGATTCAGTAAATTCCTGAGGAAGAAAAGCAGAAATAGGAACCAACATAAAAGAAGGTATCCTAAACCCAATGATTCAAATTCCTCTAAATATACTTGCTTTGGCTGTGGCAAAACAAGGCACATCAAAACAGATTGTCCAGATAATCAAGCAAAGGACAAATCTGCCAGCAAGAAAGTTGAAAGGAACAAGGGAAGAAGGGCTTACATTTCATGGGAGGAAAATGAAGTGTCCTCAACCAGCAGCTCTTCAACAGAAGATGAGGAAAACAATATGTGCTTCATGATGAAGGATGAGGAGTCAATCTCTGATTCAGTAAGTGATTTCTCTGTGGATTCAGATAACTATGATCAATTGCTTGCTGCTTTCAAAGAAACTCATGATGAAGCAAATAGGCTAGCTGTAATATGCAATAAGCTGCAAAAGGTAAATAATGTGTTTGCACCTAAAGTAAAAACCCTTGAGGAAGAATTGCATAAAGCCAAAACAGATTTGGTAAGCCTTGAACTAACATGCTTGCATGCCTCTATTAAAACCTGTGAAAACTACAAAAAATTGGAAAAACAAGTGGAGTATTTGCTGAAAACCCTTTCTAATTTCACCAAGGGAAGAGAAAACCTTGAGTCTCTCCTTGGCTCACAGAATGCTGTTTTCAATAAGAATGGTCTTGGTTATACCCCTGGAAATGTAACCAATGTCAAAAAGCTTTCAAGTTTTTTTGTTCCAGCAAAATCAGTTTTTTCAGCTTTTAAGAGTGGCAAAAAGGCATCTCATGTAACCTGTTTTTACTGCATGAAATCTGGTCATACCTCTAGATCTTACATTGCTAGAAAGCATCTTGTGCCTAAGAATTTAGCAAAATGGCTACCAAAGAGAAGGTTTTAATCTGTGCAGGACCCTATACTGAAAAGGGTACCATTTGTATAATTTTTATTCTGTTTTGCAGATTGGCAGCAAGAAAAACCAGTGGTACTTGGATAATGGCTGTTCCAAGCATATGACTGGAGATCTTACAAAGTTTACTAGCTCGAAGCTCAAAGCAGAAGGACATGTAACCTATGGTGATAATAACCGAGGGAGGATTTTGGGCAGAGGCACTGTTGGAACAGGGAACTCAACAACCATTGAGAATGTGCTCTATGTAGAAGGACTCAAGCATAGTCTTCTCAGCATAAGTCAGCTTTGTGACAAAGAATACAAAGTGAATTTTGAGTCAAAAGGCTGCACAATCTCAAGTAATTCATATAGTAAGGTACTATTTACTGGTAAGAGAGTGAATAACATTTATCTGTTAAATATCATGGAAACTAACTCTTCAAATGAGTGCTTGTTGTCCAGAAGTGATGAGTCTTGGCTGTGGCACAGGAGGTTAGCTCACATACACACAAATCACTTGAATAAATTGAAATCTAAAGATTTAGTTTCTGGTTTACCTAACATTAAATTTCAGGACAACAGGCTTTGTGATGCTTGTGTGAAAGGTAAACAAATCAAATCCTCTTTCAAGTTAAAGGATATTGTCTCTACAAAAAAGCCTTTGGATGTACTGCACATGGATTTATTTGGACCATCTAGAGTTGCTAGCTTGGCTAGAAATTTGTATACTTTAGTTGTTGTGGATGATTACTCTAGATTTACATAGACTCTATTTCTTGCACATAAACATGATGCTTACACTGCCTTTAAGAAATTAGCAAAGATTCTGCAAAATGAAAATGGTTGCTGCATAAAATCAATTCGAAGTGATCATCGGGGAGAGTTTCAAAATGCTAAGTTTGAGAGGTTCTGTGAGAAGCATGGGATAGCACATACCTTTTCAGCCCCTAGGACACCCCAACAAAATGGTGTAGTTGAAAGAAAAAACAGATCATTAGAGGAACTAGCTAGAACTATGTTAAATGAATCTAAGCTTCCTAAGTATTTTTGGGCTGATGCAGTTTATACTGCAGCTTATGTGTTAAATAAGACAAATTCTTAAGAAAACCCCATATGAACTGTATAAGGGCAGAAAACCTAGTGTGAGCCACCTTAGGGTATTTGGGTGTAAATGCTTTGTATTGAATAATGACAAAGAAAATCTTGGTAAGTTTGATGCTAAATCTGATGAAGGTGTGCACATTGGTTATGCTTTGAATGGTCATGCATATAGAGTCTTCAATAAAAGGTTGCTTATAGTAGAAGAATCAATGCATGTTGTTTTTGATGAAACTGATCATAGCATATCTAAAACTGCTGCTGATGACCTTGACAGTAATGAATTTAAATCTGTTTTAAATCAAAATGAATCGATTCATTTTGATACTGCTGATACACATGCTATACAAGAATCTACTGCAACTGCAGGTTTGCCAAAAGAGTGGAAAACTCCAAGAGATTTAACCCTTGATAATGTCATTGGGAACATTGAGAAAGGAGTGTCAACTAGAAAATCCTTGAACAATTTTTGTGAAGAAATGACCTTTGTATCTCAAGTTGAACCCAAGAATTTGAATGAAGCTCTCAAGGACAGCAACTGGATTTTAGCTATGCAAGAGGAACTGAATCAATTTGCTCTTAATGAGGTCTGGACTCTTGTACCTAGAATACCTGAGATGAATATAATTGAGACAAAATGGGTATTTAGAAACAAGATGGATGAGCATGGAGTGATCACCAGAAACAAGGCTAGTTTGTAGCTAAAGGGTACAATCAAGAAGAAGGGATAGACTATGATGAGACCTATGCACCAGTGGCTCGGTTAGAAGCTGTTAGATTGCTGCTTGCCTTCTCCTGCATCAAAGGGTTCAAGATATTTCAAATGGATGTGAAGAGTGCCTTTCTAAATGGTTATATAAATGAAGAGGTATTTGTTTCACAACGACCAGGTTTTGAAGATCATCAACATCCAGAATATGTGTTCAAACTCAAAAAGGCTCTCTATGGACTCAAGCAAGCTCCTAGGCAATGGTATGAGAGGCTAAGTGATTTTCTCACCTCACAAGGCCATGACAGAGGCACATTAGATAAGACCTTGTTCATTAAGAAGAAAGGAGATGACTCAATTCTAGTACAAGTATATGTGGATGACATCATTTTTGGATCAAACAATGGAGAATTGTGTGAAGCTTTCGTGAAAGTCATGAAGAGTGAGTTTGAAATGTCAATGATGGGTGAGTTGAACTATTTTCTAGGCTTGCAGGTCAAACAACTCAAGGATGGCACTTTCTTAAGTCAAGCTAAGTATTGCAAGGATCTGCTGAAAAAATTTGAAATGGACAAGTGTAAACTAATCAACACACCCTTCTCAACAAGCTGTCATTTGTATCATGATGAAGCTGGAATTTCTGTTGATGAAACCAAATACAGAGGACTCATAGGATCACTACTGTATCTCACTGCCAGCAGGCCAGACATAATTTTTGCAATGTGCATATGTGCAAGGTTTCAATCTGCTCCTAAAGAATCACACTACAATGCTGTCAAAAGGATTTTGAAGTATTTGCAAGGAACTAAAGAAGTTGGCTTGTGGTATCCAGGTAATATTTCATTAAGTTTAACTGGATATTCTGATTCAGATTTTGCAGGTTGCAAAATTGATAGGAAGAGCACAAGTGGAACCTGTCATTTGCTAGGATCAAGCTTGATCTCATGGCAATGCAAAAAGCAGGCTTGTGTAGCTCTCTCCACTGCTGAAGCAGAATACATTGCAGCAGAGAGTTGTTGTGCTCAAACTATATGGCTAAGACAGCAATTAAATGATTTTGGTATCTTACTTAACCATATACCTCTGCTGTGTGATAATACAAGTGCAATCAACTTAACCAAAAATTCTGTCATGCATTCAAGAACCAAAACACATTGAAATTAGGCATCATTTTCTAAGGGAACACATATCTAATGGAACATGTGATATTAAGTTCATTGGTACTGATTTACAACTTGCTGATTTGTTCACAAAACCATTAGCCAAAGATAGGTTTATTTTTCTGCTTAATGAATTGGGTATTATAAATGTCAATTGTGCCTAGCAGTGAAAAATTAAATCTGTTTATTCGTAATTGAATGTGTTTATTTTCTGTACTGATACGCATTTATGACTAGTAAAAAGAGAAATTGTGATCTTTGACTGCTTGACTGACCTAGTGGGCATTAACCTCTGTACCTTTGACGGTTTTGGTCATGGTTATGTAACCGATTTGATGGTTTGGGTGCTCAATAAAGGTATGAATTGTGTGCATCGTGACCCTAAATATTTGCTGCATATTTTCAAAGATTCTCTGCACAAATTCAGAGCATAAAATCTTCATGCATATCCACTCATAACTGCCATATCTAGCTTAAACATTTTTCAGTTTTATCTCTGCACCAAAATGGTTTACTAAGTCTCCTCACTTAACAAATTCTCTAACTGCTTTTGAAAATAAATCTGTTCATTTTATTTTCAATATGTTCATTTTATAACAGCTTTAACTGTTTTTCAAAATTCTGTTATAAGTTGGTTTTCTATAAAATAAAAACTTGTTTATGAGTTTAAACATCGTTCATACATTTGCAAAAACAAGTTTGAAAGCAGAGAATTAAGAGTTTACAAAGGATTAGCATTTTTTCTTCAAAGATTTCGAAAATCACAAAGTGCTTGTTCTTGGTTTGGTTCCAAAAGCTTGGTGTGAGGTGCTGCTACTGTTCTAGCAATCTTGCCTACTAGTTTAAGGCAGATCTTTGTATCCTCAATCAGGTGTAGTCGTTTCACTTTTCATTTCTTGTAATAGTTTGGTTGAACACTCTTCTTGATAGGTTTTCTTGAAGAGTGTGTGTAAGCTGAAATAGGTTTTTTCAGCAAGAGTACCTAAGTTCTTGTAGGTTTCAAGAACAGTGGGAATTGTGTTTGTTTGTATTGTGATTTAGTGAATTTCACCTTGGTTTTAGGTGAAGACTGGATGTAGCTCAATTGAGTGAACCAGTATAACTGCCCTGTGTTCATTCTCTCTCAATCTCTGCAATTAAGTTTTTGCATAATTGATAAAACAACAAAGAAATAAATTTGTTCATTCATTAATAAATCTGTTTTTTCTGGGTTCGTTTCATCCTGTTCTTAATTTCTGGAAAAGTTGTTTGATTCTGATAAGAACATATAAAATTTGTTAAAAATCACTGGAACAGATTGACTGTGATAGGTTGCTTAAGAAATTGTCAAAGTTATTAATTGAACCTTAATCAATTGCTTAAAACTGAAGCTTGTTGTTATGTGATTCACTGTTCTTAATTTCTGGAAAACTGTTTGATTTCAAGAAGAACACTTATAATTTGTTAAAAGTCACTAGAACAGGTTGATTGTAAAGGTTACTCAATTAATTGGCATGCTATCAATTGAACCTTAATCACTTGCTTGAAATTGAAGTTTGTTGTTTTGTGTTTCACTGTTTTTTCGTTCTAATATCAGTGTGTGTGCATCTGGAAAATCTATCTGCATAATCTTGTGATTAAGCTTGCTGTATAAACGTTTTTCAAACACAAACAGTGCCAAAATAAATCTGTTCATTTTCATATAAATCGATTTATTTTCTGTAAACTGTGTTAAACACTGTTTCTGCGAGAAAGATTTAAAAGGTCAATTCACCCCCCCTCCCTCTTGAACTTTGGCACTATTAAACCCAACAGTCATGTGCTTTTTAATGAGTACTTGTTTCCTTATTCTTTATCTGATAATCCTTTTCTTCCTACTATTTCTCCTGCTTCTTCTCCTCATGTTTCCTTCACTAATCCTTTAACTGTTGTTTCCCTTTCTCCTTCTGTAACTGACATTTCCTTATTGCTCATGATAATGTTACTAGTACTACTCTTGATAATCTTTCTGCTAGTACTTCACCTGTTTCTGCTAGTTCTTCACGGTCCTTTCTTCATCTGTAGGCACTATCCCTCCTACTAGTACTAATATGCATCCGATGACAACTCATGCTAAGGCTGTCATCTACAAACCCAAAGTTCTTTCCACCTCAACTACTCAATCGGATCTAGAATAAACCACATACAAACAAGCAATGCAACAACCTCCATGGTTACATGCCATGAAAGTAGAGTATGCAGCCCTCCTAGACAACAAAACCTGGACGCTTAATCCCTTACCTGCTGGAGCAAATCTTATTGGTTGTAAGTGGTTTTTTAAACGTAAGTTTAATGCTGATGATACCCTACAAAGGCATAAAGCAAGATTGGTTGCCAAGGGTTTTCATCAAACTGAAGGTTTTGATTTCACTGAAACATTCAGTCCTGTTGTCAAGCCAACTACTATAAGAGTTGTTCTCACTATGGCTTTGTCTGCACGCTGACCTATACATCAACTTGATATAAACATTGCTTTCTTGAATGGAGATCTTGCTGAAGATGTCTACATGCAAAAACCTCCCAGTTTCTCCTCCCCTGACTCCACTCTTCTTTACAAGCTTCATAAGGCGATTTATGGCTTAAAACAAGCCCCACGGTCTTGGTTTCTTAAACTCTCACACACTCTTATTAGTTTGGGTTTTCATTCCTCTAAGAGTGATTCTTCTCTTTTTCTTTGTTTTACACCTGATGGAACTCTCATTATTCTTATTTATGTTGATGATATCATAGTTACTAGCACCTCATCTAATTTAATTGATTGTTTCATTGCACAGTTAAGTGACAACTTTGCTTTGAAAGATCTAGGAAAACTTCACTATTTTCTGGGTATTGAGGTTGCTTGGCTTGCTGATGGATCTCTCCATTTGTCTCAAACAAAATATATACGAGATCTTCTCCAACATGCTGCAATGTTGGATGCCAACCCACAACCTACACCAATGGTGTCCACTTCACGGTTAACCATTGATGGCTCTGTAGCGGTTGAAAATCCAACTCTATATCGTTCCATTGTCGGAGCTCTTCAATATATCACTCTAACTCGTCCTGAACTTTCTTTTTCAGTTAACAAAGTCTGTCAATTTATGCACTCTCCTCGCCTACACCATTGGAAAGCTGTCAAGAGGATTCTTTGCTATCTTGCGGGCACCTTACATCATGATCTTCTCCTTCGTCCCATCACTGACTTCTCCATCATCGCCTTTAGTGACTCTGATTGGGGCTCTGATCTCGATGAAAGGAAGTCAACATCAGGTTATTGTATTTATATTGGTCGCAATCTGGTTTCGTGGTTGTCTCGAAAACAAAAGGTTGTCTCTAGAAGTAGCACTGAAGCAGAATACAGAAGTGTTGCAGCTGCTCTTGCTGATATCACTTGGCTTCAGTCCTTATTCACTGAGCTTCGCCTTCCAGATTCCATACCACAGATATATTGTGACAATGCTGGAGCTGTTCTCCTTGCCTCTAATCCAATTCTCCACTCTAAAACGAAGCACTTTGAGCTTGATCTCTTTTTTGTGCGTGATCGTGTTCAACAACAACGCCTCTCTGTTGTTCATCTTCCTTCTCAATATCAGATTGCTGATTTGCTGACAAAACCAGTATCTGGTGCTATGTTTCTGAAATTCAGAAATAAACTCATGGTTGAACCTATTTCCACCATAAGTTTAAGGGGGGATATTAAGCAATAGAGCTGTTAGTTTGTTTTAGTGGGTCTTTCTCTCTTTTATATATTATGTTTTATTTCCTCTTTGTAAATACTTTTTCAATAATAATCTTCTTTAATCTTCTCTGTATGAGCACTCATTCTCTTATTCTTACAATTCTCTTAACACTTGTAAAAGAAAATAATACTTCTATAAAAGTTAGACTATATTATTAATATGCTTTAGGTTTTTTTGTTGGGTCTTCTTTTCACATTGATTCCACCAAGCCTATTTTTTTTATTGTGATTTTGTTAGATAGTAGAAAGGGATGAAAATCTTACTAAATCTATTTTTTTTTATTAATAAAGAATTAAATGAATTAAATGGGCTATTTCAAGGATGACCCAACCCGTGTACATAACAGAAACAAAAACCAACAACAATTTACTATAATAGCTTACCTACTATTACTATAGCCCACAAACCTCTTAACCCACTAAAGATCCACACCATGCCCATCCAGCATAAAAAAAACCATCAGTTCCATTTCTTAATTCCCACCACACCATTAATTCTTCCTAACACATGTGAGACCACTAGTTGCACTTGGTTGGCTCTTGCTAGGAGCACCATCCAACTCCACAAATCTCCCCCCACCAGTGCACCAAATTGGGCTCCAAACATAGGCCAAAAATTCCACTACATTTGATAGAATATACCCTGCTTCTACCACACCAAACAACCCAAAATAATCTCCTTAAAAAGAGCCTTGGAACCAAGCTAACACCTTTGTCCCTTAGTCTAATCCATTAAGTTTCACCTACAACCAACTAACATTACCACCACTCAAAAAACAACAACCCAGTTCTAGTAGTCATGCTCCATGATCATAGAACTCCATCAAAAAAATTTGTTATACATGTCATGCCAATTCACCATATTCTCCTTGACATTCATTTGGCTTCAATACACTTCAATAACAGTGTGCCTACAAACATATTGCTCAAACCAAATCCTTCCATCTTACATTTCTTCAATCCAGTCGAGAGCACCACCTGTGAACACCTAACACCCTTTCCAACCTTTTATCTCTTTTATATCCACCCTCCCCTCTTAATTGGTATACAACAATATCCATGCCTAGGCTTCTTGCATCATGATAACTTCAAGACTATATAATCATGCACACCTTACATCCTCCTATAGGCTAGACCAATACTTTACCACAAATTCTACTTCTTGGCAGAGGCCCCCTATTCTGGACACCAACAAACCAATCAGTCTCCTCAGCTGCATAACTACTTGAGGGTGTAGCAAACTCGTACCCCTGCCTCCAATACCAACACTTCATATAACTTCTCTACTTTTCCTTGCTTCCAACACTACTTTTGCGCATCATCTGGTATGCCAAATTATAGATCCAAAGAAAGACCCCAAACTGCACCTACACAACCTGTAACTCATCTAATCAGCTTCCTGATATAGTCACCCCAAAGAACCTGCAGTACTCCTTGGGATCGGTTCCTAGCCAGCTTTTACACCCCTTCCTTCACTCAATAAAGAGGACCACAACATCCACTCTTCATATATATATTCCCTTTATCAGTTAAATTTATACATGCCAACTGATATGTATTACTTCCAGTGCTTTTGCATAGCTTCAAATTGGTCATCTGTTCCTGTACTCCCAAAAGACAGAGTTCCAGCTTTCCCTACACCAGTGAATGCCATTCCATTGTCCCTTTATTTTAGCTTGGTGTCTTGTGACCTGCCTTCGTACTAGTACAACACTTTTCCTGCATAGCTTCGCATTGGTTTTACCTTACTTCCTCTTTAACTTAGCCACCATTCAGTCAATTTATGATTTACATTTTGCAGCAAAACCAGTCACCAGTCATAGTTTTTCTAAGCTGTGAATATATTGAATCACTCTACTTGTAGCTTCTGATATAAATTAAAGGGTTCATAACCCAATCTGCAAAGGAGTAACCAAAAGAGTAGGCCCTATGCTTTAACCACAGCCAAGACTTAAGTTGTACCATCTGAAAAATTTTCTCCACATCTACTACCCCTTGTTTAAATACTATAGCATTCCTTTGGTCCCAAATGCATCTACAATAGTTGCCCAAACACCTTTCCACAAAAGATTTTGCCTGCTATCAAGTTGGGGTAGGATGAAAATTTCAACGTGATGGATATCCACTAGGAGAGGATTTTATTAATGAAGGAAGAGGATTTTCACCTACACATTTGAAGTTCTTCCTTCTAGTCTTCTCACAAATTAAAAGAAGTCAAAGAGAAGATCAAGCCTAAAGATAAAGAAGTCTACAAACTCTCAAATAATAGGCTTCATATTAAATATCTCTCTTTATAGTTTCTTTTAAATTGTAAATAATATAGAATAATGTTTAGAAAGGTGCTTAGAGGGAAACATGAGACACCTCTTTTGTAAAAGCATCTTTAGGCTTTAGCTTAGCAAATTCTAGAAGCTTGGGGAGTGAGCTTAGTAAGGGGGTGTGATCTTAGGAGTTTTTTGGGTAGCTTAGGGAATAAGCTATGTAAATGACCAGCCCTTACTCCTATAAAAGGAGGGCTTAGGTCCTTCACAATTCAGATTGGAATTTTATAGTAGAGAGACTATACTCAATTTGGGAGAGAATTTGTGAGTTTTGAGTCTTCCTCTTCTTTGCCTTATCTTGTGAGCTATGGTGAGCTTCAAGTGGTGGCACTCCATCACTTATCTTGGTTCAAGGTTCCAAGTGGCGTGAATGGCTTCTTCCAATTCTCAAAATCCAGCAAGCATCTTATTCTATAAGTGTTCTTCTTCCCTTTTCTTCAATTTTCCATTCGGTAGTTTTGATTCCTAGAGTTTACTTCTTTTTCTACCGTTTATTTTGTGTTTCCAGCATTGTGTTCTTAATTCTGTTTTGGTTCAGTAGCTATCATTTAAATTCTGTCCAGTTTTAATTCTTGTTCTTCTTTCCTTTTGTTTTGATTCAATTTGACAATACATGGACTTCAATATGAGTCTTGGTTGGTGCTTAGTTTTGGTGAGTTCTTGAATTTAGAACATTGATCCAATTCTAAAGTAGAGTGCCTTTTAAATCCAGCTCAAGTTGTTCCTAAGAATGTCAAGAATCATGTGTTCTTGTAGTTACATTCACATCATGTGGTATCTAGAGTCTAGGCTTGTTTTTGCTTAATTCTTGAGTTGTATTGCACTTCACTTTCAAGAGCTCTTTAATTCAAGTTGTTTACCATTCTGTTTTAGGATTTATTTTGAGTTTTCTTGCTGTTTTCTTTTGTTACACCATGTGTTTGTGAAAAGGACTTTAGCACTCATTGTTCATATGAGTATGGCTGCTCTTTTGGAATGGCATTCTCCTTCCTAGAGCTGACCTTAAGCTTCCTTTCACTTGTGGTTATATCTTGTTATATGTCTTTTAATTTTGTAATCATGTCAAGTTTTGTCTTTGTCATGTTATTCCATAATTGTCATTACTTCTAGTAGTACTTTTATTGCTTTAATTGTTTCTTGCTTTGGTTTACTTTCTGTTTTTTGAGTTTATTGCTTGATCCTTTGTGCATTTTCCTTTTTAGATTTGAGTTCATGCTTGTATTTTCATTCTATACAAGTTCCTTTACACAATTTCCATTATGTCTTTGCTAGTTCATCATACTGTTTTTCATTCCTAAATAGGCTCCTCTGTTTTCTTACAAACGTGCTACTGTTTTCAATTTACTGCAATTAATTGGCTCATAGGAAATTTCTGAAAATTTGGATTTACATACTTCAAAGTGTTACAAAAGCATAGAAAAAAGAATCACTCAAAAATTCCAAGTACACAAAAAATGATAAATAAAATACGAAAAGTGTACAATACTGCCGAAAAGAATACGGTAATTGGGCAGCAATTTTGAAAAATTTATTTCTCTCAATTGGCTTACTGTTTTTACCTCATTCCAGTGCCATTTTTGAGTTAAGACATTGAAGTTTCTGTGGTTAATTTTTCACATTCCAGTTCGCTTTCAATCGGTACAGTTAAATCTGTAAACATAGCACAGTTTGCTTTTAAAAAAAAAAAAATTCCAGTAGCTGTTTTCTGTTTTCTTTAATCTACTCTAGCACTTTTCTTTAGGACTCTTTTTGTGTGCCTTCTTTATTCATTGAGTTCCTTATTTTTCTTGATTGTCTTTCATTCATATTCTTTCTAGTTTGTCATACATTACTCTCTGTTTTTGGTTTAGCTTTTATTGTTTACACCTTTTTCTTGCTTGTCTTTTTGTTTTTCTTAAAGTTGTGTGGAGACTTGTTCTTAAGTAAGTTGGTTTGCTGTAACATATTTCACTTGAAGCTACTCCATTTCACAAGCAAGGCTTGGTTGAGGACAAAATATTTTCTTGGAGTGGTTTGAGTGCTTTCTTGGGCATTTTCCAGCAACCTATATCTCACTGTTTTTAATTGTTTAACAAGTTTCTTTCACTGTTTTTGTTTGCTGTTTTTGTGTATTTTCTGCTCATGGCTCATTTCTCTAGTGGAGAGTCCTCCAAACCGTGCTCACCACAAAAGGCAGCCCTTTATGAAGACTTAAAGAATGCCAAGCAATCCAATGCTCACTATCTTGAGGTGATAAGGAAGATGGAAGCACGGCTCCAAAGTTTGGAGTTAAACCGAGAAGAAATGCATCAAAACCGTGAGAGAAGAACTCCTCCTCCTAGTCGGCATTCTTCAAGGCACTCCCATGGTTATTATGAAGATAATCCAAGGCCAAGACATCATCACCATGAAGAGAGGCGCCAACATGTGGCTGGCCCTTGTTCTCCAAATGTAAAACTTCCTAGTTTTAGTGGTGATAGTGATCCCAATGTATACTTAGGATGGGAGGCTAAGGTTGACCAAATTTTTGATGTAAATGGGGTTAGGGATGAGCATAGGGTTAAGTTAGCTTCTTTAGAATTTTTGGACTATGCCATGCAATGGTGGCATCAATACCTCATGGACATTGACCTACACAAGAGGCCGCCCGTGGTCTCTTGGAACGATTTGAAAGCATGTTTACGCGCTAGATTCGTACCCCCACACTTTAGGAAAGACCTAATGTTGAAACTCCAACGGTTTCATCAAGGCACGCTAAGTGTGGATGATTACTTTAAACAACTAGACACGCTTTTAATTCGACTTAATATGGATGAGAGTGAGGAAGCTAAGATAGCTAGGTTTGTGAGTGGCCTTCGAAGGGACATTCAAGACGTGGTAGAGTTACAAGAATATTCTTCTTTGGAAAATGTGGTGCACCTTGCTAGCAAAATTGAAAATCAACTTGCAAGGAAAAATGCTTTCAAAAATTCTTCTAAGGATAACTACTACCACTCTTCTTGGAAAAATAAAAATAACTCTTTTTCAAATATCCCTTCTAAGGACTCTACTTTCAAACCTAGAGAGTCTAAGCCTTCCACTTCCAATTCTAGGCCTAAATCACCACCTCAATCGTCTAGTAAGAAGTGTTTTAAATGCTTAAGCTATGGACATATTGCTTCTAATTGCCCTTCTAAACGAGCTATGTATATGCATGATGGGGTAGATAGTAGTGAGCATGGGTCCGAATCTTCTAGACATTCCTCACCTTCTAGATCCCCAAGTGAGAGTGAAAGTGAAAGCCCACATGAGGGTGACCTATTAGTAATAAGACGCATGCTTGGACAAGTTTTAAAACCTTTTGATGAAACTCAAAGAGAAAATATTTTTCATTCAAGGTGTCTTATTAGTGATAGAGTATGCTCTTTGATTGTGGATGGGGGGAGTTGTGCGAATGTGGCAAGCACAAGAGTGGTAGACAAACTTGGATTGCCTACCATCTCTCATGCCAAGCCCTACAAGTTACAATGGTTGAGTGAGGTGGGTGAGATAGTTGTTAACAAGCAAGTCCTCATTACATTTTCTATTGGTAAATATAAAGATGAGGTCTTGTGTGATGTTGTCCCAATGGAAGCCACACATATTCTTTTAGGTAGGCCATGGCAATTTGATAGAAAAGTTTTTCATGATGGCTTTACCAACAAAATGTCTTTTCACTTCCATGGACACAAAGTCACTCTTAAGTCTCTCTCTCCAAAGGAAGTACATGAGGACCAAGTTAAAATGAGAGAAAAAAGAGAGAAAGAAAATGATATAAAAAATTCCAAGAGAAGCCTTCTCATGTCCACACAACAAGTTAAAAGGGTAATAGTTACTCAAAAGCCTATTTTTTTAGCTATTCCTAGGACTATTGACTGTGAGTCGGCTAAGGATAGTCCCACATGTTTGGACAATTTGGTAAAGGACTGTGAAGATGTGATTCAAGATCCTCCTAAAGGCTTACCACCTTTAAGAGGGATTGAACACCAAATAGACTTAATGCCCAGGGTTTCTTTACCACATCGTTTAGCATATAGGACCAATCCCAAAGAAACTCAAAAAGAAAATGAAAAGGAAATTGAAGTACATGATAAACCGAGTCTTAATACCTTCTCAACTCAATCACTTTTGTTGACTCGTGCTACGCCTACAAGGTCTTCTTCTTCTTTGTCATTTTCATTGCCTAAGGTTCCTACTTCCACACCATATTGGATAAAGAATGTTAAGGATGATTTTTTCATATTTCCTATTTTACCAAATAATATCATTCCTAAACAATCTTTTCCAACATGGTCTGTGTATAGACCATCTTTTTCTGAACTCCCAACATTTCAAAGTGATAAGTCATGTTTGCCCATTTCTTCTTGTCTTCTCTTATATAATAGCAAACTGACTTCGTTTTATGCAGGAGTACTGAATTCGTGGACGAATTCTCTCCAACTCGGGGAGTATGATGGATATCCACTAGGAGAGGATTTTATTAATGAAGGAAGAGGATTTTCACCTACACATTTGAAGTTCTTCCTTCTAGTCTTCTCACAAATTAAAAGAAGTCAAAGAGAAGATCAAGCCTAAAGATAAAGAAGTCTACAAACTCTCAAATAATAGGCTTCATATTAAATATCTCTCTTTATAGTTTCTTTTAAATTGTAAATAATATAGAATAATGTTTAGAAAGGTGCTTAGAGGGAAACATGAGACACCTCTTTTGTAAAAGCATCTTTAGGCTTTAGCTTAGCAAATTCTAGAAGCTTGGGGAGTGAGCTTAGTAAGGGGGTGTGATCTTAGGAGTTTTTTGGGTAGCTTAGGGAATAAGCTATGTAAATGACCAGCCCTTACTCCTATAAAAGGAGGGCTTAGGTCCTTCACAATTCAGATTGGAATTTTATAGTAGAGAGACTATACTCAATTTGGGAGAGAATTTGTGAGTTTTGAGTCTTCCTCTTCTTTGCCTTATCTTGTGAGCTATGGTGAGCTTCAAGTGGTGGCACTCCATCACTTATCTTGGTTCAAGGTTCCAAGTGGCGTGAATGGCTTCTTCCAATTCTCAAAATCCAGCAAGCATCTTATTCTATAAGTGTTCTTCTTCCCTTTTCTTCAATTTTCCATTCGGTAGTTTTGATTCCTAGAGTTTACTTCTTTTTCTACCGTTTATTTTGTGTTTCCAGCATTGTGTTCTTAATTCTGTTTTGGTTCAGTAGCTATCATTTAAATTCTGTCCAGTTTTAATTCTTGTTCTTCTTTCCTTTTGTTTTGATTCAATTTGACAATACATGGACTTCAATATGAGTCTTGGTTGGTGCTTAGTTTTGGTGAGTTCTTGAATTTAGAACATTGATCCAATTCTAAAGTAGAGTGCCTTTTAAATCCAGCTCAAGTTGTTCCTAAGAATGTCAAGAATCATGTGTTCTTGTAGTTACATTCACATCACAACGTGAGTCATGATATCGTTATGCTGTACAAACACAATGCATATCCATCTAAAACATAAAGAACACACTTTCTGAGCAACACCACATTCGATGAATATATGTTGACATGATTCATCCTTAGTCTGGCATAGAGCACATAAGGTTGTGTTTATGCTCACCCCTCTCTTGCTCAGACTCTCCCTTGTGAGCATCCTTCCTAGAAGGACCCGCCATGTTGTGGTTATTACATTGGGAAAGACTTTAACATTCCATAGGTACTTAAACACTTCTGCTAACAACTTTTGTGATGCTTAGCTAGGCACGCATATGCTGAATTTACAGAGCACAATCCCGAATCATCGCACCCCCATACCTGTACATCTTTCTGCTTCCTTGACAAACTGGCCCGTGATATGAGTATAAGTAGTTCTATTTCCAATACATTTTCCCACTCAAATCTAGCTCGCCTCCAACTAAAATTCCACCTCCATACTGATTCTATCCATTCACCAACCTCTTCCACCTTTTGTTCCTGGTTTAAGGACAGTGAAAAAAGCATGGGGAATAAGATTTTGAGGTTGCTATTACCAACCCACATATCCTCCCATAATCTTGCTTTATCACCACATCCTACTTTCCAAACTAATTGTTGTTGAAACCAACATGGTCGCTCTCCCTCTGTACAAGCTTTTTGCAGGTCTCTCCACCACCAAGTTTGGAGTTTTATTGGTGCTTGCGGGCAATCCATATCCGCCCCATACTTTGATACCAACAGCTCCTTCCACCTCCCTTTCTCTTTAGAAGCAAGGGGCCATCTCCATTTACCCAGGAGGGCACAGTTGAACTTCCTTATATCTCTGAACCCCAAACCACCATCCTCTATCGATTTACACACGACCTCCCAACTTAGTCATGAGATCGACCTCTTATCCTTCCCCCAACCCCATAGAAACCTCCGTTGTAGCCTAATAATACTGTTGCAAACACAGTCTGACGCTTTAAAAAGTGAGAGGTAGAAAAGCGACATAGCACTTATAAGTGATTTAATAAGACATTCTCATGGATAAGAATCTTCCTTTCCATACATTGAGTCTAGCTTTTAGCTTACTTAGCATAGGCTACCCAAATTTTCTCTTCCTTGGGTTCCCTCCCACTTCTAGACCCAGATACTTAAAAGGAACTCCCATCTGAGCATAATTCAAGGTCTTTACGTAGCATACCATAGCATTTTTGTTAACATTTCCTCCTGCAATCTTGGATTTGTGAAAATTGATCTTTAAGCCTGAGGCTAGTTCAAACCCCCTTAAAATTGCCTTCATAGTTACCACAATACGATGCGACTCCTCACATAAGAACAAGGTGTCATCTGCGAATTGCAAAATACAGAGCTCTACCTCCTCTTTTCCAATCTTGATACCTGACAATAAGTTAGCCTTATTAGCTTGCCTTACTAACCCTGCTAATCCTTCGGCCACCACAATAAAGAGGAAAGGGGCAAGGGGATCACCTACCTCAAGCCTCTTGTTGGTCTGAATTCCTCTGTAGGACTCCTATTAACTAACACAGAGACCATAGCCGATTTCAAGCATCCTCGCATCCACATAATCCACTTACTTTGGAAACCCATCTTATGGAGCATATCATACAAAAATTTCCACCTAACCGAATCCTAGGCCTTTTCAAAGTCCACCTTCAAACATAACCCAGCCCTCCCACTCCTCCTAAGGTCCTCTACCACTTCATTTGCCATAAGTACACTATCTAGCATCCCTTTGTCCTTTAGGAATACTGATTGGTTATCATCAATAATGGAGGCTAACACTTTCTTTATTCTGCCTGCCAACACCTTTGCTATGACTTTGTATATAGCTCCCACTAGGGAAATGGGCCTATATTGCTCTAGCTTAGAGGGGTCCCTTACTTTTGGTACCAAAGCTATGAATGAAGCATTGCACCCTTTCGGAATAGTGCATGTTTCATGAAACAAAGCCAAGGCTTTAACAATCTCATCTTTTATATATTCCCAACTTTTCTTTATGAAATTGAAGTTAAACCCATCAGGGTCAGGGCTCTTTGATCCTTCACATTGCCACACCGCTTCCTTGATCTCCTCCTCTGTAAACCCATATATGAGATTCAAACTTTCCTTCAGAGTTAGCTTTTTAAAGTCTACTGCATCAAGTCTCAACTCTAGATCATTTGTAGCTTTAAATCTATTCTCAAACAACTTTTTCGCTTCTATCCGAGCCGTACTTGGTTCCTCGGTGCACTGTCCCCCAACCTCAACGCCCTTGATTTCATTTCTATGTCTTCTCCATCTTAGAGATGAGTGATAGAATTTGGTACACGAGCCCCCATGCTTAAGCCAATTCATCCTAGCCTTTTGACTAATAAGTGAGTCTAGTTTCCTATCAATCTCCCTTAACCGGCTCATCAGTTCCAATCTTCCCACCCTCACACTTCCAAGCGAGTTATCATTCACATCGTGGCAGTCCAAGGTTTCAATTTCTTGCAGTATGTTCCTCTTGATGGTGTGCAGATTACCATACACATTTCTATTCCATACCTTTAGGTCACTCTCTAGTAATTTCAGTTTATCTTTGAGCTTTGTTATTTCATTTCCCCGTACAACGTATGACTGCCACTTTTCCTTCTCCATCCCATTAAAACCCCTTTCCATATGCCAGGAAAATGGTTCTAAACGGTTTAGGGCCCTAGACCTTATCCAACGACTTCACCACCAAAGCACAGTGGTCAGAAACCTCCCTCCGCTGAACATATTGCTTACTCATTGGCCATATTTGTAACCACTCTTGAGAGACAAGGACTCTATCCAATCTGCTCTTCGCTGATCCGTTTGCCTTAAACCATGTGTATTTTTTACCTACTAAAGGCAATTTCAATAGCAAGTTTATATCTATGAACTTGTTGAACCCAGAGATCTCCCTAGAATTACCATCTCTATTACTAACACCTTTTCTCTCATTTCTAGTTCTTATGGCATTAAAATCCTGTGATACCATTTTAATATTTGTCAACTCCTCCCAAAGACGCTCCTTCTCTGACAGGGCACAAGCAACATATACATTTACAATAACACATCTATGAGATAGCCTTAGGTGTTTCCCTGTAATAGCAATGAATCCCTTCCCCAGAACATGACTTTCATATCCAAACACATCTTTCTTCCACATGGACAGCAGACCACCACCTCCGTTTTCCCCTTCATTGTGTATCCACCCAACATTATTGTCCCCCCATAATGCATAACATATCACATCTGTACAAACCATAGTTTTAGTTTCTTGTATGCATACAAATTCTGCTCCCTCTCTCGCGATGATTTTTCTCAAGTAATGGGCTTTGGTACCTCCCCCCAATCCTCTTATATTCAGATTGATTATCAACATAAAGAACCAGATTTATTGCCCTCTTCAAATCTCTGCTTACACTCCGCATCTCTCAATTTCATACTCTGATATTCTTTGACCACCTCTACTTTAGCCCCTCGGCAAGCAATACCAATATGTTTCCCTATCTCCCATAGCATGGCTGGTTCCTCCAAAACTTCTGAGTCACAAAAGCGAGCATTACAATTATAGATATCCCCATCAGAGATAATTGTTGTAAAGGTTCTAGATGTGGAAGATGGAGAACTCCTTACCCGGTCCGACCTTGCACTTATTCTCATTGAATGCCTAAGATGGGTGCTAGGCTCTCCCAATTCCCATAACCCTTTCGTCTTCTTTCTACATGATGGGGATTTGTTTTTGCTTCCCCCAGCTACGCCCTCGTATCTGATTTCCTCCGACATTACACCAACCTTGCGTCCTTTTTCAAGCTCCTAGAGCACCAAACCTTCAATTTGGTTTCGAAAAAGCTCGTCACTTAAAGTCTGCTCACGCTCATGCAGATCCCCCCTGCTCCCACTTCCACACGGGTTGGATTCAACACCTCACCTACACCAAGTTGGGCCTCCTGTTTACCCTGTTGGCCCAAACTAGATTTGGGTTTGCAACGGGTGTTACTATTTTAAACATCCCCCACCAGCATAGCCATGTCATCATGTATAGAGTGGTTGTGGCATCCCAAATCACCGACAACACAGGTAGGTGCGTTGACGAAATCAGACTCTTCTGGTGCCTTCTGAACCTCCATTTCCTTATAAGTGAAACTTTTGTTATCATTAATCAGACATTGTATCCCTTTTGTCGCAGACTCCTCCCTTACCATCTTTTTTGTCATTTGTGTAGCCTGGTTTCCTCCTTCCACTGCCTCTCCACTGTTCTTTTCCCCCTTTGACCATCTAACCACCCCTTCCCGTTGCCCCACCTCCTCCTCGCAGCTATTCACAGCAAATTCTGTTTCTTCTACATATGTTTCCGACGAGGATACACTATCAGAAGAACCAAAACCATTGTAAATACACTTACACAGGTTTCCATTAACACTTGGGATTTCCTCTTCAATGAAAATGTTGAAGATTTGATTGTTAATCTTCATGCCTTTCGACAACCTAGCATTGCGGTTTTTCAGGATCCTAACTTGAAGCCTGGCGTATTCAAGGTTCTCCCACACCAGCGTGGATTTATCAATGGACACCAAAGTTCTTATATCTCATACCACTTTGAAGAGACAATCCATGTTCCACAGAGAATAGGGCAGTCCATAACACCTAACCCATACAATTTTATGCCCCGCTACACGATTCTCAGACCACGGTTCAATGTTATCAAATACACTCTCGAACCATTCCTTGTTGAGATTTATTAGTTCGTCCATGTTCTCCACTTCTCTTGGCGTGAGCATGGCTAAACTGTCTCCCATATATCTCAGTTTGACCATATCCATACCTTCTTTCACGAACTCCTCTCCCAGTTGGTCAAAGTCCAACTCTGTATTGAACTGGCCAATAGCACTATTCACCATCCATGATACAGTTTGTTGGTGAGCCTTAATAACTGGTCCCTTCCATAAATGTTGAGAGCCTCCCTTGACTATATCAACATAAGACTTCTTCCCTTTTATCTCCACCCATACCTTCTTTCTTTTCAACCTCCCACTAACCTCCAATCCCTCCATGTCCTACTTTCTGGGTACTCTAGGAGCCACCAAGTGAGGATTCGTACCTTCTCTCCTCCACTCCCTACCAGGTTCTAGCTCTACTCGCCGATACCTCAAAATATTTACATAGAGCTTCATGTTTCCTATGTAAATTTGGTCAAGCTCTTTCTCTAGTCGTCCAACATTTCCCACCTCAAAAAACCTGACAAACCCAAATCTCCTCCCCCACTTGTTTAACCTTATGGATATAAAAGCTTATTTCACCCTTGCCCACCTCTGGAACACCTTGATCGTGTCCAGCTCACCAAACCCATGTGGGAAATTTGAGAAGAAAAAGGTTGTTGCTTTAGATGCTGATTTATATGTCTTGTGATTGATGCCATTACCTCCTTGCCTTTGTGCAAACCGGGCTTCCCGACCGTCCCCTCCATGACCTCCCTACCTCTGAGTAGATCGAGCATCCCTCGCCATTGCTATTTGCTTTACGCACCAGAATAACTAATTAGATGATGAGACATTTAATACCTTAAGAGTCATAGCATTTTACCTATGTTTGGTTGAATTTTTTCACTTTGACATTTAGAACACATGACATTAATCGCATTGCATCAATATTGATAGTGACCATCACAACGCTTTGTTTTAATTAAACAATCAAATTCATCTTGTTTGTACCAATTATAAGTCGATTGTTTGACGTTCGGGGAAAAACCCGAAAAGGGTTCGTTCCCAATTTGTCTACCGATCGACATGCGATGACATGCTCTCGTCGTAGGACCAACTCGATGGGTTTAGAACTAGGACCCAAATCCTTTTTCCAAGGTTATAGATACATTTTGCTGACTTTCTTTACCTACATTGTTTCATCAACCAAAGGTTGTTCACCTTCAATACTTGATGCAATTATGAGTACGATTGAGAATGGGAGGAACTTGGTGCTTTGGATTTTCAAGGGTCATCGGGGGGAACAACACCAAACTACGTGTTGTGCTCTTCTAGCCGCTGGACCCTACCTCTAGTTTAGTCATTTCCAAGGAGGACAAGTTGTTAAACAAAAATGATAACACTTTTGTGGGCCTCACCGACTTCACCATACTCCCTAACATTGTCATCAGTTACAACGTCCCAATTCAATAATTTTAACTTTATTCCCTTTCAGTACATCAAAGCGCTATCAAATGAGCTTCCCTCATCCCTTAGGATTGAGTAACCCATGTTCAAGTTTCGTTCACATGGAACCTTCCACTTTTCAGCCGTCAAAGTTCCTTGCTACTACCACTTTATGCCTTGGGTTTTTTAGTGACCAGCGCACGTTCCTACTCATTAGGGTTTGGTCCATGACCCAGTGATTGGTTATAGGTTGTGTGCTTTAACGCCATCCATTTTTGGGCTAGTTGATTCATCAAGTGAGTTGTTACACATTCCTTAGCATATTTTTACTTCCTTAACCACCATCCTATTGTCTTAATAGACCAACACCCTTTGTGGAGTCTAGATTAGCACGTAGTAGGGCATTGTAACCCAACTTTCGGTTCATCCCACACATCGCCAGTTTTGTTTACAAAAAATGGTCCACTTAATGCTCTTGATTCCATAGAATAACGTAACATAATAGTCATTTTGTCCTACCTATTTAAAGTTTGGGAATAGCTTGAGGGTATTACATCCTTGATTCCTCTAATCATTAGCTTTACCCAATATAACTTACTTTTGGGCTCCAACTATCCTAATGGTGATTTCAAAGGGAACCAATTACTAGACGGTTCAATTAGTTTTTTGCCTCTATAACCGAGTCAGACGAATGATTTTCACATCAATATCTTGTTGAACTAGTTAGTTGCATATGGTTTACAAAATAAAACTAAGCTCCACCTAATATTGTTAGAATATATGGCCTTAAACGAGAGGGGGGAGGGGGGTGAATTGTTTAAGAGAGGTTTTTGAAAACTTTTTCAAGTTTAAAAAAAATTCTTTGTGTGAATCCAGAACAGGAATCAAGTTACCAAGAATTTAAGCAATAAAACAGCAAAGCAACAAAAAAACAATCGGTTGTTTCTTCGAAACAATTGGTTGTTTATATCAGCAAAGCTTAAAACAAAAATTAAATAAGTTCAGAGTAAGAGGGAGATACACCAATAGTTTATACTTGTTCACTGTTAAGCCAAGAGCTACATCCAGTCCCCAGAATACCACTGGGTAATCCACTAAGCAATCAAACCAGATTACAAAACACAAACCACCAAAGTAGTGACATTGAACCCTTCAAGAAACACACTACCTTTGGCAAACCACAACAAAAGTATTGATCTTCACAACCTCAAGAACACACAACTCTCCTTGGCAACACAACACCAGAAATACAGTAGGTTTAGAAAGGATTACACCTGTTCACAATACAATCTGAAATCAATACAATTGCAATCCTATTCCACTCTCTTTGAAAACCCAAAGCTTGATGTGAATGTTCAAATCTTAGAATGAACCTTTTCATAATTGAAAAACTCAAAATTGTTTCTCTCTCTTTGTTTGAAAACATAAACAAACCATTTATATTTTCCAAAGATTGGTCAAAGCAATTAATGAAGGAGCGTATTTAGTTGAAAAACATTTAAAGCAGATTCACCATTCAAAACTGAATTCTGTTAGGATTTTCAAAGAAAAAATCGGTTGAAACCACGAAACAACTGATTGTTTGGCTTGATAGTTAAGTCAACCAAACTAAAACAGTTTTCAACCTTTTCAAAACTCCTAAGAGTAAAACAACCAATTGATTCGACAAAACAACAGGTTGTTTTTCACTTAGTTAGAAAAACACTTGATTTCAAAAAGGTTTTAAATCACATCAGATTTAGATTCAACAAAGGAGTGGATCACATTCTATTCTACCCAGATCCCACCCAGAATTAACAACAACATCAACCTTTCATCAAACATCTTGGATTTGGATTCTTCAAAGCACTTGATCACTCTTGATCAACAAATATAATATAGGGTCAACTTTGATAAGTCCGAGAAAAACATGTTCATAGAATCCATTGCATGATATTTTTTTCGGCCTAGAACAAAAACAAAGTTAAGAGCATCTAATACGTTTAAGACTCAAGACTGTCTAACCCGTTAAACACTTTAAGACCGTTGATAAGTGTCATAATTCAGTAATATTTCATACAAAAAGATAGGCACTTTGATAAAATAGTTATAATTCAACCTCTAATTTAGGAATTTGAATCTTTTTACATATTTTTGGATTATAAGATGAAGATGAACGATTTATTCCCAAACTTGTGTTAATTTCAAGAATCTAGGGAAAAATGGAGATAAAAAGGCTAAAGGAGAATGGATAAGATGAAAAGACAAAGTTGAAACATTGAAAACTCACCTAAACTCGCCCAAGCAAGATCACTCCAAAGGAACTCGCCCAAGGCTTGCTTAAACTAGTTCACTCCACTGAAGTTGGGTTTTTTTCTCGTAAAACTCGCTTAAGCGAGATGTCACTTAGCCCAAGTGCAATTAAGTTAAATAGAAGGTGTAAGACATAACCCTAAACATCATTGGGATATGGAGAGATAGAAAACTCTAAAGGAGACAGTCGTTACGAAAAAACATCCTAGATCTTCTTTTCTTGCTTTCCATGCTTGTAATGGCCAATATGAGCGACTAACTTTCCTTTGGGATTAGGAGTAATTTGTTCAAACTCTTATGTATTGAGGTGATATTTATTTATAATATTTAGTTTTTAATTGATGATGAGTATTATCATTTTATTTTTTAAGCTTGAAACTAATCATAATTTTGATCCTTGCATTTGATTACAAAGTACTTTTGAGTATCTGACCTACATGATAATGCTTAACATATTTGAATGCTAGGAATAAATTTGAAATTTTAATTGTTTTATAACATTTGTTTGTAATGATAAGGATTTTTTTTATAAACATGCGAGAAATCAATATTTAGGAGACTTTCTTAATAATTTTGTATGCGAGGAATTGATATGAATGACTTTTATATGTGTATCAATGTCAATTAAGATGGAATGTTATATTTTTTATTCATTGAAACTACAGACGAGTAAGAATGATTAACCCCATTCCAAATTTTCCCAATTGACTCATCCAATTATTTACTTTGCTTTTGTTTAATTTTCATGCAAACTTAAGTCAATATACTTCAAATAAAATTATTGTACATATTCTTATACTTAGTGAATTCTACGATTAGGATTTTAAATAATTGTTCCCTGTGCGTTCAACACTCATTGGACTATCTAACATGTTTAACACTCATTGGACTATCTAACATGTTTAATACTCAGTGGACTATCTAACATGTTTAGTATAGTAAGACTGTCAAATACATTTAACACTGTGAGATTGTCTAACATATTAATATTGTAGATCATCTAACATGTTTAGCTTAAAAACTACACATGTGAAACAACTTTGTAAGAATCCTTTACACATCTTATAGGTTTTGTTATTATCAAAATCTCATAAACTTTCATATCCTCATAAGATCATGTAGTGGGATATTAGATCATCTAGAGGTAACTAGACCGTCTAGTGTAGTAACAATATCTTCCTTTTTCATAATGACAAAACTATAAGTTTTAATAACATCATAACATAATTAACAAGAATATAATAGATATTTTTCACAACAACAGAAGCAAATAAATACTTTATATTTGATGTTCATGTTCATGTGTACATACAAAGAATTCATTGTTAGAATGTAGGGCCTTAAACGAGAGGGTGGGGGGGGGGGGGGGGGTTGAATTGTTTAAAGGTGGTTTTCGCAAACTTTTTGAGCTAGAATGAAATTCTTTGCAAGAAACCAAATTAGGAATTCAGTTCAGCCAAGAAACAAAGCTCAAAACAGTAAAGCACCAGAAAAACAATCGGTTGTTTCGTAGAAACAATTGGTTGTTTATACTAGTAAAAATAACAACAACTGAATTTAAAGAGTTTAAGGAAGAAAAGGATGCACAAAAAGTTTATACTGGTTCACTCTTAAACCAAGAGCTACATCTAGTTTCCCAGAAACCACTGGGAATCCACCAAGTAATCAAAACCAGATTACATACACACACCACCAAAGAAGTCACCTTGATCCCCTCAAGAAACACACTTCCTTTGGCTTAGCACACACCAAAAATGTTGATCTTGACAACCTCAAGAGCATACAACCCTTCTTGGCTTTACAACACTAGAATGTACAAAGTATTCAGAACGAATTACACTTGTTACAGAATGAATTGAAATCAATACAGATGTAATCCTATTCCACTCTCTCTTGATAAACCAAAGCTCAAATGTGAAAACTCAAATTTTTGAAAGCACTTTGTGAAAAACTCAAATCTATTTTTCTTTCTTGTTGTTTGTTATAAAACTTAAACAAACTCGTTATAGCATTCAGAGAATGGTCAAAGCATTTAAAGCAGTAGGGTATTTGGTTATAAAATCATTTAAAGCTCACTTCACTAACAAAACTGTTTCTGTTAGGATTTTCAAACAACCAATCGATTGAAAGTGCGAATCAATCGGTTGTTTTGGTAAGTCAACCAACCAAAATAGTTTTCAAACTTCCTAAAAACACCTAAGTATAAAACAATCGGTTGTTTCGACAAAACAACAGGTTGTTTTTCACTTAGTTTGAAAAACACTTTAAAATTACAAGATTTGAAAACACTTAAGTTTTAGATTCAACAAAGAGTGGATTACAAGGATAAACTACCCCAGATCCTACTCTAAAACATAACAACAACTTCAAGCAACTTCAGCCTTCCATCAAACGCTAGGATTTGGATTCTTCAAAGCTTTTGATCACACTTTATTCAACAATCTCCCCCTATTTGATGCAGACAGATCCCTGGTTGTTTGCGTTGGACTTGTTTGAATCTGAAGCAGTTCCTGTATAAACAACACATATACAATCCAGTGTATCTTACAACAGCAGGTTAGATTTTCAAAGTTAGAAAGCAGTATATCAGATAAACAATCGATTGTTTGCACGAATCAATCGGTTGTTTCTGTCAGCAGAAGCAAAAAACAGTTTTGATTTCTGAGTTCCAACAGTTTAAAGCAATTTCCAGAGAAAGGCACATAAGAACCATTCAATTCTCCCCCTATTTGTCTTCACAAATAGACTGTAACAGTTATAAAACAGTTTAGGAAAGATTTTGAGAGTCAAGCATGCCTAACTCATTTCTCAAAAAGAAGAACCTTTCTTTTGGTAGAGGTTTTGTGAAAATATCAGCCAGTTGCAGTTTTGTCTCAATGAGCTTCACTTCACAGTCTCCATTGTTCACATGATCCCTTATGAAATGATGGCGGATCTCAATGTGCTTAGTTCTTGAGTGTTGAATCTGATTTTTGGTAAGATTTATTGCACTTGTGTTGTCACACATCAAAGGAACCTTGCTAATCTTCAATCCAAAATCTGCAAGTTGTTGTTTAAGCCAGAGAATTTGTGCACAGCAGCTTCCAGCAACAATGTATTCAGCCTCTGCAGTAGAGAGAGCCACACAAGCTTGCTTCTTACTATGCCATGAAATGAGACTTGAACCAAGCAGGTGGTAAGTACCACCTGTGCTTTTTCTGTCTAGCTTACACCCTGCAAAATCAGAATCTGAATAGCCAATTAAATGTATAGGAGAGTGAGAAGGATACCATAGACCAACATTTGTTGTTCCTTTGAGATATTTCAGAATCCTCTTTGCAGCTTTGAAGTGGGATTCCTTTGGATTTGCTTGATATCTTGCACAAAGACATACCACAAACATTATGTCCGGTCTACTTGCTGTGAGATAGAGCAATGAGCCAATCAAACCTCTATATTTTGTTTGATCTACTCCTTTTCTAGCAACATCTACATCCATATAACAACTTGAGGGCATAAGAGTGCTTGCTTCCTTGCAACTTTCCAGTTCAAACTTCTTGCGAATTTCTTTGCAATACTTTGATTGACATAAAAAGATGTTATCCTTTGTTTGCTTGACCAGCAATCCAAGAAAGAAAGAAAGTTCCCCATCATAGACATTTCAAACTCACCCTTCATAGCTGCCACAAATTCTTCACACAAACTATCTTGTGTAGCACCAAAGATGATGTCATCAACATAGATTTGCATAAGGATAATTTCAGAATTTGACTTCTTGATAAAGAGAGTCTTGTCAATCATTCCTCTTTCATAACCATGTGACAAAAGAAAGTTGTTAAGCCTCTCATACCACTTCCTTGGAGCTTGCTTAAGCCCATACAATGCCTTTTTCAGCTTAAAGACATGATTAGGATGTTGATGATCTTCAAAACCCGGTGGTTGATCCACATATACTTCCTCATTGATGCAGCCATTGAGAAAAGCACTCTTTACATCCATTTGAAAGAGTTTAAATCCACTCATACATGCAAAAGCCAGCAGCAACCTCACAACCTCCAATCTTGCAACAGGAGCAAAGGTTTCCCCATAGTCAATCCCCTCCTCTTGATTGTAACCTTTGGCAACTAGGCTTGCCTTGTTCCTTGTGATTATTCCAACCTCATCTAGTTTGTTCTTGAAGACCCATTTCGATCCAATGATGTTCATCTCATTTGTTTCAGGGACAAGAAACCATACCTCATTTCTAGCAAACTGATTCAGCTCTTCATGCATAGCTTCAACCCACTTTTCATCCTTGAGAGCTTCTTCAATAGACTTTGGTTCAATTTGAGAGACAAAAGCAGTGTGCCTCCAAAAGTTTGAGATAGAGCTACATGTAGAAACACCCTCCTTTATCTGCCCAATGAAGTTCTCCACTGACAGATCTCTAGGGATTCTCCATTCTTTAGGTAACTCACTCTGCTGCAGAATTTCAAACGGTTGTTTCGAGCATTCAACCGGTTGTTTTTCTGCACAGCAGTCCAGCTTCTCCAGATTGATGTCCTGCTCATCCTCTTTTGTGTTGTTCTTTGAGACTTGAATGCTTTTGCGATCAACTTCATCAAAAACCACATGAACAAATTCTTCTACAGCCATTAGTCTTTTGTTGTAGATCCTATATGCATGACTATTTAGGGAATAGCCAATAAAGATTCCATGATCAGCTTTTCATCAAATTTTCCTAGGTTTTCCTTTCCATTGTTAAGAACAAAACAGCTGCAACCAAATACTCTAAGGTGACTGATGTTTGGTTTCCTTCCATTGAAGAGTTCATAGGGTGTTTTCTTCAAGATTGGCCTTATTAGCACTCTATTCATCACATAACAAGAGGTGCTAACAACATCAAGCCAAAAATACTTGGGTAGGGAAGATTCACTTAGCATTGTTCTTGCTAGTTCCTCAAGGGATCTGTTCTTCCTTTCCACTACACCATTTTGTTGTGGAGTTCTTGGAGCAGAGAAGTTGTGCAGAATTCCCATCTTCTCACAGAATTTGCTGAATTTCTCATTTTGGAATTCCCCTCCATGATCACTTCTTATTGAGCCAATGTTGCTATTCTTTATATTTTGCAATCTTTTAGCAAGCTTCTTGAAGGCAAAGAAGGCATCACTTTTTGATTCCAAGAAGAGATTCCATGTATACTTAGAAAAGTCATCCACAATAACAAGGGCATAATAGTTGCCACCAAGGCTCATGGTTCTTGAAGGTCCAAAAAGATCCATGTGAAGTAGCCCAAGGGGTTTTAAAGAAGAAACAACATTTTTTATTTTGAAAGAGTTTTTAACTTGTATCCCCTTTTGACATGCTTCACAAATGTGGTCCTTCTCAAACTTGAGCTTGGGCAGCCCAATCACAAGATCTTTTGAGATTAATTTGTTTAAGTGATTCATGTGAATATGAGCAATTCTTCTATGCCATAGCCAAGACTCATCATGCTTAGAAAGAAGACAACCAATAGAACAAAGAAAAAAGATATCCAAGAGATAGACATTATTGATTCTCTTACCAATCAACATTACCTCTTTTGAGTTGGGAAGACAGATTTCACAGAAGTTTGTCTTAAAGATCACTTGATATCCTTTGTCACATAGTTGGCTAATGATTAGCAAGTTGTGCTTTAAACCTTCCACAAATAGAATATCATGGATGATCAAGATATCCTTGTCTCCTATAGAGCCTCTTCCAATAATTCTTCCCTTGTTGTTGTCTCCATATGTTACATGGCCTTTTTGTTTAAAGGTGATACTTACAAACTTTGATTTATCTCCAGTCATATGTTTTGAGCAGCCAATGTCCAGATACCATTGTTGCATGCTTTCCTTCAAAGTTTCCTACAAAGTAGATTTTCAAGTACAAAGATTTGGTCCCCTTATAAATGTGGGTCCAATTGGTTTACATTCATTATTTGAAACCTGACAACATTTGGGAATCCACTTCATGAAACCTCTAGGAACAACATATTTCCTTATTTTACAGAATCTGATAGAATGACCTCTTTTCATGCAATAAAAGCATGTAACAACTGGTTTTTATGGCAGTTTCGAAAGTGACTTTGAAAACTTGTCTTGCTTGTTCTGTGGATTAAAACCTAATCCTGATTTTCCAAAAACACAATTTTGAGATGCCAAGACATTCTCAAAGTTAGATTTACCTTTTGAAAGCTTATCTACAGTTCTAACAAGATAATGAACTTTCTTTTCAAGATTTTCACAATTTTCACAAATAAGAGTGTCACACTTGCAAGAAGAGTTTTGTAAAAGATTTCAAGGTTTTCAAAATCTGTTTTTGAATTTTCTAGTTCTTCTTCCAGTGTTTTGACTCTGTTTTCAAGCCAGTTGTTCATTCCCTTCAACCGGTTGTACAAGAGAGCCAATCGGTTAGCTTCTTCATGTGTTTCTTGAAAAGCTTGAAGCAATTGATTGTAATTTTCAGCATTTGAAGAAATAGAGGAACTTACACTGCTTACATCATCTTCCTTAGCAAAGGTTGAGACTTTTTCGATTTTGCCTCCTTTATCTTCTTGCTTGACTTCTTGTCTTTGCTTCCTTTAATTCAGTGATGTTTCCATGAGTAGTTTTGAGTGTGTCCCACATTTCCTTAGCAGATTTGCATTCTGATATCCTAAAAAATTCATTAGAATCCAATGCATAAGCTATTATGTTTTAGGCAATACAATCAAGCTTGGCCATCTTACATTCTTCATTGGTCCATTGGGACCAAGGTTTTTTAATAAAAGATTCATTCTTTTTAATCTTTGGAATGAAAGGGCCATTTTCAATTGCATCCCAAATTTCTTGATGAATGGATTCAACAAAGATTTTCATTACAGCCTCCCAATACTTATAATTTAAACCACAGAATAAAGGTGGTTTGTTAATTGAAGCACCTTCCTCAAAAGATAGTTTTCCAGCCATTGAAAAAGATTTTAGGATCAAACTTGAGTATTTTTCAAGTACCAAGCTCTTGATGCCAATTGTTAGAATGTATGACCTTAAACGAGAGGGGGGGGGGTGAATTGTTTAAAGGGGGTTTTCGCAAACTTTTTTAGCTAGAATGAAATTCTTTGCAAGAAACCAAATTAGGAATTCATTTTAGCCAAGAAACAAAGCTCGAAACAGTAAAGCACCAGAAAAACAATCGGTTGTTTCGTAAAAACAATCGGTTGTTTATACCAGTAAAAATAACAACAACTGAATTTAAAGAGTTTAAGGAAGAAAGAGATGCACAAACAATTTATACTGGTTCGCTCTTAAACCAAGAGCTACATCCAGTTTCCCAGAAACCACTGGGGAATCCACCTAGTAATCAAAACCAGATTACATACACACACCCCCAAAGAAGTGACCTTGATCCCCTCAAAAAACACACTTCCTTTGGCTCAGCACACACACCAAGAATGTTGATCTTGACAACCTCAAGAGCATACAACCCTTCTTGGCTTTACAACACCAGAATGTACAAAGTATTCAGAATGAATTATACTTGTTACAGAATGAACTGAAATCAATACAAATGTAATCCTATTCCACTCTCTCTTGATAAACCAAAGCTCAAAAGTGAAAACTCAAATCTTTGAAAGCACTTTGTGAAAAACTAAAATCTATTTTTTTTTTCTTGTTTTTTGTTATAAAACTTAAGCAAACTCTTTATAGCATTCATAGAATGGTCAAAACATTTAAAACAGGAGCGTATTTGGTTATAAAATCATTTAAAGCTCACTTAACTAACAAAACTGTTTCTGTTAGGATTTTCAAACAAACAATCGATTGAAAGTGCGAATCAATCGGTTGTTTTGGTTTGACAGCAAGTCAACCAACCAAAACAGTTTTCAAACTTTTCAAAAACACCTAAGTATAAAACAATCGATTGTTTTGACAAAACAACAGGTTGTTTTTCACTTAGTTTGAAAAACACTTTAAACTTACAAGATTTGAAAACACTTAAGCTTTAGATTCAACAAAGGTTGGATTACAAAGATAAACTACCCCAGATCCTACTCTAAAACACAGCAGCAACTTCAAGTAACTTCAACCTTCCATCAAACGCTAGGATTGGGATTCTTCAATGCTTTTGATCACACTTGATTCAACATTCATAACAGAACAGTAAAATGTAAAAACAACTTAGAAAAACAAAAAAGTACTTTTATTACTCCTATTTTTATTTTCTCCCCTTTTTGACATCATGAAAAGAGTTCATAGAAAGAAACCATCATTGTTGTGAAGAGGGTTGATGTGGTTGTTGTAAAGGGGGTTGTCTCAACTGATTTAGGATTTCAGTTAAAGAGCTCTATATTTGGGTAAAAAAATGTGAAGCGAGATTTTGAAGTCTTAGAGAGTGACATTCCTTCATATCTCTTAATTGTTGCCAATCAATTTCTCTTTCTTTTTGAAACATTTCTTCCATCTTTGTGAGACATTGTTGGATACATTCTCATTCAAAGTTCAAAGCTTGTTGAATCAACTATTGAACCATGTTTAGCAGAGCGTATAGAGCAATTGGAACAAAAGTAACAAAATAAGGCACCAACTCCAAATGTTGAAAAATCTCCTTAGAGACTTTCATCTGACTCCAATGAAGCATTCAAAAGATTGTCAATAACTCTTTGTTCTCATGTTCTAATAATGTCTAGATAAACTTTTCGTTGAGAAAGAGATTCTTCAGCAACTTTATGCCAACCTAGAATGAAACTGAACTGAACTTTTAGCACATCTAACTTCAAACGACATCGAACAAATGTGGCATTTGCGTCTTTCTCCAAAGTGAAAAAAGGTTGAAGCATCTATGGGTTTAGGATTTTGGTAAAGAAATGAAAGGGGTGAAGAACTTTGACAATTTTTTCTTAGGGTTAATGATAATGATAAAGGATGTTAGGTTAAACTAGGTATATATTCATGTAAGATAAAAATGGTAACATTTCAACGATAACCTTTTAAAAAAACAAAACTAATATTTTATTTCAAAAATAAATAAAAGGAAATTAAAGCATAGCGAGGGATTTCCTAAAGTGTATAATGCATATAATTTTAGACTGTTTAATAGATACGAGTCTTAGACCATCTAATGCATATAATTGCTACATTGTCTATATAAACATAAAAGAAAATTAAATCGTCTAATGCATGTATTCACTTAGCCATATATACTAAACATAAACAATAAGACCATCTATAGCAAGAAAATTTTGTTCAACCAATATATAGAAGATAAAAATACTTATCTTGAAGACGTTGTAAAACAAACTGTCTAAACTGGAATTTCTTGTTAATCTTATGTAAATGTCTCATCTTTGTCAAACCATCTCCAACATTCTTTCTAGTTTGTTCTTATATAGGTCCCACTCAATTTCTTCTTTTGTTTCTCTACCTGGGAACATAAACTCTCTTGCTATTATGAAATGTTAGCATCCATTGTCCTTTTTCCAAAATTGGAGTCTTCTGGCTTCGATTTAGAATATTTGCAACAAAAAATTATTCTTAATTTTGGCACCCATACTTGTTTGGGTCATTTCTTTTTTAGTTTTCTCCATGGTTCCTGATGACTTTTCTACGACAACTGCACCATGTTGTCAGAAGCAATAATTTGTTCCTAAATAAAAAAACATAATAAGAAAGTTGTTGGAGTTTGTTATGATTGTAATCAAGGTTATTAGACTCGAGAGTCCACGTAGACTCGTTGAAGGCCTATAAACTCGACTCGTAGACTCGTAAGAGTCTACTTTATATAAAAATTCAATAAAAAAATAAGTATTCATAATACTAGTTCTAAAATATTCAAATAAATAAGTTCATCTAACAACAACATATTAATTCTCTAACTGATAAGATAATTAAATAATTAAAACCAGCCCAAGAAGTTTCATGTTTCTATCCAATATATGTTTTATGTCCAGTAACATTTTTAATTCTAGGTGGTGGTGGCAGAATTTGAACCACTCCTGCTTCCTAACATCTTACCACTTCAATATGCTATTGCTGATAAAAAAAAATCAGTTGAATATGCTAGAACACATCCAAATAATAAAAAAAATATTTATCTTCTCAATCTAATTTCAGCCACACACTAAGTAAAAAAAATCAACCCCCAAATATCTCTCTATCATTTTCTATTTCAGATTCACCCAACCTAAAACAGAAATATCTATTCCACATTCAACCCAATCAACCCCAATCGCAAATTGCGAAATGCACAACCCCCAAACTTGTGAACCAGAGCAAACCAAGGCACAATGCGACGACAACTACAAGACGTGGGTGATGGCGAGAAGAGATGTGACGACGAGGCGGCGAGGCACAGAAACACGTAGTAATGCGATTCTTGGAGATATGAGACGACGACGCACAACCAGACGTCGACGCACAACTAGATGACGACGACACAACACAAGGCATGACGAGATGATGGAAAGGTGAGGCACATCGAGATAGTGGCAAGGCGATGCGATGATTATTAAGCCCACTGAAACACGAATGTAGTAACTCGCTCATTTGGCTCCAAATCGCGAGTTTACACCAAGTTTGACTGAGTCTAGTTCGAGTTTGCTAAAAAATGAGTCTACTCATGAGTGAATTCGTGATCCATCAGTGGACTCTTTAACTCATAAGGGTTTATGGGTTAACCCTGGACTTTGATAACCTTAATTGCAATGATTAATAAGAAAACAAGTCAAAGAGTTTGTTGCTTCAATTAGGAAAATAGGGATTGGGGTTCATCCTTCTTACTCTTTTGTATTTTGATTAACATGATAATATTTTATCCTTTGAATGATATTGATGCCTATATAAAAATCATTTGTATCAATTCCTCGCATATAAAATTATTGAGGAGTCTCCTAAATATCGATTTCTCGCCTATTTATAAAAACTTCTTATCATTAGGATCAGACATTGATAGCAATTAACATTTTAAATTTATTCCAAGCATTCAAATATGTTAAGCATTATCATTTAGGTCATAAACTTAGAAGTACTTTCCATTCAAATCGATCATGGCGAACAAGCATTACTAACAAAATGATGATACCAATCATTAATTAAAAACAACATATTATGTTTAAATATCACCTCAATACATAAGAGTTCGAACAGATTATTCCCAATCCCAAATGGTAGAATTAACCACACGTGTTGGTTGTTACAAGCAGGGAGAGTAAGAAAAGAAGATCCAGGATGTTTCTCCTTAACGGCTGCCTCCTCTAGGGTTTTCTAACACATTCTATTCTCCTAATTGGGTTCCAATCCACTCAATGGTGTTTTTCTCTCAATCACTAATGTCTAGGGTTGTGTATCAAGCCTCATATTTAACCAAGTTAGGCTGGGGCTAAGTGACTTCTCACCTAGGTGTTATTGGGCTGTATTGCACACAAAAAGGTCCAACATCACTGGAGTGATCTCGCCTAGGCGAGATAGGGCTCGCTTGGGTGAGATCCTCTAGGTTTAGTATGAGCCTTAAGTAGCCCACTTAAGAGCATTTTACTAAACGAGTTTTAACACCTCTCCAGGACAAATATTCTTACACCTTTCCATGTACAACATATTTTAGGACCTCTCTAGGAAAAATTCTTGTAGTGTCTCCAACACTATTCATTGTCTTCTTCATGATAGATGCTCGAATAGGAAAGTTCAAATACAAGCCTTTAATACTTCGTATCAGTTCTTTACACTTTGATAATTTTTTTCGCATTGTATTTTGTCATTCACAGAATCTTGAAATGGCTTTAACCATCATCACCACAAATCTCACTTTTCAACTTCATCTCTTTTTCGTTAGATGCTCGAAAAGGAAACTTTGGCTTTCAACTTTGTATGTGTCTTTATGTTCCTAAAATATTTTCAGAAACATTTATGAGTATTAGTGAGCTTAATAGTCATTATAATAAAGCATGGGTATTACTGAAACACTATCTTTTAATATCTTCAAATTATCGAGACATTCTATTATTAGATTTTTCACCGTAAATAATACTTTTCAAGTTAATACAAGATTATAACATTGAAATACAATCAAATTTTATCATGGATGTTTCTATAAAATATATTTAGAAGAACTCTTTAATATGAGAAATATGTGTGCTCTATCTTTCTTAACTTTCCAATTAAAATACTATTCATTCAAATACTTTATAGTACATACTCAATTTTATTCTTTAATGCATAACGATATTCAAAATAGTTTAATCAATATAGAAAAGTATATTTCTTCTCGAAACATTAAAGCACATAATATTTTATATTTTCATTATGCTATGTGTTACGTTTTCAAATCGAAAACTTTCCAGAATTATTTAATCAATTTATCTTATTTGAAAACTTTGTTTTATATGAATTAATTTCATCAAATAGGGTTCATACACATTTACCCAGTGATAGAAAGTTTCTAAGAATTTAAAAGTTAAGTATAAACACTCTAGGATATGATAGATGTATTAATAAGCTTTCATCGTGCTTTGTAAGCATCTGCCTTGATATAGATTTATTTGGTGCGTCTAAAATTATTGGTTTCTAAATTAATTTTTATTATTCATAAATAGTTTCTAAATTGATATCTAATTAGATATCAATGTTTTAAGTACCAATTTTGGGCGTCAATTACCCACCAATTGCTTGGTGTCCGTAAGTAATACCCACCGGTGGGACTCAAAGCCAAGTCCCTTGAGAAATGTCCATAGAAACTTTAATCATCACATCAGTAAAGTTTTGTTGTCATGTTATGATTATTATTATACTTATGCGTATGATTATCAATATTGATATAATTAATAAAATAAAAATTAATAACATTATTCATATATTTAATATCATTATTATTAATATTATTAAATATTTTTAGTATTATTAAATATTATTAATAATTTTAAATATTATTAATATTTTATTAAATATTATTAATATTAGTAAATATTATTAATATTAGTAAATATTATTAATATTAGTAAATATTATTAATATTATTAAATATTATTAATATTATTAAATATTATTAATATTATTAAATATTATTAATTTTTTAAAATATTATTATTTTTAATACATATTATTAATATTTATAAATATGAAAGATTTTAAAATTCATAAATTTACATATTTTTTCAATTTATTCATCTTCCTCTGATAATGTAAAAAACCACATTATAGTTTATCTCTTTAATTAACCACACTTGTAAATCACAATCAATTCATATAAAGAGTTCCAATTATATATGACTCTAGAAACTTATTTTGCATACACCTCAATAAATTGATTTTTAACCAATTTTCTTGATTGTTTATTCTTAGAATTGTTTTTTTTTTTTTATATATAAAACTAGTTTTGTAGTTTATTTAAATGGATCACATAAGTTTCACCGGTTTTCATTCGATGTGGTGTTAGTTTTTAATGTAATTGATATTATGAGTTTACTTCTTTTTTTTTATCAGCGTTTAGGGTTAATAGAAATAACCTGATTCATTACGAATGGAGATCAGCCTTTTCAATTTAGAGTTTTGCAGAAAGAGAAAAGCATCAAAACAATGCTTACAGATTATTTGATTTCATTTTTTTCACTTATATTCTGTTCTCAAAATCACACATTTCGCTCACTCATCACATACATTATTTCATCTCCTGTCATAAATCTTCTTTCTTTGAGGGTGTTTATAGAAAGCTTATGAATCATTTAGGGTGCTTTCAAGCCATCTTTATCCTTATAGGGACATATAACCTTTATTAAGAGTGAAAAGTGAAGGTTTTATTCCTGAAACGTTGAAATGAAAAAGGAAATACAAAGTTGTGATTATTGATACTAGTTGATCCTTGCAAAATCAAGAGACTTTTTTCCAGCATGAGCATTCCCAAAGAAATTGTTCATGTAGTCCTGGAGCACAACTTGTCTGTAACGGGCCAACCCATCTTTCTCCACCACCTCTGCCAATGGACCTATCCTTTCTGTAGCTTTTGGCATTGTAAACACTGGAACTGATACCCTGGATTCGCTGCTAGTTGTCCTCACTCGGTGTTCAGCACTCTTATACTTCCCATTGCTCAGTATCTTACATTAATTAACACAAACAAAGCACGGTATCACAAACACAAAATACTATATATATACACTGAACATGTAAAACTTTTCTAATTATGCAATCATAAACTATGTTGAATACCAACAAGTTGTTCTTTCCGAGTTATACTGAACTCTTAAAGTTTCAAGTTCCAATATGGTATTATTGGGATGCGAGACAGTGACTAGTCAAATTTTCTAACGATTAGTGAATGACATGGTTAAAGAAAATTACCAAATGGGAATAGTTAATGTAAATAATAATTTCTAATAAATTAGTACTGCAAAATTTAGTTCATCTGTATATACTAATCAGAAGTTGCTTTATAAAAACTATGAGCTACAACACTTGCAACTCCTGCAAGGTGGAATAGGTCCAGCAGTAGAGGGCATTCAATTACTTGAATACTTTTGTCAAAAGAACTCATATTGCTGGATTTTTACTTATTTGGTGTAGGCTTTTGAGCATGGTCCAAAACTAAAGTTGCAAACTTGGTGCAGTTTTAATATATCAGAAGGGTTTTATGATCAATTTTGGAGTTAGGGAGCTAGATTAGGAGGTGTGAGTTGTAAATTTTATAGTCAACCTTTAGGTTTTGTTCGTTTTGTAAGCTAAAATATGCTACTAACACTTTTTTTTTCATAACATCATTTAAATACTCAATTTCTGTCTATTTTTTACTCTATGCTGCTAGAAAGAATTATCTTCTAGTATTAAAATGGATTTTGATTATTTTTAAAATTTAATCTTCAAAAGAGAAGAGGATATAAATTTAAATACTACATCATTATGAATTATATGATGGGATTATCATTAAAAAATTATATTTGAGTTGAAATTCATTTAAAGAAAAATTATAAATTTTAACAAATTTCATATTATACAAAGGTATGGTAGTAGATTAAATAAAAATATTTCTAAATATTTTTGACTATATAAGATTTATTTTTTATTTCTATAATCATAATAGAAAATAAATTTTGAGTTTTTAAAAAGTTATTGTTGGTGTTTTTTTAATCTTATGTTGAAACTGTATTAAAATTGTTAAAAATTCAATAAATAATTAAATATTTTATCGATATTAGTATTAATGTCTAAATATTTTACCAATACATGTACTAATGTGGAATACTTAAATACTTGAAGATGCGCATAAGGACACACCAGTTAAGAAGTGTCTCCGACTTTAACCCCTTATTACTTTTAGTAGTGTTTAGAATTTAGGATAACAAACCTGTAAAGTATCACCAATATTAATAACAAGAGCTCCAGGGATTGGTGGAATTTCCAACCACTCTTCTTTGTCAGCATCATTTTGTTGGTCCACTTTGACATACAAGCCTCCAATGCCATCTTGGAGCAGCACTGTGATAGCTCCCATGTCAGAGTGACGCCCAACTCCCACTGTCAGATCTGGATTAGGGCATGCTGGATAGTAGTTCATGTTAACCATCTTCATTCCCAGAAGGCTCTCCATTTCTGAATCTTTCAGTGTAACCCCAAGCTTACCAATCAAGGCTTCCACAATGTCTCTAACCATCTTAGTTGATAACTTCAAATACTCAAGTGCAACTTCCCTAACAATACACAAACAAAATTAATTTAAACCCTTCATATTATTTATGCACTTTTTAATCAATTTCTTATAGTTTACCATAAATTTGTTGTCTCTATTTGAATTAATTAGACTTTCATCCCTAGATAAAGTGTTTAGATGAAAATTTAAAATGGAAAAATATTATTATAAGAAAATTTCACTCTAGGTCAAATTTTGTAAATAAAAACAGTAGTTAAAATGAAATATCTTACTAAAGTTAATCATTCAAGTTATTTTAAAGATTCATTAAAAAACTTCATTAATGATATGATTATGTAAAATATTTCTCATGATATTACAAAGTATAAATATAAATTAGTAGAATGGAATATGGCTGAGGCCAATACGAAGAAAAAAAGAGTAGAAGGAAGATCATACTTGCACTGATTAGGCCAATATTGAAGAGCTTCTTCTTCACTGCTAAATGTCATGCTGATATAGTCTTTCCATTCCAAGGCCTTCTCTTTCTCTGGCACAAAGCTAGTCCCATATTTGACCCTAGGGCTTGGGCTCACCCCACTGCAGTAAACAGCTTTCTTTTCTGGTGGCAAACTGAAGAATGTGTGTGCTGCATCTTTAAGTGATTCCAACAACTCCAAAGGCACACCATGATTCACCACCTGAAAGAAGCCAAGAGTCTCAGCTGCTCTAGCAATCTCATCCACCACTTTCTCATGCTCAGCTCCATTCAGCTTTGACAAGTCAATGGGTGGATCATCACATACCCCTGAATCATGCTTCCTGATTCGTTCCCTTGGAGGTTGTATGTACCTCTCTGGCACCTCTGACACACCTGAGTCTACCAAACCTTTCACACCATTGCCATCTCTCACCACAAAATCATACAATGAGTTTGAGGAGTTGAAACTTGGAGCCATGTGGCTAAGTGAAGTGTGAAGTTTCCTTATAGGCTAATTGTTTGTGCAAATCAAAGTTCAGTAGAAATTGGTACGATCTAGTGGCAGTGGCCAGTCCCTATATATACATATATTGGATCTGTTAATATGAATAAAGAAAAACTCTTTGTTGAGCAAGATTCAGGGCTTCCAAGAAAGTAAACGTATTAAAAAATCAACCATTAGGGTATAGTAATAGAGTATGTATTATGTATATAATAATAAATATCCTTCACTACTAAAATCAATTTAATGGAACTTGAATGAACTAGAAGTAGGTCGAGTTCAACGGGGAAAAATAATGAGAGGAACAAAATAATTATGACTATTTTTTACTTACAATTCGTTTTAACTTTTGTTAGTTGGATTATTCAGAACTATATTTAACCAAATTTTTTTCAGATTCAAATATTTGGCTTCAAGCTATCTTCAAACTACAAGAAAAAAAACTTGATTAAATGTAGATAATAATTACCCACCAACTTTAACTTTTTTTTTCGTATGTAAATTTAATTTATCCACTACTTTGTCCGTATTATTTTAGATAAACTGAAGTAGGCCTGAAAAAGTAATGATTTAATGTAGTTACCCACCAATAAAAGTTGGTGGGAAAAGATAAGACAAGGTTAATATAATTTAAGTGGGTAAAATTAAAAAAATGTGGGAAAAGATAAAACATAGGTAATATAATTTAAGTGATGGGTAAAATTAAAAAAATTCCACCAGAGCCCTTTTTTTTCGAAAATTTTAAAATGCCTTGGTTTCAAATATGGAAAGTGCACGGTGTGTATTGAATTGAAAATCCAAAGCATTTAAATAAAAAAACATTACCCAAATAAGAACACCTTTAAACCTCGTTCCCAAATCAATCCCAAATCCAACCTCTGCACTTCGTTCCCAAATCAAAGTTCTGAACTTCAAGTTTATTTTATTTTTTATTTTTATTAATAAAATTAATAAATAAATGTAGAATATTTTAAGGACGTTACAATCCAACTAATCTTTGAATCTTATCTTTCTATTATGTTGTATACTCAAGTTACTATCGGATTGTCGAGAAGACGACATGACCCGAATAGTTGAGAAGGTCGAATCATTCTTCTAATCCGAACACAACCCATAAACTTATAATTAACTGTAATTAAACCATAATTAATGATAAACCGTGACTAAGTCACAGTTGGATCCTTAGTTGGACCCACATGCAAGCCCACAAAAGTCGAAGCACACCCAAAAAGTATAAATATTAGAGGGGACCCCCGAACCAAAGGTAATTTTTCACTCTCAACTCACCTGCATATTGTACTCGGAGTAACTTGATCGTCAAAGTGTTTTCACAAGTATTCCCATTTGGCTTGGAGAAAGGAAGAACCAACAAGAGACAACCACACTTGAAGGCCGAGAAAACAGAAAGACAAAAACTGAAGGAGTCACTCTGTTAGAATCTCGACAAGAACAAAGTCCATCTTATATTTATAATATATATATATATATATATATATATATATATATACTATTTTGACAATATCGTCTTTTTTAGGTTAATAAGTAAAAAACATTTTGTGACGGTGATCAATCCACACTAATTGAGTGGCAGTACCAAATTATATATAAAAGATGTGAAGTTTATTAATAATGGAAGTTTGTGATGGTAACTTATCATTAATAGAAATAGTCATAAATTGTTGAAAAATAATTAGTGACATTTTATGTGACAACAGCTGAATTGTCACAAAAATATCTTTTATGGGAAGAATAGATCGTTTAAGTAAATGTGGGAAAAAAATATTAAAACTAATCTTTTTTTATCAGCAATGAATAAATGAATTAAGGGGACACTCCAGCGGTGTCTCAACCCTTATACACCCAAACGTCCAAGCTATACAAACATTGGGAACGACCAAAAATGCCTTGAACAAACTCAAGGCAGCAACATAAACATATTATTCCTGGGTCAAAAAACTAAAAAACTAGAGCAACCAAATCCAACAGGAAGCATATAACAAATTCTGTAGTTGTAAGCCTATTAGTGGCCTTATGTCTATAGCTCATATTGGTCTTTGGCCAACAATCCAGCTTCAGCGCGCCGAACCTTTGCCAGGTTGCCCAATATTGTTCACAACAGAGTACCTGTTAGTATGCAACAACTGAAATCTAAGATAGCACACATCTCATAATAGTATACACTCCCATCGATTGTTGAATCACCATAACCTGCTCCTACCTATTTACTTACCCTTCCTAGACCCTTCTATTACCAAATTGCATCAGCCTTGCATAGAATGGTTCCTATGCTAGCAGAGCTGAACTAACAACACTGTTATTGGTTTTCTAGCATAATAAACTTAAACTTAAACTGCCTAGGCAGCACCCCTACCATCCCTTCCAAACCTGCTTAGCCTCTCATAAAACCATTACTCTTCACTTCTTCTTTATTGACCATCTAGTTGACTAAATGGCAAAACTCCTACAACTTCTTAACCTACACCACAACTACCTTCACTTCATGGCAGCTATAGGCAACTATACCTCCTGAGAACCCCATCCATGTAGAGCTTTCAATCCTCCAACACTACAAGAACATGCTGCATCATACTAAGACCTATTGTGAAAGCATCCCTCTCTATGTATTTCAACTTTCATGAACTTTCCTTGGGCCTTCAAGCCACCTATAACATCAGCTGCAGAAAACCGAGGACACCAGCTCTTCATCCGATTATAAACAACACTCGCAAACATATGGACCCAAGCAAAAGCTATTCATATAGAAAATCATAACCTAGAACACCAAAGAGACAACGTAACCGTCAACTATAGCTACTTAGCACATATGAATCATCTAGAGAGCTATCTAGGCTATACCTTTAGGCCCAGTTTCTCCACTTCCAACAGAAACCCTGCTTCAGCGCTCTACTCAACACCAACTAGACCAACTTCCATTTCCAACAAATGACATAAGACTAGTGCGTAACATTCCCCTACACCTACGTCAAAAACATCTCAGAAGAAAAATTGTGCAACCTGCTTCCTACTTAAAACTTCTAATGCATATAATTGGGTTAAGAACCCAATTGATGAAGGAGTAGTTAATTGAATGCACCTTGTGCTTCATCCAGAGCCATGACTTGAGTTGAGCCTTCTGGAAAACCTCCTCCACATCAACTATCCCTTGCTAGAAAATAATCAGATTCCTTTGTTCCCAAATGCATCTAATAACATTTGCCCAGACACCTTTCTATACCAGATTTTGTTTGTTACTAGCTTAGAACAAGTAAAAGCTTTGAAAGTGCATCTTTAAATCATTTTGTTGGACAAAAGAGATACCTATTCATTTAAAGCACAAAGACCAAACTCGTTGAGCGTGTTTGCACTCCAAGAAAAGATGTTGGCATGACTCTTCCTCTAACTGACACAAAGGACAAATCGTAGAGTTCATCAACACCCATCTCTTGCTCAAGCACACTCTTGTAGGAATTCTACCCATCATCACCCTCCAAGCTTTCGTTGTTGCATTTGGGAATGCCTATGCCTTCCACAATAGTTTATACACTTCGGAATGAGGACCTCTAACATGCTTAGCTAGGCACCAATATGCGGAGTTCACGAAAAACATCCCTGGTATGTCCTTCCCCCACACTTGAGTGTCCTTGACATTCTTTTTCAAAGTGACCCTAGATAAAAGCTTGATAAGGTCTACTTCCATTGGAGACTCCCACTCAAATTTGGCACGCCTCCACCTCCACTCTGAGTTAATCCATTCACCAACCTCGCCTACTGTTTGACCCTGGTTTAAGGACAGGGAGGTACAGTCGTGGGAACATGGATTTGAGATCAACACTTCCAACCCACACCTCTTCCCAGAATTTTGCTTTGTCTCCACATCCTAGTTCCCATCCTAACTCTTCTTGAAACCACCATTTACCTCATCCCTCCTTACACATTTTAGAAAGGTCTCTCCACCACCAATATTGGAATTTGACAAGTATTTGACCGCTTTCAAGCTTCAGATTGTACTTTGAACCCAAAAGCTCCTTCCACGTTTCGTTCTCTTCAGATATACAACGCCATCTCCATTTAGCTTGGAGGGCATGATTGAACATACGTATATCCCTACAGCCCAAACCTCCCTCCTCTTTTGGTTTGCATACGTCTTTCTAGCTTACCCAGGAAATTGGCTTATTCACCTTCCCCCACCCCCACATGAACCTCCTTTGAATGTTGGTAATCCTTTTACAAACTGACTCTGGTGCTCTAAGCAGAGATAGATAGTACAAAGGTACAACAATTAAAACAGAATTAATAAGACAAATTCTCCCTGCCAAGGATAAGAACCTCCCTTTCCATACCCTGAGCCTTGATTTTAGCTTATTAAGAACAGGTTCCAAAAACTGCTTTTTCCTTGGGTTTCCTCCCATTTCAAGGCCCAAATACTTGAACGGTATCCCCATCTGAGTATAATTCAAAGTCTTAGTGAAACATGTTACTGCATTGCTTTGAACATTAATGTCTGCTAACTTTGACTTATGGAAGTTAATCTTCAAGCCTGAGGCTAGCTCAAAACCCTCAAATGGCCTTCAAAGTTAACACATTGTTGAGGGTGTCTTCACAAAGGAATAGAGTATCATCCGCAAATTGGAGAATACACATTTTTATCTCATTACATCCAATTTTGAGGTTCGTCAACAAATTGGCCTTCAAAGCTTGTCTTACTATCCCAACAAGGCCTTCTGCAACCACTAAGAAAAGAAAGGGTGCTAGGGGGTCGCGTTGCCTCAGCCCTCTTGTTGGCTTAAACTCCTCCGTAGGGCTCCCATTAACCAACACAGACACAGAAGCGGATTCCATGCATCCTCGAATCCAGGAGATCCACAAGTTGTGAAACCCCATCTTGAGCAGCATATCATATAAAAAAATTCCATCTAACCGAGTCATATGCTTTCTCGAAGTCCACCTTTAGACAAATCCTGTTTCTCCCTTTTTTTGCTGAGATCCTCCACCACTTCATTAGTCATAAGCACACTGTCTAAGATCCATCTACCCTTTAGAAAAGCTAATTGGCTTTCATCTATAACTGCGGGAAGCACCTTCTTCAATCTACCGGCCAAAACCTTTGATATGATTTTGTATAAGACTCCTACTAGTGAGATGGGTCTATACTACTCAAGCTTAAAGGGGTCCCTGACCTTAGGGATTAAAGCAATGAACGAAGCGTTACAACCTTTCGGGATAGACCTAGTCATATGAAACAGAGCCAGTGTTGCTATTATCTCATCTTTTATAAACTCCCAGCTCTTCCTGATGAAGTTGAAGTTAAAATCATCTGGTCTAGGACTCTTTGATCCTTCACACTGCCACATTGTGTCCCTTATCTCTTCCTCAGTGAACATAGCTACGAGGCTCTCATTTTCTATCGGTGTTAAAGACTTAAACTCGACTTCATGCAGCCTTACCCCTAGGTCTTTCATAGCTCTGAATCTAGCTTCGAACAACTTTTTTGCCTCTACACGGACTGTGCTTGGTTCCTCACACCATTGGTCCCCAACCTTAACACCCTTCACTTCGTTCCCGAGCCTTCTCCACCTCAAAGATGAGTGGAAGAACCTAGTACAAGAGTTCTCATTAAACCAACTTGCTCTAGCCTCTTGACAGATAAGGGATTCGAGTTTCTTATCGTTCTCTACCAGACGGCTTGCCAGCTCCATTCTTTTCAACCTTTCGCTTTCCCCTAAGCCCCCATTGCAATCTTGGCAGTCTAGATCCTCCAATTCCTGTAAAATCCTCCTCTTGGTGTTATCAAGGTTACCAAACACATCCTTGTTCCATAACTTTAGATCAAACTTGAGAAGTTTCAGTTTTTCTTTGAGTTTCGTTATTTCATTCCCCCGGACTAAGTAGGACTGTCATTTATCCTTCACCATCCTATTAAAACCCCTTTCCAAGAACCAAGCATCAATAGATCTGAAGGGTTTGGGACCCCAGTCCTTCTCCACAGACTTAACCACCAGTGCACAATGATCAGATATTTCCCTCTGTAGAACATATTGTTCACTCATGGGCAAAAGTTGTAGCCATTCTTCAATAACAACACTCTATCAATTCTACTCTTAGTCGTTCCATCAGGTTTGAACCACGTAAAATTCTTGCCTACAGAGATAAATCTAGTAGAGAATTGGAATCAATGAAGCTATTAAAGCCAATTAGCTCACTTGACTGTTCGCCCCTGCCCCTGATACCTTTCCTTTCGCTTCTACTTCTCACGGCATTAAAGTCACCACAAAAACACCATACTGGTTCTTGAGAGGCCAATTTAGCATTAGAGAGCTCCTTCCAAAGAGTCTTCTTACCACTCAAGGTGCAAGGAGAGTATGTTAGAATGGATGGCTTTAAACTAGAGGGGGGTGAATTGTATAAAGAGGGTTTTCGAAAACTTTTAAGTCAAGAATAAAATTATCTCAAGAAACAATTGATAAGGAATCCAGTTAGCCAAAACAGTAAGCAAAAATAGCAGTACCAGAAAAACAATTGGTTGTTTCGCAGAAACAATCGGTTGTTTATACCAGCAAACAAATATCAAAACTGAATTTAAAGAGATTAAGGATAGAGAGAATGCACACACATGTTTATACTGGTTCACTCTAAACCCAGAGCTACATCCAATCTTCTCAGAAACCACTGAGGAAATCCACTAAGCAATCACACCTTGATCACTTACACCACAACCAAGAAAGTGACCTTGATCCCCTCAAGACACACACTTCTCTTGGGCAACACACCAACACTAAGATTGCTGATCTTGATCCCCTCAAGAACACACCACAAATCTCAGCAAACACAGAAACGAAACTTGTTCAACAAAGTACAAGGATTACACTTGTTACAGAAGATAATCTGAAATCAATACAAGCCAAAATCCTATTCCACATACTTTGGTCAATCATCAATCACAAACTCTAAGCAATCCCAACTCTTTGAAAAACTCAAAATCTGTATTCAAAATCTTATTACTCAAATCTATTTTTCTGAATTTATTCAAAGATGTTGTTTGTTATCAAAGCATTTAAGGATTGGTCAAAGCATTTAAAGACTGGAGCATAAGCAGTTAAATCATTTAAAGCTCAGTCAAAGATAAAACAGTTTTTCTGTTATGGTACCAAAACAAACAATCGGTTGTTTCCTCGAATCAATCGGTTGTTTTGGTTTTAACAGCTCAACCATTTGAAAAACAATTTTCAATCTTTTCTAAAAACATCTAAGTATAAACAATCGGTTGTTTCAACAAAACAATCGGTTGTTTTTAACTTAGTTTGAAAAACATTTTTCTTTCAAAAAGATTGAGAATGCCTATGCTTTGGATTCAATCAAGAGGTGGATTACAATACACAATCTACCCCATATCCTAACTAAAACAGCACAGCAACAGCAAACACAGCCAAGCCTTCAACATCCTTCAAAGGGTTTGGATTCTTCAAAGCTTGAACATAAAAAACATAAAAACTGAAATCAAACACACAAATAGCATAAATCTCCCCCTATTTGTCTTCACAAATAGACAAAAAGAAGAGATAAAACAAGATAATTGTTTTGATTACATCAGAATTAAAACAGCAACAGCAGAAAGAAAGAAAATTAAAAAAAAACTGATATAACCACCAAAAACAATCGGTTGTTTCGATACATCAACCAGTTGTTTTTCTTCATTCATCATCGTTAGCAAACTGAACGTCAAAGATTTGGTTCTGGACAGCTTCGATTTGTTCATCTAGAGTCATGAAGCATGCATCCATGCTGTCAAACCTGTTGTCAATCCTCTGGAAATTGCTGACACAGAGATCATGGAGATTTCTTTGATTCTCCGCAAAGCTATCAAGCCTATTTACCATGAGTCTCTCAAAAGGAGACATGGTTTGCATCCTTTCTTCTTGATTTCCAGCACCAGCACTAGGTCCAGCATCTTGATAATCTTCAGGTGGATCTTCATGTTGAACTTGCATATCAGCATGTTCATCTTGATCAAGATCAGCAACAATACTAGATGAGGCACCAAGGTCACCATCTTTGCTAATCCATTTGCCACCTACTTTGGTAAAACCCATTTTGCTGAGTGATCCATTGTTCAACTCTTGAGTTGACTTGACCAACTCAGATGTTTCATCTTCAAGGTTCACTTCAAAATAGAGTAGAAATTTAGATACCAAAACAACATATGGATAGTGATAGTCACTTAACCTCATAGCCTTTTGCATGTGCTCTTTGATGATGTGGATCCAATTGATTTTGATCTTCTTCATGATGCAGAAGATATACACCAGATCTTCCTCAGTGAGCACTGAATGATTGCTCCCCCTTGGAGTTAGAATCCAAGTCACAATGAGGGATAGCAACCTTTCATCAAGCTTTAGACCTCCAACCGAGCATGTTCTAACTTGAGCATGTTGATTCTTCAAGCAACTCTTGTAGTATTGGATTTTGTTGAAATCCTCCACTACTCCAAGGTTTCCCTTGTTGATTCTAAGACCAGAGAACTTGAGACCAGCAACAGCAGCCCATACCTCATGGGTTATCTCCATGTCTACACCTTTTACATGAGAAATTAGATTGTTTCCCTCAAACTTGAGATTTGTGTAGAACACCCTTATAAAATGTGGGTAGATGTTTCCTTTCATCTCCGGGAACTTTCTGAGAGATTGATCTTTGAGCAGCCTCCTTACATTATCAAGCTTTTGACTTTTCAGCCAATCAAAGCACATAACCTTGGGGTTGTTTATCTTTTTGATACTTGTTTCATACCTATACCTCTCAATAAGATCATTGTCTCCAGAAAACCAGCCTTCTAGCCTTCCTCCAGACCTTACACCTCTGGTTTTGACTCTCTTTGAGGTGCGAGGAGTTGATTTCATGATGGCAGAGAAGAAAATAGAGAAAAGCTCACTTCACAGATTTTGCTAGAGATGTTGCAATTGGTTGTTCTTGAGGAAGAGATCAACTGCAACAGATTTTATAGCAGTAAAAGAATCAAATAGCATTCAATGATATGAGTGGGTACCAGATTTTCAGAGAGAGAGGATTTGACCCTGCCCTACACAGAAAACGTCATAAAAAGTTGAAAATCACATGGTCTTCACATGTGATCTTTGACTAGTCATTAAGGCTCTTGAATTTCCAAGATTTTGGAATATATTCCTTTATGACTGTTGTAACTTCTCTCTGAACGTGATCAACTTTCAACACAGGTTCTTTGACCAAGGATTCTCTCTTTAAATTGATCTGCAACGGATAGAAATTCAAAATAGAAATTAAATTGATTTCTTCACAATGCTGTCAGACTCAAAACAATCAGTTGTTTCGAAGAAACAATCGGTTGTTTTTCTGCAGCAGTTAAAATTGATTTTGAAATTTAACCATGAGCAGAAAGAGTTCAAAGCAAATGAAATTAAGAATTTTAAAGAAGATTTTTAACCATGAGAAAGAACTTTAAAACAGAAATTAAGAACAGAGAAAGGAAAGTCTTATCCTTATGTTATTTCTTCAATGAGCCATGTGCTTTATGATCAAGAACTGTTGAGGGCCTTTGGACAGATGCAGAGCATTGATTCAGCTTCAATGATGGCCTTTTTCTTCCAAGAACTTGATCACATGACTTAGTCCTTCACAATTCTTTAGAATTCCTGCACAAGCATGAGTTCAAGCAACAAGATTTGGTCCCTTCACAAATATGGGTCCAATTGATTTCTTTTTCTCATTTGAAACCTCGCACCCTTTAGGAATCCATTTCATGTAGCCTCTAGGAATAGAGAATTTTCTTATTTTGAAGAATCTAACCAAATGGCCCTTTTTCATGCAATAAAAGCATGTAACAACCGGTTGTTTCGATTTAACAATCTGTTGTTTTACTGGCTTTCTTGAAAAAAAAATTGAAAACTTATCTTGTTGGTTATGTGGATTGAAACCTAAACCAGCCTTTCCAAAAACACAGCTTTGAGATGCCAAGACATTCTCAAAGTTAGATTTCCCCTTTGAAAGCTTGTCCACAGTTTCAACAAGATAATGAACCTTTTTCTCAAGATTTTCACAATTTTCGCAAATGAGAGTGTCACACTTGCAAGAAGAATTTTTGAAATGATTTTCCAGATTTTTGAAATCATTTTTAGATTTTTCAATCTCATCTTCAAGTGATTTCACTCTCTGTTCTAGCCAGCTGTTAAGTTCTTTCAATCGGTTGTTTGAAAGAACCAATTGATTAGCTTCATAATGAGTTTCTTGAAAAGCTTCAAGCAATTCACTATAATTTTGTTCATTTAGAGAAGCACATGAACTTACCTCACTTGAGCTGCAGGATTCATCATCATTTTCAGCAACCAAACAGATGTTTGCTTTCTCATCTTCACTTGATGAAAAACTTGATGATGATACCTCATTTTCATCCCAAGCTATGTAGGCTCTCTTTGTCTTGCCTTTCTTTTCTTTGTAGCTAGGCTTTTTCTCCTTGCTCTTGTTTGGACAATCTGCCTTTATATGACCTTGCTTAGGGGTGGCAAAGCGGGCCAGCCCGCCCCGCATTGGCCCGCCCCGCGCTTGGCCCACAAAAATGCGGGTCGGGTTGGCCCGCCCCGCAAAATTATTGCAGGCTAGAATTTTCAACCTGCCTCGCATAAGAGCTAGCCCGCGATCTTTTTTTTTTAAAATTAAATATATATTTTTTTTATATTTTGTTCTTAAAAAAATTGTCAAATTAAACCTATATATTTGTTACTATCAAACCTAAATTCTTTTTCTTCCTTTTCAAACATAGTCAAACATCAAAACATTAAACATTAAGATAAATATCAAATATCACTATTCTTCCACTTCCAAAACATTAAAAATACCTAATTCCAAAACATTAAACATAAACATAAACATTAATTCAAAAACATTAAACATAAACATTATTGACGAGATTGTGTTGTGTTTCTTTCTTTGAAATTTTGTGAAAACCTAATTGTGTTGCCTTGCTGCTGCTAAGTGCCAATTTTTTTTTCTTGCGGCTTAGCGGGCCAGCCCGCCCCGCCCCGCTGCTGGCCCGCGCGGGTTGCGGGCTAATGCGGGTTAGCGGGTTGAAAAGGTCAGTCCGCCCCGCGTTTTTTATCAGCGGGTCGCGGGCTGGCCCACACGGCCCGTCCCACTTTGCCATCCCTAACCTTGCTCACCACAACCAAAACAAGTATAGTTATTGGAATTAAAATCATTGGATTTCTTGTTTCCATACCTATCTTTGTTGTTGTCCTTGTTGCGGTTTCTCTTCAAGAATTTGCTGAACTTTGACAGCAAGCTAAGGTTTTCCTCATCACTATCATCACTGGATTCTTGTTTTCCTTTGTGCTTGGATGCTTTTAAGGCTATGCTCCTTATGTGTTTGTCTTCGCTTTCTTGAACATTGGGTCTATTCATCTCTAACTCGTGTTCTCTAAGCTTACCAAACAAAGAAGCCATACTTAATGATGTTAGATCTTTAGATTCGGAAATAGCAGTTACCTTTGGTTGCCATGCTCTATCAAGACATTTCAAGATCTTGATGTTCAGCTCTTCCTGTTTAAAGGTGTTGTCAAGGCTCATGAGATGATTGATGATGTGAGTGAATCTTTTTTGCACCTCAGCAATTGTTTCACCTTTAAGCATTCTGAACATCTCATACTCTTGGATTAGAGTATGCTTCCTAGCTCTCTTTACCTCATTTGTACCTTCATGAGTGACTTCCAAGGTGTCCCACATTTCTTTTGATTATTTGCATTGAGAGACCCTGAAAAACTCATCAGAATTTAAAGCAGAGGTTATTATATTTTTGGCAATGCAATCGAATTTGGCCTTCTTGCTTTCTGAATCAGTCCATTAAGACCAAAGCTTTTCAATGACAAATCCATCTTTTTCAAACTTTGGGACAAAAGGACCATTTTCAATTGTATCCCAAATTCCTTTGTCAAGAGATTTCATAAATATTTTCATTCTTACTTTCCAAAACTGGTACTTCAAACCGTAAAACAGAGGTGGTCTGTTGATTGAAGCACCTTTCCCAAAAGGTAGTCTATCAGCCATTTTAAAAAACAGTTTTAGGATCAACTTGAATAACTTTCAAGAACCAAGCTCTTGATGCCAAATGTTAGAATGGATGGCTTTAAACTAGAGGGGGGGTGAATTGTTTAAAGAGGGTTTTCGCAAACTTTTAAGTCAAGAATGAAATTATCTCAAGAAACAATTGATAAGGAATCTAGTTAGCCAAAACAGCAAGCAAAAACAGTTGTACCAGAAAAACAATCGGTTATTTCGTAGAAACAATTGGTTGTTTATACCTGCAAACAAATATCAAAACTGAATTTAAGGAGATTAAGGATAGAGAGAATGCACACAGATGTTTATACTGGTTCACTCTAAACCCAGAACTACATCCAGTCTTCTCAGAAACCACTGAGGAAATCCACTAAGCAATCACACCTTGATCACTTACACCACAACCAAGAAAGTGACTTGATCCCCTCAAGACACACACTTCTCTTGGCCAACACACCAACACTAAGATTGCTGATCTTGATCCCCTCAAGAACACACAGCAAATCTCAGGAAACACACAAACGAAACTTGTTCAACAGAGTACAAGGATTACACTTGTTACAGAAGATAATCTGAAATCAATACAAGCTAAAATCCTATTCCTCACACTTTGATCAATCACAAACTCTAAGCAATCTCAACTCTTTGAAAAACTCAAAATCTGTATTCAAAATCTTATTACTCAAATCTGTTTTTCTGAATTTATTCAAAGATGTTGTTTGTTATCAAAGCATTTAAGGATTGGTCAAAGCATTTAAAGATTGGAGCATAAGCAGTTAAATCATTTAAAGCTCAGTCAAAGATAAAATAGTTTTTCTGTTATGGTACCAAAACAAACAATCGGTTGTTTCCTCGAATCAATCGGTTGTTTTGGTTTTAACAGCTCAACCATTTGAACAGCCAATCCTTCAACATCCTTCAAAGGATTTGGATTCTTCAAAGCTTGAACACCACTTGGTTCAACAGAGTAGACATTGACCACAACACACCTACAAGAAGATTTTAAATGTTGACCATAAACAACAATAAAACCTTTACCCATCAAGTGATATTCATAACAAAACTTCTTTATGTCACAGGGATAATAAGCTTCCACTCCCATCATTTCCTTTATTATGAATCCAACCAACTTTGTTATCTCCCCAAAGAGAGAAACATCTAGCATGTGAGATCTCTTTAGCTTTTGTTTCTTACACACACAATCTACTTCCTCACTTCCTATAATATGCCTCAAATACCTATTTTATATTCACTTCAAGCCATATAATGCTTAAGAACATTGTCTTGCACCTAAAGGAGATACATTAAGCCTCTATTTTTTTTTCTTTAAGAAAACATTCTCTCAAAACGACCTAATTAATGTTTGAGCAAGAATGTTTAAACGTTTATGATTTCATTTAAGTGATGTTTCTCAAAATAAAATATAAGAGGGAAGCACTGTGATTTTTAAAAGCTCATTTCCTTTTGAATTAATTTTATTTTGGTTGATTTCATTTTAATATAAATATAAAAAATAGGAAAGTTAGAATCTCGGGGAATTGTTTATTTAAACTAAATTAAATTTTATTTTTCAATAAAGTGTGATGTATTTTAAATTATGAAAAAATATTTATGTTATCTATTTTCTGGCCGTATAATTTGTAAAAATAATTTAATACAAGTTTATTGCAAATATTAATTAAAATATTATTAAAATTTGTGTCTTTTAAAGTTAATGTCTTGACTTGTTGTTGGTTTGAATTATATATATATATATATATATATATATAATATTTCAAAGTCATGACTAAAATAAATATAGAAAGATATACCTATAAGGACATTAATTTCGAAAATTATAATAACACTAAAAATCATTAAATAGAAATTAGTTTTTGAGACCAAAATAATTGATTATTATTTGACTAAATTAGAGACCATTTTATAAACTAAAAAAAATTATAGGTATCTAAAGTAATTTCTATTATCAATAAAAATTTATAAAATAATTTCAAAATTGGTATCTAACCATTAGTTATCAAAGTTTAGTTACCTACCACTTTGTATTCTAAATTAATATCTATTAGTCTTTTAGAAACTAATTTAGAATCTAAAACATTAATTGTTAAAATCTTGGTAGCAAGTTTAGATATCAACTTAAAACTCATTTTATAATTTTTATTAATAATAGAAACCACTTTAGATACAACTCATTTTTTAATCTCTAAATAGTATATAATTTAGTCAATATAGTGACTAATTATTTTTTGTCTCTCAATTTTGATTACTATTTAATGATTTTCTTGTAGTAATGTAAACTATCCATGAAAGAAAATATATATAGTCTTGGAATTACAATTTAGGAAAGACATTTTCTAGAAACTTTTTTCTTTGACCATCCTATCAAGAGTAAGTAAAACATACTTATACATTATTTCTACTCTCTTTTTTCAATCTAACATATTGTCATTTGATTATGCTCTTATTTCAAAGTTGAAAGTCGTAGTGTATGGATAAGATATAAAATATTTACTTTATGATTTTATATTTATGGTAATATATCAATGATTATTTATTACTCTTTTTTAGTCATTATAATCATTATTCATTACTTTTTATTCACATGTTTCATGTTTTAAATGTTAATTTTGTTGTAATGAAATAGACAAGAAAACGATCATGAATGTGGTTATTATATGATGTATTGGATGTGAAACATAATTATAGGTCATTTGACAAATTCTTGCATGGAAGTAAGTTTTGCGCAACTTTTGTATTGAAATTAAGCTTAAATATATTCAAATTTTAACTTAAGAACTTTGAAGGACATGATAAGTGCCTACCAAGTACATTTCTTTGAACAATATATGTCACAATTTATGCATATTTTTGTTGGGTCTATTAGTGTCTAAGTTCAAGAGGGGAGGGGTGAATTGAGCTTATAAAATTTTCGCAAGAACACACAATTTTTCAGTATTCCAGAGGCAAAAAGAACAGATTGTTTTTACATGAAACAGATTGATTCTTCAGAGCAGTCTTGGCACAATTTGAATTTTGTTCAATGTAAAATTGTGTTCAACAAAGAATTATAACAGAACCAGATCAGCTTAATATTGTGAGGATGAGGGATACAGCTATGCTTAGGAATCAATCAAAAGTTACACAACACAAGATTTCAGGAAGTATGATCCTTTCTTAGGTTTTAATGAATGATCAGTTTGTTCACAATTCACTTAAAACATTATATGCAGCAACCTTGTATATGATCAGAAAACTTCAACAAATCAGGAAGAAAAGTTTTCACTTAACCCAGAATTAACAGATTCAATTTAAAAAGAACAGATTTAGTTCTTGACAGAATTAAGCAAAAACCAGAAAAGAGTGCAGGGATGAGAATACAAGATACACACGTTTTTATACTGGTTCACTCATACAGAGCTACATCCAGTCTCACCTTACCCCAAGGTGGAATTCACTAAAAACAGTATCAATCACTTACAAAACCAGCAGTTCTTGAACACTACAAGAACACCACACACAATGCTGAAAAACCCTATTTCAGCACACCTTGCACTCCAAGAAACCCTATCAAGGAGTGACTAACACTTACACCTTTACAAAACAGAATAAAGGAAAGATTACACCTGAAAAGAAGATGCAAGAACTCAAAACCAGTAGTTCAATTTGCTGCAGAACTGCACCAGCACCTTCACCAAGCTCAAAGGTTTCCTAGAACAAGCACACTTGAAAATCTCTTTGGAAAACCTTTCAAAAACTCTTTCAATCCTTCTTCTCACATGGAAATTGTTTGATCTCTGTCAAAAGCGTAATTCCTCAGCACTAAATCATATGAGATAGACTTTTCTTTATATAGAAAACAGTTTCTAACTTCTTTTCAAAAAACAGTTGAAAAGCAGTTAAGAAAACAACAGATTCAGTTTTGAACTTAACAGATTTATTTTGTAAAAACTGCCAACTCAGCTTAACAGAAATAATTGTCTGAGTGGTACCTTTGAAGCCCTAACTAACTTGTGAAAAACCTTTCAACTCACCAAGGAATAAACCTGTTCTTTCTCAGTGAAACAGATTAAAGTATAACACACAGGCCAACTCAGCTTAACTGAAATAACGAACTGAGCTTTCCCTTGGTGCCTTAACAGAAATTTAGAAAAGCCTTTTAACAGAGAAGAAATAAACAGATTCTTTCTCCATAAAACAGATTTATTTGTGTACTGTTTTAAAACTGTTAAAAACATTTTAAAAAGCTTTTCGAAAGCCTTTTTAGCAGAGAAGAAATAAACAGATTCTTTCTCCATAAAACAGATTTATTTGTGTACTGTTTTAAAACTGTTAAAAACATTTCAAAAGGCTTTTCAAAAACCATTTAACCACATCATGTGCTTGATCTAGACTTGGTTAGGCATCTAGGATAGGTTACACAGCAAAAGGCAATCATACACACTTACAAGCCTAATTACAAATGAATCTAAAAACCTATTACAATCTTCAAAGCACTCAAGCCATTTTCTTCATCAAACACACATCAAGCCTTGGTAGGGAAGAAGCTTCCTCCAGCTTCAACAATCTCCCCCTGTTTGATGGAGACAAATTCCCTTTGCTTTGCACATCTTTGAAGAAAGATCATGACCAAAATTGTACAGAACTATATACACAGAAAACAGGTGTTAAAGCAGAACAAACAGATTTAGAAATGATATACCTGCAGATTTAACATCTGAATCATATCAGCAGCCACTGTGAATATCATCTGCAGAACCTGTACCAGGCTATTCTTAGGCTGTTCTGTACTAGGCTATTCTTCTCCCCCTTTGGATTCATCAAACAGAATGGGAGCACAAAATACCACAGAAACATAATAGCCATACATAACAGTTCAAATAAAACCAATAAACCATAGAGGTTCATTACAAACCACAAAACAACTAAAAACTAGTGCAGAAAAAAAACAGTACAGATTAATCCCAAATTGTTCAACAACATATAAAAGATAAAGGCTTAGAGATAGGATCACTTGTTGTTGTAATAGAGCTCAGCTAGCTACACTTGAATGCCTTCAAGTTGATCATCCAAGTGTTGAAACCTGGCATAAGTCATCTCATAATGTGCCTTCTGCTCATCTGTGAGTGTGTCCAGCCTGCTTAGCACTTGTCTTTCAAACATAGACAGAGGTTCACCTCTGTACTCAGGTGCCTCATATGCAACTATTGCATTCTGGCTAGTGGCAGCAACATCTTCATGTTCAGCAGAATGTACTGGTGATTCGTCCATGTGTTGCACACCATCAGCATTTTCTTCTTCTTCATTTCCTTGAGGAGCAGCTTCTTGCTCAGCCCTTTGTCCAGCATTCCTTCTAAAAACCCAGCCATCTTCATCCTTGTAGAATCCCATTTTCATGAGTGTGAAGTTATCTATTTCACTTGCAGCCTTAATAGAGTCATTCCTCTCATTGGTAGTGTCCACTTTAAAGTGATCAATTAGTTTTGACACAAATATTGCATAGGGAAGACGATAATCAGGTAGTCTTGCAGATTTCAGCATATGTTCAACCATAGTACTTACCCAATTTACCTTAAGCTGGTTCATGATGCAATACAGTAGTATCAAGTCTTCCTCATGAAGTACAACATGATTACTTCCTCTAGGGGTAAGCTGCCAAGCAATTATATGAGCTAAGAGTCTAGGAATTAGAGTTAGGCTACCTGCATGATACCTAGCTACTGGTTCAGTGGGATTCCTCACACAGCTTCTATAAAATTGCAATTTGTTGAATCCTTGAATTCCAGCAGTGTTTCCTTTGCTCACTTTCAGTCCTGAATATTTGATTCCACCCACACTGCTCCAGATTTCCCTAGTGATCTTCAGCTTTACTCCTTTTACATGGGAAACCAGATTTTTACCCTCTTGTTCAAGGTTGCAGTAAAACACCTTCACAAGGTCTGGATAAACATTTCCATTCATCTCCAGAAACCCTTTCAGCTTTTGATGCTTGAGCAAGTCTTTGGCTTCTATCAGATTCTCCTCTCTCAGCCATGAGAACTCAAGCAGCTTGGGTACATTGATTTGCTTCCTGCCAGTTTCATGTATGAACCTTGTCATTGCCTCTGAATCTCCAGCAAACCAGTTTTCCAGGATACCTTGGCTGCTTTGAGATTGCTCCTTGGATTTCTTCTTTCTATGTGAGGAGGATGCCATGCTTAATCTGTTCTTCCCTGCATCAACATATTACCATACAATTCTAGAAGAAACAATATTACAGATTATTATTCAAAAGCAGAAACAAAACCTGTGGTGAAGCAATGTGCACCTGGACAGCTTATAGTGCAAGTGAGATGGTGTGAGAGATGAGCTAAATTGTGCTAGGTTTATATAGGATTATTAAACCAAAATTGAAAAGCACAAATTTTAATTCAGGGCAATGTAATCAGATTTTGGAAATAATGAATTTTGAAGAAAAAATCAAATCCCACAGATATGCTACAGATTTTATTCCAATTGTGCAGCAGGTTCAGGTGTGGATTCACGTAAGAATATCTTGGAACCTGATTTTGGTACATCAAATCTATTGCATCTACACAAAATCCAATTAGTTAGGATACCCACACACTAATTTGCATGGATCTGCTGGTCAATAACCGTAAAAGCAGTCAATAATAAAGTGAGAGAGAGAAAAATAAATCTTTCTCTTTCCTAGTCATAGCTGTGATTTCTGAAACAGGGAACGAAACATGTTAAAACATAAAACAACAGATTGATATTTTCACTGCAGAGGACAATTCAAGCTAATTATACCCAATTCATTTAAAAGAAAGTGAAACCTGTCTTTAGCAAGTGGTTTAGTGAATAGATCAGCTAATTGAAATTCAGTACCAATGAATTGTATATCACATGTTCCATTAGCTATATGTTCCCTTAGAAAGTGATGTCTAATTTCAATGTGCTTAGTCCTTGAGTGCATGACAGGATTCTTAGATAGATTTATGGCACTTGTATTATCACAATTTATAGGTATGTTATTTAACAGAATTACAAAATCACTTAGTTGCTGCCTTAGCCATAAGGTTTGAGCACAACAACTTCCAGCAGCTATGTATTCTGCTTCTGCTGTGGAGAGAGCAACACAAGCTTGCTTCTTGCAATGCCAAGAGATTAGACTTGATCCAAGCATGTGACAAGTCCCACTTGTGCTCTTCCTATCAACTTTGCAACCTGCAAAATCAGAATCTGAAAAACCAATCAAATTCAGAGATACCTTGTTAGGATACCACAATCCAACATCCTTAGATCCTTGCAAATATTTCAGAATTCTCTTTGCTGCATTGTAGTGTGATTCCTTTGGATCAGATTGATATCTAGCACATAGACATACAGCAAACATAATGTCAGGCCTGCTGGCAATTAGATATAATAAAGAACCAATTAAACCCCTATATTTCGTTTGATCCACTGATTTTCCTGCAGAATCTTGATCCAACTGACAACTTGTTGAAATAGGAGTGCTGATTGCTTTGCATTGATTCATATCAAACTTCTTGAGCAGTTCCTTGCAGTATTTTTCTTGACTTATGAAAATTCCATCCTTGAGTTGCTTAACTTGTAATCCAAGGAAGAAATTCATTTCTCCTAATATTGACATCTCAAACTCACTTTTCATGGTTTTCACAAAGTCTTCACACATCTCTTCATTTGTGGATCCAAAGATAATATCATCTACATAGACTTGCACAAGTATGATATCTTCACTTTTCTTCTTTAGAAAGAGAGTTTTATCTGAATTGTCACGGCTATAACCTTGAGACAGCAGAAATTCACTTAGCCTTGCATACCATTGCCTAGGTGCTTGCTTTAATCCATATAAGGCTTTCTTAAGCATGAACACATGTTCTGGATTCTTGTGATCTTCAAACCCTGGAGGCTGAGATACAAACACCTCTTCATTGATGTAGCCATTTAGAAATGCACTCTTGACATCCATTTGAAACAGCTTGAAACCTTGTATGCTGGAAAATGCTAGAAGAAGTCTGACAGCTTCAAGACGTGCTACTGGTGCATAGGTTTCACCAAAATCAATACCTTCTTCTTGGTTATACCCTTTAGCAACCAGTCTTTCTTTATTTCTAGTGATAGCTCCATGTTCATCCATCTTGTTCCTGTACACCCACTTGGTTCCTATGATGTTCATCTCATGCTTCCTTGGAACCAAAGTCCACACTTCATTGTATTCAAATTGGTTCAGCTCTTCCTGCATTGTTGTTATCCAATTGCTGTCTTGCAGTGCTTCTTCCAGGCTTTTAGGCTCAATCTGTGACACAAAAGCTACTGCTCTGCAGAAGTTGTTGAGTGAATTTCTTGTTGAGACTCCTTTCTCAATTTTACCAATTACATTGTCAAGAGTGAGATCCCTTGGAGTCTTCCATTCTTTAGGCAGTCCTGCATTCACAGTAGATTCTTTGACAGAATTTGGATTAGTAGCATCAAGCTCACTAGATTGATTCTGTTGCATAATTGTTCTTAAATCAACCATACCAGGTTCATCCATAACAGATTTGGGCACAGAAAAATCTGTTTCATCAAACACAACATGTATAGATTCTTCAACAGCAAGCAATCTTTTGTTATATACTCTATAAGCATGACCATTTATAGCATAACCAATATGTATTCCTTCATCTGATTTAGGATCAAACTTCCCCAAATTATCTTTACCATTATTTAAAACAAAGCATTTGCAGCCAAACACCCTAAGATGACTAATGCTAGGCTTCCTACCTTTATACAATTCATAGGGAGTTTTCTTAAGAAATGGTCTAATCAATGTTCTGTTAAGCACATAAGAAGCAGTATATACAGCATCAGCCCAAAAATATTTAGGTAAACCAGATTCATTTAGCATAGTCCTAGCTAACTCTTCTAGTGATCTATTCTTTCTTTCAACAACACCATTTTGTTGAGGTGTCCTAGGAGCAGAATAACTATGTATGATCCCATGTTTTTCACAATATTTATCAAACTTTACATTTTGAAATTCTCCCCCATGATCACTACGAATCTGTTTTATCCTATTTTCATTCTCATTATGCAGAACCTTAGCAAGTTTCTTAAAGGCTTTATATGCATCATTTTTAGAAGCAAGAAACAAAGTCCGTGTATATCTTGAAAAGTCATCAACAATCACCAAAGCATAGTAATTTCCAGCTAAGCTAGCAGTCCTAGATGGTCCAAACAAATCCATATGCAAAACATCCAAAGCTTTATTTGAGGAAACCATATCTTTTGATTTAAAAGAAGTTCTAATCTGTTTTCCCTTTACACAGGCATCACACAATCTGTTATTTTGAAACTTTATGTTTGGTAAGCCAGAAACAAGTTCCTTAGATTTTAGCTTGTTCAAGTGATTTGTGTGAATGTGAGCTAGTCTCCTATGCCATAGCCATGACTCATCATTTTTAGATAGCAAACACTCATTTTCAGAACAACTCTTTATAATGTCTAGGAGATAAATGTTGTTTACCCTTTTTCCAGTGAACAGCACCTTACCAGAATTTTCATTTGAAATTGTACAAGTATTTGCTTCGAAATTAACCTTGTATCCCTTGTCACACAGCTGGCTAATGCTTAGAAGACTATGTTTTAGCCCTTCAACATATAGGACATTCTCAATAGTAGTTGATTCTTTAGTACCAACATCTCCTCTTCCAAGAATTTTTCCTCTATTGTTATCTCCATATGTGACATGCCCTTCAGCTTTGAGTTTCAGATTTATGAACTGAGTCACATCACCAGTCATGTGCTTTGAGCAGCCACTGTCTAGATACCCCTGGTTTCTCCTGCTGTTTTTCTGCAACAAAACAGATTTAGCATATATGGTACCCCTTTAGTCTAGGGTCCAGCATGATTAACACCTTTCCTTAGGAAGCCATTTGGCCAATCCTTTAGGAACAAGATATTCCCTAGCCTTACATGTTCTAGATACATGACCAGATTTCATACAATAAAAACATGTTGCAGTATGCATTGTTTTTGAATTACTGAAAGAGGAAAAACCTGTTTTGGAAGGAACAAAGAAACTTGACAGCTTTTTCACATTGCCTTTCATTTCAGGATTATATCCTAAACTATTTTTATTGAAAACAGCATTCTGTGAACCTAATAATGTTTCAAGATTTTCTCTTCCCTTAGTGAAATTTGAAAGTGTTTTTAACAAATACTCAACCTGTTTTTCCAGCTTTTTGCAATTATCACAAGTTTTAATTGATGCATGTAAACATGTCAATTCAAGACTAATTAATTCAGTTTTAGCTTTGTGCAGTTCTTCTTCAAGAGCTTTAACCTTTGGTTCAAGTACCCTATTTACTCTATTCAATCTGTTGCACATTATAGCCAACCTGTTTGCTTCATCATCTGTTTCCTTAAAGGCTAATAGCAGTTGATCATAATTTTCAGAATCAGTGGAGAAATTACTTACTGAGTCAGAGTTGGATCCCTCATCATTCATCATGAAGCAAAGATTTGCTTCTTCACTTTCAGTTGAAGAATTACTTGATGAGGATACATCATTTTCTTCCCATGAGATATATGCTCTTCTACCTTTCCCTTTGTCACTCCTCTTGCTTGCTGATTTTTCTTTACTTTGATTGTTTGGCCAATCAGCTTTTATATGACCTGGTTTACCACATCCAAAGCACGTGTAATTGGAAGAATTTGAATCAATAGGTTGTTTGGAATACCTCTTTCTCTGCTGAGTTTTGTCACGGTTTTTCTTTCTAAGAAATCTGCTGAATTTTCTGGTAAGCAGACTCACATTCTCATCATGTTCTGGATCACCTTCTTCCTCACTTGTATCATGTTCTATGGTAGTTTTCAGAGCAATTCCTTTGGCCTTCTTTTCCACTGTTTCTTGTTCTTTCAATCTTTTCAGCTCAATTTCATGTTCTATCAGCTTTCCAAAAAGTGCAGCAGTGGACATCTTGGATAAATCTCTGGATTCTGAAATTGCTGTTACCTTAGGCTGCCAGCTCCTATCAAGACATTTCAATACCTTAATGTTAAGCTCTTCCTTGTCAAAGACTTTACCAAGGCCAGTGAGGTGATTTACAATGTGTGTAAATCGTTTCTGCACATATGCAATACTTTCTTCAGATTGCATTCTGAACAACTCATACTCCTGAATTAGTGAGTGCTTCCTTGCCCGTTTCACATCATCAGTCCCTTCATGAGTCACCTCTAGTACATCCCACATCTCCTTTGCTGAGTTACATTGAGAGACTCTAAAGAACTCATCCATATTCAGTGCAGATGTGATGATATTCTTGGCTAAAGAATCATATTGGGCCTTTTTCTTCTCAGTTTCACTCCATTCAGACCAAGGCTTCTTTATTGTTTCATCTTTGACAACCTGCATAGGTATAAAAGGTCCACTGACCACTGCATCCCAGATTCCCATGTCAATAGATTCCATAAAGATCTTCATCCTGATTTTCCAGAAAGCATAGTTAACACCACCAAACATAGGAGGTCTATTAATAGATGCACCTTCAGCAAAAGGCATTTTAAACTCAGACATCATACACACACTTGAGCAAAATACAAGTCCTAGCTCTTGATACCAATTGTTGGGTCTATTAGTGTCTAAGTTCAAGAGGGGAGGGGTGAATTGAGCTTATAAAATTTTCGCAAGAACACACAATTTTTCAGTATTCCAGAGGCAAAAAGAACAGATTGTTTTTACATGAAACAGATTGATTCTTCAGAGCAGTCTTGGCACAATTTGAATTTTGTTCAATGTAAAATTGTGTTCAACAAAGAATTATAACAGAACCAGATCAGCTTAATATTGTGAGGATGAGGGATACAGCTATGCTTAGGAATCAATCAAAAGTTACACAACACAAGATTTCAGGAAGTATGATCCTTTCTTAGGTTTTAATGAATGATCAGTTTGTTCACAATTCACTTAAAACATTATATGCAGCAACCTTGTATATGATCAGAAAACTTCAACAAATCAGGAAGAAAAGTTTTCACTTAACCCAGAATTAACAGATTCAATTTAAAAAGAACAGATTTAGTTCTTGACAGAATTAAGCAAAAACCAGAAAAGAGTGCAGGGATGAGAATACAAGATACACACGTTTTTATACTGGTTCACTCATACAGAGCTACATCCAGTCTCACCTTACCCCAAGGTGGAATTCACTAAAAACAGTATCAATCACTTACAAAACCAGCAGTTCTTGAACACTACAAGAACACCACACACAATGCTGAAAAACCCTATTTCAGCACACCTTGCACTCCAAGAAACCCTATCAAGGAGTGACTAACACTTACACCTTTACAAAACAGAATAAAGGAAAGATTACACCTGAAAAGAAGATGCAAGAACTCAAAACCAGTAGTTCAATTTGCTGCAGAACTGCACCAGCACCTTCACCAAGCTCAAAGGTTTCCTAGAACAAGCACACTTGAAAATCTCTTTGGAAAACCTTTCAAAAACTCTTTCAATCCTTCTTCTCACATGGAAATTGTTTGATCTCTGTCAAAAGCGTAATTCCTCAGCACTAAATCATATGAGATAGACTTTTCTTTATATAGAAAACAGTTTCTAACTTCTTTTCAAAAAACAGTTGAAAAGCAGTTAAGAAAACAACAGATTCAGTTTTGAACTTAACAGATTTATTTTGTAAAAACTGCCAACTCAGCTTAACAGAAATAACTGTCTGAGTGGTACCTTTGAAGCCCTAACTAACTTGTGAAAAACCTTTCAACTCACCAAGGAATAAACCTGTTCTTTCTCAGTGAAACAGATTAAAGTATAACACACAGGCCAGCTCAGCTTAACTGAAATAACGAACTGAGCTTTCCCTTGGTGCCTTAACAGAAATTTAGAAAAGCCTTTTAACAGAGAAGAAATAAACAGATTCTTTCTCCATAAAACAGATTTATTTGTGTACTGTTTTAAAACTGTTAAAAACATTTTAAAAAGCTTTTCGAAAGCCTTTTTAGCAGAGAAGAAATAAACAGATTCTTTCTCCATAAAACAGATTTATTTGTGTACTGTTTTAAAACTGTTAAAAACATTTCAAAAGGCTTTTCAAAAACCATTTAACCACATCATGTGCTTGATCTAGACTTGGTTAGGCATCTAGGATAGGTTACACAGCAAAAGGCAATCATACACACTTACAAGCCTAATTACAAATGAATCTAAAAACCTATTACAATCTTCAAAGCACTCAAGCCATTTTCTTCATCAAACACACATCAAGCCTTGGTAGGGAAGAAGCTTCCTCCAGCTTCAACAATTTTTACACTGAGTTAGACATCTTCATCAATCTCACTTCTTCCTACACAACTCTCGCATCTTCCTACGTAAGGACAACATGGTAATGATGAATTCGATGACGAATGGTTCAATATTGTAATATTAGAACATGAAAAACAATGCATATTGTTAGAGAAAAAGTCCAAAATCCTATATATAATTTTGATTAAGTGTTAAAAATAACTAAATATAAATAAGGTCATGCTTATTTATAAGATGATAGCTTATTTCAACAACAAATCATGTAAGATGAAAGTATTTTGTTTGAAAAATAATAAAACACTATACAATCTCAATTTACGTCTAATAAAGTTTTTACAAATTAGATTAAATACAAATAGACTTAAGCTTACCTCGTATTACACAAAAATTAGATGAATATTCTATGTTATAGGGGATGTCTATTACTTTTGTCTACCAAGAAAATTTGTTTGCAAGCACAAATCCCATCAAATGATCTCTTGAATAAAGAGATAAAAAAAAAATTCTTCAATAATTTAATGGCATTAGCATCGACAACTATGGAAAGACTATCTACTTCATATGAATTTACACTTTAGAAAAAGTCAAGCAAAGACACACTTCCCAAGAAGATATAATTACATCTAGTTATTAGGAGGTTATGTAAGGAAAGAAAAGAACATTTAATGTTGCACGAAGTGCATTTAATACATCATTCACATTCAAACTCATTATACGAAAGAAGAACATTTAGAAGAGTTGAAGTTGCTTAACAATCAGAAAGAAATTTACATTGGTTACTTTCTTTAGAGCCTATATAAAGCAATTCAAGAAGGAGAAGAAAAAAGTTGAAGACCACATTACATTATACTAAAACTCCGCTAAAATTTCTATGCCCATCATAAAATTCATAGTGAACACAATTAATGTTCAATTAGAAAATTAGAGGAGATTGCACAAATTTTTTATACATCTACAAATGATATTTCTCTCTAGTGAGGAACTCTGTGATTTGTTGATAACCACTTAGATAATCTTCTTATCTTATCTAGGAGTGGTTATTTGGTAAAGAATAATTATTTATTAGCTAAGAGTGTCTGTTGTTCAAAGAACACTCAAATAAGTCATGAGTGACGTGGAAAAAAATACTTGGTTAAGCAATGGGTGAGTTGTGAAAGAATATTTGATCAAGCCAGAAGTGACTTGTGAAAGAATACTTGGTTAAGTCATAATTGGCTTGTGGAAAGAATATTTAAATAGAATGAACCAGGAGTGGTTGGGAGCCAAAACAATACTCAAATGATTAGTTATTGGGAAGTTACGTAAGAAAAGAAAAAGAACAGTTAATGTTGCATAGAGGGAATTTAATTCATCCTTCACATTTAAGCTCATCATACGAAATAAGGAAATTTAGAAGAATTGAAGCTACTTAACAATCATAAACGAATTTACATTGGCGACTTTCTTTAGAGCCTATATAGAGAAATTCAAGAAGGAGAAGAAATTAGAAGACCACATTGCACTGTACTGAAACTCTGCTAAAATTTCTACGCCCATCAAAATCTTCGTAGTGAACACAATTTATGTTCAATTAGCAAATTAGAGGAGATTGCACAAATTTTTTATACATCTACAGATGATATCTCTCTCTAGTGAGCAACTCTATGATTTGTTAATCTTCTTATCTTAGAAAGGATTGGTTCTTTGGTAAAGAATAAATGGTTATTAGCTAAGAGTGACTTGTAAAAAAATACTTGGTTAAGTCAGAAATGGCTTGTGGAAAAAATACTTAAATAGGGTGAGCCAAGAGTGGTTAGGAGCTAAAACAATACTCAAGGAATTAGTTAGGACTGGCTACAAATCCAATACTCACATTATACTTCCTAGGATTAGTTTGCTTAGTAAAACTCAATAAGTTAATTGAAAACTAAATGTAGTGTAGTTTGTGTCATCAGACGAATAAGTATAAAAAAAATGTGTATTTCTTTTTTCCCTTTATCTCTTCACATTACATCTTATTATTATCAATATTGACTTGGGAAGAAGAGGTATTATATATATTTTTATCGAAAAGAAGAAGAGTTATTGTGAGAATAAATCTACTTACTCTTTTTTTATCGGCAAAAAAACAAATCAATAAATAGAGGTATTTCAGGGATACTTCAACCCTAATACAGATCAACCTCAACCTAAACCAAACAACGAAACTCCTTTCTCAAACCAAACAAGAAAACAAGGAAGACAAACATAAACATGAAGCATTCCAAATACAGAAAAAACTATCTAAATTTAAAATTATCTAAATTTTCTAATAGATCTCATACAGACCAAAGACTCAAGACACCAATCGGAGTACGAAAAACTTACCCTGCGAACTTTGAAGCTTACCCATGACCAGACTTTCACTTGCACCATAGTAAAGATTTCAATGTGATTTACTCTATCACTATTGAAGATCGATTTATTCCTATGCTTCCACAGATCAGCTACCACCGCCACCCACACACAACCCAAAATCTGATTGACGCTTTTACTCATCCCACTTATCTTAAAATTTGAAAAGTGCATTTTTGGGTCGCAATGCTCCGTCGAAGCCACCCCCAACCACTCAGAACATTTAGACCAAACTAGCCAGACAACTTTGCATGTACAAAAGAGATGGGACGTAGTTTCCTCTTCCTCCCCACACAGACCACAAAAACTACTAGCCACACTAATTCCTCTTCTCACCAGATTCGCTTTAGCCAATATCTTATCCTCCAGTACCCTCCAAGCAGTGAGGAGGGCTGACGGTTGAGCCTTTAACTTCCACAGTCCCACGTACGTATCCCCCGTATCCCTCTGAGTTTCTTCCTTAAGAATTCTATAAGCAGATTTAACGGTGTACTCTTTGGTTTCATCATCTTTCCAAACCCATATATCCTCTTTCTCTGTGTTAACTCTCTTCTCTTCCAGTTGTCTCAACAACTCTTGTTCCTGTCCCCTTTCCCATTCAAACAGACGTCTTCTCCAATCTATCTTCCACTCGCACCCAAGATTTTCTTGCATCTCCCCTACTTGCCAAAGAAGAGATTCCTTATCAGAGCAGATAGAGAACAACCTTGGAAATTTTTCCTTTAACTTCACATTTTCCATCCATTTATCTTCCCAAAATCTTATCTCCCTACCATCCCCTACCTCCCATGAGCAATTATCCTCGAAGTTACCTTTCCACCCCTTAATCGCCCACACTTCCTTCAAGTCCCTCCACCACAAAGAGTCTGAACTACACTTCCTTTGATTCTTAAGGTCCCTCCATCCGCCACATTTTGAAACCAGAACTTCTTTCCACAAGCCTTTTTTCTCATAACCCAACCGCCAAATCCACTTTCCTAACAAGACAATATTGAACCATTTGATCTCTAACATTCCTAATCCACCCTCCTCCTTCGGTTTACATACATTTGTCCACGAAGCCCATGCTATTTTCCTTCCTTCTGATCGCCAACCCCACAAGAAGTTTCTTTGTAACTTCACCATATCCTTAGCCACCACAATCGACATTTTGTATAGGGACATGTAAAACAGGGGAAGAGATGACAATACCGATTTTATCAGACAAAGTCTTCCAGGCATAGAAATATACTTGCCTTTCCATCTACCAAGTTTGTTTCTCACTCTCTCCACCACCTCTTTCCAAAACTTACTTCTTTTATGACATCCTCCTACCAACATACCCAAATACTTAAACGGAGTCTCCATCAGAGCACAGTTCAGAATAGATGCACAACATTGCACCGTTTGTAAATCTCCTCCTACCCCACCAATACTGTTTTTCTCAAAATTAACCTTTAAACTAAAAGCTAATTCAAAGCAATTAAGGATAGCTTTAATAACAAACACGCTTTGCACTTTCGCTTTGCAAAAGAAAAGTGTATCGTCTGCATACTCAAGCATGTTTACCTTTATGAGCTTGCCACCAATCTCCAGGCTTTCTAGCATGTCTTTTTCCACCGCCTTCCTAACAACTTCGACCAATCCTTCTTCCACAATAAGAAAAATAAAAGGAGTCATAGGATTGCAATGTTTAAAATGCTTTAAGAAAGTAAATCATTAAAATTAAAACTACATACTTGCGTCTATTACAGTTTAACAAACACCAAAGTCAATAACTGATAATTTGTGTGAAGAAAACTATTGTGTAAATATTCATATATATTTGTGACAGTTTAAATTTTATGGAAAACAAATATGTAAGAGCATTATAAAACTTAATTCATTTTAAAAAAAAAAAAAACATTACAAGAAAAATAATATAACAATATAAAAATCCACAACAAATATTTGCAGGATCAAGTTATATTGCAAATTACTTTTTAATAAAAGTGACAAAAAGTTACCTTTTTCAAACTCTAAAACTGACTACAAGTTTGCGAATTAAAATTCTATCCTTTTTAATGACTTAAAGTCAATAGTAGTCACAAGGAATAAACATATTTGTTTGTAAACACTTTAGATTATGTCAATTTTTTTCGTTAAAAATTGTTAAAATTACATTTTTTTTTTAATTTTAGAAACTAACACTTGACAAAGTTATTAAAAATATAACATTTGAAGAATTTGAAGAAATGCATGAAGAGAGACACTACAGTAGGTGATTTCTTTAATTATTTTACATCTATGCATGGAGTTGACTTTTAATTATCTAATTAATTGTTAGATGATAGGAATGAAATTAAAGTGTTATTTAACAAAACTTATAAGCATGTAGAATGGCTTTTTCCTAGGAAGGTCAACTATTATGCAGATCAAAAGTCTTGTACAGTACTAGAAAAATACTTATTACCTGCATATTTTTTTATGAATATTTTTTTACAGAAAATTTATGCATATTTTTTCTTAAATTTTTTGGCAAGAAATTCATTTGGCTTTTCATATGAAATATATTTAGCAGGAAAAAATTGTAGAAGTGGAACTTTTTCCACATCAAATTCATGTATATTTTTTCATGTGAAATTATTTTAAAAAGATATTGTAATTATTGTGATGGAAAAGGGAAATTGTTTGAATTAAGACAAATAAAATAGGAAATAAAAGAGAACGAGTTAAAAGTTTATAAGTTTGTAAGTGATTGAAATATTAATTATTTTAACATATAAAAAAGTAAGACAAATTTATCTTTATATTTAAAAATAATTAAAAAATATATAATTTATTTATTTATATATTTTAGTCGTTGGTAATTAAAATATTATTTTTAAAATTATGTACTAAATAATTTTGAAACAAATATAAATTATCTAAAATTATTCGGATATGGAAATTTATTTGAATATTTTCAATTAAAAATAAATTTTAATATTCGTAATTTAAAAATAATAAACTTTGTGTGAAATCAAAATAAAATTTTAATCTTTATAATTATAAAAATTTGTGTGCAGAAATATGAAAATGTAGTAAATTTAACAAGTTAAAGCAAAATTATCTATAAAGTGCATGCATAACGAATTTAATTTATATAAATATAAGATTATAATTATCTTTATCATAAAATTTAATTAAAAATTAAATATAAATTATTTATTTGTACATAAAATTCATTTGAATTAAAATATGATTTTTATTACTGTCAAATATCTCAGTTAAAAAATATAAATTATCAGACATAGTTGATATATAAAAAATTGATCAATAAAAATAATTAATATTTAAATATTTATAATTATAAAAATCTAATTAAAAAATATTTATTTTTATTAAATTTAAATAGTAATAATATTTTTATGTTAATTCTTTTAATTAATATTATTCTTATTAGTATTATAATTTACTTTTTTATTATAAATAATTATTTTTATTTTTATTATTATTAATTATTATTATTGATAATATTGTGAAATACTTTTATTACATAAATTTATCTAATATTTCATATTTTTATTTTTATAAATGCTATTTTATTTTTATTATTATTATACTATATAATATAATTTATTATATATATAACTTATTATATATTATAAATTTAACATATAATTATTATATATTATTAAATATTTTTATTAGTTAAATTTATATAATATTAATTATTTTTATTTTTATTATATTATATATATAATGGATATATTTATAAACTTAACCTATAATTGATTATATATATATATATATATATATATATATATATATATAACACTACAAGAACATCATGAAATATAAACCAATTTTTAGAGACCAAAATAATTAGTTACAATAGTAACTAAATTAGAGATCATTTTAGAAACTAAAAAAAAATTGGTTTCTAAATTAGTTTCTATTATTGTTAAATAGTTTCTAAATTGGTATCTAATTAGCAACCAAAGTTTTAGAGACCAAATTTAGAAACTAAATAATTGGTAGTTAAAACCTTGGTTTCTAATTAGATATCAATTTAGAAACTAATTTAGAAACCAATTTTTTTTTTTAGATTCTAAAATGGTTTCTAATTTAGTTACTGTTGCAACTAATTATTTTGGTATCTAAAAATTGGTTTCTATTTCATAATTGTCTTGTAGTGTAACCGAAATAATATAAAAAAATTATTTATATATAAATAATTAATTTATTCAGAAAGAATTATAAAATAATATTATATAATTTATTATGTAGAAAATATAATCGGTTATTGAGTGAAAAGAGTTATATAATGATTACGTCTAATTGGTTTTTCTTTGTTTTATAATTGATTGCATTAAGCTGATTCTTTATTTTTCATTTATTATCCTTAATGTATTAACATTGTCACGTATAGAAACAAACAAAGTTCAATTTGTAACTTTAGATGTGTTTATAAGTGATTTATTTTTTCTTAAAATGTGAGTAAGATATTGTTGTGTCATAATATGCACTTTTCCTCGTTTTCATTTTATTACAGGTGAAGTAAAATGTAAGGATTAAGAAAAATAGTTTTAGAATAAAATTGGTATAATAAAAATGATATATCAATATTTTATTATTAAAATTAAAAGAGTATATAAATAGAAATTCAAGTATTCAGGTCTCATTTTAAAAGAAACATCATCTTTTATAATTGATCGCATTAAGCTGATTCTTTATTTTTCATTTATTATCCTTTAGCTTAATGTATTAACATTGTCACTTATAGAAAAAACAAAGTTAAATTTGTAATTTTAGATGTGTTTATAGAAAAAACAAAGTTAAATTTGTAATTTTAGATGTGTTTATTAGTGATTTATTTTTTCTTAACATGTGAGTCAGATATTGTTGTGTCATATGCACTTTTTCTTGTTTTCATTTTACTAGAGGTGAAGCAAACAATCTCTCCAATGTAAGGATTAAGAAAAATAGTTTTAGAGTAAAATTGGTATAATTAAAATGACATCTCAATATTTTATTATTAAAGTTAAAGAGTATATAAATAGAAATTCAAGTATTCAGGTCTCATTTTAAAAGAACCATCATCTCTCTAAAATCTCATTTTTCCTTTTCTCTGTCTTCTCTTTAAGACTCTGACCTCCTCGCTCATCAATTTGATGATCGGAGTTCGCCCCATTGGACTCCTGTCAGTAAACTCTACAAGACTGCCTGATCACAATCTTTAATAGAGTAAGTTCATTTTTGCTCTTTTCTTTGAATCAAATTTTGAACTTCTTAAGTTTGTCTCTGCATAAGGTTTTCATGTTGTTAGAATGATAGGCCTTAAACAAGAGGGGTAAATTGTTTATGAAAGATTTTCGCAAACTTTGAAGGTAGAATGAAAGACAATGGAGAATTCATCAATTAGAAAATTGTTTATCTAACTAGAAAATTGTTTTTAATATGATTGCAGGAAATTAACCTGTTGTTTTTATGAAACAATCGATTATTTTTATCAGCAGTTTATAAAAACAATGTTAAAGCAGTTTAAAGAGTGTAAGGATAGAGAGATTCACACAGAATGTTTATACTGGTTCACTCTTAACCAAGAACTACATCCAGTCCTCAGAAACCACTGAAAATTCACTATGTAATCAACCTTAGATTACAAGCTACACACATCAAGAGTGATGATCTTGAACCCCTCAAGAACACACACCACTCCTTAGCAAAAACAACACCAAGAATGTTAATCTTGATCCCTTCAAGAACACACAACACTTCTTGGCAACACAAGTACATAAATACAATTATCAAAGAAGAATGGAATAGAATACACCTTGGTAAATCACAAGATCAAAGTTTAGAATACAAGACCCAATCCTATTCCACACTTGAGCTCATCCAAAAGCACTTTGAAAACTTGAAAACTGTTTTTGATTGATCTCACTCACTTAGTTAATGTATAGGAGCGTAAAAAACATTTTTTATCTTTCAATCAAATGGTTAAAACAGTTAAAAAAATAACAAAAGCTATTGGAATCATTTAAAACAGAAAAACCACTTAACAAAATTTTGTTAAGGTTTTCAGATAAACAATCGATTGATTTATCAAAACAATCGATTGATTTTTGTTTAACAGCAAAGGCAAATACAAAGCTTTTCTGAATCGTTTTAAAATCCACTGAGTGTCAAACAACTTGTTGATTCGAAATTTCAATGTGTTGAAATTTTACTTCCTTTTAGAAAGCCCATATTTTCAAAAGGTTAAAGATTCAAATGAACTTTGATCATCCTAAGGAATGAATTAACAAGTTTCAAATAACTAGATAACACACACAGCAGCAAGGTCTTCAAGCTTTTCACTTGGATTTGGAGACATCAAAGCATCTTGTTCAAGACATGTGACCCTTTAAGCTTCAAGGTTAATCTATGTTAGCTTAGGGTTCTAGTGATAGAGTTAGATTTTTTTATCAGGACTCTGTGGTGCAGGTTAAGCTACCCTTGAGCTTTTGATAGGTTTGAAACTCTCAGTGAGCATATGCACAAGTTCAGATAAGGGAAACTAGTTTAAATTTTCAATAGAACCCTAGGCTAGAAGATATGGATGTGGGAGTGACGTGGTTATCACTTCCAATTTTTTTTTGCAGGATTGATTGTTTATGAGTAATGCAAAATATTTTTTTTATTAAAATTTGAATATGTTCATTTTGATATGGATGATTTATGGTAAATGCTTTTGTTTGAATCTGAAAAATTGATTGATTTGTATAGTTGATATAGTGTAAGTTACTTTTAAAGTGAAATGAGTTATTCAAATTGTTTTTGTTTGATTATGAATGATGAAACTAGGCATAGTTAAGGAGATATCTCTGCATAAATCACAAGTGTAATCTGTACTAAAATCAGTGAAATCCTGGGTAAAAAGTGGTTCCAACTCCACTAGTGATGGTTGGATAATAAATGGTAGTAGTCTAGAGATGTCAGCAACTTGTAGATCAACTGGGCAGCTTTATGAACAAGTACTATAGTTGCAACTGCATAATCTAGCTTATTAGACGTTGTTGTAGTATCAATACAAGTGTTTACAACATATTCTATATCATTATACAATATAGCTTCAGTTATTTCGACGCATGCCTTACACATAGAAGCATTAGAACATGAGGTACAAGTGTCATTATCAGAAAAATCAAAATCTCCTAGAAACTTAATGTAGTTTATCCTTTGTCAGTTGTCTTGTTTGGTGCATCAATACTAGAACCTATGGTATTGTTCCTGCCGGTTGACTTGATTGCCTTCGTACGTCTTACGATACTCCCACGCCCGATTCTATGTGCCTTCGTTCGTGCCTTTCTCTCGATTTAACACCTGAAATCACAAAGACAAAGGGCGCCCTAGAGGTTGTTTGCACTCTGACGCTCAAGTCAATCTTAGGGCTAGGAAACACCAAACTGTTAAGCGTAAAAGCTTTGTGTAAAATGTGTGTGTGAAGCGGCGCAAAATGAATAGTGTACCTTGTTAGGTCTATTACTACCCTTTATATAGTCTAGGGTTTCCACTGTTTCCGTTACCCAAATTAGGTTTTCTGAGGGTGTGCCCTAGCGCCGCTATTACCCACTTTTAGGGCAACCTAGTGCGTAGGACTCCCTAACTGGAGTGCGACCTCTGACGAGATGACCACCTGGGTGCCACCTCGTGCACCTGATCTCTAGGTCACCCGTCCTGGGAGCGCCCTAGCTGTTCACGTGCCATGTGTGCTGCTTCACCCTTGGAACATGACACTTGCAGGTCGTATCTTTTCCAGTGTCTTTTTACTTGTGTTACGCCTGAACGCGTCATCCACACCACATGCATGGACTCTCGTGACCTGGGCTTCTCCCTAACTGATAATTGGTGCGTAGTCTGGGATCCACCTTTCGTAGCCCAGCTCTACTGTTTGAGTCACCAAAGTCCGACCTCTCTACACTGCCGAGGACACATTAGCACATCCTGATGATCGATGTCTGACCACTCTTCGGTACCTTGGCGCACGTTCCTCGCGAGACACTTACCCATGCCGCTCGTGGACCCACCTTATGCGGCCCCATCATTACTAGTGGTCAAACGACACCCGAGGACTGGTCGGTACACAAGCCCCCCAGTCTCGAGTTGTAACTTGTTCAGCGAAGAGACTAAGTCCTCGCTCGGGCGACCTACGTTCCAACAGCTCCTCTAGGGAACTCTTTGAACTTTAGGTAGCACGCTTGCCCGTCCTAGGTAGCGGGGCTTTGCACACTAACCTGAACTGACCTCACCCTTACTCAGAGTCAGGGGAGGATTTTAACTGTAAATTGCGCTGCTCAACCTTGGCATTCTCACTCGAGGGGGAGGTGTTCTCTGCGAACCTGTCCTTTCCTCTCCCAGGACTTCTAACCCAAGGAAAAGCCTGTGACTGACCTCTTAAAAGAGGCTTTCACTGATGAACCATTTCTCTCAACCTTTAACGTTCTCACTCGAAGGGAAGGTGTCCTCTACGAGCCTACCTCCTCCGCACTCGAGATCCTCTAACGCAAGGGAATGGCATGTATCTAACCTCGTCCTCGCTCAAAGGCGAGGAAGGATTTCTCTGGTGAACCATACTTGTTCATTCTTGGTGTTCTCACTCGAGGGGGAGGTGTTCTCTACGAACCTACCCTTCCCACACTCGAGGCTTCTAACCCAAGCAAACGGTTCGCAACTGACCTCATCTTCGCTCAAAGACGATGAGGATTTAACTGGTGAACTATTTTGTTCAACCTTGGCGTTCTCACTCGAGGGGGGAGGTGTTCTTTACGAACCTACCTTTCCCACTCTCGAGACCTCTAACCCAAGTGAACAGTTCGTAACTGACCTCATCTTCGCTCAAAGGCGAGGAGGATTTAACTGGTGAACTATTTCGTTCAACCTTGGCATTCTCACTCGAGGGGGGAGGTGTTCTCTACGAACCTACATTTCCCGCTCTCAAGACCTCTAACCCAAGTGAGCAAGTTCGTAACTGCATTGAAAAATTCGAGAAAATATTTCAATCGAAATTTATTGGGTAGCCTCGTAAAAATCCCTCATAAGGGAAAAAGAGTGTCCCCTAAGAGCTGTGTACAAGGCTACTGTTCAACTGAAGTAAAACTTGAGGTTGGCCGCATTCCATGTACAAGGAATCGCACCTCCCTCCAACGTCTCAAGCATGTATGCTCCATTCCCAAGGGCCTCTGTCACTCTGAAAGAACCAGTCCACTTGGGGGATAGCTTATTCTCTAATTGATATGGGTGGGCCTTCTGCATCACCAGGTCGGCGACCTGGAACTGGCAAGGTTTCAGCTTCGAGTTGTACTTCTACTCCACCCTTCTCTTCAACGCTTCAGCTTTGATTCTTGCTTCTTCCCTGACCTCATCCAGTAGGTCCAGGTTCACCTTTCTTTCGTCATTGGACTTCCTTCTTCTCTGGCGTACAGGCCTGACCTTAGGGTCCATGGTGAGGCGGTGGCACATGAAGTCTGGGTCTATGCCCGGCATGTCTGAGGCGGACCATGCGAAGGCATCCAGATGTCGTGCTATGACCTCGGCGATCTAGTCCTGTGCAGCTTGGGCTAGCGATTTGCCAAGCTTGAACGTCCTACCCTCAATCTCCCTCTCCAGGACTTCCCCTGCTGGTCCGGGTCGCCTCTCCAGGGCGATCTCTGCTCGGGCTATCTCTGACGGGGCGACCCCTTCTTCACTTGGAGCCCTGGTGGTAACCATGAACACCCCTCTCTTCGTCTTGAGGTTGTTCTCATAAAACCTCTTGGCTTCCTTCTGATCTGACTTGACTGTAATCACCTTTCCTCCAAAATCAGGCAGCTTCATCTTCATGTGCCTTGTTGATGATACCGCCCTCAGTCTGTTCAGCGTAGGTTTACCTAGCAGTACGTTATACGTAGAGGGGGCATTAGCGATGAGGTACCTGATGTTTTCCGTACGGGACGCGGTACCGTCTGTGAAGGTGGTCCTCAGCTCCAAATGCCCACGCACCTCCACCTGGTCCCCCGCGAAACCGTACAAGCAGCCAGTATAAGGCATCAGCCGGTCGAGTGACAACTGCAGCTTGTTGAAAGTCGTCCAGAACATCACGTTGATAGCTGTCGTTTTGCTGTCAAATTAATATGATTCTAGCGTAGACTTGTCTAACACTAGAGAGATGATAATATAGTTGTGGTCAGATGACCCCAAGTCGTCTCCCAACGAATCCAATAGTAATTTCAGTGAATAGAATTCAAAACCTATCTGCAAACAATGAAAATTAGCAATCATGGTAAAGAAATAGGGGTTGTGATCGCTTAGCAAGAAAATATAAATGATGATTTGAATCAGTAAAGAATGCAGATTGACTCCCAAGTTCTTCCACCAATGAATTATTCACAGGCTCTCTAAAGATTATTCTTTTCTCAATCCTCAGCAGAGCTAAACTAGATTGAACATGCGCCAAACCTAATTCAACTGAAGCTCACCAGTAAAGCATGCGTCTACCGGTTTAATCAATACCCACTTTGTTCCATGCGTATACTCCATGGGAATGCTTATCTCCTCTCTCTTGAATCATGCGCCCAAGAAATTAATTAGAACAATACGAACTAACTAAGAAACCAAAGTTTAAGATAAGGAAGACTCTCAATCATGCGTTCAAGTACAACTTCTCACAAAAACTATTTTTCCAGGAGATTAGACAATAAAAGCAACTGCTATAGAGAATTAAAAATAGAAACTTTTATTGATCAAAACCTCAGAACTCAATGGGGAATCACAAAGGAATCAACCAAAAGGTTTAGCTTTCCATGCGGAGGCAAAAGAATTACAAATAAGAAAAGAAACTAAGAAAACCCTATGAAGCTCCTTCCTTTCTCCTTGATGCTTGTGTCCTTTTATAGGCTTTTCTGCTCCAAGGATTTTGGGAAAATATTGCAGTTTAGATTTTGTAAACAGTTCCCACTTTCCATAATTCTTTTTATTTTGCAGAAGATTTGCTTCCAATTCTGTTTCTGGAATCTTGTAGCTTTTATTTTCTCTTTCTTCTCCTCAGAATTTGTTTTTTGTTTTGATTCAAAGAAGCAACTTGGACTTTTGCATATTTGGCCCATTCACAAGGGTAGATGCTTCAGATCATTTACCCTAAAAACACAAAATTAACAATAATAATATATAAGGCCCAAATAAACCCAATTATAAGAATATTAATTAAAACAATGGATTTATTTATTATTATAGTCCAATAATCTATGATTAAGGCTATTGAGTGTGAATAAATATATGCTCATCACACGTCTATCGAGCTTCCTTGATCCTCCAGTACTCGGTGTACCTTCCTCCCATTGGTTACTACTTAGATCACCACCGAATCGTTATCATGTGGGACGACATCTTGGAGGTCGGCCTTGGTGAAGACGAGGTCGACGTCGAAGGCGTCATCTGCCTCTTTCGCTTCTACCAACATCACTGCTCGTGTACCTCTTTCGTTGAGAAGCGGTGCACCCTCCTCCTCAAAAACCTCCCAAAATGGTGTGGACTTCATCGTGCACGGGGATTTCATGCCCCTGGTCACCCCCTGTCACCACCACGTTCGCAGCACCTTGTGTTTCCTGCAAGTAATCCCTCAAGAAATCGTTCTTCACCAACTCGTCTAGTTGATGACCCAGCGCCAAACAGTTGCGTATGGGATGGCCAAACGCTTGGTGGAACTCACACCAGGCGTTCTTGTTGGGCCAGAGCTTCTTGTTGATCTTCGTGGGTATCTTCAGTCTCTCTGCTATGTTGGGGATACAGATGAGGTCCTTTAATTCTACCACGAAGTCGTGCCTTGGTGGCACACTTTCTCTTCCATGCCCCCTGGTTTGGGGCTTCCTAGGTTGGTAGGGTTGTTGCTTCGCCGGGGTCTTCTTCTTTGTCGTTACCTCATCTACCCTTAGGGGTTGAGGTCGACCTGGTGCACGTGGGCACGTAGGAACAACGCACGTGCGCTCGACGCCTTATCTCGTTGAAAGTTTTAAGGCGGTTCCTGATGAGTGATTTGCTGAAGGGCCTTGTCACGATGCCCTTTCTGAACGCGTGCACTATCATCGTTTCGTCCTTGATGTTTAGCCTCACCACCTGTACTCCAAAGTGGTTGAGGAATTCTTTCAAGGACTCCCCTGATATTGTCTGACGCCAAAGAGATTGTAAGAGACAGGTGGGGAAGCCCAATTCGCGATGTACTGTTCCCTGAACAGCTTCAACAGCTGCGCGAACAACATTACATGGCCATCAAGGAGGCTGATGAACCAATCCATCGCCGTACCCACCACAGTACTCATGAATAACTTGCATTGCACTGCGTCAGAGCCCCCGATCAACATCATCTGCGTATGGAAGGCCGTGAGGTGAGCCTCTGGGTCTTCAACATCTGTAAAGGTGGCTTTAGGCCCCACGAACGTGGCTGGTATCACGGCGTCCATGATCATCTGCGAAAATGACATTGGGAATTCCCTGGTGGTGTCGTGGCTTCTTGATCTTTCTCCTCACGTTCCCCTGCCTGATTTTGCAGATCCTTGCGCAATTCCTCATTCGATCGGCGCAGTTCTTCGTTTGTTGCCCGCGACGCAGCCAAATCAACCTGGATGCATTCTTGATCCGCTCTTGAGCCAGCCACTTGTTCTTGGAGGGCCTGCATCGTTTCCATAATCTGTTGCAAGGTAAGGCTTTGGCCCCCGTTTGGTGCAACAGATCCTTGCCTCGTATTCTTCATCTTTCTTGATCTTTCTTGTTCTTGCTGGTGGGACAGTGTTTTAGATTGTGCCCCACGGTGGGCGCCGAATGCTCATGCCGGTTGACTCGATTGCCTTCGTACGTCTCACGATACTCCCACGCTCGATTCTCTGTGCCTTCGTCCGTGCCTTTCTCTCGATCTAACACCTGAAATCACAAAGACAAAGGGCGCCCTAGAGGCTGTTTGCATTCCGACGCTCAAGTCAATCATATGGCTAGGAAACACCAAACTGTTAAGCGTAAAAGCTTTGTGTAAACTGTGTGTGTGAAGCGTCACAAAATGAATAGCGTACCCTGTTAGGTCTATTACTACCATTTATATAGTCTAGGGTTTCCACTGTTTCCGTTACCCAAATTAGATTTTCTGCGGGTGTGCCCTAGCGCCGCTATTACCCACTTTTAGGGCAACCTAGCATGTAGGACTCCCTAACTGGAGTACGACCTCTGACGGGATGACCACCTCGGTGCCACCTCGTGCACCTGATCTCTGGGGTAACCCGTCCTGGGAGTGCCCTAGCTGCTCACGTGCCATGCGTGCAGTTTCACCCTTAGAACGTGATATTTGTTGGTCATATCTTTTCCAGTGGCTCTTTACTTGTGTTACATCTTAACGCGTCATCCACACCACACGCATGGACTCTCATGACCTAGTCTTCTCCCTAACTGATAATTGGTGCGTGGTCTGGGATCCATCTCTTGTTAGAAAAGATGGCTTTAAACTAGAGGGGGGTGAATTGTTTAAATAGGGTTTTCGCAAACTTTTTAAAACTAGAATGAATTTATCTCTGGAACCAAATGATTCAGCAATTCAGTTAGCCAAAACAGCAAGCAAAAGCTGTAGTACCAGAAAAACAATCGGTTGTTTCGTAGAAACAATTGGTTGTTTATACCAGCAAACAACAAATAAACTGAATTTAAAGAGTTAGAGATAGAGAGATTGTACACAGTTGTTTATACTGGTTCACTCCAAACCAAAGCTACATCCAGTCTTCTCAGAAACCCTGAGGAAATCCACTAAGCAATCACCACTTGATCACTTACACAACAACCAAGAGAATGACCTTGAACACCTCAAGAAACACACTCTCCTTGGCCAACACTAAGATTGTTGATCTTGAACACCTCAAGAACACACAGCCAATCTCAGCAAACACATAAACGAATTGTTCAACAGAGTACAAGGATTACACTTGTTACAGAAGATAATCTGAAATCAATACAAGCATAATCCTATTCCAACACTTTGATCAATCACAAACTCTTAGCAATCTCAGCACTTTGAAAAACTCTTTTGAAAAAACTTTGTCAAGGATTCTTAATTGTCAAATCTGTTTTTCTGAATTTATTCAAAGATGTAGTTTGTTACCAAATCTTAACAAACTCTTAAATTGCATTAAAAGATTGGTCAAAGCATTTAATGACTGGAGCGTAAGCAGTTAAAACATTTAAAGCTCAGTCAACAAGAAAACAGTTTTTCTGTTATGGTCCCAAAACAAACAATCGGTTGTTTCCTCGAATCAATCGGTTGTTTTGGTACTTAACAGTTCAACCATTCAAAACAGTTTTCAATCTTTTTCTCAAAACACCTAAGTATAAACAATCGGTTGTTTCGACAAAACAATCGGTTGTTTTAACTTAGTTTGAAAACATTTTACTTTCACAAAGATTGAGAATGCTAATGCTTTAGATTTAATCACAGGATGGATTACAACATATAAACTACCCCAGAACAAAGCTTAAACCAGCACAGCAACATCAAGCAAAGCAGAGGCTTCAACATCCTTCAAAGGATTTGGATTCTTCAAAACATGAACACCACTTGGTTCAACACCTCTTGTGGCCCAGCTCTGTTGTTCGAGTCACCGAAGTCTGACCTCTCTACACTGTCGAGGACACATCAACACATCCTGGTGATCGAAGTCTGACCACTCTTCGGTACCTTGGCGCACGTGCCTAACGAGACACTTACCCATGTCACTCGTGGGACACACCTTACGCGGCCTCATCATTACTAGTGGTCAAACGACGCCCGAGGACTGGTCGGTACAGGTACCATCATTACAATTTGCACAATCAGTGATTATAAATTTATTTGCTTCTGCACAAATCTTACATATAGAGGAATCAGAACATAAATTACATCTCTAAACATTAGTGGAATCAGAAAAATTCAAATCCTGTAAGACTTCAAGCAAATTGTTATCAACATATTCAGAAAGTATATCAATATGGAAAACAAAAGGGCTTCAACGGGCTATTCTAAAGCGTCTAATATGTCAAACTTCACTAGAAAGTCAGCAAATTCCATGGTCAGTGTGCCAACATGTACATCAATCTTGGTTTGGAATTTTTTTAAGAAAAATTTTTCCCAAGATGATGGTGGCTACACACCAGTGTGTGAATTTCCTCCTTACATGTCTAGTATGTAAAACTTTGTAGGAAAATTAAGTTATCAACTTGCACTAGCACATCTTCCATAAGTCTTGCAAGATGGATTGTATTCCCATTGGCCAATTGGATCACAACACTTATAGTTTTAAAGGGGCCAAGAGACAAAGAAATGAAAACAGATAAAAGCATAGCATCGATGGACGCTCGTAAGTTATACCATTTATTGCCTATGGTGCAGGGAATATTGAATGTTCCTAGGTCTTTGCACTTTTCAGGAGTTTCAGCCACATGCTTCTCAATAAGTGCATAAACATTTCTCCCCATGTTAATTCTTTCATTTCCCTTTATACGCCTTCTATGTGTGCACATATCCTTTAAAAGTTTGGAGTATTTTAGAATTTATGTAATGACATCAAATAGAGGTATATTGACCTCTATTTTTCTAAAAGCCTCCAAAATCTCTTTATCAGCCTCTTCCAATTTCTTATTCTTTTGTACAACTCTCTATGGAAAATGAACAGGGATAGACGATTATTCAGTATTAGTAGATAGTTGAGCTATGGTACTAGAAGGTCTATAAAAACTAGAGTTTTAAAAGGTCTATAATAACTCTTTCTGGGAACAGTAGAGAGATTTGTTTAGTAATTCTAGAATTTGGACTACTCTGAGGGGTAGACGATCTTATGGGAACTTCTGAAGCCCTATCAAATTGTCTTATCAGATCATCTAGTATTGCCTCAAACTATCGTTTTTGCTTAGATTGACTTTTTTTATAAAGTGTATGCATTTTTGCTTGATTTCAAAGTAATAACACTCGCATTCTTTGGATTTATTATAGTATAAGCTTGAACCTTATTTGACCCTTGAGATTGCAATTGGTTTAGGTCAGTGGTGATCTGACCAATTTGGTTTTCCAAGGTATGAATGGTGGCTTTTGTCCTCTGCTGAAATTTCAGGGTATTCATATTCAGTTGTTTAATTAACTCCTCTAGAGAAGGCTCACTCTTAAAAGGTACAACAAATGGTGGTGGTGGTTGAGACTTCTGATGTTGGTGGTTGTAAAGGTTGGTAAGACGGTACAATAGTATGAGGTTGACATGGAATATAAGGTTACTACTTTTGTTGTTGTTGTTATTTTCCACATCTCAGATTGGGGTGATTTCTCCAACCTAGGTCTCTCTCCACTATGTTAAGGGTAGTCCTAAAGGGTAATCACATTGAGTCTTGCATATAATAGAGTAGATTTGGCTTCACTTACACAAAGATAGATTTCCTAAAGAAAGGAAGTCCAAACTCAAACCTCCTTCCAAGTCCTCAAGAGGATCAATGATAATGCATATAGGTTAGACTTGTTTGATGAATATGAAGTGAATGTCACATTTAATGTGAGGGATCTCATTCCTTTTTCAAGTGGTAGAAATGATGAAGTGAACACTACATATTTTAGGATGAATTTTCTCAAGAGAGATGGGATCATGGAAGATTTCTAGCCAAGGGACTAACCACTAGGGCAATGACAAGGAGGATACAAGAATATTAGGTCTCAACTGACGTCAGTATGCCCAAGATGCTATCAACATGGGCCAACCCTAGCACATGACATATTGCATAGAGTAGTATAGGATATTCAAGCCTTGTAATTGGGCCAAATAGTGTAATATATTTGGATCTTGTATTTAGGCTAACTAATGTAGGACTTTGGGCTTGTATTTAGGCCTTCTATAAAGTAGGGTTAGAATATGATTATGTAACCTAACAAGGGTTTCAATTGGACTCATTTGAGCTCAAGAGAAACCCTAGGCTAGTTCTAGATGGAGAGAGGGGAATGCTTCTCATATTTTGATCACATGCTCAAATGTGGAAAGCACGAGTAGACAAGTAACATCTAATTCACTTTATGCACCTAAAATTTTGGGAATTCAAATTTGAATTTCCTTATTTTCTCTTCCCTTGTTGGTTGACCATGAACATTATGAATAGGATCCTCCATCCTTTTTGTAAATTTCACTTTTTAATAATTAGAGTTATAAAGCACAAATTGCACATCAACTTGTTCTTGAGTCTCCATAGGATAGTTTTCTTGAATTCCACTACTCATAGCCTTCTTCCTTGAGAGTTGCCATGCTTCTCTCTTAGAAACCTCTCCTAATCCACTTCAAACAATGAATTTTCTCTTACTCTATCCATACATTCCACAACCATCCAAAACTTCCTCCTCCATTGAAGATGCAAGACCTAGGAGATTAAACCTCACATAAAATGCCCAATACAGTATATAAAAAGATTAATTGGGTTCATCTAAACCTTGCATATTTTCCCTTACCTAAAATTCACCAATTTTTTGTCCAAATGGAACCATACTTCAAAATTTTCCTTATCTACCTGGGTGTGATGTGAGTGGTACACTGATAAGCGTCAAATTACCATAAATTTCATATCAAATTAAGAATGCATAATAAAAGGATGCATGGAAAAACATCATTAAAGCATGCATTTTCCCTCAAAATGTGTTTGACTCAAAGGAGAAGAGAAAAGAATAATTTGATGGAAACTTGCAGAAAAGGGATGAAAACAACAAACAAAAAAAAAGGATCCAAAAATTGACCAATTTGCTCAATGCAGGAGAAAAAGGTTAAGTGGATTGACTACAAAAAGCAAGAATTGAAAAACTTTCAGAACGTTGAGTGCCAAAAGCATGCAATGAGCAGATTAAGGTCATAAATGGGTCAAGATTTAAAGAATTATGAAGGTTGAGCGAATCCAGAGAGGTTGGGCGAAAAGAGTCCTTCAAGACGAAGAAAGCCCAAATTCGCTTGGAGAGACTTAGAGCCAACCTGAGCCAAAAAGGTTGTAGATACAATTGATTTTAGAAGGGGGAGTTGAATGGAGCCTAAACTCAATTCATTTTTTATCAACTCAGAAAAAAAAACACAGATTAAAAAAGATGAGGGATAGAAAAAAGTATGTACATATATTTATACTAGTTGACCCCAAAATGTAAAAATTCATGTTGTCCTAGAAATTTTTAAATGATTCCACATATCACATTTTCACAAGACATCATAATTTTAAGGAAAAATGCTCACTTTGATCTAACAATCTCATCTAAAATAAACAAAATTTAACATTCTGAGTGTGAAAATATGAAAATTCTGGAATATACCCATTTAGTAAAATATCATAACTAAATTTTTTTTTTTAAAAATAATTTTTCTAATGAACTCATTTGTCATATACTCTTCTTTTAAGTATATTTAAAATAAAAATACTCCATGTAGTATTCACAACAGTATGTTCACAAATTTAAAATCCACATGCACTAAAATATGGAAAATAAATCAATGGCCAACAACCACCAAACTTCAAAAATACACAACTCCAAAACTTACAAACTTAAAGTACGACCTCGAACTTTAAGTTAACAAAGTTAAACTCATTTTCAATACTTCACCCAAATACTCATTTTAGTGTCTTGTTAATTTCTTTAAGATTCTTGGTGTTTTTCTAAGTCCATGGGTGTCCCAAGTATTAGGTCCAAGTTATGATTCCTTCTGAGAATGCTTCCAAACTCCAGTCAAGGTTACACATCTTAAGTCTTATCAAATTTTTATTTGGGGAAGTGCTCTAGAAACAACCCAAACGCAAGTTTAAAATTAAAAAAAAAAATGGACAGCATATACCATTGAAAAATGGGGTTTCGAAAGCATTAAAAGAATGGTAGAAAACAAGGTAACAAATAACTTCCCTTTCTCATGAAATCGAGAACAAAGGTGCAACATCCAAAAATTTCAATGAAATTTTATTTAAAACAAAAATAAGAGCAGAATAAGAACTTATCATAAATATAAAGAGGGTTTTTCTTCTTCAACTATATAAATTTTTCAAGTGTCCAAAATACCTTTGAAATTTTGATTTGGTTTTTGGCGGTGGTGGGTTGTAGTGGAGGTGGAGGCGAGGCTGAGCTCTGGCAAGATGCATTGGAGGTTGTGGTTGTGATTGGAAGGTTGGGTTATGTTATTGAGATAAGAATGGGTAATTGAATATGGATTTGGGATGAAATGACAAAGGTAGTGGTTTCTGGAAATCGAATTTTGGAAAGACCTTCCCAAATAAGCAATATGGATGCATTTGTGTGTATTTTGTTGTTATCATTCTAGAAATGTTGTTCCACATGTGGCTCTGTAGGTGCTTCCACATGCACATCTTCATATTAAACATTTTCTTCATCCAAATCACCTTCCACAATATTCTAGGCTCACCGTGTTGTCTTCTTCTAACAAATGTAGTTGGTCTTACCTGGTTTGGCTTACAACTTCTAGCCATTTTACTTTACATGTATATGAATAACATCTTATAAGTTAATTGAAAAGACAAAAAAAACTTTTTGAATTAGACATTCTGGAACAACTTTTGGAAATAGCCTTTTTGGAATATGCTTGCAGAAAACCAATTCCAGAATCATATCGAAAAGGCTATTGTGGAAAGTTGTTCCATAATGCCTAATGTGGAAAGGTCTTATGGAAAAAAAATTGAAATGCAATATGGCAGTACTTTCAACTAAACCTACGGATACCAAAATCTAGAAAATTTTTTCACATCATAATCTGGAAGAAAAAACACACATCACATTTCTTCTCGCCACGAACTGCATTTGTGAATACACTGAAGAACCACCAAAAAGTAGCTGCAAATGCATCGATGAACCATCAACAACACTCGGGACTTGAACAAAGCACTTCAAACGCCCTAAAATTACACCCCACAACGGTTGGAATAATGTTCTTCAACACATAGAGGAAAACAACAAAATCGTAAGACTTTTTAAAAACTTATGCAGGTATTTTTGTCATTTTACCTCTGTGATATAGTGCAGGTTGCAAAATGATATGGAGTAGGAAGCAAAAGCCTATAAAGGAATGTGTGCTGTGGGAAAGGAAGAGAGTTTAGGACGAGAGCCGAAGCTCCTCATAATTTGAGCATTTTCTTCTTGCACCTTCATAGGTTCTTCATGCACCTCCATAATTGTTTAAATTTCAAAACTACCCTTCTGCAAATATTTTTAGGTTAGGAGAGTTGTTTGTAGACTTTCCAGATTACTCAATCAAGAATATAATCTATTTTTTTATTGAATTTTGGATTGTACAATCCAGAATATAAAGTTATATTTCAAATTGTACAATCTAGAAGGTCTTTCCAAATTCCAAAATACCTTTCAGATTGTACAATTCAAAATGTAAATTTATATTTCAGATTGTACAATCTGGAAGACATTTGTGCATCAAGTGATATATTCTAGATTATTAAATCCAAAAGGACTTTCCAATTAGAAATACCTTTTAGATTTTATAATATGGAATATGTATTTTTTTAAAGAAACACATTCTGAATTATAGAATCTGAAAGGCGCTCCCATATCTGGAATACCTTCTATATTCTATAATTTGAAATGTGTTTATAAAATGAAAATGAGTCTTAATTATGTAATCCGGAGTGTTTCCAAATCACTCATTTTGGAATAAAAACTGCAAGGCCAAAAGCAATTCAAAACGAACTTTTTCAAGGTAGAAGCAACAAAGTTCTTCTATGCAGGTTGAACCTCCCGTAATAGGTTGTGCAAATGCTCCAAAATTGTCTAAACCACAACAAAAACCACCAAAAATTGTCAAGGAACGTGAAGGGGTGGTTGGTGTGCCACTGGTGCTCAAGGGTACGAAGAAGGTGAAGGGAGTAGAGTTACTTATTTATTTCATTAAAGGTAAAATTGTATTTTCGTCTAAATGGAGATGTAGGAAGAAACGCCTCATACTTTAGTTGGTCTAACAATAAAGGATGAAAACGATTTGGTCTTAGTCTTCAAGTATGAAGAATGGGGCTCCAAGTTAGTCTCTTGGTGTAGAAAGAGGGAAGAGAACAACTTTCTAAAGAGGGTTGCTTCTTCCTGCACCTCCATACATTCCTGTGACACCCCATAGGTTTTTGTATTCCAAAAATACTCTTTTGTAAAAAAGTTAAAAGATATGAAATTTATGGTATGGTATAATCTATATTTTGGATTACATAATCTTTAAAATTCTTTTCTAAATTCATGATTAGCTTCCAAATTACATAATCCATAAGCATTTTCCATAACTGATATTAGCTTCCATTACATCCAAATCCTTTTAGGAATCTGAGATTTGCTTATGGATTATGTAATCTAAAATATATTTTAAAAATATATTTCAAATTACATAATCCACAAGCTAATATCGAATTCACAAAAGACTTCCGAATTATATAATCAAGAATATCATTTTTAAATAAATATACTCTGAATTACATGATCTAGAAGCTATTTTTAGATTTCATATTAGCTTCCAAATTCTACAAACTCATAGTACACTTTTAAATCCAAAAATATATTCTGAATTATGTAATCTAGAATGTATTTAAAAAAAAACACTGAAATCAGTGACAAACTAATGTAAAATTGAGTAGAGGTGTTTGGGAGTGTTATAGTAAAATAAAATGAGAAAAGGAAGAAAGTGAAAAATGTGTGAAATTTTAAGATTAATTTATTTTTTGTTGAAGGAAAAAAAAAAGTTATTTTCACATTTAATATGGGAGTGTCATAAGAACTTATAGAAGCACAGGTGAAGAAGCAACCTACAAAGAGAGGTGGGAGAGAGGGAAGTTTCTACTATGTGAGGAAAGAATGAGGGGAGAACTCTTCCTTGACCTAAGGTAAATGGGCTAGTCAATGTAAGGTTAAAAGGTACTACAATGATTTTTCTTGTCATGCAATCAAATTTAGAAATAAAACACCTAATTTTGACTCTACTCTAACGTAATTCAATTATGCACAAACTCTAAATTAAGTGTCTTACTTAGTGTTTATTAAATTATTTCGATTAAATCAAATGTTGGAAAATATCTAGACTCCAATTGATTGTCAATTTAACCGTAGATCTTAATTCGCTTAAATCAAAATATTAGTTTAAACTAATTAAAATGTTATATACATGTATAAGACAAGTGTAAGACTCTTTAATGCATTTTAGAGTAATGATTTAAACAGTTGAACAAAGTTAACTTTTTAATCATCCGATCCTTATTTAATTTAAAGTAAAAAAAAAAATAAGATAGGCCAATAATAACCATAATTTCACCAATTTCACTATTAGTATAAAAAAAATTATCAATTTTTTTACCATCGTCATTATTATTGTTAATATTAATATCATCACTAAAACTACTAGAATGATCCCTACCATATTAATATCATTGTAATTAACACCATCCTCATCATAACAAGTATTATATTATCTTCATCACTATTTATATCGTCAATGTCAATATCATTTATATGCATTTATTATCGTCATCGTTACTACTATAATGATCACTTCCATATTAATTATTACATCGTTATAGCTTTTTAGTATTTAGTCTATTTTGTGGTACACGTCAAAAACCACGGAATAAGATCACTTATATAAGAATGATATGAATGAACACCTCGTTCATAGATTTTACAATAAATCAAAATACATTGAATATATAAAACAAAAAACAATTAATATACCATGATTCTTGTAATTAGGATAAAAACTAGTTTAAGATTTGGTAAAAAAAGTAATGGATAAAATATTCTAAATTAATTGTTAATAAAAAATACATTTCTAATGTCTAATTTTATTCATATAAAACGTCAAGTAATGAAACACCTAGATAAATTAGATGCAACACAAACCATCTAAAATTAATTCCATTTTAGATGCAACACCAATCATCTAAAATTATGTAGAGCAACATTCCAACATGATTTAATTGATTGAAAGTCAATATAAATATGCACTGTATATCTTGTGAAATGGATACGGATTATTCTTGAAAGGAGTTTTTGTTTAATACCGTATCCGAACACGCCAATATAATTCATCAGCCACTTTATAAATGTCAAGAACTTAAAAAACCAGTTTGTAAAATTCATTGCTCGTAATTCCAAAACATAACAATTTAATTTTACTTTCAGTTTACGTGATGTGGGTCATTTAAACTCATTACCAATATTTGATCTAATTCAACAAGAATTGGAACAACAATCGACACAGTTGGGTGTTATCCGAATAAACCAATATAAATTATTCTTCACCTTTAAATGTCAAATCATTTTTAAAGGCAGATTGTAAAAAATTCATGCTGGTAGTAATCCCAAAACATGACCCAGGACAATGTCCTTTTTATTTTATTTTTGGTGTACACGATGTAATAATTTAGCCTCACATTATAAAAATCAGAAAAGCCAAAATCTGAACCTACGTCACTAGCAATAATAACCTAATTCAACATGAATTGAGACTCAACATACAGAATATTGCTGTTCAATTTTGAGCTCCCACCAACGCCATGTGCTCTATAAGGTCCAACACGCGGTTGCTGCAACCAAAACCATTCCAAAAACATCAATTAAATGGTACGCATGAACAGAAATTTATAATATTAAGATTGACCAACGAGTCAATGCTATTTAGTCTACATATGCAAAATGCAAGCATACCTGTAACCCCATTCGTTATCATACCAAGAAACCAGCTTAACAAAGGAAGAACTAAGTGCAATGCCAGCCTTGGCATCAAAGATACTTGACCTGAGCAAGGGAATTAATTTTTAATTGCATAAGCCTTTCTATTAACAAATAATATATTCAGAGTAGCAGAGAAAGAAATGAAGGATTGAAAGTTCAATTTTCTCTTGTGCAAAAACTACAATTGCTCAAAACCAAACAGGGATCTCGTGTTCTATGGTCTCACTTTCCAACCAGAAAGGTTAAAAAAACAACGTCTGCCTTCAAAGGTAACATAGCAAATACAAATGTACCTTGAATCACCAACGAAGTCATTAGAGACAACATCCTCGTCTGTGTACCCAAGGATTCCTTTCAGTGGTCCCTCAGAGGCATACCTTCGTATTTTTAAAAAGCAAAGTCATAGAAATCAACCAAAAGGTTAGTACAAAACAGTAGAGGGTATAAAAGGTGGAGCAAAAATAGCAACAGACATACTTTATTGCTGATTTAACATCTTCATAAGAAGCATTCTTCTTAAGCCTGCAAGTCAAGTCCACCACAGAAACATTGGGAGTCGGTACACGGAATGCCATCCCAGTGAGTTTTCCATTTAACTCAGGAAGAACTTTCCCAACAGCCTGTGATTTCATAAAACAAACCCGGATTTACATACCTATAATGAAAATAGTAAACTTAAAAATGTGTCCATCCATCTTACCTTCGCAGCACCTGTTGAACTTGGAATTATATTTTGGCTTGCCCCTCTTCCCCCTCGCCAATCCTTCATAGAAGGGCCATCTACAGTCTTCTGTGTTGCTGGGTGAAGAAAGAATTGGATGTTACCAATGCTTCATATAAAGGAACTGTTTGACCATAAGAAAACTAGAGGCTACAATTAGCAGGTTTGTAAAGATACCTGTTGTCGCATGTACAGTTGTCATTAAACCTTCAACTATTCCAAACTCTTCATGAACCACCTGATAATAATTTATGTAAGTTACATACTTATATGCAAGTTTCCCATGGGACAGAGGAAGGGGTGAACATGTTAAATCTTTATATGGACTAAATTGTTTCTAACGCAGTGACCCAATATTGTACGCCTGAGTTTTTACAAAGAATCTGTAGATAGTTATGTTGTTAGCCTAAGAAATACAAGGGTTTCTGTTAATGTGCCTGTAGATAGTTATGTCACATGTACTATTGATTAGGCCCACTGATGATGGCCTTATGTTAGCATATCAGTTGTAGTATATAAATAATAGGAGTTAATAAGGATTTCATTTCATCTAGAGAATTTTCAGAGAACTGGGGCCTTCAGGCACTAGGAGGTGCATACGCTCAAAGTTCCACAAGTTGCACACCACTGAGGGGAGGAGAAACACCATATTCTAACAAAACAAGATACCAGGTTTCTATCAACCAGTTGAATAACACAGTGCCCCATTATTATACACCCGTGGGTTTTTACAAAGTATCTGTATGTTGTTAGCCTAAGAAAAACAAAGTTTTATGTTAATGTGCCTGAAATTGATTAGGCCCATTGAGGATGGCTTTATGTTAGCATATCAGTAGTTGTATATAAATAAGGAGTTAATAAGGATTTCATCTTGAGAATTTTCAGAGAATTGGGGCCTTAGGCACTAGGAGGTGCATACACGATAAGTTCCACAAGTTGAGCACAGCATTGAGGGGAGGTTTCAATCAACCAGCCGAATAAGTTCTAGATTCAGAAAGATCAACAATAACTTCTAGATTCAGATAGATCAATAATAACATCAGAAGATATTTAATTAAAGGGAGAAACATAGCATTATTAGTTGAAGAATAGATAAAAGAATATTGCATGTCTTGGGACACACCCTAGAAAGCAAATATCAGCCCACCACGAACGACCATACAGATTCAAATATATCAGTATTAACTCCATTGAGTTCAAAATAAATTGTAGAAGACTGGATCTATTTCAGTAGAAAAGATATAATTGAAGACAACATGACAGTATAAGTTGAAGGATATATAAAAATATATGGCTAAAAGACTGGATCTATTTCAGCAGAAAATATCCAGACACACAAAAGGATGTGTCACAGAATGACTCGGGTTTTTTGGGCCTATATTATTTTCCTTGCTCTTTAAGAGGAGAGCTGCCATTAAACCTTTAAGATACGTTTAACATCGTCAAACTACATAAAGACATATTCTAATTACAAAGAAATCCTTCAGTTCAATAAAGCTTGCAAAGCATGAGCAATCACACCTTGGCAAGAGGAGCAAGACAATTTGTTGTACAGCTTGCATTAGAAACAATGTCCATTTCTGGGTGGTATGTCTTCTCATTCACTCCTACCACAAACATTGGAGCATCAGCAGATGGAGCTGATATTATTACTTTCTTGGCACCAGCCTACAGTGTAAAAATCAAATTAAAATTTGATGCTGGAGGGTAAGACAATGAAGAAGAGAAGGATGAAAGAAACACAAGACTTAGTACACACAAGTATTTGAGTACCTTCAAATGTGATGAAGCTTTTTCCAGAGTTGTGAAAACTCCCGATGACTCGATGACATAATCAGCCCCAAAATCACTCCATTGGATCTCCGCAGGATCTCTGAAATACAGAAACAAAATTTGTTCATGGCAATCTATTTAGTACTCTTTACACCTACACTAATATCGCAAACCAGTAACAAGTTAGTAACATTCACTTTAATTGTCAGATCTCAACTCATGATACCTTTTGTTCACAACTTTAACCTGCTTTCCATTAATTTCCAAAGTAGAGTCATCCAAAATTTTAATGGTCCCCTTGAATGGACCATGAGTAGAATCGTATTTAAACATGTAAGCCTACAAGAAAAAAATATAGATAAAGAAAAATGTAAGGATGAAATAATGAAGAGAGAATAAAGCAATTATAAATAAAAAACAAAAGCAACAATAATAAATGAATAAAAAAGATAATGCAACAATAAAATAATTGAAAAAAAAATTACATGCAACAACAAATAAATAAAATAAAAGATAAATATATTGAAAAAGTGGAATACAAGCGTGCAACAATACATCACCTATTTCTCAAATGTTTTAGAACATCAATTGTCATTGTATGTACTGAACAGCATGATTACTACTACAGAGTAAACTACTACCTTTAATCCAGAAAAATGCAGGCACAAATATTTAAAAGGATTTTGTAATTGTTTTAACTCAATCTCTATGCTTACTTATATTTAAAAGGAGTTTTTCTATATTATCATAAGAAATTGGGTGTTGAACAAACAGATAAAGTCCTCTTAGTTTGGACCAAAACAATAAAGCCCCTTAATTTACGGTTCCATTTGGAATTGAATCATACAGAGAAAAATTAAATGAGGAAAGGAAATACTAAGATAGAGCATGAATTTTTATTTTTTTTTGAGATATGTTTTCAAACAGATCAAAGATTGGATTCTCCCAAGATTAGACAAGGCTTCATGACAAAATAATAAAATACTCTAAATAAATCTCAAGCTATGTAAAATAACAAAAGGCAAGGAAACAACATGGACCATAGTTGAAGAACATCCTAATTGAATCACCATAACAGATACAAGACAAATTATGTCACTAAAAATTGGGAAAATAGAAGGCATCCAAGATTAGAGCATTATACTGACAAGTTTGCTTCATATTATTTTGAAGAAAAGTAATCATTTGTCTCTGTCAGCTTCTCGTGGGAATTAGAAATATAGGGTAGTATCTCCTAATTTTATTCCTCACCAAACATGCTATAATGTAAATCTCATTTTTAAACGTACTGATAAAACAACAAAAAGAGTTTTCAGATAGATATGTGTATCTCCATATACATACATAAAAACACACACAAGAAAATACATATTTAATATAGTCTCTAGATCTATAACCAGTATAACAGTACATACCATATATTTTGCATCAACAAAAGGATCATTAATTGCAACAACATCAATATCATCTCGTGAAGTAGCTACACGTAGCACCAACCTTCCAATTCTACCAAAACCTGCACATTTCAGCATAAGTACATGTATGTTATCTATAAACAAAAAAGAAACATTCCATGAATACGTGTTATACATTTTAAAACAAAGCTTTCATCTCCTACATAACTACATTTTAGGTGACACTTTCTAACAACGGTTCTTTCAGGCTCCAGCAACTGATATGCAGGTTCCTAAGACCAAATTATAAAATGTATAGAAGAACCAATAGTGTTCTACTTTTTTCATTTATAAAATGAGGATTCACAAAAATGTCATTTAAAATCTCTCAGGTTAAAGTATACGAAATCCAGTAAATATTAGGCCAAATTTGATTATCTTCATCAAACATTACCAATTTCATCTAAAGCAATTTAGACAGCTCAAGACATCTGTTTTATGAAAGCATTTACATGTCACAGTCATAAGCATCGGCAGTCACTTTGAATATAAAAAGGTTGAAGATTTCTTACGAGCTATCCTAAATAAAACAATGATAAAATGAAAAGATAGTATGGAAGGAAAATCTTAAAATAATTCATCATCTATGACGAATTATGTATTCAATGAAAAATTGGAAGTTCATAATAAAATTAAATGCAGCAAGTAGATTCAATAAACTACTAAGGGAAATCTCGTAACAAGAAAGTTACCATTTATTCCAACTCTAGTCTTCCCAGTGCTCCTTGATTCTAAACAGACCAAACCAACCACAAGTCAGAATCAAGAAATTGCATGCAGATCACACTAATATAAAATACAATGGTAGTACTATTCTTACGCTGGGTGGGGAGAGGGATTTCTGTCGCTGTGGATTTAATAGGCTGGATCCCCCGAGCAGTGTAGTTTCTGTGTAAACACCAACAAGTCAGAACCACAAATAATTAATTCACCAACTATTGAAGGAACCGGAATATGAAAGAAAAGAGGAGCTCAAGGTAAAAAAGTTTGAGCAACTCAACTGTAAGACTAATGAGTCACATTGAATTGAATTACCAAATATACTGCTCTCTAATCCCATAGATTTTACATTACAAGTCGAGGCGTTGCTAAATACCTGAATCGTACAGCATACATATAGATACATTAGCAAAACACTACATCCAAGAAAACATCAATACAATAACAATGAAACGTCAGAAAATTAAGCATGTAAAACTTTTTATTGACAATCGAAACTTTTCTTAACCATCCAAAATTGACAATCGAAAATTTTTCCTTAAAGTCTCTCACAGATTCTCCTTTCTTCAGAAAACGCTACAGAGTGTTCGCACCTACCCCGTTTTCTGAGCAGGAAAAGAAAAACAGGTTCCCACCAAATCCAAACTTTGAAAACTAAACATGACTATAATCAATACAATACGAATAAATAAATAAATAAACAAACAAAAAAGTGAAAGCCTAAATTATTAAATTGCGGTATCGTTGCAAACCTTAATATTGCCAAAAAATTTAAGTAATTTGCCATCACTACAATCCAAAAACCTAGACGTTACAGCTTGAAATATCAAAAGCCGATCGTACAAAACCTTGAACAGCTAAATTTTCCATTCGATTTTTCAAGTGAACGCAAGAAAAAAATGAATATGAAAAAACTGAAAAGCTTTAAACAATCAATAAAAAAAAGTGTTGGTTCTCTGAATAACCAAATAGAGCTAAACTCATCAACCAAACAAACAAAACAAATTACACCGCAGGAACCGAAACGCATCACATCATAGTCCATTTCAGTTACAGTATTCTATGATACTTAATAACCAAATGCAGGAAAAAGCTGAAAATGAAAGCAAAAATCGAAGAACGAGGAGAGAATCGGCGACGCGGGAAGAGACCTTGAAACGATCGCAGGAGGAAGGCGCAACAAACGCGGATCTGAGGAAAGATGAAGCGGCCATTGGAGAAGGCGAAGAGAGCAAAAACCAAACCCTAGAAAACGGAAGAGTGGTTTTTGCCAGCAAAGAAGAATAAGAACGACGAAGAGTGCGAATACGGCACTGTTTTTCTCGTTTTCTTTTATTTTATTCGCACCACCCTAGCGGAGCTTCTTATGGAATGCTGCCAATTACTCTTTCTCTCTCAAGTTTCAACGTCAATGTATCACGCCCTTTTTGAAAACGGAGTGAGTAATCACGTGCGGGAGAGTCTACAACTAATAATAAAGTAAAGTAGTGCGGAAGATTCGGGGAAAAAAAATTCGGGTGAAGGGAACAATATACGAGAGGTATCTGACTCAATTTTTCATCTTTATTTTGTTTTTTTTTTTTTTATTTTATATTTTTTCGGTTTTTATTATTATTTTTCTGTAATTTTTATTTTTATTTATTTTTTATTTTTATTGTTGTTGTTTTTATTTTTTATATTTTATATTTTTTTCTTACACATTAAGTGTAGTACTTGCATTAGTTTATTTTTTTTAGGATTTTGCATTTAGGTAGACACTTCAATATTATCGGTGTCCACTACTAATTAATATTAATTAACTTTAATTTTTTTATAATTATATCATGTATTTTTTACTTGAAATTAACATTATTACATCATTAATAATAATAAAAATAAATATTAATTTATATTTATAGATTCAACTTTTATGTTGTAGGGTTTAATTTTTTATTTTCTTCATTCTTAAAAAAAATAAGCTAAACATTTTTAATTTATTACTTTTTATTTTTATTTTGTAAAAACTCAATTCTTTATTCATTAATAACTATTTTCAACATTAAAAATATTTATTTTTTAATGCATTCAAAATTAAAATTATTAATTTATTAAATTTTTTTTTACTTTTGAAATGGTGCTAGATTAAGAAATAAAGTTAGATGGGAAATAAAGTAAATAGTGTTATATGAGAAAATGAGTTAGAGATATCTCTAATTTATATTATCATTTTCACATCCAAACATATAAAACAATATATATTGTTCCCACCTTTAGTCTATAGATAACATAGTTAGAATAATCATCCCATTTGAGGTATTGTTCATTTTGAAGTTTGGTAGTTTGGTGGTTCTTAACTATTTTTATGTATTTGAGGATTAAAGGAAGAAGATGTATATAAATTGTCCTTAGTCTCAACTTCTAAGTGATGTGAGACTATATTGCGTGTATCGGAACAAGCCCCTAGTAGAGGCTAAGAGCTTGTTGAGATAACATCATCAGGGATAATCCCCTTCGGAGTTCAAAGTTCTATCATGGTTTTGTCCTTAAAAGGAGTCTCAGATGGTTAAAGGAGGAAGGTGTATATAAATTATCCTTAGTCTCAACTCCTAAGCGATATGATACTATATTGGATGTACTAGAACAAGCCTTCTGTAGAGGGCTAAGGGAACTAGGGTTTGTCTTTGGTTGTAACCACTTTTCCATTCCCTTGGGGAACAAGAGTTTATCATTGGAACCTCGTTTCGTCCCCACAAAGGATACCAATATTTCGACCTCAAGTCCGTAGATAGCATCACTAGGGTCAATCACCCCATCCGATGTATTGCCCACTTTAGAGTTTGGTGCTCCTTCACATTTCGTTCTTAAAAAACACATCAATGGATTAATGAAGGAATATGTATATAAATAAGCGATGTGAAATTATTGAGTATATCAAAACATCTTGCAAAATCGATTGTTTTTCATAATTCATATTCTTTTGAATGAAACATCTTCATATTTTATACTTTGTTATGAGTTATGCTTAGTAAAAACTATAGAGTTATTAAACTTTAGTCACATAGTAGTAGTCTTTTTCTAGGTGTCCCTTCATAGAGTTTGAAAAGTCTTAATTTAGTATTTTATGTTTTCTAAAAGGTTCATTTAGTTAATTTATGATTTTTAAAAATGCCTTTTCATTTATTAGCATTAAAATTATTAAAAAATATTATTAATTTTAATTTAATTTATTTATAATACAATTTATAATATACGCATAATGACAATTTATAAAAAAATGACGTTAATTTTAACCTGTGAAATAGTTATATTGTTGTTTTTTAAAAGTTAAGGGACTTAATTAAATATTGAAAAAGTTAAATTATTGCATTTTAAAAATTGATAGACTTAATTAAACCATAGAGGAAGGAAATTAAAAAAATAAATAAGTAATTGGATAAAAAATTATTAAACCTAATCTTACAAATAAGTCATTCAAATTTGTTAACTTAATTAATTTTTTTTATTAAAGCAACATTTTAAAAACATAAAATATCATATTGAAAATTTAAAACTTAATATATGAAAACATAAAGGATTAAAAATACTATTTATCCGTAAAATATTTAAAATTAATTGCATTAACTTTAAAACATAAAAATTATCAGTAAGAAAAATTAGAACTCCAATTTCTACGTACTGACAGTTTAAATAGATTTTACACTATTAATTATTCAAAATCTATTTTAATAATATTTTTAAAATAAAATATTTATTATACTTAATTAGTAAACAAGTTAGTAATCAAGTTATAAAAAAAATTTATATACTCATTGCGTATAATTTTTTTTTAGTTTAATGACTCGTATAACTATAATATAATTTTATCTTAATTAGTCTTTATATTTAAAAATAATTTATTTTTAACTTTATATATATATATATATATATATATATATATATTTATATATGTATAGATTGGGATCGAGTGAATCCATGTCACATGGTATCGAAGGCTGCTTGACCGCATAAAAATAATACATCAAGATTAAATATAATGTATCAAGAATAAGAAGAAACAATTGATGATTAGCAATTGTTCAGTAGGTAATAGGTATTATCTAGGTTTTATACAAAAATATATATATATATATATATTAAAATAAATTATGAAAATTAATGATAATTTTTATTTTATCATATATTATTTTTATTTTTTGATAAAAAAAATAATTGTAACTGATTAAAAAATTCAATAATTAAGATAATGATTTAAAAATTAATAAAGCTTATCCTTACAAATAAATTTCAAAATCTGTCAACATATTTTTAATTAAGTATCATCTTGAATTAATAGCCAAAATATTGACCTATGTCTAAGAAATATAAAAGCAAGATTTAAGTTATTAATTTATCTTTATATTCTAAAAAAAAAGACAAAGATTGAATACTTTCAAAAATAAAAAAATAAAAACTCAATAAAAGAACTTGAAAACCAAAATCACATTATAATTGCAATTTTTACTTAAAAAATGAGAATCTAAATAAAGAATCATTGAAGGATATAAAAAAAATAGTTATATATATAATTTTAGGGTTGTAATAGTTTTTATCCTAATGTCATAAAATATTTAAGAACATATTTATTGGTACATGTTTTTATAAAGATATAATATTTAAACATCTTGCACTAGAGGCAAAAAAAAATACTTTCATTATAAAACTCTCAAGATCTCCCAACTAATAAAAAAATATTATATTTCAAATTATCTTTTGTTATAACAAAATTATTATTGACAAATTTACTTGACTTAGAGTGAGGCCTACTATTAGACCAAAAATTGAATTATATTTTATATTGTACATTATATGAAATGAAGGCCCCAACAAAAAATTAGTGTAAAATATCAAAATAAGATTTTGCAATAAAGACATTCTAAATTAATTTTCAACAATAAAGTTAATAAATTTTGTTATTAATAATCTAGAATTTGGATAAAAAGTTGTTTTATAGTGAATAAATGAAAAATATTAAAAAATATATTATTTTAATTTTTCTTAATAATAAATGAACTTAAACTATCTGCTATTTTTATAAAATATAAATATAAATTATTATTATTATTATTATTATTATGTGGGTATATACACACATATATATATATATATATATATAACTTCCAATAAATTACACATAAATTAAATTTAAAATTTTAAAAACATTATATGAGAAATTCAAAAAAATAGTTTTTGTATAAATTTAAAGAAACATATTATAATTTATTTTCTTAAAAATATTTTAGAAAAATATATCTAAATAATATCTTACATATGAATATGCCCACCTTTAGGATGGTCGAAGGTGTGTAAGGGTTTCTAAAAGATGGTGAGATGGGTTCTGATAAGTGAGAATAAAAGTAGAAGAGATTGAGATGGGTAGGTTTTGTGTTGCAACATAGAATGATAAGGAACAACACATGCTCCCTTTCCTAACACCAAGAGTCACCAACCAAATTTGAGAATAAAATATGGTACGATGATGGCGGTGGCTTGGTTTGGTGTGCTGAGAAAAAAATGAGGATGGATACAAATAAAATACATGTGTTGAATTGACCTTAGTTTGGTACAGATGTTTGAATGGGACACCCACACATGTGACTTTAACTAATGTTGAGATGTCCGCAAAAGGGATCAAGGAATGGAATATGCTTCCAACATCGAAAGAGGCAAATGCCTAATATAATTTGATTATATGGTTAGTGTTAGTGGAGTTAGAAAATCACATATCGATGATTAAAGATAAAAACAATTTCACAAAATACACGTGATTAGTGGTGATATCAATCGGTGATGATGTGAATTTTTTTTTTTAAAAAAAATTGGATATTACAATTATTAAAATGTTGAAGTAAAAGTTCGGTATTCAACTTTCAAAGATTTCATAAGTTAGACTTCAAAGTCCACTTAACAATTAAATGTACTTAGATTTCTAATATCTAAAATTGAAAACTTCTTGAATATTAATACCTTTTGTTCATCATCCATAACTCGTACCCAAAGATTTCATTGTTAGTTTTTAGTGGATTTTTTTTCTCAATTACATTTTATTCTTTAAGAAATTAAGAAATTTGAGTCCTCTTCCATACTAACAAAGTAATGATAATATTGCTTTTGATATTTGAATCTTTGAGTGAATGTTTAAGAATGAATTTAAATTACTAAATACACATTTTTCTAAACTAACTTTATACTTTTTTGTAATTAACTCATGCTTTTCCCACCTGATAAATTTGAGACAATTACTTCAATCCAATCAATTTAAACCTGTGTCTAATCATGGAGGCAAAATGATCAAAATGTCTTCTGTAAATTTTAGATAGTTAGGAGTGAAGGATCAAATCAAAATATATTTTGAATTTGAATTTCTGGAATGCTTTTGTAGATTCTGAAATTTCTTTTCCAAAATATGTTTCAAAATTTATTTTCTAGAATGTGATGTGAGTTTCTATTTACACTTCCTGATATTACTAATACAGCCCCTTTTATAATTAGATTTCCAAGGTATATTTTGCACTCTCCATTTTTCTGCTATATATTAAAAAAAATGTTCTAGTGTCAAATTTTTATCAACTATTTTCATACCTAAAACACTACTTATCTTTTTCCAACTTCGGAGATACTTTTAAATTAAAATAATTATTTTAAAGTTTGCAAAACTGTAAGAGCTTTTTTCTTCTTAGACTCTACGCCTACTGCACTACAAACACTATCTTACCCCTTTTCAACTTCTACATTTTGGTTGAATGCTGAGAAGTGAAACTGGAAAACAAAAAAAGACCAAGAAAAAAGAATTAGAGTAATCAGTGGCTTGATTGAATTAGGTAAACAGAAGGTGAAAATTGAGTAAAAAGTAAGATGATTTTATTAAATATTCATAATTTTACTTTATTGTTTATTACTATTATTTTTATTATAAAAAATGAAATAAAAGTTAAAGCAACAATTTTTTCTTTTAATGGGTTTCCTCTTTTTAAAAAAATGTCCAGTTTTTCGATACCGTTTTATGCATTCTCTTTCTTTTGGTTTCTTTTTGCCGTCCTAAGTAAAGAAACTCGTGCTTTCGGATTTAATCATTGGGAAGGGAACAAGAAAAACAATGGTTGAGGTAAATATCTCTCCTCTTTTTTTGTTTTGGATTCTTTCCTCATATTGGTCATTTTTAAGAGTATTTCTTTATTTATTTCTTTGTCGTGAAAAAATATTTTTTCTTGTTTATGTTGCTCAACCGAAGAAGAAATATGTCCTTATTATGCTTCTAGCTGTGATTGCACATAAAGAATTAATTGAATAACATTTGGATCTTAGAACTCCACATCTTTTATATTTTAATATTTAGGAAGAGTATCATTATGTTCTATTTTAAAATTTTATATTTGGATCATTATCTGGATGTAATTTTGTTATACAAATAAGCAATATGCAACGTATTAATGTTTGTTTAAGATTTAAGTTTGTTCTTTGATGACTTTTTACGATAAAAGCACTGCGCTGTCAGAAGTAATAATGTGTCCATAATGACGGATATCGAATCCACAAGGAACAATTGAATAATTAAGTAAAATATTCACTAAATATAAAACAGAATAATAAAAGTGTATTGAAAATTGTTGTGATGACAATCATTAATAAGAGAACAAGTCAAAGAATTTATTGTTTCAATTGGAAAAATAGGGATTGAGTTTCAAATGTCTCACTCTTTTGTATTTTGATTAGCATGGTAATATTGTGTCCTTTGATTGATATTGATGCTCGTATAAAAATCATTTATATCGATTCCTTGCATATAAAATTTATTAAGATGCTTCCTAAATATCGATTCCTCGCATATTTATAAAAACAACTTATTATTAGGATCAAACGTTGATAACAATTAACATTTTAAGTCTATTCCTAGCACTCAAATACGTTAAGTATTATTGATTAGGTCAGAACCTAAAAATACTTTCCATACAAATTTAAGATTCTAGATCAAGAATTAGAAGCAAAACAATCATACCAATAATCAATCAAGAACAAAATATTAGGTTTAGATATCACCTCAATACATAAGAAATCCCAAAGGGTAGAATTAGCCACTCGTGATAGCATGAAAAGAAGATCCAGGATGTTTCTCCTTAACGACTACCTCCTCTAATGTTTCTCACAACTCCTATTCTCCCAATTGGATTACAAGTCACTCAATGGTGTTTTCCTCTCAACCTTGCACACCAGGGTTGTGCCTTAAACCCCCTATTTAACCTAATTTGATTGGGATGAAGTGGATTCTCGCTTGAGCAAGCAAAACGTCGTCCAACTCAACTTCACTAGTGCTATCTTGCTTGAGCGAGCTCCCCTGGTGATGAGATGACTCTTTTGCGCGTTTGGGCAGCTTTGGTGAGTGTTGATGCATTCCAACTTTCTCTTTTTAGCTTTGTATATTTTCCTTTTGCCCAATTATCTACATTCTCCCATAGAATCCTGAAATTAACACGAAATTTAGGAATAAATCATTCGTATTCAAATAAAATCACAAAATATGTAAAAAGGTATAAATTCATAAATTAAGGGTTATTTTGTACTTATTTTAGCAATTAATACTCATAAATGCCTACATTTTAATATGAAATATTATTGAAATTTGACATTTATCATTCTTACCGAGTTGGAATAGTATGAGGTAGATGTCCGAGTTGTACCTCTTCGTTGAAAGGTTGTCGAACTTTGATGAAGAAGACCGATTGATGATCCACTTGCAGAAGATTCTTTGACGTTTAAGTTAGTAAAAACTTAGAAAGATATGAGAGTAATTAAGTGTGTAAGAAAGTATTGAATTCAAACGAGTGCTCCCTGAAGTTATATTTATAGGCTTTTGAGCCTACTAAAATATCTAATTAACTGATATTTGTTGTCAGATATGAAGCCAAATTCAATGGCAACAGAAGTAAGTTTTTAAGGGTACTTGAGTTATTCAGATCTACATGTGCTTAATATCCACTATCGCAAGTGTTGAATATGGGAGCTTTGATGTTTCAAATCCACATGTGAAGCTGTGTTGCTTTTTGGTTTGGGTTTAGATTAGGTTGTTTAGAATCTTTGTTAAGATCAGTTCTTAATCCTACACAAAGCTTGATCAATCAGTTTTAAAGAAACTAAGTGTTTTTCCAAGCAAAGGGAAAACAACCGGTTGATTTATCAAAATAATCGGTTGTTTGTAACTTAGCTGGCTTAAGGTTTTGAGACTATTTTTTTTAATTGGTTATGCAACTGTCTGACCCATTCAACCGGTTAAATCGTGGTTTCAATCGGTTAAATGTATGTTTTCACAACAATTTTTTGAAAACCTGTTTTAACTAATTCAGTGGATTAAAACTGCCTTAAACGGCTACATTTTAAGTGCGATAAATATAGCCCTTTCTTTCAAAGAAAAATATATAACAAATACAACAAGTATTGATACAGATTTGAGATCAAAGAAAGAGATTTGTTTTTTGAAAGGATTTTTTCAAAGTGCAAGATTGTTGTTCAAGCTTTGCTGTGGTAACAAGATCTGATCATAGGGCTTCTGTATTGTGCGAATTCATGTATTTTCTATCCTTGTGTAGATTCTTGTAATAATACTTCCTTTATTTGCTGTGTGTGTTTGAAATCCTGTAAAGACAGAGTGTGTTTTGTCTTGAGGTGTTTGGTATTGCAAAGAGGGTGAGTGGATCTTGTGGGTTTCAAGGTCACCTCTTTGTGGTGCGTAGTTGTAATCTGGATTTGATTACCAGTGAAACTCAGAGGTTGTTCTGAGAACTGGATGTAGCTCAAAAGTGAGTGAACCAGTATAACTCATGTTGTGTGAATCTCTCTAACTCTATCTCCTTACAACTGTTTGATTTTATTCTATTTGTGGTGCTGATATAAACAACCGGTTAAATCGTGATTTTAACCGATTAAAATTATGAAAACAGTTTCTGTATCATTGTTTGATTGCTTTCCTTAATTGCTTATCTGAATTGTTTGATAAAGATTCATTCTAAATCAAGTCTTTGCGAAAATCTTTCATAAAAAAATTCACCCCCTCTTGTTTAAGCCATCAATTCTTACAACAAGTGGGTATTCTATTTTCAATATTAGGTAGTACATAAGCCCCCCAAGCTTGGGAATACGGTGTTAGGGTAATTAGGCTTTCATTTCGAACTCAATTAAGATGACATCATTTGGCTGATCTTGTGAAAATGGGTCGTATTTTCATGACTAGTCATAGGTCGAGAATTACAACTATCCTCTTAACTTGATGGTCCGAGCTTATATAGCTCGATGGTCTAAGCCTATATAGCTTGATGATCCGAGCTTATTATGATTAAAGTGCAATTAAAACCATAATTATTGCTATGAAATGGTAATTAAAATAATTGTAATGATACGTCCTAATGAGGGGATAAAACCTCATGAATATTAATGAGGGGTTTTTATTTCTAATAATGATTTATATGGTTTTGAAGTTCCATGTCGGTTTGACGGCTAACGTTTCACGCAAAAGTTGTCCTAAGGAGACACGTTGCCCTAGGTTGATAAAAATCAAATACAACACATTCTATCATCTTGTGTTTCTTGCTTATGAAGAAGTACGTGTGACTTGTTCTCGTTCTTCCTCCAACCCTTTTGTTCTTCCTTGCTTGCATTGCTCATCCTTTGTTGTCTAGGTACGTTCTAATGTCTGCTTCCTCTGCTTCATCTTCTTCCAATCTCCTTTCTTCCTTTGGGAATAGTCTTCTCGCGGGTAGAGAGGTTGTTCATATCAGAGAAGACTCCTCGACGATTCATATTGACTCATTTTTCGTAAAAGGGACACTTTGGAGGAAATGATTCCTAACACAACGATTATGGTCAAGCCCATCCTCATCGTGCCAACGACGAATGTCAGGGTGGCACCTACCACTACATCAAGGAGGAACAATATTATCGTGGTTTCAAAGTGAATAGCCTACGCCTAAGATTTCTGGAATATCTCTAAGCCATTTTTTCCCAAGAGAGCGAGGAAGGATAAGTTCCTTACGATCTTCAATCCTGAGTACTCTTGGGTGTTTGGTGAGGTCACCTCCTACACCTCCAAGTTCACCTTGAGGTAGACTTTATTACCATGTCATTGACATACACTTCCATGATATTACCTATAAGATCCTTGAAGACCTTATAAAAAAGACATTGGTAAGTCGTTCCCATGTTCTTAAGGCCAAATGGAATGACCTTATATAAGTAACTAGATCCCTCTACCATAAATGTCATCTTGTCCTTATCAAACAGGTACATTCTAAGTCTTTTTTACTCGGAGTATGCTAAGGAGCTCGAATCCCGAGGTACTATCCACAAGCCAATCAATACTCGATAGTGGATATGTGTCATTGGGACACACATTGTTTAAGTTAGTGTAATCGGTACATATCCTCCACTTACCGTTTTCCTTCTTGACCATCACCATATTTGACAATTAGATGATATATACAATCTCCTTGATAAAGTCAGCTTTAAGGAGTTTTTCGACCTCCTAATCGACCATGAGACGTGTCTCTTTGTTGAGCTTATGCTTCTTCTGACCCACAGGTTTTGCCTAAGGAAGTATGACAAGATTGTGGCACATGAAGTCTGGGTCTATGTCAGGCATATTTGCAAGGCTCCAGGAAAACATATCAGTGTTTCTAAAAAGTACTTTCTCTATTTCATCCTATAGAGCTTGGTGAGTGGTCCTCCCAACCCATGTATGTTGAGGGGGAAAGAATAAAGTTGTACCATGATCATCAGTTCATTGAAAGTGGATCAATTTTCTTCGTATTCGACCTTGGGATCCAAGTCTACTTCATGTACTGGATGTATCTCTTCAATATTGTGGATATGTTGAGTGGTGTCGTGCTCTCCAAACATTTCGAGGATGGGGCCAGTCTGTGTGGTATTGATTGAAGACAGAGCCTTTACTGAGTAAGGTGTGACTTTCATACTTTAGGCATAATATTCTCGAGTAGCTTTGGGATCAACCTTCATTGTGAGGATGAAGCCATTATCATTAGGAAACTTCATGGCCATATATGGGGTAGATACAAAAGCGGTGAGTTATATGAGGTGTTTGTTTCAACCAAAATGTACCTGATAGTTAATGTTCGACACGTCGTACTAATATTGAATGCCATGAGTAAATCAATATATCCCTTGGTGTGCACTCGCTCCCCTGCAAATCCCAATAGTGGATTTGGGTAACATTTGATCGTCGAATAGGGGAAGCTCAAGCTTTAGATAATTCGATTTGTACAAGACATCAACCGAGCTCCCTTGGTTGATGAGGATTTTGTGTACTCTTCAATTGGAAATAATGGCGATGACGACTACTAGGTCATCCTGATCAGGGTCATGGATGCAGAAACCATCATCTGTAAATGTAATTGAAAGGAATGATCAGGGTGGTAAGGAGTTTTGCAAATTGATGCTCTGAAGATGCCTCTTTTATGCCAATATTGAGCTTCCTCCACTTGCGAATCCCCTTGCAATAGTGTTAATAGTCCCTCAAACTTCATCAAGGTTTGAGTTTGGTTGCTCCCTCTGTTCTGTTTCAGGTTAAGGGAGGGAGGAGGAGTAGGTGCCTCTACTAGAGATTGTCCTCAACCCTGACCTTGATATCCTCTTTAGAAGCCCCGACCTTGACCTCGCAATCCGCGTGTCCTCGTCCACACCCATATTGGTCATTATGAACAAAATGGTCCAATGTCCCATATCATATAAGCACTTCGACCAGGTTGCACACTTTGTGACATTTTTCTGTAGTGTGGATGATAGTTGTATCTCTTGGTTGGATTAGCAAAATGGGGTAATGGCGTTGGTTAGGTTACTCAGACGAGCTTGAGATTAAAATCCTCTTGTAACATTGTATCTCAACTTGCATTAAGAGGTTTGTATGTTTTAAATTATTGTACGCCTTTTCTTGAAGTTTAGAGTGTGGGCGGGTGGAGCGATGTTATAAGCTTTTGCTCTCTTTTTGGCCTCCGAGCTCTCTTCAATGTTGATGTATCTAGTTGTTTGAGCTCATAATGTACAAAGGGTATAGGAAAGACCCTGGTCAGAGTTCTAACTGTTAGAATGTATGGCTTTAAACTAGAGGGGGGGGGGTGAATGGTTTAAATAGGGTTTTCGCAAACTTTTTAGTCTAGAATGAAATTCCTTTGAGAAAACTTGATTCAGAATTCAGTTTGCCAAAAACACAAAGCAATTTAATACAACACCAAAAAAACAATCGGTTGTTTCGCAGAAACAATCGGTTGTTTATACTAGTTGACAAATATACAAACTGAAATTAAAGAGTTTAAGGGAGAGAGAGATTGCACACACAATTTATACTGGTTCACTCTTAAACCAAGAGCTACATCCAGTCTTCACAGAAACCACTGGGGAATCCACTAAGTAACCAAACCTAGATTACTTACACACACCACCCAAGAAGTGACCTTGATCCCCTCAAGAAACACACTTCCTTTGGCTCAGTACGTACACCACCAAGAATGTTGATCTTGACAACCTCAAGAGCACACAACACTTATTGGCCTAACACACCAGAGTTTACACAAAGTACAGAAGGATTACACTTGTTACATAATGATATGAAATCAATACAAATGAAATCCTATTCCACTCTCTCTTGATCAAATCAAGCTCAAAGCAATATTTTAACTCTTGAAAGCAAAATCAATGAACACTCAAATCTGTTTTTCTATGATTAAATCTCAGTTCTTGTTTGTTAAAAAAGATGAACAAACTCTTTATAGCTTTCAAAGAATGGTCAAAGAATTTAAAACAGGAGCACATTTAGTTACAAAATCATTTAAAGCTCAGTCAACACACAAAACATTTTTCTGTTATGATTTGAAAACAAACAATCGATTGAATGTGCGAATTAATCGGTTGTTTTGGTTTGACAGCTAGTCAATCACCAAAAACAGTTTTCAACCTTTTTCAAAACACCTAAGAGTAAAACAATCTGTTGTTTTGACAAAACAACAAGTTGTTTTTTACTTAGTTTGAAAAACACTTTCAATTCAAAAGGTTTGAAAATGCTTAAGCTTTGGATTCAATCAAGAGTGGATTTACACAGATAATCTACTCCAGATCCTATTCTAAAGCACCTCAGCAACAACAAGCACATCCAGCCTTCCATCAAACTCAAAGGATTTGGATTCTTCAAAGCTTGAACACACTTGATTCAACAATCTCCCCCTATTTGATGAAGACAAATCCCTAGTTTCTTGTGTTGGACTTGATTGAATCTAAAGCAATTCCTGTAAAAACAACATATATACAATCCAGTGTTTCCTACAACAACATATTAGTTTTTCACATTTTGAAAACAATGTACCAGACAAACAATCGGTTGTTTACACGAAACAATCGGTTGTTACCCGAAACAATCGATTGTTTCTATCAGCAGAAGCAAAAACAGTTATGATATCAGAGATTTCAGCAGTTTTGAAACACTTTTTCCAGAGAAAGACACACAAGAACCAATCAATTCTCCCCCTATTTGTTTTCACAAATAGACTATAACAATTATAAGATAGATTTAGGAAAGATTTTGAAGGTCAAGAATGCCTAACTCATTTCGCAAAAAAAAGAACCTTTCTATTGATAGCGGTTTTATGAAGATATAAGCTAGTTGCAGTTTTGTCTCAATAAACTTCACTTCACAGTCCCCATTGCTCACTTGATCCCTTATGAAATGATGGCGAATCTCAATATGCTTAGTTCTTGAGTGTTGAATCTGATTTTTGGTAAGATTTATAGCACTTGTGTTGTCACACATCAAAGGGACCTTGCTGATTTGCAATCCAAAGTTTGCAAGTTGTTGTTTCAGCCAGAGGATTTGTGCACAACAGCTTCCAACAACAATGTACTCAGCCTCTGCAGTAAAGAGAGCCACACAAGCTTGCTTCTTGCTATGCCATGAGATGAGGCTTGAACCAAGAAGATTGCAAGTGCCACTTGTGCTTTTCCTGTCCAGCTTGCATCCTGCAAAATCAGAATCTGAATAGCCAATTAAATGTATGGGAGAGTGAGAAGGATACCATAACCCCATATTTGTTGTTCCTTTGAGATATTTTAGAATTCTCTTTGCAGCTTTGAAGTGGGATTCCTTTGGATTTGCTTGATATCTTGCACAAAGACATACCGTAAACATTATGTACGGTCTACTTGCTGTTAGATAGAGCAAAGAGCCAATCAAACCTCTATATTTTGTTTGATCTACCCCTTTTCCAGCAACATCTACATCCATATAGCAGCTTGAGGGCATAGGTGTGCTTGTTTCCTTGCAACTCTCCATTTCAAATTTCTTGAGAATTTCTTTACAATATTTTGATTTACATAGAAAAATTCCATCCTTTGTTTGCTTGACCTGCAATCCAAGAAAGAAAGAAAGTTCTCCCATCATAGACATTTCAAACTCACCTTTCATAGCAACCACAAATTCTTCACACAAACTATCTTGTGTAGCACCAAAGATGATGTCATCAACATAGATTGGCACAAGGATAATTTCAGAATTTGACTTTTTGATGAAGAGAGTCTTGTCAATCATTCCCCTTTCATAGCCATGTGACAAAAGGAAGTTGCTAAGCCTTTCATACCACTGCCTTGGAGCTTGCTTCAACCCATACAAAGCCTTTTTCAGCTTTAAGACATGATTAGGATATTGATGATCTTCAAAGCCCGGTGGTTGATCCACATACACTTCCTCATTGATGTAGCCATTGAGAAAAGCACTCTTGACATCCATTTGAAAGAGTTTAAATCCACTCATACATGCAAAAGCCAGCAACAACCTCACAACTTCCAATCTTGCAACAGGAGCAAAGGTTTCCCCATAGTCAATTCCCTCATCTTGATTGTAACCTTTGGCAACTAGCCTTGCTTTGTTTCTTGTGATCATACCATCCCCATCCAGTTTGTTTCTGAATACCCACTTCGAACCAATGATGTTCATCTCAGCTATTTTAGGGACAAGAAACCATACCTCATTCCTTGCAAACTAATTCAGCTCTTCATGCATAGCTTCAACCCATTTTTCATCCTTGAGAGCTTCATCAATTGACTTTGGTTCAATTTGAGAGACAAAAGCAGTGTGCCTGCAGAAGTTTGAGATAGAGCTACGTGTAGAAACACCCTCCTTTATCTGCCCAATGATGTTCTCCACTGACAGATCTCTATGAATCCTCTATTCTTTGGGCAGCTCACTCTACTGCAGAATTTCAATCGATTGTTTCGAAAAATCAACCGGTTGTTTTTCTGCACAGATGTCCAGCTTCTCCAAACTGATGTTCTGCTCATCCTCTTCAGCACTGTTCTTTGAGATTTGAATGCTTTTGTGATCCACTTCATCAAAGACCACATGAACAAACTCTTCTACAATCATTAGCCTCTAGTTGTAGATTCTGTATGCATGACTATTTAGGGAATAATCAATGAAGATACCATGATCAACTTTTTCATCAAATTTCCCTAGGTTTTCCTTTCCATTGTTTAGGACAAAATAGCTGCAGCCAAAAATTCTGAGGTGATTGATGTTTGGTTTCCTTCCATTGAAGGGTTCATAGGGAGTCTTCTTCAAGATTGGTCTTATTAGCACTCTATTCATCACATAGCAAGAGGTGCTAACAACATCAACCCAAAAATACTTAGGAAGAGAAGATTCACTTAGCATTGCTCTAGCTAATTCTTCAAGGGATCTGTTCTTCCTTTCCACTACACCATTCTATTGTGGAGTTTTTGGAACTGAAAAATTGTGCAAAATTCCCATCTTTTCACAGAATTTGCTAAACTTTTCATTTTGGAAATCCCTTCCATGATCACTTCTTATTGAGCCTATGTTGCTGTTCTTTGTGTTTTGCAATCTTCTAACAAGCTTCTTGAATGCAGAGAAGGCATCACTTTTTGATTCCAAGAAGAGAGTCCAAGTGAACCTAAAAAAATCATCCACAATAACAAAAGCATAATAGTTGCCACCAAGGCTCATGGTTCTTGAAGGTCCAAAAAGATCCATGTGAAGTAGCTAAAGAGGTTTTAAAGAAGAATTTTTCACTAGTTTCCCCTTTTGGCAAGCTTCACAAATATGGTCTTTCTCAAACTTGAGCTTGGGCAGCCCAATCACAAGATCTTTAGATATTAATTTGTTCAAATGATTCATGTGAATGTGAGCAATTCTTCTATGCCATAGCCAAGACTCATCATGCTTAGAAAGAAGACAACCAATTGAACAAGGAGAATAGATATCCAAAAGATAAACATTATTGATTCTCTTACCAATCAACATTACCTCTTTTGTGTTGGGAAGACAGATTTCGTAGGAGTTTGTTTTAAAGATAACTTGATATCCTTTGTCACACAATTGACTAATGCTCAGCAGATTGTGCTTTAAACCTTCTACATAGAGAACATCATGGATGATCAAGATATCTTTGTCTCCTATGGATCCTCTTCCAAGGATCCTTCCCTTGTTGTTGTCCCCATAGGTAACGTGCCCTTCTTGCTTAAAGGAGATGCTTAGAAACTTTGATTTGTCCCCAGTCATGTGCTTTGAGCACCCACTGTCAAGTACCATTGCTGCATGCTGTCCTTCAAGGTTTCCTACAATGTAGATTTTCAAGTACAAAGGTTTGGTCCCCTTATGAATGTGGGTCCATTTGGTTTATATTCATCATTTGAACCTTTACAACATTTGGGAATCCACTTCATAAAGCCTTTAGGAACTGCATATTTTCTGATTTTACAGAATCTGACAGAATGACCTCTTTTCATGCAATAGAAGCATGTAACAACCGGTTGTTTCGACAGATCAATCGGTTGTTTTTCTGGCAGTTTCGAAAATGACTTTGAAAATTTATCTTGCTTGTTCTGTGGATTAAAACCTAATCATGCTTTTCCAAAAACACAGTTTTGAGATGCTAAGACATTCTCAAAGTTGGATTGACCTTTTGAAAGCTTATCCACAGTTTTAACAAGATAATGAACTTTCTTTTCAAGATTTTCACAAATAAGAGTATCACACTTGCAAGAAGAGTTTTTGTAAACGATTTCAAGGTTTTCAAAATCTGTTTTTGAATTTTCCAATTCTTCTTCCAGTGTTTTGACTCTATTTTCAAGCCAACTATTCATTCCCTTTAACCGGTTGTTCAACAGGGCCAATCTGTTAACTTCTTCATGTGTTTCTTGAAAAGCTTGAAGCAATTGACTGTAATTTTTAGAATTTGAGGAATTAGAGGAACTTACACTGCTTGAATCATCTTCCTTTTTGGCCATGAAGCAGAGGTTGAGAATTTTTCGGTTTTGCCTCCTTTTCCTTCGTGCTTGACTTCTTGTCTTTACTTCCTTTGATTCATTGATTTTCGCATGAGTAGCTTTGAGTGTGTCCAACATTTCTTTGGCAGATTTACATTCTGATATCCTGAAAAATTCATTAGAATCCAGAGCAGAAGCTATTATGTTTTCAGCAGTACAATCAAGCTTGGCCATCTTACATTCTTCATTGGTCCATTGGGACCAAGGTTTTTTTAATAAAAAGATCCATTCTTTTAATGCTTTGGAATGAAAGGGCCATTTTCGATTGAATCCCAAATTCCTTGATCAATGGATTCAACAAAGATTTTCATTCTAGCCTCCCAATACTTATAATTCAAACCACAAAATAAAGGTGGTTTGTTGATTGAAGCACCTTCCTCGCCTATATTACTTACACACACCACCAAAGAAGGGACCTTGATCCCCTCAAGAAACACACTTCCTTTGGCTCAGCACATACACCACCACGAATGTTCATCTTGACAACCTCAACAACACACAACACTTCTTGGCCTAACACACCAGAGTTTACACAAAGTACAAAAGGATTACACTTGTTACAGAATGATCTGAAATCAATACAAATGAAATCTTATTCCACTCTCTCTTGATCAAAGCAAACTCAAAGCAATCTTTTAACTCTTGAAAGCAAAATCAGTGAAAAACTCAAAATCTGTTTTTCTATGATTAAATCTTAGTTCTTGTTTGTTACAAAAGATGAACAAACTCTTTATAGATTTCAAAGAATGGTCAAAGCATTTAAAACAGGAGCGCATTTAGTTACAAAATCATTTAAAGCCCAGTCAACACACAAAACAATTTTCTGTTATGATTTGAAAACAAACAATCGATTGAATGTGCGAATCAATAAGTTGTTTTGGTTTGACAGCTAGTCAATCACCAAAAACAGTTTTCAACCCTTTTCAAAACACCTAAGAGTAAAACAATCGGTTGTTTTGACAAAACAACAGGTTATTTTTCACTTAGTTTGAAAATGCTTAAGCTTTGGATTCAATCAAAAGTGGATTTACATAGATAATCTACCCCGGATCCTATTCTAAAGCACCTCAGCAACAACAAGCACATCCAGTCTTCCATCAAACTCAAAGGATTTGGATTCTTTAAAGCTTGAACACACTTGCTTCAACACTAACTTCATTAAATGCATGACGACTACAAAATGTAAACAGGGGATACTCATGGATGCCTTGGTAAATTGAGTCATGTATTATTGTAGAGGCTCAACATCACATTAAATATTAATTTGAAGAGAAATGAAGTTTGTAACAATGGGTTTGTAGTCCGCAAATTGAGTTGTGAATCTAAAATAAAAGGTTTTGAAGCGAATGATACCAATCAAGAGTTGTTCCTTTCAAGGTGGCGGGGAACAAATGACAATGTTGTTAGAATAGATGGCTTTAAACTAGAGGGGGGTGAATTGTTTAAAGAGAATTTTCGTAAACTTTTAAAACAAGAATGAATTTATCTCAGGAAACTATTGATAAGAAATTTAGTTTACCAAAAACAGCAAACAAAATAAGCACAACCAGAAAAACAATCGGTTGTTTATACCAGCAAACAACAATTAAAACTGAATTTAAAGAGTTAGAGATAGAGAGATTGTACACAGATGTTTATACTGGTTCACTCCAAACCCAGAGCTACATCCAGTCTTCTCAGAAACCCTGAGGAAATCCACTAAGCAACCACACCTTGATCACTTACACAACAACCAAGAGAATGACCTTGAACACCTCAAGAAACACACTCTCCTTGGTCAACACACTTACACCAAGATTGCTGATCTTGATCCCCTCAAGAACACACAACAAATCTTAGCAAACACAGAAACAAAGTTTGTTTACAGAGTACAAAGATTACACTTGTTACAGAAGATAATCTGAAATCAATACAAGCATAATCCTATTCCACAGACTTTGATCAATCACAAACTCTTAGCAATCTCAGCTCTTTGAAAAACTCAAAAACTCTTAGCAAAAACTTGTCAAAGATTAATTCTCAAATCTGTTTTTCTGAATTTATTCAAAGATGTAGTTTGTTATCAAATCTTAACAAACTCTTAAATTGCATTAAAAGATTGGTCAAAGCATTTAATGACTGGAGCGTAAGCAGTTAAATCATTTAAAGCTCAGTCAAAGATAAAACAGTTTTTCTGTTATGGTCCCAAAACAAGCAATCGGTTGTTTCCTCGAATCAATCGGTTGTTTTGGTTCTTAACAGTTCAACCATTTGAAAAACAATTTTCAATCTTTTTCTCAAAACACCTAAGTACAAACAATCGGTTGTTTCGACAAAACAATCGGTTGTTTTAACTTAGTTTGAAAACATTTAACTTTCACAAAGATTGAGATGCTTATGCTTTAGATTTAATCAAAGGGTGGATTACAAAACTCAAACTACCCCAAAACTATACTAAACCAGCACAACAACACCAAGCACAACAAAGGGTTCAACATCCTTCAAAGGATTTGGATTCTTCAAAGCTTGAATACAACTTGGTTCAACAAATGTATTCAAAGATCTCTAGAAAATAGATTGGCCTGAGCGATGTAGGCCTTGATGTGGACAGTCAGGTTCGAAGACCCATCACACTTCTCAAAGTTTAACAACTTCCAAGTTTCTAGTAATTGAACCTATATGATCTCAAGGGTGAAAAGGTGAAAGCAGGCCAGTGCTTGCATGTCCTTATCCTCAAAGGGAGATGACAATGCTTTAAAGGGTAGTTGTTGTGGGCACGACTGAGCTTCTATGGTTTGTGACCGACCTCCCAACTGTAGTGCATCAATCGTCCTTGCTGGTCCTTGTTAATGGCTAATTTAACATTTGTGGAATGTTCGCAACCAATTTTCCTAGTATACTTTGCAATGCTCTATCAATTTACTTGACTGGTTTGAGAGGAATTGCAGGGAAAGATTCAGATTCCCTCACTTTGTGTTGTCATCCTTAAGCATTATTTTTAGGCTTCAATATTCAATCCTTGGGCTTCTTGAGATTCTAGATTTAGGGATTTACTCCAGATTCTATCAATCACTGTCGAATCTTGGTCATGAGGTACGATTGGCTTGACTTAGGCTCCCATCGAAATCCTCTTGATCCTAACTTTGGTTCATTTAGGGTTTTATTCATGGTTAATGAATTTGGGTTTTATTCATGGTTAATGAATCTATTCACTCAACCCTTTTGGGTTCGCTTAGCCCTTTTTCTCTAGAATTTTTTTAATTATGATGGCTTCTATTCGCTCATTGTATGTGGATGCGCTTAGCGTATTGGAGAATTTCACCCTATTGAGCCATTCTTCATGCATTGGATGAATTAACTCTGATGCTCCATCCTTGTTTGCTTGCTTTTCTGCATAATTCTCTACAATTTCGTTCTTCTCTTCATATTCTTCGCGTGCAACTGTGGTTGGAGTGCTTCTTTCTTCTTGTTGATATTTGTACAAATTCTTCCTAATTTACATGCCTTTTCACTTATGAATTCTATTACATTCACTTATCAGATATGCAGGTGATTATTAGCTTCTATTGCAAGGAGGTATTACATTCTCAATATTTTCTTGGTACTGAGTAGTAAAAAGTTAAATGAGGAATATTTGAATAATAATTCATAGAAAAACATTAATAAACTCAAATAAATTGAAATAAAAGTAGTATAAAATTTGATTCAAATTTTTATTATTATTTTTTAACTATTAATTTAGTAAAAAAATAAACTTTAACAACATAAAAAAATAATAATTTGAAGTTAATTCCTTCTTTACATAAATTTTAATGTAGAAATGAAGTACAATAATACTTAGTTGTAACTCGTACATCAATACATATATAAAATTTTCCATGACTCATAAATTCCTAGTTATGATTATTTGGATAAATTTTTATGTCAAAATGAACTGTAATAATACCAAGTTGTAAATCTTACAACCCAAACATATTTAATATATATATATATATATATATTAAACCTTTTCTATTTGGATGATATGACGTATGAGAAATTATGCTAGATTTCAGGATAAGATTGATGTTTCTAGGCTATTTCGGTAATTAAATATTTAACTTATTTAGTGGAAAATTCGTCTAAAGCTTCAATGAACAATGATTTGTTGGATTTCAATGTGATTAATTTTTTTGGTATTAATACTCATATTGGTAAAGTTATTTGTCCTCTTCCTGTTAGATGGAAGTTCCCTTCACCAGGCTAGGTTAAAATTAACACTGATGGGGTTGCTAGGGAATATCCTGGTCTTGCTACTTGTGGAGGTATTTTCCGTGGGAGTATGAGGGAGTTTATTGGTGCTTTATCTGTGTTTCTTAAAGTTCAGACTACTATGGTTGCTGAATTTTATGGAGTTATACATGTTATGAAGGAAGCTCAAAAGATGGGGTTTACTAAGTTCAAAAATGAATCTATTGTCTTCATAACTGCTTTTCAACTATTTTTTGAAAAGAAGTTAGAAATTGTTTTCTATATAAAGAAAAGTCTATCTCACATGAGAGAGAGTTGAGCAATTACGTTTTTGACAGAGATCAAACATTTTCCATGTGAGAAGTAGGATTGAAAGATTTTTGAAAGGTTTTCCAAAGAGATTTTAGAGTGTGCTTGTTCTAGGAAACCTTTGATCTTGGTGAAGGTGCTGGTGCGGTTCTGCAGCAAATTGAACTACTGGTTTTGAGTTCTTGCATCTTCTTTTCAGGTGTAATCTTTCCTTTATTCTGTTTTGTAAAGGTGTAAGTGTTAGTCACTCCTTGATAGGGTTTCTTGGAGTGCAAGGTGTGCTGAAATAGGGTTTTTCAGCATTGTTGGTGTTGTTCTTGTAGTGTTCAAGAACTGCTGAGTTTGTAAGTAATTGGTACTGTTTTTAGTTGATTCCACCTTGGGGTAAGGTGAGACTGGATGTAGCTCTGTATGAGTGAACCAGTATAAAAACTTGTGTGCCTTTTCTTCTCATCCCTGCACTCATTTCTGGTTTTGCTTAATTTTGTCAAGAACTAAATCTGTTCTTTTGAAATTGAATCTGTTAATTCTGGGTTTAAATAAGAACTGTTCTTCCTGATTTGTTAAAGCTTTCTAATCTCAAACTAGGCAGTTGTATATGCTGTTTTAATTGATTTGAAAAACACATTGTCTATTCATTAAAACCTGAGGAAGATTCATTCTCATTAAAACCTTGTGTTGAATGAAGTTGATTGATTTCTTGGCATAGCTGTATTCTTCATACTCATAAAATCAAATTAATCTGATTCTGTTATAGCTCTCTGCTGATTACAATTTTAATTTGAACAAAGTCAAATTGTGCTAGACTGCTCTGAAGAATGAATCTGTTCTTTTTGTCTCTGGTATACTGAAAATTGTGTGATCTTGCGAAAATTTTATAAGCTCAATTCACCCCTCCCCTCTTGAACTTAGACACTAATAGACCCAACAATTGGTATCAAGAGCTAGGGCTTGTATTTTGCTCAAGTGTGTGTATGATGTCTGAGTTTAAATTGCCTTTTGCTGAAGGTGCGTCTATTAATAGACCTCCTATGTTTGGTGGTGTTAACTATGCTTTCTGGAAAATCAGGATGAAGATCTTTATGGAGTCTATTGACATGGGAATCTGGGATGCAGTGGTCAGTGGACCTTTTATACCTATGCAGGTTGTCAAAGATGAAACAATAAAGAAGCCTTGGTCTGAATGGAGTGAAACCGAGAAGAAGAAGGCCAAATATGACTCCTTAGCCAAGAATATCATCACCTCTGCACTGAATATGGATGAGTTCTTTAGAGTCTCTCAATGTAACTCAGCAAAGGAGATGTGGGATGTACTAGAGGTGACTCATGAAGGGACTGATGATGTGAAACGGGCAAGGAAGCATTCACTAATTCAGGAGTACGAGCTGTTCAGAATGCAATCTGAAGAAAGTATTGCAGATGTGCAAAAACGATTTACACACATTGTAAATCACCTCACTGGCCTTGGTAAAGTCTTTGACAAGGAAGAGCTTAACATAAAGGTACTAAAATGTCTTGATAGGAGCTGGCAGCCTAAGGTAACAACAATCTTAGAATCCAGAGACTTATCCAAGATGTCCACTGCTGCACTTTTTGGAAAGCTGATAGAACATGAAATTGAACTGAAAAGATTGAAAGAACAAGAAACAGTGGAAAAGAAGGCCAAAGGAATTGCTCTGAAAACTACCATGGAACATGATACAAGTGAGGAAGAAGGTGATCCTGAACATGATGAGACCGTGAGTCTGCTCACCAGAAAGTTCAGCAGGTTTCTCAGAAAGAAAAACCGTGACAGAACTCAACAAAGAAAGAGGTATTCCAAACAACCTAATGATTCAAATTCTTCCAATTACATGTGCTTTGGATGTGGTAAACCAGGTCATATAAAAGCTGATTGTCCAAACAATCAAAATAAAGAAAAATCAGCAAGCAAGAGGAATGACAAAGGCAAAGGTAGAAGAGCATATATCTCATGGGAAGAAAATGATGTATCTTCATCTAGTAATTCCTCAACTAAAAGTGAAGAAGCAAATCTTTGCTTCATGGTGAATGATGAGGGATCCAACTCTGACTCAGTAAGTAATTTCTCCACTGACTCTGAAAACTATGATCAGCTGCTAATAGCCTTTAAGGAAACACATGATGAAGCAAACATGTTGGCTATAATGTGCAACAGATTGAATAGAGTAAATAGGGTACTTGAACCTAAGGTCAAAGCTCTTGAAGAAGAACTGCACAAAGCTAAAACTGAATTGATTAGTCTTGAATTGACATGTTTGCATGCATCAATTAAAACTTGTGATAATTGTAAAAAGCTAGAAAAACAGGTTGAGTATTTGTTAAAAACACTTTCAAATTTCACTAAAGGAAGAGAAAATCTTGAAACCTTATTAGGTTCACAGAATGCTGTTTTCAATAAAAATGGTCTAGGGTATAATCCTGGAATGAAAGGTAATGTGAAAAAGCTGTCCAGTTTCTTTGTTCCTTCCAAAACAGATTTTTCCTCTTTTAGTTATTAAAAAACAATGCATATTGCAACATGTTTTTATTGTATGAAGTCTGGTCATGTATCTAAAAATTGTAAAGCTAGGAGGTACCTTGTTCCTAAAGGATTGGCCAAATGGCTTCCTAAGGAAAGATATTAATCATGCTGGACCCTAGACTAAAAGGGTACCATAAGTGCTAAATCTGTTTTGTTGCAGAAAAACAGCAGGAGAAACCAGTGGTATCTTGACAGTGGATGCTCAAAACACATGACTGGTGATGTGACTCAGCTCATAAATTTGAAACTCAAAGCTGAAGGGCATGTCACATATGGAGATAACAATAGAGGAAAAATTCTTGAAAGAGGAGATGTTGGTACTAAAGACTCAACTATTATTGAGAATGTCCTATATGTTGAAGGGCTAAAACATAGTCTTCTAAGCATTAGCCAGCTATGTGACAAGGGATACAAGGTCAATTTCGAAGCCAATACTTGTACAATTTCAAATGAAAATTCTGGTAAGGTGCTGTTCACTGGAAAAAGGGTAAACAACATTTATCTCCTAGACATTATAAAGAGTTGTTCTGAAAATGAGTGTTTGCTATCTAAAAATGATGAGTCATGGCTGTGGCATAGGAGACTAGCTCACATTCACACAAATCACTTGAATAAGCTAAAATCTAAGGAACTTGTTTCTGGCTTACCAAACATAAAGTTTCAAAATAACAGATTGTGTGATGCCTGTGTAAAGGGAAAACAGATTAGAACTTCCTTTAAATCAAAAGATATGGTTTCTTCAAATAAAGCTTTGGATGTTTTGCATATGGACTTGTTTGGACCATCTAGGACTGCTAGCTTAGCTGGAAATTACTATGCTTTGGTGATTGTTGATGATTTTTCAAGATATACATGGACTTTGTTTCTTGCTTCTAAAAATGATGCATATAAAGCCTTTAAGAAACTTGCTAAGGTTCTGCATAATGAAAATGAAAATAGGATAAAACAGATTCGTAGTGATCATGGGGGAGAATTTCAAAATGCAAAGTTTGATAAATATTGTGAAAAACATGAGATCATACATAGTTTTCTGCTCCTAGGACACCCCTACAAAATGGTGTTGTTGAAAGAAAGAATAGATCACTAGAAGAATTAGCTAGGACTATGCTAAGTGAATCTGGTTTACCTAAATATTTTTGGGCTGATGCTGTATACACTGCTTCTTATGTGCTTAACAGAACATTAATTAGACCATTTCTTAAGAAAACTCCCTATGAATTGTATAAGGGTAGGAAACCTAGCATTAGTCATCTTAGAGTGTTTGGCTGCAAATGCTTTGTCTTAAATAATGGTAAAGATAATATGGGGAAATTTGATCCTAAATCAGATGAAGGAATACATATTGGATATGCTATAAATGGTCATGCTTATAGAGTGTATAATAAAAGATTGCTTGCAGTTGAAGAATCTATACATGTTGTATTTGATGAAACAGATTTTTCTGTGCCCAAATCTGTTCTGGATGAATCTGGTATGGACGATTTAAGAACAATTATGCAACAGAATCAATCTAGTGAGCTTGATGCTACTAATCCAAATTCTGTCAAAGAATCTACTGTGAATGCAGGACTGCCTAAAGAATGGAAGACACCAAAGCATCTCACTCTTGACAATGTAATTGGTAAAATTGAGAAAGGAGTCTCAACATGGAATTCACTCAACAACTTCTGCAGAACAGTAGCTTTTGTGTCACAGATTGAGCCTAAAAGCCTGGAAGAAGCACTGCAAGACAACAATTGGATAACAACAATGCAGGAAGAGCTGAACCAGTTTGAATACAATAAAGTGTGGACTTTGGTTCCAAGAAAGCATGAGATGAACATCATAGGAACCAAGTGGGTGTACAGGAACAAGATGGATGAACATGGAGCTATCACTAGAAATAAAGCAAGACTGGTTGCTAAAGGGTATAACCAAGAAGAAGGCATTGATTTTGGTGAAACCTATGCTCCAGTAGCACGTCTTGAAGCTGTCAGACTACTTCTAGCATTTTCCAGCATACAAGGTTTCAAGCTGTTTCAAATGGATGTCAAGAGTGCATTTCTAAATGGCTACATCAATGAAGAGGTGTTTGTATCTCAGCCTCCAGGGTTTGAAGATCACAAAAATCTAGAACATGTGTACATGCTTAAGAAGGCCTTATATGGATTGAAGCAAGCACCTAGGCAATGGTATGAAAGGCTAAGTGAATTTCTGCTTTCCCAAGGTTATAGCCGTGGCAATTCAGATAAAACTCTCTTTCTAAAGAAGAAAAGTGAAGATATCATACTTGTGCAAGTCTATGTAGATGATATTATCTTTGGATCCACAAATGAAGAGATGTGTGAAGACTTTGTGAAAACCATGAAAAGTGAGTTTGAGATGTCAATGTTAGGAGAAATGAATTTCTTCCTTGGACTACAAGTTAAGCAACTCAAGGATGGAATTTTCATAAGCCAAGAAAAATACTGCAAGGAACTGCTCAAGAAGTTTGATATGAATCAATGCAAAGCAATCAACACTCCTATTTCAACAAGTTGTCAGCTGGATCAAGATGCTGCAGGAAAATCAGTGGATCAAACGAAGTATAGGGGATTAATTGGTTCCTTATTATATCTAACTGCTAGCAGGCCTGATATTATGTTTGCTGTATGCTTATGTGCTAGATATCAATCTGATCCAAAGGAATCACACTACAATGCAACAAAGAGAATTCTGAAATATTTGCAAGGATCTAAGGATGTTGGATTGTGGTATCCTAACAAGGTATCTTTAAATTTGATTGGTTTTTCAGATTCTGATTTTGCAGGCTGCAAAGTTGATAGGAAGAGCACAAGTGGGACTTGTCACATGCTTGGATCAAGTCTAATCTCTTGGCATTGCAAGAAGCAAGCTTGTGTTGCTCTCTCCACAGCAGAAGCAGAATACATAGCTGCTGGAAGTTGTTGTGCTCAAACCTTATGGCTAAGGCAGCAGCTAAGTGATTTTGGAATTCTGTTAAATAACATACCTATAAATTGTGATAATACTAGTGCCATAAATCTATCTAAGAATCCTGTCATGCACTCAAGGACTAAACACATTGAAATTAGACATCACTTTCTAAGAGAACATATAGCTAATGGAACATGTGATATACAATTCATTGGTACTGAATTTCAACTGACTGATCTATTCACTAAACCACTTGCTAATGACATGTTTCACTTTCTTCTAAATGAATTGGGTATTATTAGCTTAAATTGTCCTCTGCAGTGAAAATTTCAATCTGTTGTTTTATGTTTTAACATATTGCGTTCCCTGTTTCAGAAATCACAGCTGTGACTAGGAAAGAGAAAGATTTATTTTTTCTCTCTCTCACTTTATTGTTGACTGCTTTTACGGTTATTGACCAGCAGATCCATGCAAATTAATGTGTGGGTATCCTAACTAATTGGATTTTGTGTAGATGCAACAGATTTGATGTACCAAAATCAGGTTCCAAGATATTCTTACGTGAATCCACACCTGAACCTGCTGCACCATTGGAATAAAATCTGTAGCATATCTGTGGGATTTGATTTCTCTTCAAAATTCTTTATTTCCAAAATCTGATCACATTGCCCTGAATTAAAATTTGTGTTTTTCAATTTTGGTTTAATAATCCTATATAAACCTAGCACAATTTAGCTCGTCTTTCACACCTTCTCACTTGTACTATAAGCTGTCCAGGTGCACATTGCTTCACCACAGGTTTTGCTTCTGTTTTGAGTAATAATCTGTAATGTTTTTTTTCTAGAATTGTATGTTAATATACTGGTGCAGGGAAAAACAGATTAAGCATGGCATCCTCTTCACATAGAAAGAAGAAATCCAAGGAGCAATCTCAAAGCAGCCAAGGCATCCTGGAAAATTGGTTTGCTGGAGATTCAGAGGCAATGACAAGGTTCATACATGAGACTGACAGAAAGCAAATCAATGTACCCAAGCTGCTTGAGTTCTCATGGCTGAGAGAGGAGAATCTGATAGAAGCCAAAGACTTACTCAAGCATCAAAAGCTGAAAGGATTTCTGGAGATGAATGGAAATGTTTATCCAGATCTTGTGAAGGTGTTTTACTGCAACCTTGAACAAGATGGTAAAAATCTGGTTTCTCATGTGAAAGGAGTGAAGCTGAAGATCACTAGGAAAATCTGGAGCAGTGTGGGTGGAATCAAATATTCAGGACTGAAAGTGAGCAAAGGGAACACTGCTGGAATTCAAGGATTCAACAAATTGCAATTTTATAGAAGCTCTGTGTGGAATCCCACTGCACCAGTAGCTAGGTATCACGCAGGTAGCCTAACTCTAATTCCTAGACTCTTAGCTCATATAATTGTTTGGCAGCTTACCCGTAGAGGAAGTAATCATGTTGTACTTCATGAGGAAGATTTGATACTGTTGTACTGCATCATGAACCAGCTTAAGGTAAATTGGGTAAGTACTATGGTTGAACATATGCTGAAATCTGCAAGGCTACCTGATTATCGTCTTCCCTATGCAATATTTGTGTCAAAACTAATTGATCATTTTAAAGTGGACACTACCAATGAAAGGAATGACTCTATTAAAGCTGCAAGTGAAATAGATAACTCCACACTCATGAAAATGGGATTCTATAAGGATGAAGATGGCTGGGTTTTTAGAAGAAATGCTGGACAGAGGGCTGAGCAAGAAGCTGCTCCTCAAGGAAATGAAGAAGAAGCAAATGCTGATGGTGTGCAACACATGGATGAATCACCAGTACATTCTGCTGAACATGAAGATGTTGCTGCTACGAGTCAGAATGCAATAGTTGCATATGAGGCACCTGAGTACAGAGGTGAACCTCTGTCTATGTTTGAAAGACAGGTGCTAAGCAGGCTGGACATACTCACAGATGAGCAGAAGGCACACTATGAGATGACTTACGCCAGGTTTCAACACTTGGATGACCAACTTGAAGGAGTTCAAGTGCAGCTAGCTGAGCTCTACTACAACAACAAGTGATCCTATTTCTAAGTCTTTATCTTTTATATGTTGTTGAACAATTTGGGATTAAGCTGTATTGTTTTTTTATTTTGCACTGGTTTTTAGCTGTTTTGTGGTTTGTAATGAACCTCTATGTTGGTTTTATTTGAACTGTTATGTATGGCTATTATTGTTCTTTGGTATCCTATGCTCCCATTCTGTTTGATGAATCCAAAGGGGGAGAAGAATAGCCTGGTACAGGTTCTGCAGATGATATTCACAGAGGTTGCTGATATGATTCAGATGTTAAATCTGCAGGTACATCAATTCTAAATCTGTTTGTTCTGCCTTGACACCTGTGTTTTTTTTTTTGTATATAGTTCTGTACAGGTTTGGTCATGATCTTTCTTCAAAGCTGTGCAAAGCAAAGGGAATTTGTCTCCATCAAACAGGGGGAGATTGTTGAAGCTGGAGGAAGCTTCTTCCCTACCAAGGCTTGATGTGTGTTTGATGAAGAAAATGGCTTGAGTGCTTTGAAGATTGTAATAGGTTTTTAGATTCATTTGTAATTAGGCTTGTAATTGTGTATGATTGCCTTTTGCTATGTGACCTATCCTAGGTGCCTAACCAAGTCTAGATCAAGCACATGATGTGGTTAAATGGGTTTTGAAAAGCTTTTTAAAATGTTTTTAAAAGTTTTAAATCAGTACACAAATAAATCTGTTTTATGGAGAAAGAATCTGTTTATTTCTTCTCTGTTAAAAGGCTTTTCTAAAAGTTCTGTTAGAGACCACAGGCAAAGCTTAGTTCGTTATTTCAGTTAAAGTTGAGCTGGCCTATTTGCCTTCATTTAATCTGTTTCACTGTGAAAGAATCGGTTTGCCCTTTGATCAGTTGAAAGGTTTTTCACAAGTTAGTTAGGACACCAAAAGTACAACTCAGACAGTTATTTCAGTTAGCTGAGTTGGCGGTTTTCACAAAATAAATCTGTTAAGTTCAAAAATGAATCTGTTGTCTTCATAACTGCTTTTCAACTATTTTTTGAAAAGAAGTTAGAAATTGTTTTCTATTTAAAGAAAAGTCTATCTCACATGAGAGAGAGTTGAGCAATTACGTTTTTGACAGAGATCAAACATTTTCCATGTGAGAAGAAGGATTGAAAGATTTTTGAAAGGTTTTCCAAAGAGATTTTAGAGTGTGCTTGTTCTAGGAAACCTTTGATCTTGGTGAAGGTGCTGGTGCAGTTCTGCAGCAAATTGAACTACTGGTTTTGAGTTCTTGCATCTTCTTTTCAGGTGTAATCTTTCCTTTATTCTGTTTTGTAAAGGTGTAAGTGTTAGTCACTCCTTGATAGGGTTTCTTGGAGTGCAAGGTGTGCTGAAATAGGGTTTTTCAGCATTGTTGGTGTTGTTCTTGTAGTGTTCAAGAACTGCTGAGTTTGTAAGTAATTGGTATTGTTTTTAGTGGATTCCACCTTGGGGTAAGGTGAGACTGGATGTAGCTCTGTATGAGTGAACCAGTATAAAAACTTGTGTGCCTTTTCTTCTCATCCCTGCACTCATTTCTGGTTTTGCTTAATTTTGTCAAGAACTAAATCTGTTCTTTTGAAATTGAATCTGTTAATTCTGGGTTTAAATAAGAACTGTTCTTCCTGATTTGTTAAAGCTTTCTAATCTCAAACTAGGCAGTTGTATATGCTGTTTTAATTGATTTGAAAAACACATTGTCTATTCATTAAAACCTGAGGAAGATTCATTCTCATTAAAACCTTGTGTTGAATGAAGTTGATTGATTTCTTGGCATAGCTGTATTCTTCATACTCATAAAATCAAATTAATCTGATTCTGTTATAGCTCTCTGCTGATTACAATTTTAATTTGAACAAAGTCAAATTGTGCTAGACTGCTCTGAAGAATCAATCTGTTTCATGTAAAATCAATCTGTTCTTTTTGTCTCTGGTATACTGAAAATTGTGTGATCTTGCGAAAATTTTATAAGCTCAATTCACCCCTCCCCTCTTGAACTTAGACACTAAGGTTCAAAAGGAAATAAAATTTTACAATGCAAATTTTGTTAGATGAAACGATTACCATTAAGTCAAAATCTATAACTAATAATTAGGACGTAATTCTTTTAACTTAAGATTGTAGCAATTCAAGCATCACGTTTTGATTTTGACTTGTCCCATCTGACCTATGTTACACCACAACTGAGGTCACCTGCAATAATCTCCACACTAGTAATTATTCTACTAGGAATCAAACTCTTTGATTGTGACTTGGCTCATTTGGCTTAAATCATAAGACAATTTTGCAACCTGCAACAATGTCCCCCTTAACAATTTCCCAATTGGGAATCAAACTCATGACTTTGGTTTTGATACTAATTCATAAAGTCATATAAAGATTTTACAAAATTGAAAAGAAATTTCATAAGCTTTTTATACTGGTTCACTTCTAACTTGAGCTACATCCAATTCTCTAATGCGAGCATGAAAAGGTTAATTGACCAACTGATTAAATGTAAAATAAACCAAAGCCACAATAAGAGATGGTTGAATTGTGTTTGAAGATTTTCAAAACCTTTTCACAAATCCTTGTCTTGAAAAACTTAACAGACAAACTTTGACGTTGTTTTCTCTTGAGAGAGATGTGTTTGAAAAGCTTATTAGATGCTACTTCAATAGAACATATGTGATGGAGGGCCGTCTAAAAGACCACACATTGGGCCTCTGACCAAGGCCATGACTAGGAGATTGGAAGAGGAAGAAGGACCTTAGAAGACTTTCTTTCTATGAAATGTGAATTATTATAACTCTTTTTTCATAGCCTTATAAAACTCTAAATATGAGTAAAATACTTTTTATAAGAATATTAATTTTCTTATGTGAAAAGTAGAAGTATAATTGTGCTACATTTGGGCCACAATTAAGATTTGAGAGGGAGGTCAAAACCCTAGTATGTGAGTCAACCTTCAACTATCCTCATTAAGGAAGTCAAAACCCTAATTTAAGAGTCAACACATGACCAATTATAGCCTCACAACCATACACTAGGTTAACCACATAAATCACTTATAAACACAAGAAAATACCTTGTTTTGAGTGTATGGGACTTGGAGAGAAGCATAGGCGTTGAAAGTAAGCTTTCCGTCTACTTATGTAGTTAGCTCCACATTCTCCAGATCATGGTGTGAAAGAGGGCTCAAGCATCTATAAATAGAGCGACTTGCCTCTTGTATTCTTCACTTTGAATTGAATGACATTTGACTATGCATTTTATCTGTCTTCTTGTTCTTTGAAGTCGTCCAATACTAGGCTCACCGCCAAGAAACTTTCCTTGAAAGTGAAGGCCTTTTAGTGTCGAGTTTCTCAATAGAAACTTAGAGAAAATTCTTGAAATCTTTATGTTCCTGCTAGGGAGATGAGACCTAGAGAACTATTGAAAGGCTTCATCTTCCTTCTTCCTATCGGGCGGTTGACCTACACTTCAACTTACTTCTTCAGTCTCCCTGCTACTCCTTTGGGTCTCGGTCCCTTGATCACTCAATCTCCTGGGGAATGCCGAATGGGAAGGTACCTGCAGAAGGCACTCCGACGCTCAAGTCAATAAAGGGTGTTCGAGACTCGGTTGTTAAAGTACAATAATTAATGACATACCTTCTTCTTGGAATGTGTGCTATTTATATTATTTTAATGGACTTACCTTGTTGGGCCAAATTAGTTAAGTGGACCTTGTTTAGAGGTGTATTACCTAGTTCTTAATGATGGTTTAACTCTACTGACCTTGATTGAGCATTTTTGGACCAAGGGTATCGGTTGGCCCATATGGACGTGTGTCATTCGTTCTGCCCGGCTATGGGGGTCAGGCTATGGTGTTAACCTTTGGCCCATACCAGTACACTTTCTAAGTTCTTATGCTGCTTGGAGTGTCCTCCCATCATTTGACATCATGAGTCAGGCAAGGAAGCTTTAAGAGATTTGTTTCTCATTTTTATTCCTTGTTTGATTTTGTATTGTATATGCATGTTTGTGTCTTAATTTCAAAATTTCGTGCTAAATCCATGTTTCTTCTTGGTTGATTCAAATTTTAGTTCTAATTATCATGAATGGATGTTATGTTAAGGATTTTTTGTCTACATATTTATCTATTTTGTGCCTTTGTTTGAATCCAGTTCTCACATGGTTACTTAGATTTTAATTTCTAAATATTCTAAGTTTTGTTTAGTCCTTAAACGTGTCATAAACTCCTTATAAGTAGTCCTAAATTTTACACACTCTTTTTTGCAATCAAAACATGTCAATCGAGTGCTTATAATAGTTTCTCTTGAAGATTTAAGTTCTTCTTTCCTGGTTAGTTCTTAAGCAAAGTTTAAAAAAAAAATCCTTTTGAGTGTTACATGTGTGGCGAGAGCTTTTAGTAAATTTTCCTAAATTCTTAATTTGAATTACTTGCTTGAACTTAATGCATGCAATTGTTAGTTTATTAAGAGTGAATTTGACCGCATCTTATGAGTTGTTTGTCAAAATCAATAAATAAGTTTCTAGAACATTAAAAAAACAGTTTTTTTGAATCTGAATTTGAGAAAACATTCTTGTGTGGTTTTACATAAATCTTGTGAAGTTTTTCTGAATTCTTGGAGATCTTGTTTCATCATCTTGTTCTATGAAGGATTAAAGGTTGTGTTGGATAACCATAAACCTAGTTTGAGTTTCTCTGGTTTGCTGTTGGGTGGTTTCGGTCCATCTTTATTTATTTATTTGTATTTGATTAAATTATTATGCTAAATAGGGATTTTTGGGTGTTCTAATATGTAACAAGATGTTATAGGGATAAAACTAATATTGTAGGATTCAAGATTGTTATTCATGGTTGTTCTTTGTACAAGATTTTGTGTGATCAGTGAAAACAATTTATGTGTGAAGTGATAACTGAATGTAGCTCTTGAAAAAGAGTGAACCAGTATAGAAATATACGTGTTCTTTGTTTCTGTGCTTACTGCTTTATGTTAAAAGCGCTTTGATTTTAATCAATTGCTTTCATAAAGAATCAAGTACTTTTTACTCTAATAGATTCTATCAAAATTTGAATCACTTGTTTTTCAGAAGCAATCGATTTATATTTCTAGTAGGATTTTTTATTAAAATTTTAATCTTTTGTTTTTAATAAACAATCGGTTGAAATAATTATGTCTCTTGAGAAAAGATAACATTTGCGAAAATATTTAAATATCAATTCACCCCCTATTTGAACTTGACTGACTTTTAAACAACAATTTGAACATAAAATTAAAAGACAAGAGTAAGAATATAAAAAACAAGTTGTCTCAAGTTTATTCAGTAGTGAATTTATATATATATATATATATATATATATTCAATCTTCAAATAGGATCAAATTGACCAAACTTTCATCAATTAATTCAATAGAATCTAATTAATAAAACATGCATCCACTAATTCATTCAGTGTCTTATTTTTCTGCATGTGTTTACTCATAAGATTTTAGTCTTTTGCCTATTTAATTAAGCAAATAAGATATTGTTTAAAACAATGCAAGGTAATAGTAATTCCAATTAAATAACATAATGAAATCAGGACATGCCACATAACCTCATAATTCATTGTGAAATCACAAGACAAACAATCTAGTAGAATTTAGCCTTCAATGCAGTGTAAAAATAGAAGAATAACAAAGAAGAAAACAAGAAAACTATGATGCTCTATTTATGAACGTGTTTATGATGGAGCTCGATGCCTTTTCTAGAATTCTGAGATATTTTTTCCATTCCTTTGCAACTTTTGTTTCTTCTTATCTTTCTAGATTAATTGCTTCCAAATCAGTTTATGAGATATTGTAGATTTTATTCTCTAATTCTTTTACTCAAATTTCATTTATTGTTTAGAATTCAGATAAGCAACTTAGACTTTGACTAATTACACCCAGTCACAACAATAAACACTTCCTTAAAATTTGTGCATCATTACATCAAGCACTTTTATTAGATCCTCTAGCCCAAAATGTTTATATAATACTCTTTCTACACCTTCGTTTTCATCAAACTTGATGTCACATAGGTGTTTTCTTCAATTAATTATTAGTAGATGAATTGATCGACCTTGGTTCATATAACAATTAGACCATTTTTTGTAAGAGGGATTAGGTTGTCTATGGTGACTAAAAATCCAAGATTTAACAATAATAGCAATTAAGACCCAAATAGATCCAATTTGATGAATCTTATTTAAAGTAGTGAACTTATTCACAATTACGGTCTCTGAAAGCTATGATTAAATGTTCCAAGTGTGAATAAAATTATGCTAATTTATAGCATGTTAGATATTGGAGGACGAGCTAGAACAAAACATGCATTGAAAGGTCACTTTAAAGGAAAAGAAGCATATTATGATTGCCAAACACTTTTGAGAGGGAGACGAACTACAAAAAAGTAAAATAAAAAGCAAGAACATCCTTAAAACTAAGTTAGTGATGGAATTTTCCATAAAAAACCACAAATTTGTCACTACAATCTGTTGTTATCATGAAATTAATCCATTTTTTTAAGAAATTTTGTGTTGCATTTTGTAATTGATTTTTTATGTGTATTTTTTCATTCTTTGCTTGTGTGTCTTTGGAAACTGCCCGCATCTCCATAGCTAAACTTTGTAATAGAAAAAAACACTTAGTCTAGCGAAAGTGTGTCAAGGTTTCCAAGTATCACTTGCACTTTTAGGAAATTCATTTAGAGTTTTATTGATTTCTTTGAGATATCATTAGTTGAATTTTATTTTAATTTTTTTTAGGTCTTTGTGAAAAATTAGGGTTTAGTCTTTCAATCAAAGTTGTAGTTTACCTTCTTTTGGTTTTTAAGAGGCCATGTATACACATACACTTGGGAAAACCTTTCTTTGAAGTTTTTTACTAATAAACTATATGAAAGTAATCTAGGGAATAATATGGCTAGGAATTACTTGATACTTAAAAGTGTTCATTCCCGACCCACCTCTCTTTCCTGGGAGTTTCCTTAGTGAACTTTTAACACTTTTTCTTTGTAAAATGCCTCTTAAAAATAAAAAGCATTTGTGAAAATTTTTATCACTCATTTTTTGAAAATCTTTTTAGAAACTCTTTGTGAAAATATTATTAGATAAAAAATGAGTAATCATACACATCATTCTAGCGTGCATGGTAGTTTTAAGGATTATCAAGAGGGGGAACATATGAGAGATGAACTCCAAAATATTAAAAAAAGAGTAAAAGAACTTAGAGACATGTTTATTCATTTCATGAGAAATCAATGGAGAGAAGTCTAGTAGGAAAACAAAATGTCATGATGACCTTATTCCCATAGTCAATGGGTTTCTAGTAGTTATCACAATATTGACTACTATCAACTACCCCACACTCATCATAGGCTTAGAAATCAAACCTTTCCCAAAGGTAGACCTTTCCCTTTTCTATGAAAAATAAAATGCAAATGAGTATTTAGATTGAGAGATGAAGGTGGAGCAAATCTTTAAGTACCACCAAGTAGACCATGAGAGAATAGTGTCCATGACTATTAAAATAGAGGAAGAGAAGGGAATGAGATTAAATCCCTGTGTCTCCTCCAATGAAGTTTTTCCACATAATGTTTTGTAAAACCAAAAAGAAAATAATTCTCTTCAAGTGGAACAACCTCTTTTCCCTCTCTACTATCAAGAGAAAATTTCTACCACGAGTCACGAGCTTGAAAAAGAGTGTTTATTCTATCTTTTTTAAAACTCCAATTTTCTAAAAAAAAATATAAACTAAGAACAGAAAATAAGAATAAAAGAAACCTCTAGGAGATAGAATTAGTCTAAAAATATGAGAAAATCAAGAGTTATCAATTCCAATCCTCAAAAGTTATTTTTTTCTCCCCTGGTTGTTGTATTCAACTTAATTTTTAGTTTATTTTTCAATTTTGTCTTTAACCTTTTCATGAAACCTCTTGACAAACTACGTTAAGACACTCATTCCTTATGAATTAAAGAAATTGTGTTCGGAAGTGGTAGTAAGTCAAGAGGTGTGAAAGAATTAAAATCGTACACAATCTCAAAAGGAGAGCACTACAAGAAAATCATTAAATATAAACTAATTTTAGAGACCGCAAATAATTAGTTAGTATATTGACTAAATTAGATACTTGTTACCTGAATAGGAGTATAATACTTAAGGCTCTTAAGCGAGGAGCTTAAGTGATACAAACCACATCAATCAGCAGATGACTAAGGACACAACAAGCACTTCACAAATAGGTCAGTCATCTTAGTATACAAAGCTAGACCCCACCAAACCTCAAGAGAGTATGAACAGAAGAAGAACCAGATATAAACCAGAACATCAAAAGTTCTTTCTTCTTGTCTTTCCACAAGAGAAGTTATGTAAATAAATTAAGCTCAATTTGGGGTTCCAAAAAGAAGAATAAACTAGAGTAGGGTGTGCTTAGTAATTTAGGCTTGTGTCAAGCTCACCGTTCATGACATGTGCTTCTAGGTTTAGGGTTTCTCTGACCTACCTTCTAGAAGGCTTCTCACAAATGACATCCATGCCCCTCTATCTTATTCTCCAAGACACTCTCTCCTATAAAAAGAGTGTCTTGCCTCATGTATTTACACATTGAGTTTGAATATAGTAAAGAAACTCTGCATGAGTGTTTTTTTGAGACTTGAGAGTTCTCATAGTGGGTCTTATCTTGAGTGTGTGAGCACTTCAAATGGCAGTGCTTCACCACTCATCTTGGAGTCTCCTCCCCCTCCAAGTGGCGTAATTCCTTATTTCATAAGAATATTTTAATCTCTTAATCCTTTTGTTTTTCTTTCCTTTTCCTTGCGACATTCTTCCATACTTTTATCCATTTATGTTTGACTTTCTTCATCATCTTATGCTTCTTTTCATGTACTTTAATTTCGCACCTTCATTATCCTATTCACCATATTGTGTTTTTCTCTTTGCCATCTAGAAGTGAACCTCCACACTTACTTAACCACTTGGTTAAGTTTGTGTCTAGTGGGAATCTTCTTTGGGTTTCTCACCATAATTGCTAATATAAAAAAGCTTAAACAAAAGTGAAACCTCTAAAATGTGACAGTCCAAAATTAACTCATATCATTAAGGGGACTGGACGTAGCCCTAGAGTTTGGGGGTGAACCATTATAAATCTATGTGTATACTTTTCTCTATCTTTAAACTCTTATAATCAGTGATTCATCCAAATTGATAGAAAGACAAATTGAGTTCAGGCTCCACTCAACCCCCCATTTTTGGAGCCAATTGTGCCTACATAGTCTAGAGATTTAGAGAACAACATCTAATTTTTGGTAGGATATAAAATAAGTCATCTTGCTAAAATTATCCACCATCACAAAGATATAATCATGGCCCCTTGCATTCTTGGGAGACCTAAAAAAAAATCCACACACATATCTTCCCAAAGGGCGCTAGCTATAATGAGGGGTGTATATAGTCCATGAGATATTATTGTTGTCTTAGCTTGCAAGCGTGCTATGCATTCCGAATAGTGCCTTTGGATGTCTACTATCATGAGTGGCCGGTAAAATTTACTTTGATAACATAAGGTAATTGTATAAGTATTCCACCCACTTAGCATGTCTTTTATTTAACTTTCCCTACCCCCTTATGTACTTTAGTGACTCATGATCAATATGTATGATGATTTATTTAGTCATTAAGTAATGTTCCCTAGTTTTAAGGGTACAAATGAGCGCATAAAGCTCTTTGTCATAGGTGGGATTGTTCAAGGTGGCTACTCTAAGTTTTTCACTTAAATATGCAATAGGATGTCCACCTTGAATTAATACAACACCTATGTTAATCCAAAGGCTTCACATTCTAGTTCAAAAAGTTTTAGAATGATATGGAACAATGCGTGGGTTAATTTATCTTTTAAAGTTTTAAAATATTTTTCTCATTTTTCACACATATAAAAGACATATAATTTTTACGAGTTCGTTAAGAGGAAAAACTATAGTAGAAAAGTCCTGAACAAATATCTTGTAAAAGCTAGTTAAACCATGAAATCGTTGGGCTTCTCCAACTATTTTGGGGGTAGGTCACTCTATGGGTCCATGTGAACACTATCTTTCCACTATGAATCCAAGGAAAATGACATGTTCTTTGCATTAAGTACACTTGTCAAGGTTGGTAAAGAGATGATGGTCCTTAAGAATAATTAATATTTATCTAAGATGGCCAATGTGCTCATCTAGAGTCCTACTATAGATTAAAATATAATCAAAATAAACTACAAATCGGCCTATGTAATCTCTAAGTACATCATTCATTAGTTTCATGAATGTGCTAGGGGCATTGGTTAAGCCAAAAGGCATGGCTAACCATCATACAAGCTAAATTTGGTATTAAAAGTTGTTTTCCACTTGTCTCCTTCTTTGATTCTTATTTGATGATAACAACTTTTAAGAATATTTTCAAAAAAGATGTTTGCCCCATGAAATTTGTCTAACATTTCATCTTGCCTATGGGATTGGGTGCCTATGCTTTATAGTAATGTTGTTGAAGGCCTAACAAGACTCAATTGAAAGAGTAATAATCTTAAGATAATCAATAAAGAATTCACTACTAAATGAACTTAAAAGTCAACCTACTTTTTTTTATTGTTTTACAACCATCTACCTTAATTTTTTGTTATACAATCTCAACTCCCCCTTTTTATTTATTGTTATTGCCAACATTTATTGTTTGCAAAAAGTTTTGAACTCTATTTCGCTGGATTCACTATTGAATTCGTTGGGAGACAACTTGACATCATTCTAACCACATATATACTATTATCTCTTTAGTGTTAGACGGTCTCTACACTTGAATTATAATTTCTTTTAATTTGATCGTTAAACGAAGACTATCACTCCCCTTGCTTGCTTGGCCAAATTAATGTGGGACTAAAAATTTCAAAATGAGGTATCACATATGGGAGGAAGTGCCACCCAAAATTAGCCTAAAAATGGCTTATTCTACATTATGTAAGACTTCCCTCCATGCGTTCTTTCTCCTATGTAAGACGTCTTTTACAATGGGCTTAGGTGTCTTATTTGGGCCCAACTAGATGCCCATAGCTAGCCCAAACATATTTCTACAAAATCCTACAAATTACAAAGAAATATGTACACTTATACAATTTGTACAAGACTAAGAAAGAAGAAAATCCTTGTATTTTACTCTTTAAAGTAGTAGAATTTTCTTCTGAGACTTCATCTTCTTCTATCCTCTTAACCATGAACATTGTTAAAGGCCCAATATCTTGCGATGGTCCTCTATCACTCCCTTAATGATCAGATGTCCTTTTATGCCAACCATGTGGATCTCCCCCCTGATTGTGATAAGGCACTCAACCCTTCAGAGGTTGAGCTCTTATACCAACTGTGAAAATATGTAAAAATAATACAAGAAGGGATTGAATTATGTTTTAAACTTTTTTTAAAAAAATTCACCTTTATAAACACCGAAAGTCAATGTTTAATGTTGTTTCTCTAGAGAGATGCACTTTACAAAGCTTGTCAAATGCAACTTCAATAGGACAAACACACTCTTAAAATTTCTTTTAAAGAACACATTTTTACAAAACTTGCATTCTTAAGTTAGTTGCAAATTAATAACATGCAATGTGAAAAGGACAAGAGATAAAGAGAACTACACAGTATTTTATATTAGTTTATCTGAAACACACAAACTACATCTAGTTTTTTGTCAAGTTTTCACCAACGTATACTACTGTTGCAAGATACTTGCCTTATTTGGACCCAACCACATATGGTTAAACTACAAGTACTGTTTGGATATAACTACTTCTACTAAACTGCAAGTATTGTTTAGACAACCACTTTAGCTAAACTACAAGTATTCTTTAAGCATAGCCACTTTTAACTAAGCACGAGAATTGTTTTAATCCAACCACTCCTAGTAAAACACTTTGATAAAAGAAGATTGTGATCTTAAAGATCATAGAGTTATGCTTAATAAAAGAGATTAACATTCTAAGACGGTTGCATGATTGATAACACTCTTCTAGTTAGTAAAGAATACAATGTTCTTCCTCACACACAAATGGATTTGGATTGTTTTGTAAGCTTGAAAGGATTTATCAAAAGAGTTTGTAAGCATGATCCACAAACTTTCTTCTTCTTCAAAGAGAATTTCTTTACATATAAGTCGTTGTAAATCTTTTGAAGTCGTTGTGATGTTTACAAGTCTTTCATCTTCGACTATTACTTAATCACGTTTAAGTACATAGGTGTATTAAATACTTTTCATGCAACACTAAAATGCATGTGACCTCTTTACACAACTTCTCTGATGCATGACATAACTTATTTAACCTAGGCGAGTAACTTCTTTCATCTTCAATTAAAGGCCTAACGTAATTAAGTGACTCCACAACACTAACATTCTACCTTTTCACAAAAAGTTATTTATGTACTAACTTTAAACACACTCTTCAATAGATCTTGATGTTGACATATTATCTTGAAATAAATGAAGAGACAAACATTTTTTACACACAAGAATTTATCAAACCAAGAGTACCAAACAAGTTGCTTTCATCTATCAACGAGATACATAAGATTTGTGTCTAATGAGACAGCATAAATGTTTTATACGTTTAAGCTCAAAAACCAAAATCAAATAAAAAAAAGCATTTTACTTTGATCTATCGAACATGTGCTTATAAAAGTTGTTTGAATCATATAGTTTATTTCCTATTTTATAAAAATTTCTTTAAATTATTTACATTTTGAATGTTAGGTAGTTGTAGTTTTGTTTCTTAATTTCAATTACACAGTTCAAAATTCGAAAATACTGGCCTGTGGACCTCCTTCAAACAACAAAATCACAAAGTATAAAAAAATGTCTATTTCTGCAAAGTAAATGAACAAGATCTCATTGGCAAGGAAAAGTGAAGCAGTAAAGGAATTTGGGATACCGGTAATTGTATTGCATTGAACTGAACTTAACCGGCAATATGTATAAAATGATAGAGATAAGGATCAATAAGATTCTAAAAGGAAAAAATAATAAATTAGAAATTTTCATTAAGAAATCGTTCCCGCATCGTCTAGAGAAACTATGTTTGATAATGTTGACGACGTAGGAAAAAGGTTTATCTGAAGGCTTGTTCCTGGTCACAACAACCAGTAGCTCGAAAATTCACTATTGTCATCACAAAGTCAGTTTTAAGCTACAAATTAAACGCAACAGTGAAACAAACAAGTTCAAGAACATATAGCATTTCCTCATTGCACACTATTCTACTTCAGCCAAATAGTCATCAATTTCAGCTGGTGTCAATACCCTGCACCATAAACACACTAGTGTTAAGTTAACCAGTTAAATAATAGAAGCACACAAGGATGAATTTGAAGTCTGAGGTCCAGATAGGTTTAGATGCAGATAACTTGGATTGGAAGTCTCGTTTTTTGATGCAATTTCTCATGTACTTTGAAATACTCCTAATTTATTAATTGAGACGAGACAACCCAAAATCCCAAAAATCAACTCAATTGTACTGATTACAGTAACAAGAGGAAGCAAGGTTTATATAATAAAATATGGAAGGTCAAAAGCAAACTCGGTAAATTTTAGGAACACATATGCACCTGAACTTTTTATCAGCACCGATTATGCCAATTTCAATGTTTTTCCCTGAGATCTGTCCCTCAAACCTGGAAAACACCCACAAAAGAAAGCAGAAGAAAAAATTTAGAAACGTTTCAAAAGACTTAACAAAGACAACGAAATAAAAACTATCAAAGTTTTTAAGGCAATAAACTAGGTTGATAACTTGCAAGAATAAAGATAGACAATATGATGATGGTTTGGAGGGATGTGCCTTAGGTAATTGTCAAGTCAAGTCAAGACCACTGCTATACAATTTAGTTAAATACCCTTCACATATATAATTGGCCTCAACATTCTAATTTGAACCCAATAAGCCAATCTTAGATACATTTCCTTCCTCCAAACTATTTATAAGACACAAGCTATTATGCACTACGTTGTAGGAGAATAACACTTGACCAAAAAGAGATGAAAATGACTCAAAAATGTAAATAACCGTTGCACCTTCTAATCAAAAGTAATCATTAAACATGTCATTTTCACAATGGTTTTCTAATTATTTAGTGCATAAACTTGAAATATTATGTTCTCCTACCCTTCCTTCAGAGTCAATATTGCTGTGTGGACTGCATCATCAAGCTCCATATCATCTGTGTACCTGTAAAAGGACAATCAAGTCAGATATAGAAATGATATATAAATAATTTCTCAAGCGTGCATTCACGAAAAGACTTTAGCTACTATGGTTTAAAAGTCCTTTTAAGATTATAGCATCAATGCGTCAGTAGCTACCATCTGAGACATCTCAGCATATTTAAAGGATTTCTAAGCTCTCATTAAGTGACTTAAGTATCTTTACAGTTATTAATTATTACGCAATCCACAAACAAATACAGATGCATTAAACACACTTTTTGCTTACAGTATTGCTACTGATGAAGCTTACCTCTTCTCAAGAAACGTCTTTGCATTAGAAACATTTTTCCCCATTGCAGAAGCTTTCCAAGAAAAATATGAACCTGACGGATCCACCTAGAGAAAAAAATTACATCAAATCACAACCTTGAATTACTCTTTCTTAAAATTCATGGTAATTTTGAAAAAGTCCAGATGCGTAGAAATATAGACAACCAATGCTCTGAAATATTTGAAATTGAACATACATAATCAGTGAGCGATTTTCAATTATTTGAAGCAACACTAATTCAGGTGTAGTAAAACAAGATAGTGAAGAATTTATGCAATTGAATACAAAGTTTTCATAGATTAAATATCACCCGAGAATCTAAGGAGCCCTTATTCATTTCACCAACGAGAGAGGAACTGAAGTTTAGACTTGCTACATGCAAGTGATGGTAATTTACCAGGGTGTAAATGTAAATACGTAAAGAATTACATCAGAAAAAGAATATCAACAGACCTGGTATAATTGTGGCCCATTATCATCAAACCCAGCAACTAGCAGGGACACTCCAAAAGGCCTAACACCACTATTAGGATCAAAACAGAAATGTCAGAATTAAAAGCATGATAAAGGGTAAAAATGGGAAGTAAATGTGGTAGTTAATGCATACAGAGACAATCAGGGATCAAACTAAGTTATGTGCATTTAGTAAGCTTCTAATTAATGATTGCTCCACAATAAAAATCTGTTTAATTTTGAGATGAAATTTCTATATGGATCACAATGTTACCAATTTATCTAACACATGCCTCCAGAGGAAAATAAAACAAAAGCTCTGTCAATATTGATCCATGCTGGTTTCTTTAGTAAAGAAAAAGCTGTTTTAGGCATCTACATCTAGACTTATGCCAAGCTTCCAATTTCCAGAGTTATAATTTATAATTATGCTCCTGGCTTCCAGAAGCTAATGACAATTGTGATTTTGGCATATCCTTCCACATTTACTTACAACAATTAATCCCCCAAAACACAGGAATAGAGAATTCTGAAAATTAGAGTTTACTGTGAAATCACTCATATTTAAGATATCAAATTGTAAATGATTTATGCATATGCATAAAATAAACTTCTATACTGAGTTGACAAGAAAAAATTCAGTAGTAAGAGTACAGTTTACAAGGAAATAATTACCCAGACTGAGTAAACTCCTGCATTACCGCAGCAACTTCCCTGACAAGTTGAGTCACAGGAATTGGTTCCTGCAAATTTTGATCATATGATCAGATATAGCCCACAATTCACAGATGATCCAACATAGAATACCAAAAGCAAACAGAAAGAGACAGAAAAGCATGTCTATAATATTCATAAAGATAATAAGTAGTGCATGATTCTTATTTTTTTGTTGTTGCGACAAACTTTATTTATTACTAAGTACTCAAAACTATCAAGCAAAAGAAAGACAGGTGTTTTATGGAAAATCTAATTATTATATAAAGATCAGCATTAACAGGCAATACAACCATCAAACAAGAATTACAAAACTCACTGATAGAAGGTAATGCACCACTAATAATTCAAGATTCCCAGGCTTATATGATACAGAATTGTAAGACTCGGTTTAAGAAATAATGAGATTGTTCTATTTGACCCTATTAATCCTTGTCAGCATAAATATATCTTTTAAAGCCAATACTTTATCATAGATATCAAATTTACAACTACTTGCAGTTTTCAATATATATCCTTTATCTGTCCAAATAAGAAACAAAGTCTCACTTTCTGGAAAAATGTAAGCCTAGACACATTTTCCTTTGCTATTCCACATAAAATCTTCAAAGAATGGGTATTATTAAGAAAATTTGCATTGGAGCTTGAATGTAACACTAAATTTAATAGTTCTCCTATCTTAATGTATTGGTGGCTAATTTTGATGAATCCAATTATAATAGATGAATTTAGACAATCAAAACAATTATACAAGGAACTCATCCTCTGTTTCTCCTCCTAGACATACTTTCATCATAACTAGCTACGGCATTGCACTGACTGTAGTAGTTTGTCCATCTTAATCATATAGAGAATTTTATTCAATATTATTCCTTGAGAAATCCTTTTATTACAACTATATCTTTGTTTCCCTTCTCACCATATACATAAAATGAAAGATTCTAGAATTATTCACATAGTAAATAAAACATGCATTGCATGAAAAAAGATGAAAACCACCTGCAGATGTGTAACCAAGTAACAATCCTTATGACTATAATTCATTAAAATGCCGGGTTTGACAGTGAAGCAGACACTATAACTGAATTATATCTTAACTATGTATATGCAGCACAAGAACTCGATACTGAGAAAGAAAAATGTGTAGGAATAGAGTTTTGTATACCATACTTTATATAACCGGTGATACTGCACAGCCTGTTTCCTGCTTTTTCGAACCAAAACTCGAAAATCGGGTCCCATGCCACTGAACAAAGACCAAATTTAGGGTCAGGTAAATAAATTATTTGCAAGAAAAGTCAAGGGCAAATAATTATTTCCATTTACTAAAAGCTTTACAGAAATGGAAAAAGGTAGACTAAGCCTGCTTATGAAATTTCAGACACAAATTAAACATCTGAAAATTAGTTATTTCAACAGTATCTCTTAGAAAGTGAAGAAAGTGCAGAAAGTGCGCAGGAAGTGAGTTTTTCTGTTTTCTATATTTCATTTTAAAATGTCCCCAAATAGATTTAAAAAGTCAACATTCAACAATCACCTAATGCCTCCCTGAAATAAAGGTTAATAGTCAAATGTCCTGCAGATTGAATCCAGTAAATCTCTTTTCATTAAAGAATCTATTGAAAACCTAAAGCAGTCCACCATAATTTATATATAAAACAATGTGGATTAATAGTCTGCTACATGCAACTGTGCTTTATGTATACTTCTGAATGTTTAAATCAGTATTACAAGCAATAGTTAGCTGCTTACCACCAACAACATTTTTTCTTGATTTCTTAGTATGTTTTTAATCAGTTTAAGTGTGCCTTTTCAATTTCTATTTCATACATCCTTAAGAAAAACATTTCCCCAAAATAATTGTCATGTTCCTAATGCCTCCCACGTTGTTATGTCTAGGTAAATTGAGTAGCATCTCATGTTTAAGAACCATCCAAAGCTAAAGCGTTAACCATCATTATCTGTAACCACTACAAATATACAATAACTTAATGATGTTATAAAATATATTTAACGTCAAACTATTTAAATATTTACAAAGAAACAAACCTATATACAACACCAATATTCGGTGTTAATAACTGAATTTTCTGGACCTGCAATTAAATATAACAGAGTGTAAATACACAGAATACATCATAAATTAAGTCACTTCCCTTTTTTTAAACTATATTGACACATTTCTTGCAAAACCTAAATAAGAGATTAATTTATCAGTAGCCAGAGTTTGAAACATCCTTAACTATAATATAGAAAGAACACCATTACACTAAGCAAATATTTTTCAAGAGTAAAACAAAACAGTGCTATATTATAGCTAGTACTGAGAAGATAAGGAAGTGACAGTGTTTAAGAGAATATGGGTGTGTAAATGTATAAAACACACAACAGGGACACCGAGAAGGGTTTTAAAACGTTGGATATTTGCATAGAACAATTTTATAAAATAAAATCATGAATAATGAACAAAAATGGATCCAATAATGGAAATAAACTCACTGATGCTTCATCAACCAAAATGGATGGCAATTTCTTCTCGGTAGCGATGACAACTCCATTTGCAGCTGCAAGAATCAAATATCAGATACCCATTTACAACTAGCAAAAGATACAGCTTATATTACAGAATCCAAACCATCTAGAAGACAACAAAATGTAAAATAATTTTACACCAAATTAAAAGATTAAGTAAAAAAAACATGAAATATCTAACTCTAGGCTCCTCGAAAGCCTACTGAACCCGAAAAACTCGACATATCAGAGAGCAGTATTTTCCCAGAAATGAACTGAAATACCCCATCATGCCAAAGCCCCTTATACGGCCTATTTAAGAACTGTAAGCCTTTATTTGTTTGCCCACCCCTAATAACACAAGTGAAAGGTGCTCCCCAAAATATCAATTTCAAATTGAAAAGCTAAAGTGAGTGCCATAAACAGATCCAGTCCAGAGGCAGAGATAACAAATCACCTTTAATTCCCAAAGACGTTTGCCCAGACCCAACAGCCGTCAAAGCATGCTCAATCTGAACAAGCTTTCCAGAAGGGCTGTTCCACAACACAACAGAATCAGTAGAAGAAACACACATCAAAACATTCTCTTTATAAAAAAAAAATCAAATTAAGTTAGAAGTTATCAGCAATAGAAATACCTAAATGTGGTGAGTGAAAACGAATACTGACTATCCCCCATGATAAACTGCGCAAGAATCTGCACTCAAAACATCACTCGCAAGTTACAATCACAATGCAAATCAATCATTTTATTTAATTTATTATTGAAAATTAAAAATTAGAAACACTTGAATGGTGGTTTTTCATAGCAGCCCTAGTAGAAAAGATAAAAAGTAATTCTAACAAAAATTAGTGTGCAATTGACAAATTGAATTGAAAGGTGTGAGCAAAAGAAAAAGACGGCGATCTGTGAGGAGACAAGAAAGGAAGAGAAATGAGCGAGAAAACAGTGGAAATTTTTTGTAAGGTGGAACAAACCTGAAAGAGAGAAGGAGAAAGAGAAAGTGAGGTCGCAGGGAGTAACAATGTTGGATTCTGAAGTGCGTGCTATAAGGTCTGAGAGAAAGAGAGAGAAGGAGTAGGGAGCAAGTCTCAAAATTGGGCCTTCATTCAATCTTTATTTGGGCTGCTTTCTGTTTATCAGTGGGTGTTTCTTCCTGCACCCCCACATTTTTCTTCCTGCACCCCACATTTTCTTCCTACACCCAACATATATGTGTAATTACAAAAGTACCTTTGGGTCTTTCTATAAACCATAAAGCAAGCATACCACGGTTTGTTTCCTCCTTCGCAAACGTCGTGCACAGTGGTTTGAGAGCAAACAAAGTGCGGCAAGAAGCAGTGGTGCATTGGGGTTGGGGTTATCTTGGTGATTCGTTTTGTTTTGTGAACTTTATTTATAATTCGTCTTAAGACATAATTCTTTTATGTGAAAGAATATATGATCTTTTAGATTACTATATTTGTAATCTATTTGTTTAGTCAGAGTGGTTGTCCTCCAAAAAAATATTAAAGTTGTTTAAGAAAAAAGTAGTTGAGGTTTAAATAATACTTATTTATTTAGTCACAAGTCGCTGAGATCCAAACAATACTCGGTTGTAACTTACAATGATACGTGCATAGTGAAACTTGATTGTGTTGATAAGAGCTAGACATAATCTTTGTTAACTTGCAAACCAATATAAAAATATCTAAATTAAATCCTTCTCAGTATTAACCATTTCTAACTTCATGTTATTAAACTACTTTTAACCAAATAAGGAAAAATTTTCTAAATAAGATTTATGAAACAATTGTTGGAACAACTAGCTTTAGAAGGGGGTTGAATAGAGTCTTAAACTCTTTATGCATCAAACTAGACTAGATTGTTTAACAAAAAAAAAAAAAACATAACAGATTTTTATACTAGTTCACTCAAACACATATGCTACATCCAATTCTTAAATAGATTGCTTAAGAGGTTCAACTAATAACATGAAGATTACATCCCAAGTACACAATCCACTATTTGGTTATACAAGTATACAAATCACTCCTAGTTTCACCTTCTTAATCTCCCCTTAAGATTAAGGACTCACAAAAAAAATGAAACACGCATATAGAGAGCATAAATTAAGCTCGTAGGGTAAACTTCACAAAGTGAAGAATTACAAGGCTCACACCCACAAATCATATGTTTGTTAACTATCTTGACACAAGCATGTGGCAACTCTGACCCAACTATTTACCCAGCATGGTGTGCACTCTTATCATGTTTTGGTGTAAAAGGTTATGTAAGGAAGATAAGTAATATCAACTATCAAGGATGTTTCTAGATGAAGAGAATAATAAATAATGTTGTAGGAAATGCATCAAATGCTTCTCTATGAACAAGTTCAATAGATGATAGAAGAAGAAGAATATATTTAAAATGAGTTCAAAACTACTCAATGACTAGAAAAGAGATTTCATTGGTTACTTTTTTCAAGCGCCTATGTAAAGACATGTTTTTGAAGAGAAGATAAAGAACGAGAACCATAATTTGCAAGTGCTAAAACTCTGTCCATTTTTCTGTGTTTAAAAGCTTTGTAAGAACATTATTTGTGTTCAACATTTACCAAACTATTAAAGAGTGCTTAACCTTGTAAACATCGAAAGACACAACCCCTCTCTTATGAAAGAAACATGTGGTTTGTTTATCACAAATAGAATCTTTGTCTTATACAAGAGTGGTTGTTTGTTAAAGAATAGTCTTACGGGTTATCTAGGAGTGGATATATTCCAAAATAATACTCTGACAGGTTAGCCAAGAGTGATTATGAGCCAAAATAATACTCTTTGTACTTCATAATAGTAGTCTACCTAATGGTCAAGAACTGGATGTAGTCTCGCTATCAGATGATCTAAACAAGAAGGGGAGTGAATTGTTTTTCACAAGATTTTCACAAAGTTTGGAAGTAGAGTGAAAAGTTCTGAAAAATCAACCAATTGATTTTTTTTTAACTGGACAAAAGTTCAGTTTTAATCTTTTTTACAAGAATTTGACCGGTTGTATTCTCGAAACAACAAGTTGTTTATACCATCAGAGAAAGAACAATGATGAAAACAGTATAAAAGAGAAGGGATAGAGAGATTCACACAAAGAGGTTTATACTGGTTCGCTCTTAAACAAGAGCTCAGTCCTCAGCTAACCAATAAGATTTACTATGTTATCAAACCTAGATTACAAAACACACACCAAGAGTGATGATCTTGAACCCCTCAATAACATACACCACTCCTTTCAGAAACACTTTTCTGAAACTGCCTTACACCACAAAATTACAATGTTCAAAGTTAAGAAAATAGAGTACACATAGACTTTACAAAGCAGCAGAACAGAAATATACAAAGACTCAGTCCTATTCCACACAAAAATGATGATTAAAGGCTTTTGATCTCTTGAAAAACGTTAGTAATAATCTTTCTTTCTTAGGCTCTTGAAAAGATAATCAAACAGCCTTTATATAAACTTAAGCAAGTGGTTAAAACTGTTAGATCATAAATCAAAAGCAATTAGAATCATTTAAAAACAGTTTCAAACCCTTAACATATTGTTTTTTTAAATAACATATTGAAATAAATTTTCTTTTAAGGATTTCATAAAAACAACCAATTGTTTTATCGAAATAAATGGTTGTTTCAGTTTAACAGCAAAGACAAAACAAAGCAAAGATTTTCCAAATCATTTTGAAAACCACTAAGTGTCAAACAACCAGTTGCTTCGACAATGCAACAGGTTGAAAAATTTGTCTTAGCCTCAATACCTTTGAGCAACAACTATTTCAACTAGTTGATTAGAAAAACAACTAACTAAAATTTCTCAGCTTTTAAGAAAACATTTCTTTCAAAAGAGATTAAGAGTTAAGTGAGCTTGGATTAATATAAGGTGTGAATTAACAAGTCAAAAACTACTAGACAACACACACACATAGCAGTAGGGTCTTCAAGATTTCCACACAGATTTGGAGACATCAAAGCATCTTATTTAACATAAGTAACTTTTCTTTACTTAATCTCATACATTGCATATTATTTTGCCTGTGCAAATTAAAGAAGGAAAGCTTTTTGCTAAAGTGATTTCTGAAAACTCATTGACAGATCATTTGCCAAACAAACTATTGTCTAACTACCTAGTAACAGACGATACTTTACAAAAAATGTTTTTTTAAAAAATTGAAACACAATTCAACCCTTCCTTCTTGTGTTTTTCTTGTTTTCTACAAAGTGATATTGTTCTTGTTTCTAATTCATTTTTTAGTGTTTGTATTGTATTTGGATAGGTTTTTAGGTGTGTCGGGTAATAGGGTGTTACTAGGTATTAAGTTAAGTCTTGTTCGATTCAAGATTTTGATTCTTATATTTACTTTCAATGTTGAGGTTGTGTGTTTGAAAATATCTAATATTATAGTGTGAGCTTGGTTGGTTTGTCTAAGCAACTGGATATAGCTCTTGATTTAGTGTGAACTAGTATAAAAATTATTGTGTTAATATCTCTTTCTCCTTATATCTCTTTTATTCTTGGAATTTCTATATTTTTCATTGGAAGCATTGCCTATTGTAAACCAAATTTTGCAATTCAAAGATTTAATAATTTTTTCATTCTAAACATTTGACAATATTATTCTTAGTTCAATTCAATTCGGCCCCATCTTGAACTCAACCTTTAAACCTAACATGGAGAACTCAAACTCCATGGAAGAAAGAACAATGGCAAAAGCATGTATATTACCAATGGTGAGTTGCAACATTTAACAAGGCAAGAAGTAAAACAAAAATAAGTAAAAGAATGACATAGAAAATGGATTAAAGACTACAAGAAGGTAAGAATACATCACATTTGTGATGCATCCCTGAGGATAAGTCCAAAAAGATTCAGAATTTGAAAAAGATTTTCAAAATAAAAACCAAAACAAGAATAAAGAACTCTTTTGATTCACAAAGTTGAACTCACAAAAGGAGAACCTTATTCAATCTTCAAAAGTACAAGTATGAGAGGTCTCCTTATATATGCACAAGTCTTGACCAAGGAAGAAGAAAAAGACAATAGCAAAGAGAAGAAACACTAAGCTAGAGTTAACTATCTTATCTTAATCTTATTATTATCCCTTTAGTTAACTCCTACACTAGATTAGTGCATTGTAACTTCTTGAAATTAGGAAAAACACATGGGTAATTCCTTAAGTTTATGATGTAATTCCTTGATTTAAGAAAAAACTCATGATGACACTTACAAGATACATAATTGGCACATGGGAGAAGGAAAAGACACTGGAGGAGTTAAAACCAACCATGTGTACTTGAAAGTGGCATATATTGGTTAAAAGTTATCTATATGATATAAATAAGGATAAAGAAGAACTTGTTGAAGAAAGATAAGAGGACATATAAGAAAATTAAATAGAGGAAGAAGATTTCACGAAAGACGAAAATAGTAAGACTCCATGATTTGGAAGAGGAGATTAAAAGACTTGTACTTGAGTAGTTTCTCGGTCTTCAAATGAACTTGATAGAATTAGGAACTTCATATGTTTTAATTCATATACATGGGAGAAATCCACTCATTCTTGAAGTTAGAAGTGTCTTTTGGAGCTTCTAACTACCACATGTCACTTTCAAAATGCACATAGGGGTAGTTTGACTATTCCACTTCACCTTTCATGCTTTTAAGAGTCTTTTTGTGTCCATTGGAGTGAATTTAGGTGCCTCGCATGTGACTTCTTCAAAATCCGTCATTAATTTTCACATGTAATCATTACATTCAAATAACTACCCATGTGCACTCCTTAATTTCAAAGGGGTTAAACATGTGTTTAGCTTAGCAAGTGGAGTCATCTCTTAATAGAAAAAGTTCTCCTAGGACAAAATTCTCTTCTATCTATAGGTATCTCCTTCATTTGTAAATACAATATATCTTGAGTTGAATGAAAAATCTCTTTTGTAAGTTTTTGTGAGAGTTTTAGTTTTCTCTTCTCTTATTTTTTTTGGTTCTTATCTTGAGAAACTTTATCAAGTGGTGAATCCTCTTGCACTTATCCTTTGATTATTCGATTAAAGGTGGCGTGATTTTTTCCATTTCTTATCTAAATTTATTTTTTATTTTATTTATTTACTTGTTCTTATTTTTACTTGAAAACTATTATGACTTTCTGGATTTCTCCACAACTTCCACGTTTTGCACCAATACTTTCCATTTCTCTTTTTCAACATTCTTATCAAGAGCTAGAAGATTAACCCATTCTAGAAAGGTCATCATCACATTCCTAGTAAGTGTTCTTCAAGAATGGATATAAAACCCATTTCTATTTGGATGTGGTTCTTGCTTTTTTTTTTATTGATTACTCTTTTGCCAAATCATTTTCATGATGTTTCGAACATGTTTATTATTTTGTTTAATTAGTTTAATTGATTCATCAAGCCATTGTTTTAGACTGCTTGTTGAGATTTCTACTAGAGTTCTTGGTTCGTTTGCTTATTTCTAATCAATCTTTTGTTTGCTTAATTCAAGAGGTAGAATGTAAACATCTTATGAGTAGACGCTTGGAGGCAAGATACTAAATACTTCTGTAGACACTTGTTCTGCTGATAATATTCTATGGAATTTGATTAAATTGATTAAGTTCAACTCTCTGTGAGAATTGATAGCATGATAAAGTTTTGTTAATTAATGATGAATTCACTACTGAATGAACTTGAGTCCTGCTTTTTTCATTGTTTTCATCTTCTATTTTACTCTTTTTTTCTAAACATCCTTAAACACCATTTAATGTTTATTTTTATTTCTTACTTTTATTACTCATAGATGAATTGCAAACACTAATTTCTTATTATTTTACTTGAATTTACAATTGGATTCGTTGAAAGATAACTTGAGATCAACTAATTCTATCTATACTATCATCTCTTTGGTTTTAGATGATCTAGCCAGTGTTAGACGGTCACACTAAAATCACTTTTAAGTTGGTTGTGAAACAATAACTATTAATGCTTTAAAACTAAGTATTTGATTTGCATCTATACTAGTTTATCAAACGTAAGTATTACAATGTATAGCTGAAACAAGAGGGGGGATGAATTGTTTTTGCAAGATTTTCGCAAAGACTAGAGCTAGATTGAAAAGATCAGTTAAATCAATCAATTAATTTATCTGTTCAACGTTATTTAACAGATTAATAGTTCTGTGAAAAATATAAACCTATTGTTTTTACGAATCAACTGATTGTTTTATGCAGAACATATAGAACAAAATATAAAATAGTTTTATCAGAGTAGGGAAGAGAGATTCACACTAAGAAATTTATATTGGTTCATTCTTAAACAAGAGTTACATTCAATCCTTAGCACACTACTAAGAACTCACTAAGTAATCAAAAACATATTACAACACAACTAAGAGTGTTGTTCTTGAACCCTTCAAGAACACATAACACTCTCGCAAAAAATACAATTTCCAGATACACTATTTGAAACTATTTTACTCACAATACAAAATTAAAAGAATGAATTAAAATACACCCGAACTTTATACAAAGAACAGTGGAAGAATTAAACTGGAATTCTATTTCACACAAAAACAATGATCCAAGACTTCAAGAATGATTAAAAGCTCTTTGATCTTCTCTTTTGAAAAAAAAATTCAATAAACTCTCTTCTTTTTCTAAAAATGATCAGAAAACCGTCATTATATAAACTTCAAAAGATGGTTAAAACAGCTTAATCATTAATTGAAATTTGCTAAAAGCATTTAAAAACAGTTTGAAAATCATAATAGAAGTCTTTTAAAATCACTTAATTGATTTTTAAAACAAAATGATTGTTTTCATTTTCTGTTAAAATCAACATAAAAAGACCAATTCATTTATCGAAATAACTAACTGATTTTGCTTTACATAAAAGATAAGAGAAAACAAATCATTTTTAAATCTTTTTAAAAACCTTAAATGCAATTCAATGGGTTGTCACGATAAATTAACCTGTTGAAAAACTTATTCTAGTCACCAGGCTTTGAACAAAAGTTTTTTCAAATGATTTAAATCACAAAACAACTAACTAAAATTAACACATATTTGAAAAACAAAATTTTCAAAAGAGATTTCAAATTAGACGAACTTGAATCATAAGTAAGTGCAAATTAACAACTCAAAATCTACCTAACTACACACACATACAACAACAGATTCTTCAAGCTGGATTTAGAAATCATCAAAGTAACCTTGTTCAATCGTAAGAACTATAATTTGATCACTTAGAAAAAAAATATTAAAATATGTTAGTCAAGTGATTCAGTTGAGTTGTAAAATTTATGTCAGATGTAGTTGTTAAGACTGGGAGAGTTGATGAAAAAAATAAGTATTCAAATATGTTCATCTAATTAATTTGTTGCTAGATGTTAAGGATACACCTTTTGTACTTCATCAGATGAAACATGTTGAGAAATATCTGAATACATATATATATATATATATATATATTTAAATCTATCTTTTTTAACTAATCATCTTAAGCAAAACTTGCATCAAGTGTAATCTATTAAATAGAGGGATTACAGTCTGATTATTAGTTATAGTTAATAAAAAGTTATCTTGGGAAAATACTTGGGTAAAGTTATCAAATTTTGTTTGAGATGATACATCAGATGAAAGAATTTTAATTTAATTGTTTAACAAAACCAAATCATCCTTTTAACATCATTTTCAAATGATATTTGCTAAAAGAAATTAAGTATTAATTCAATCACAATTCAATCTTCTCTTCTTGTGATTTCTGTATTTTTCACAAATCTAAAATCTTAAAAATGAGAGGAGAGAGAAAAAGATCATTTTCTACTAGAATTGAGTGATATGGAAGAATCCTATATAAAAAAAAGAGATGTAAGAGAAAGTGAGGAAGTTATCCCTCTCTTTCCTTAAGTTCCTCAATTCCTCGGTTATTGATGGTTGACAATGATGGAGAAGACATGACAGCGAAGATTTCATTGAAAATGGGTAAGAATGTGAATGATTTTTGGTTTGAAGAATAGAGCTAGGAAAGAGGTTAGGCCAACCTTCTATCTTTTTCTAAGGCTTCTACACTTAGAGAGTGAGAGCAAAAGAAAAGTGAGACTTGAGAGAAATTCTGAAAACCATTTATATAGAAATTCATTACTTAGTTCAAGTTTTATTTTTACAATAGAAAAGCTCTTTATTTATAGAATAAAAAGTGACCAGTGAAACTTAAAAACTCTTTGATCATGGAGTGACATGTGGTACCTAAAATACTCTTCATTCGTGAGTTGCCATTTGACAATCCATGCACCTCCAAGCTGTCCATCCAGGATGTGACAAGTGGCATTAAGGAAGAGGAGAATGCAAATAGGAGGCGCCTCTTGCTCCATGTGGAAAAAGACTAGTCACTTTGGGAAAAGGAAGGAAAAAAACTCCATGTAGGTGTCCATGTAGCGCTTATGTATATGTCTTTTAGACTTCCTTTCAAGATCTTCTATTCTAATACAAAAATTGGCCAAATACAAGGCCCACAAAATTTAATATAGAATTTTAAAGATCAAATTAGAAATTCCTAATTAACCCTAAACCCTCTATAAAAAAATTTACAAAACTTCAAAAAAAAAAAACTTCTAGAAAAAAAATTTGTATTCAATGTTTTCTTTTTCTTAGTCATGATATTTTAGGTGATTGGGATGGTCCTCCATGAAAAAAAAGACACAACAAAAGGGCTAAAAATGAAGACACTAAATAAAGATAAAATTAGATTTCTAAAATTTTCAAGAAGTTATGATCTCGATTTGTATAATGGGAAGGAAAGTAGAATAAATCTTATTTTCTTATGGACTTTTTGATTTGGACATTATTAAACTTTCTTCTTTATAATTTGAGGTTATTTATTGTTTTACTGGAATCAATTCCAAAGTTATATTATAAAAAGGTAATATAAATTCAATAGTGTCTTGGGAAAATTTCAAGAAGTGTGTGAAACAAAGGTTTGTGCCCAAGCACTACATCAAGAAGGAATTGATCCTTCAACTTCAAAAGTTGAAATAATGCAACAAGAGTGTTGATGAGTACTATAAGGAGATTGAAATGCCCCTTGTAAAAAGTGGGATGAAGTAAACTAAAAAATGGTAAGATTTATGTATGGTCTCCTACAGCTCTTGAGCTGATCAACCCTGACATCAACATTAAGTGGTAACAATTCTTATAACCATGTGACAATCCAACCATCAAACTCGAACAAAAAAGATCTCTTGAAATTCCTTTGGATATGTAGAATATTCTAGAAAAATCAAGAAATATTCTACAACATAAGAAATTGACAAGTTTACATGGTTTTTTATATCTTCTTCCATAACTTGGAATCTTCCCTTTTAAAGCTCTCTTCAAATTTCTACTTAGTTTCTTCTTCTTTATTTTTCCTGTCATGTTTTTTGTATTTACTTTTGTTTGTTCCATTTCTTTATCGTCAACAAGCTTTTCGTCAACCTTATTCACATAGTAGAGTCAACATAATCTCTTCTAAACCTACTATAACACCAGTAAATATTAAAGCCAAGTTTATTGTCTCCTCTTATTTTTCATACTGGGATCTAATTCACTGTTGTAGTTTAGCAGGAGCATTGCAATATCTTACCACATGAGATCTGATATATTATATACGGTGCAACAACTTACACATGCATGATCTAAAGACAAATCAAATGCATGCTCTTAGGTGAGTTTTTCATTTTACAATACTCCCTAGACATTAGATTAAATTTAAATACCTAATCAATTTCAAGTCTCACTTGTTACAGAGATCTTGATTGGAAAGGATGTCCTAATACTAGACGGTCCACTTATGTAACTGCATTTTTTCTCAAATATAATCTTATCTCCTAGTCCTCTAAATGACAGTCCATTTTGTTTGGGTCCAATGCTAAATTCAAGTATAAAAGCATAGTAAATGTCATTTATTGAGTCCAGTTGGATTCATAATTTACTACTAAAACTTCATTATCCAATCTACAAGACTACATTAATGTACCATGACATTGTGAATGCAATATACATCTTTGGTAACCCCTACAACATCAACACATGAAACACACTAAATTAGATGTACATAAGAAAGAAGTTGCTCCTGGGCAAATTTATATCCTTCATGCTCCCTCTCCCTGTCAAATTGTCAACCCTATCCCTAAATAACTTCTCAGCATACTCTTTGATGATTTTCGAACCAGTCTCGTGTACAAAAAAACCTTCTGTTTTGACCTGCAAGGTGTAATAGAACATATAAATATTCTTGCAAACATTTTTAATCTTTTATCTTAATGTAGTTATTATCCTTAGTTAGTTAGCCTAATTGTCTTATCAATTTTATTACCTTGAATTACGTTGATCCTCATCTAATTGACTATTTCATGAAATAAAATCACGGAACAACTGTCTTCCACCAACACAACTAATTCTTGTAGATTGTTGTAGAATGAATTTACACAGAAAAAAAAAAAATCTGTATTTTCTGTATCAAGATGGTGGTTAGAAAGGAAGGGTAAATAAAAGTTCTACATAGATTGGATCCAAATGACTGCTCTTATGTCTAAAGCTAGTTCTTGATCTTCCAGTTATGGGATGTGCGAGGTCCGCTTGCAATGCCTTCATAGTAGTGTGAATCAAGTTTTCCTTTATTCCAAGCTTTGACAAAATCAGTAAACAACTCACGTGCTGACTCGGACAAAAGATCAGAGAAAAACACATTTTTCTCTTCCTTTAACCAGGCAGCGAACTCATTATTCTTTGCAAAATAGTCATCCTTTGACAATTGTAGGAATTCCTACATCCAAAGTAGCCAAGATGAACCATAAATACCAATGAATAATAATGGAATGCCATGACAAATGTTGAATGCAGCGATCAATCTTAAAAGTTTTCAATTATTTGATAATTATACAGCTCAACTAAATAAAGTCATTAAAATAAGGGAAACAAACACAGCTGGGCTGTTAGACGTTCAGCATTAACCATTTTTTATTTTTTTTCTACATTTTTTTTTCTGTCTAATAAAATAAAAGATTTCCTTGAACAACATAACAATAAATTCTTGTAGATAAAACAATGCTGTAAAATGAGAGGGAATAAAATTTAATAGAAACAACTGTGAACAGAAAAGCATGAATGCAAAAAAGAAAGGGTCTGGTCCCAGATACAGCTTATAGTAATACATGATTATTTTGCATGTAGCACAATTAATAATATTGGCAATACAACTCACCACATGGCCATCACCTTTTCTATTCTTGTCTCTGTGCCTATCTTTCGACTTCCCTGAAATAATAACAAATTGTAGATTTAATTTTCCATGAAAAAGAAGAGTAAATTAACCAGAACTCTAGTCCAGAAACAACAAACACCAAACAAAGTTAATGCTCATCTAACATAATATTAAGCAATAATGAGTGGAAAAATCATAATACAGAGGAAGAGTACGAACATCTTCACTTCACTTATGTAAAAAAAATAGGCATTGAACTATTTAGAATATTTATAACTGTTTAGAAAGAAAATCTTTCTAAGAAAAATTTATAGTTTTCTCACCATTCACCAAGGGAGCAATTGTTTTATGGAAAATTATCAAGCTATGAGAAACAAATTTTAGCCAAAACTTGTTTTCTTAAAAATTGAAGCATTTTTCAAGAGAAGGTGATGGCGTACCATACACATACAGCAATAAGTAGAGCCACTGAACCAACAGTTCGCGAGTTGTTTCTCTCAAAAGTCAATTTGGCAACTTCAACTCAAACACATATAATACTAATGTAGGACAAACCGTACAGAACATGGCAGGAAAAAGGATCTTTGGTAGGCTTTGAAATAATAAGGAATATGGAAGAAGTAAAGTAAGGGAGAGATAATAAGAAAAGAGGAATAAAAGTAAAAGGAGAACCAATAAACAATTTCGATCATAAATTCAGTTTTGCAAACTATTTCCCTAAGAGCAATGGTCAATAAATCAAGAAATACAAAGTTTTTATTTGAAATCATGGCAGTTAATGCATTGATAACATTAAATGTTACATTTTCAAACAGACTTTCACTTGACAAATAAAGAATTATTTTATTGATATCAATCCCACAAATTACATTCTCGTCATTTTTATTTGTAATAACCCATTTTTATCTGTAATAACCCAGACCTTTGAAAAGAATAAAATAAAAATATGTGAAAATAAATACTATTATCAGATCTAATCCTTTTGATATTTTTTCAAAATTGATTTTGGAAAAGGAAGAAAAAAAAAATAACAAATTTGAAAGACCTCAAATTTACTTTTCATAAGGTATGTTCACGTGACACGAGTACAATTATCAATAAAAATAACCAACCATTTGACATACGAGTTGAAGAGCTTAGGAAAAGAAGTCATGTAATCAGTTGCTCCTAAATCAAGAATCCAAACACCTTGAGACAAAGGACCAATAGTATTGAATGTAATCTTACCTTTCATGGGGAGGGTATGCAATCCATATGACTTAGTCATTGATTCAATCATTGTTTTCAAATGATTTGGTTCCTCTTTAAAAGCTATCATGCTAGACATTGAAAAACACACAAAGTGTGGTCATATTTTACACTTAGTCATTTTAAAGCACTAATTAAAACCCTGGGGTGTTGGGCATTTGCCTTAACAAAACTCGCATAAGATTTCTGTATCAAAATCTGAAAAGTTGTTTTATTTATAACTTCCTCTACAAAACACTGAATGAAATCAAGGTAATTAGGGATAATTACGTGAGACTAATATACACACACACAGCTAAGCATTCAAGTTTTTATTCAGTATAATTGAATTTAAATTTTGTAGAAAATTACATGATTGCACGCTTAGAAGAAAATAAATTATTTTTGTAAGTTAACATAAAACAACTATATTAAACTTAATAATTGAAATTTCTATACATATATTACAATATCCTTAATGCATACAAAATATGACGTAGCATAATCTTAATAATATTGTCAATATCCCGTCATTATGGCTATATAGTCAATAAAAAATATATCATCAACATTGCCAAAGAGATAGATAAGGAAAAAGAAGTGAGAGAATCTGGTGTGCAATGGCAGAATAATGGGCCAATAAGGTGGGTCTAGTGAGATTATGAACATCCAGGGGAGAGATGAAAGACTAAGAGTTTATCAGCAGGAGCCCTCATTAGGATGAGCATTCCCGGTTTCCACCTTAAGGGCAATATAGAATTTCAAGGGGGAGGTGTTGTTAGGATGTATAACGAGAAGGACGGAATAAGGAAAGCTGTTAAACAGTTAGTCCATCAATTATTTACTGAAACTAGTTAGTTAGTAAAAGCGGTTTGGTTAGATAAATAGGAAAATCAGATTGGGGGTGTGCATTCAGTGAAGGGAAAGATCCACTATGATGGGCAAACCCCAGGGAGAACTCCATTCTCCACTTTCTGTTCTGTTTTAAACAATAAAGTTCCACTCTTTTATTTTTTTCACCTAGGTTCCATCCAATTTTCTGCATTCCTAACAGGTAGTCACGTCTTATGCCTACACTCTGCCCTATTACAGAGTACTTATAGATAGACATGATTGAGAAATACTTTCAGTGTCCAATTCCAAATGAACTTACATTTAAATTCTATCTGCTGAGTTACGTTATGGAACTGGAGAATTTCATACACCCATCTATTAAAAACGGAAGACGCCTAAAATTTATTTAACATTCCAATTACATAATAAATATTGGCATGCCTTTTGAACTAGAACATTGAAGATTTCAGCATATAAAAAATTAGTGTCCATGACTGCAGATAACCCTTCTTTTTATTTGTTCCTCCGATTAGAATTATTCCATAACATGGAGATATGGTCCTAATCTCTTAAATAAACTATCACAACCTAAAGCACTTTCAAAGCAGTTTCTTACTCTATAATACAACATTAATGTTATTATATTATATCCCGTTTATTAAGATTTGAAACTAATAGTCCCACCAAGGTTGATCTAGGTTGTCCAATCCAGATAATCAGCACCCAAATTTGCATGTATATAGTCCTGCAGGCACTACAATTAAGCAACAACAAAAGCTTTGTTCCACTAGATGAGGTTGACCACATGGATCACATGAGCTTTTCGACTAAGTTTAAGACCAAACTCAAAGACATTATTCACCACAAGGTTCTTCTTAACAACGTCCCCCAAACTCCCTCTTTGTCCCCCCTTCCTATTTTGACATGACTAGAAGCCATGCTGTCTACTACTCTTTGGTCCTTTCAATGACCTTCTTTATTCGTGCCCAAACCATCTTAATTGATTTTCTGCATTATAAACATGTCACTATGGCCATGCCACTGCCATAGCAGACCTCCCTTCCCAAATTGCCTATTGCAGTTGACAAAAATCTGCTTCACCATTCCACCCTATGTCAAGGTGCCACCATTTAGCAATACTGATACTTTCATTTCGTATTTTGTCTTTCCTTGTGTCACCATACATTCATCTTAACAATCTCATTTCTACGTTTTTTTTTCTTATAACATTCAGAGCTCTATCCACTAAAGTTAAGCAAAGGTTACAAAATAAAAGATAGAAACCCCACTGACCCTTCTTATCAGATTTTTCTTTGGAATGCTTGCGAGATTTCTTGTCCTTCCTTTTCTCTTTCTTTTCCCTCTTTCGTTCCTTCTTTTCCTCATCCTCTACCGTTCTCTGCCTCTTGCTTCTCTTCTCATCTGTCAATTAACCCCAAAATTAACAAACAACAATAACGATAACCGGGCCAACACAAAAAAATAGATAAATAACTACTAAATACTTTTTTTCTTCTTGCTCACTATTTTGTAGAACCCATGAATCGAATTTAGTTCCAATCCCAAAACTTAGTTTGGGATTTTGCTGGAATGATGCATAGCGAGGGGAAGTCATGTACCTTCTTCGCGTTGGGAGGGTGAAGTTCGTTTCGATTTCCTATCGCTTCCCATGATTTTTTTTTTCTCGCAAAATTTGATAACAAAATTGCTCACAGTGACACTACAAACCAGATTCTCACAAATTAGTGTTTTGTTAGGTTATTTTGACAATCATGATGCTAACGTGGCATTTTGAGTCGGTGGGCTTCACCTGGCACACATTTGAACCCTTATGGTTCCAATTGCTTTTCTTAAAAGAAAGAGTTTGACAACTCTTATATCTATTTATATAGATTTAGAAATAAATATATATTAAATAATAAATTTATAATTAGATGATATAAAAAAATATTAAAATAATAATATTGGGAGTTGTAATATGATTATATAAAAATTAGAGTTGTAATGTGATTGTATAAAAATTGGAGTTGTACATGTATAATTGTTTAAAAGAAATATACATATGTAAACTGATTAGGATTTAATCTTAATACCTCAAACTTAACCAACATCATACCACCTTTGTTTCTTTTGGATATATAATTGAGTTATTTTCTTTTATTATATGTTATATCATGTATTGTTTCTAGTTTTTTTAATATTGTATGCATAGTCTATAGTCCTTCATACATATGATTAATGCATTTTGTTTGATGTTAATCCAAATATATGGTCCGTTATACAATTGTAATATTTAGTGATAATGTAATTTTAATAAATTACAAAATACTCACAACATCTTTAATAATTAAAATTATTTATGGTCATGTTAAAAATATTAACTGTGATTAATTATATGTAATGTGATAAAAATATATTTGTTATATTTGTATGATAAAATAGGATAATGTATTGGATTATATTTCTTAATCTATTCACACACAACTTGATATTTTTGTCCTGAAGTTCAACTATAAGTCTAATTGAGTAGAATTTAACTCACTCATAAGTTTATATTGTTATATTCATGAATTAAGACATATTTACATGAGTGAATAATGATTTATTTTAGTTTCAAATTATGACTTTTTTTATCAACAATCTCAAATTATGATGATAAGATTGTATTTTGAATTTTGTAATTCCGTGATACGTGAATAGTGTGATACTCCTAAGTTGATATAAAAGAAGAGAGTTCTTCATTTAAGATGGAAGAACATTGACTATATCATGAGGAAAGATGAATAACTACTAATTAGTGAGACCAATACTCCAAATGTTATTGGCCTTTATGAAAAATGGGAGAGATCATACCGCCTCTTTGTAACGTTCATAAAAACCAAAATTTTTACTTGAATTTGTTGTTCTGTTGACCAATATAATAATGTCAACAATTTTGTGAATGTTATTTATGAGAATTCACTACCTCTGATAATACTTATATTATGCAGTTTTCATCAATGAAGTTCATTGAAATAAGAGGAATGTGTGATCGTATCATGGGCATAAGGGATATTGTAGCTCAACTAAAAGCTTTGGAGGTTATTATGTTTGATTCTTTCCTGGTACATTATATTTTATGCACCTTACCTCATCCATATGTCTCTTTAAAATCTCTTACAATACACATAAGGATAAGTGGTTTATTAATGAATTATTAACCATGTGTGCTCAAGAAGAGGAAAGTTTACTAATGGAAGAAGGGAATAGTGTGAACTTGACGACCTCTATTAAGAGTAAGAATAATCAAGTTAATCACAAAGGAAAATATTCCTGATCAATAAATCATAAAGAAAGATTCAAAGTGTTTCTTTTGTAAAAAGAAAGGATACATGAAGAAAGACGGTAAAAAACTTAAGAATTAGCTAAAGAGGAAAGGTAATCCATTTTGTTGCTATGAATCTAATGTGGTTAATTTTAATCAAAACACATGATGGATTAATTCAGGTTCTATAATTCATATTTTAAATACCTTGTAAGGTATGGAAAACCTAAGAAGACTAATAGGAAGTGAGCAAAACATATATTCAATAAGTAAGATAAGTTCACATGTGGAGGCCATTTGGACATGCAGTTTAAAGTAATGGTTTCATTTTCCATTTAGAAAATACTTTATGTAAACTCTTTCATTTGTTGTATTATCATATATGCACTTGGTTAACTCAAATTAATCATTTGTATGTGCTACTTTCTTATTTACCTATACAAAGAAAATTAGACTATGATTATTTCGTTTGAGCTACAATATCTAGTGCATCTTTCAAAAACATGGCTTAAGACGAAACCTTCTACACATATATTTCAACATGTTTCGTCGGATGAAGTTTAAAACATTTTTCTTTAAGAATAATTATAACAAATATGATCAACAGATATATTGAAAGACTTATTTTATTCTCATCTCTTCTAGCTTAGAGAGAACATTTCAGATGATTGTGACATGAAATATAAAAATAGATAAGGAAGAGAGAAGATATACACAATATTTTATATTGCTTCATTTGTTGCAAGATATTGTTGAAATAAGGGGAAACTAAGTTCAAGAGGATAGGGAATTATACTTAGTTTGCAAATAATTGTTTACAACAATTCAGAAAGAATTTTAACAGATTGTTTTTCAAAACAACAAATTATTTTATAGTTGAAATACACTAATATAGAAAATGAATATGTTTTATTAAAAAATAATTGATTAAAATCTTTAATACACAGATCTTAGAACACAATCTTGTAAATCAAAAATACAATTTGAAAAAATCTAATTTGTTTTAAAAGAAACAAATATCTTAATTAATTTTAACAAGTTATTTTTGGAATTAACTGGTTGTTTTTGTGATCAAGAATTACTAGAAAGATATTATTCTTGTTGGTTGACTCAGCCGTCATTGACTTCGAAGGCAGATGGTGGCTCCTCCTATCTCCTGGTGGTTTCCGCTCTCTCCTTGGGTAGCTGAGAGTGGCTCCGTTGAAACAGAGGGTGCCCGACCTCTTCTAGGGTTCTTACCACCCTTTATATAGGTTGTGTCTAGGTCAACTCCCTGTCTCACAAGGATCTTTCCTTTAGTGGAATTAGGGTTACTGGTGAGGCATCCTGTGACGCATTGCACAAACTTGTAGCCGCGGCACAAGACTTGCCTCTTCTGGAGTGCAATCTTTCTAACTGTATGGTCACCTGGGTACCAACTCATGTACCAGCGCTGCGTTGCCATCTATTTTGTGGGTGCCCTAATTATTCACGTGTCATGTATGCAGTCTTTCCCTATAAACCCTAACCCTTACGAGCCTTAGTGCCTCCAGGGAACACTTGCTTGTGTCGTACCCAAATGTACTATATACACCCGATGCATGATCCTCTCGTGATTTAGGTCTTTTTGGTATCTGGGTGTTAACTCATACTATTTGTGGGGTCCAGCTTACGTGGTCCATTATTACTATCGGACCACCGAGGTTCGATGTCGACGTCTAACGTCGACCTCTTCTTCAGCCGATGTCCAAGGTCTGGCCAATACAAATATTTTTACAGAATACATGATAAGTGCAGAATTCAGAAGTATCGATCAATGTTTTTAAGAAAACTATATTAGAATTAATGAAAACTTCTTAAGTTGTGAATTGTTTCAATTTATCTTGTTAATCTGTAACTAATACAAATTGATACAAAATATATCAATATTCAATGTAAAACCAATATCACTTATCACAGTAATTTCAATTATTATAGAGAATCAAAGAACATAAACAACAAATTGATTTTTGAAAACAACCGATTGATTATGTTTGTATAGATTATTATGCAAAAATATTATAAAACCATGATAAAGAACGCATAAAAGACACCAAGATTTTATACCAGTTCACTCACAACAAAGCTACATCTAGTCTCACCTCGCACTAAGGTGGATTTCACTAAAACAACACAATTTCTTTACAAGAAATACAAAAAATTTATTGAACACTATAAGAACATAAATCACTCACTGCAACACCTTGTCACAACACTGATACACATCAAGAAACCCTATCTTGGCCCCAACAATTACAAAAATAAACATAATAGAAAGGAAGAATTAACCTTGACCGTGAACCAAGAAATACAATCGGACCTCTCAAATTCAAAGCTACAATGAAATATCTTTGATCTCAACCTAGATGATGAAGGTTTTACTCCAAGAAACTCAAAGATCTTTCAAAGACTATTTCTTTCAAAAACTTTTATTACAATGGCTCTCACAAATGTAAAATTGTAAATTGTACGAGTAACCTCTTTTTAAAATAATGTAGAATCTTTTATAGAGATTTAACATAAACGATTTTTATTAAAAGGGTGGAGTTAAGTAAGATCAACCTGTTAAAAAATCAAAATATTTTTTTATTTCACTTAAAAAATGTAATATTCATGAAAGTTGATTTTTCTCCAATAGAAAGTACTCAAGCTGAAAACATTTATTATGTTACATATTAAAACATGGTTTTCAGTATATAAAACATATTTCAGAAAAATCTAAAAACTTTTCAGTATTTTCAATCAATTGATTTAAAAGATAACAAATTGGAAAACTATAAATTTCCAGAAAACAAATTAAAACAAGTTGAAAAAACATTTTAACTAGTTAAAAGTATTTGTTCTTGGATTCATCATCATTTCTTAAGGCAAAAGATAAATCAAGACACACAAAATAAAAACTAAACTACCTAGACACTTAAGCCAACAAGTCTTCAACATGACTTCATTAAACAACAAAGTTGGATCCTTGAGATGTCCAACAAATATTACATGGAGTTATTAACTAAACCAATCAAGTTCAACTAAGTAGACTAATATTGTGAAGTACATATTAAGTATTTTTCGGGCTCATAGTTGCTCGTAGCTATTCCTAACTAACCCCTTGAGTATTCTTGACACGAGCTACCACTAGCTTAACTTAGTGTTCTTTCCTCAAGTCACTTCGGGCTAACCTTGAGTGTTCTTTACACCTAACCACTCCTGGCTAACCCTGCGTATTAGTTCTGGTATCACCCACTCTTGGCTAACCCTATCACGAAGTATTTTTTACTCAATCCACTCTTGGCTAAAATATGAAATTCTAATGTTTAACGATCTATGGGTCATTAGGTTTGATAACTAGGGAGGATTTTGTTTGACTATGAATACAATGTTTAGGCTTTCTCTCCTTGTTTAGATCATTTTTCTCTCTAGGGAAGGTAGCATTTTTCAACATATACAATGATTTGACTCACTCTTTGAGGTAACTGGATAAAAACTCAAAGTGTTTTCCATTAGGTTTCTCAGGATCCTAATACATTAATCTTCTTTTGGCTTAATGATCTTTCTAGGAAGCTTGAGGTGTGTGTTATCATCTGATCAACATATCTGCATGATGCAATCAATTCTCTCTTGGCTTAGAGGAGTCTTCTTTTTTCTTCTTGATAAACTCATTTTTATGCACTTGTTGAAGAAGGTAATTTTAGATGATCGTTTATAGTCGGTGAGCATTTTTAGTTTTTGTGTCCATTACGCGTCTAATGAGCTTTATTGTGATGGTTGCATTTAATACAGTCTCAATCTTTTTTCCTTTTTCTTCACGATGTTATTGATGACTAACAACAATTATCTCCCTAGGCAGTATACAAATTTGCACAATGTTATGATTGATGTGCCTTAAATAGTTAGATCAAAATTTATAATTTATTTATGTTAGGAAGTTGATGAAGAAAACAGTTTTAACTTGTGTAAGGAGATATTTAATATATATTCAAATGGATCTCTTTAACATATGAACATTCCTAAAAACATAGTATAAAGACATGTATATTTAATTTCAAGTACAAGATTTTCTTAGCATATGTGTATCTCTTATGTTTGTTTGCATATTTCATATATTTTTTGTGTGCGCCTTATCAGACTCTCTAAGAAAAGATTGCACGGTGTTGTATTATTTGTTAGATGAAACACTTAAATATTTCATGCTTTGTTATTTTTATCATCTCGTGGATGATGTTTGATCATATTTTATACTTAGTTATTTTAAAGCACTAATTAAAACATTGGTGTGTTAGACTTTTGCCTTAACCGTTTGAAACCCAATTTACGACTATACACGTTTGAGAATGTTGTCTTGTTGGAAAATGATTTATGGACATGTTAAATCAAGAGGAGTGAATTGTTTTTGAAAAAATTTCTTGAAACTTTTTACCTCTTTTTATACTTTTTTGAATACAAAACTTATTAAAAAATAATGCAATTAAATTTGGAATCAAAATTAATAAATATTACACAATTTATTTAAAAACAACAAGATAAATGTGTAAAGAATAAGATGTAAGAAGAAATATTACATAAGGATTTCTATTGGTTCATATCAAACTAATCCTACATTCAATCTTAATGTTCAACTTTAGAACAATCGGGTTCCATTATCTTTATGAGATTTTACAAGCATACTGATGACACATATTTTGTACACATATTTATAGCTTTATTGAAAAATGAAATCAAACATTTTCAGTATGCTTTATTTTAATTTATTAACTCATTTTCTTTTAATAGTAATAAATTGATTTTTTTTTTTACATATTTACTTTAACTTTATATTTTTAGCTCATTTCACCTTTGGTAATTGTTTTGCATATAACTTTTTTATAGATATTAATTTAGGTTGATTTCAATCGTATTAGTTTTTAAATTTTCAAGGCTTCAAAATGGACACATGGTTTGATGGATTTGGACTTATCTTCTATTTTCTACTATTATTAAAAGTTGAGGCAGATTTTCTGAAATTTTGTAAAAGAACCCAATTGGATTCAACTTCCTTTGTTTTAGTTTAGACTTTTGTAATTGGGCTTATATAGAGAATTAGAGCATATATATAGTCTATACGTTCTTTGAACTTGTACACAAAATTTATTTGCTTAATATTTTTTTTGGAATTGTCTCTTCATCTCCTTTTCTCTCTTTTTTGTCAAATTTCAATTTGACTCTTCCTCTTCTCTCAATTTCTCTTAATTTGATTTTGCATTCTTCATTTATGGAATACTAATTATTGATGATCAATTCACATAATCAAGATCAAACAAGACAAATTAAGTTTTTACTAATCATTTAACGCTCTAAGTTTGTTATTCTCTTCTTTAATCTTAGTTTTGCATTATGTGATTACAATTGCGCTTCTAATTATAGAATCAAATTAGAAATCTATTGAATCTTGTTTCGGTAATTCTATACAAATTAGATTGAATGATATTTTGATTTGATTAATATAATTAGTTTAATTAATTAATTGAATCAGTTAATTGTTCAAACTTTGATTCAAATCTTTAGAGAACTTTAATAAGAGGAATTATTTATCCTCCAATCTATGAATTGACCTTTTATCTTCTCTTGATTTTTGTTTTTGATCTATGTTTACATTTTAATTCTTATTCAATTTGTGTTTTACATTTTTCAATCCCAATCTTAACTTTTATAGAAAAATATTAAAGACTAAATACAATATACATGTATCCTTTAAGAATTGACATAGGTTATGCTCTATATATTATAAATTTTAGAGAAAAATTAAAATCTTTGATTTTAAGAACGACATTTGAAGTCCCATGCACATTCAAATCACATACATGTTGGGTAGACAACAAATAAACTCCTGAACACGATTAAGAGGATATAGTTCAACTATTAGATCACACTAAATGGATCAAAACAACTCTTGAAATCTCTTTAAGGAAATAACGATTCAATCCTTGAAAACTCAAGAGAAAACAAATAGGATCAACCCATGAATTTAGAAGTCAAAAGAATGTAAATATCATACCAGAGTTTATAGTAGATGTATTCTGAAATGCTTTTGCTCTTGAAATAACTTGAAAAACGCTCAATTAGATTGCTTAAATAAATTAAAATAGTTTGTTTAAAACATATTCAAAAGTTCTTAAAGTATTAGTGAAAGGTTTTATTTATAAAATTTTCAAAATTGAGTTAAAACTGATTGTGCTATAAATAATCAATTATGTTAAGATGGTAGTCGATTATTTGAAGAGAAAATCATTTTACCGAAATGTTGCAACTATTTTAGTCGATTCTATTACCATTTAATTTGTTAACTTGTTTTTCATCTTTTCTAAAATAATATCATGAACACACTAGTTGATTAACCTATATCCTAATTGATTAATTCATTAAGGAATAATCAACCTTCTTAAGTACTTAACCAATGTTGAGACCTTGAACATAAATGAGTTTGATATTGTGGAATTTAAAGTAACAAAAGATAAATTGGTTGGAGGAGATTGCATTCAACCTTTTATAGCCGATGAGATAAGTCGAATTTGTTATTATTTCTATAAGAAATGTGACACGTGGTATATGCTTATGTTGTAATGTATTTTTGTAAGTATTTGGTACGCGAGATGCCTTACTTCAATAGGTGCATAAAATGTATTTAGATTTTAAAAATATATTCTAGATTGTGCAATTTGAAATGCAATTATGTATCTAGAAATTTCCTCTGAATTATAGCATTTGAAAAAAAAATTTCAGATTGTACAACCTAGAAACTTATTAGAACAACTAATTCAAATTGAAATTAAACAACAACAATGATTTTTTTTTGCAAACGAACCTTTAAAACAATAATACCGATGTGATAGGGTAATGGATAGCCAAAGTGGTTCCTAAGAACAACAAATGAGTCTTGACATTGAGTGTGGAACACCAGAACGGAAGGAAGGAACAACGGGACAATAATGTATGAGATGTAATGACGAGTGGAAAAGGAATGAAAAAAAAAAGAAAAAATAATAATAAAAAAATAAAAATAAATAAATATATATATATATATATATTATCAAGGATATTTTTATCTTTAATTAGCATAGGTTGTATATGGAAACTATGAGATGTAGAAAGAAATGGCCTAATCAAAATTAGTATTAGCCAATGAAAGTTCAATTTCTGATTTAGGCATTGACGAAGACCCAAGAGTGAAAAACAATTGCGTTAATAATTCTACACATCCATTTATAACAACACAACAATGTAAAATATTGAATTTTGGAATGATTTTATTTATTTATTTTAGAATATATAATCCAAAATATATCATATATTTTAATGTACATTTTGAAATAATTTTTTATTTTGTAATTCAATGTACATTTCTAAACAGAAAACGAAAAATGCATTGTATAGTGTATATTTTGAAAGGCGTTTCAAGAACCAGAAAATATGTTATTGAATGTGCAATCAGAATAATTTTTTTCTGAAACAAATTTGTCATTTCACTATTATATGGGGTGCACGTTTGAAAACATAAGGGTGCATAATGAAACTCCCCTTTTCCAGTTAAGCAAGTGAGATAGCTAGCAACTAAAATAACTTCTTCCCGCTTTTTCTTCTTCTTCTTCTTCTTCTTCTTCTTTTGTCTGCACCAAAGATTTTGCAGAGACAACCAAAAATGCGAAGCTGCATCAATCTCTGGATCGTGGTCGCACTCGTTGTCCCTGTCCTCCTCTCTCTCAGAAGCCCTCGAGGGGAAACCCAACCCCGAACCACTTCTTCTGCTGCTTCTTTCTCTGATTCTTCTTCCTTCTCCGTGAAGCTTGCCAACACATTCCATTTCAACAAAAGGATCCGAGACGGCTCCAATCTCGAATATGATTTCTACAGGGCCACGTGTCCCCAAGCCGAGGGCATTGTCCGTTCAGCGCTCACGCGCATCTACTTCGACCATAGGGACGTTGCTCCTGCCCTGCTTCGTCTCTTCTTCCATGATTGCTTCATCCAGGTCCTTCTTTTCTTTATGGCGTTCCTTCTTTATTGATAAACTTTTGTACTTTCTATCGAATTGGGTGTTTTTTTGTTTTTGTGACTCTTGCTCCCAAGACTTTGAATTTAGAGTCTTTGCTATGCTAATTCAAATGCCTCTTTCTTGATTGCTTAGGGTTTTTCTTTTGTTTCTGTAGCTTTTCTTGATTTCTTCTGCTAAGTTGAGAGGTTCTTGTACCTTGGGTTTTGCGCAATATGCTGTAGATAAATCCGTTGCTCTAGGACGTCTCGGGACCCTGTGTTTTTGTGTGCTTAACCATTTAATATTACAGTTTGTACTCGGAATATGAATAATCTAAATTTTGATCATGATCTTGTGCCATAGTAGATCGTTGATTCTCACTTTTTCTCTGTGCAGTTTAATTTTGATGTGTAAAAACGTTTTCTTGGTTAATTAGAAATTAGTTAGATAGGAATTTGAAAATAATTAGTACAATGGTTAATAATCTTAGCATACTTTTACTTGAAATAGTTTTTGTATGCATGCAAACAATTTCTTATTTGCTATGTTGCTTTTGGGGTGTTGATGAATCAGGGGTGTGATGCTTCGTTGCTGTTAGATGAGAACGATGGTGATAGTAACCGTTCCGTGGAGAAGCAGGCTGTGCCAAATCAGACATTGAGAGGGTTTGACAAGATTGACTTGATAAAGGAGGAGGTGGAGCAAGCGTGTCCTGGTGTTGTGTCTTGTGCTGACATAGTTTCTCTTGCGGCTAGGGATTCCGTTCTTCTGGTACACATTTCATTGTTTACAATTCACTTGGGTGCTTAATATATCCTGGGTTTCAATGTTATTCTGATTGCATTATATACAAACTTTTAAGATCATTTGGTTTCTTGCGTCTTAGATTCATTTGTTTTGTCTCTCTTCATGTCACTTTTGTGCTTAGTGAATCATGTGTCTACACATTATCTTTGATAAGATAAACAATTTATCTTTTTCTTCCTTGACAATCAATGATATCGTGATTTGAGGTGGTAATTAAAGTCTTTAAAAATACCACTTTTGTTGCATGTACTGCACTTTTTAAAAGCCCAATATCATTGCATATATGATATGTTTTTTCGTACATGTTTTTTTTATACATGGCCATGGTAGGCTGGTGGGCCTTTCTATCCCGTTTTAACCGGCAGACGAGACAACCATCAATCATTTTTTGAGGAAGCAACTGATGAGATTCCCAGGCCTGATGATAATGTTACACGCACATTACATCTCTTTAATCTAAGAGGATTTAGTGCAAGAGAAACTGTCAGCCTTCTTGGTAAGTGCTTTACATTTTGTTTCATCTTAAATATATATTTCCCTTAGTTTTTCAGTTAGCTCTCCATTCTTAATAAGATGTAATCTAGTCATCATATGAATGTTTTGCTTCTTTCTTTGTATAGCCATGTTTAATTTTGTGCACAGTGTGTTCATTTTTATTGCTTTTCGATCACTTAAAATATCACCCGAAACGAAAACCTATGTTTAGCAGGATAAAAATGTAAGCAAAATTATCACTTAATACCATGTGATATATAACTGACTTCACATAGTAAGACAAAACTTTTTTATTGTCATCCATGAATGAAATTTGACTAATGGGTTTGATTGATGATGATCTGAAGGAGGACACAACATTGGAAAAATTGGTTGTGATTTCATTAAGCAAAGGTTATACAACTTTCAGGACACAAAACAACCGGATCCTAGTATACCTCTTGATTTCCTTAATCAAATGAGGCTAAACTGTCCAAACAACTCGAACACCAATAGCAATAAAGAGGAGTTTGTGACTTCAAACCCTATGAGCATGCAAGCATTGTCATCTTCAGTTCCATCAGGTTCAACATTTGACTCTCACTACTACCAAAGCCTGCTAAGAGGAAGAGGACTACTTTTTGCTGATCAACAACTTATGGCTCAGGATAGAACTGCCAAATTGGTCTCTGCTTATGCTTCAGATGATGGATCAACCTTTCGCATGGACTTTGCCAGGGTCATGTCGAAAATGTCTAATCTTGATGTTTTGACAGGATTTCAAGGTCAAGTTCGACTTAATTGCTCCAAACCTGTGACTTCTTGAGTGAGTATATATGTACATTTCAAATAGTTCATTCTTTTGTACAATTTGGTAAACCAAATTAGATTTTTGGTGGAATATACATTTGGGGCTAGTTTTGGTCATTTAAATTGTGGGGTTTAGTTGCAAGAGGAATTATGAATTGGGTCACATTGTATAAAATGTATACTCTATGGAAATGTTCTTTCATTTCCCACCCTACAAAAAGAGAAAAAGCAATCCTTACTATCTTAGTTGTAATATTTTGCATGAATATGATTCATCCACTAAATCAAATATATATACAGCAACTTTGTTTCATACCATAAATTCTCAATATTATATATTGTAAACAATTTTATTATAAGTCACTTAATTTTACAATTTTATTTTTCAATTAATGTAACTCATTTACTATAATTTTATATTTTTAATTGGAGTAATTTTAGTTTTGGTCTTCCAATTTAGTTTTTTTTTTCTTTCAAATTTGCAAAATGTTGTTTTTAGTCCTTTAAATGAATTTGAAGGAATAAAAAGAAAAAAAATATACTTTTTTTTAATAATCCCTTTAAAATCACTTTCTTCAATTTGAGAGAATAAAAACAACCATTTTTAAATTAAGGGATTAAAATATAAATTAATTCAAATTCAAAGGACAAAAAATATATGAAGAAATTATGTGTTAAAGATTGATTATATAATTATAAGACAATTTGGTCTAAATGATTCTATTAACTATATACATAGATAAATGAAATTTAGATCATTCATGTTTTTTATCATAACAAATAATGTGATGAACTAATGTATTTATTTAAAATATGTTCATTAGATAAAACTACATAAGATTGTCTCCTTCAAGTGTTTACATTCTACTACTATATAAATTTCAAATATTTATAATATTGTTATTTCTAGTGAATCCAAAGTTTTTACCTCTTTAAGTTGAAATGCTATTAAAAAATTTGGTGATGTATTTCTTAATGAAGTTCTAGTTGAAATTTCACCTTTTAAGAATATAAAAGATCAAATAGATCTTGTTTTTGAAGTAGGTCTACCCAACACACCGTTTATAGAACAAATCTTCAAAAGACTATGGAGATAAAATCTCAAGTTCAAGAGTTGTTAGAGAAAGGTTGAATTCAAAATATAGATAACCCTTATGTTGTATTTATCTCATTAGTGCCAAAAAAAGATGGAAAATGGAGAATGTGTTGTGATTGTATGGCCATCAACAACATTACAATAAATACAAGCACCCAATTTCCTATGCATAATAATATGCTTGATGAATTGCATGAGTCCACAGATGATGGAGGCCATCCAAGTCACCATCCACAAGAATAAAAGACAAATGAATTGTCTGTATCAATAATAGAATAAACTTGTATAAGATTTGTATTTTAAATTTTCTTAAAGTATTTTATAGATGAAACAAGGATATTCTAGAAACCATAACTTGTCTGACAAGTAAAGGCTTCTAGAACACCTTAGAAGAGTACACACGGCCTCCTTAGGCCACCACACTCATCGTAGTTGTCTACTTAACTAGAGTTATGGTAGCTTAAAGAACAAGCTACCTTCATCTATAAATACTCCAAAATACTCTCATGTATTCAGATTTGCAAATATTGAATGAAGAACTCTGAATTTGAGATTTATTTTCTCTCAAATCTCCTTTTGTTAGAGAGTCTCCAAGGCCTTGTAATCCTTGGAAAGTTGGTCAAATTTCTACTTCCTAGCACCAAAAGTACTCCAATTCCTCACCAAAACCTCTCATTCTCTGTGCAAACTCTTCTCCATTCCATTGTCATTGCATTCAACTTCTACAATCCATCACCTTGGATTGCATCAACATACCATCTTATAGAACAAATCTTCAAAAGACTACAGATATAGAATCTTAAGTTCAAGAGTTGTTGGAGAAAGGTTGAATTCAAAATATTCATAACCCTTGTGTTGTATTTGTCTTATTGATGCCAAAAAAAGATGGAAAATGGAGATCATCTTATAAGGATATAGAATCTCAAGTTAATAGACCATCTTATAGAAAAAATCTTCAAAAGACAAAGGATATAGAATCTCAAGTTCAAGAGTTGTTGTAGAAAGGTTAGATTCAAAATATTCATAACCCATGTGTTCTATCTGTCTTATTGGTGCTAAAAAAAGAGGGAAAATGGAGAATGTGTTGTGACTGTAGATCCATCAATAACATTACAATAAAAATGCAAGCATCCAATTTCCTATGCATAATAAGCTTGATGAATTGCATGAATCCACAATGTTTTCTAAAATTGATCTAAAGAGTAGTTATTACTAAATTCAAATAAAAGATGGTGATGAGTGGAAAACCACTTTTAAGACCAAGTTTGGACTATCGAGTGGTTAGTGACGCCTTTTGGTTGTACTAAGGCACTCAACCCTTTCATGAGGCTTATGAATCATGTCGTACGGATTGCATAAGAAATTTTGTAGTTGTTTACTTTATGACATTTTCGTGCATCGTCGTAGTCATAACGAACATTTAAATAATTTGAAACAAGTTTTGTTAGTACTTAGTAATAACCATCTATTTGCCAATTCAGGTAAGTGCACCTTTTGTGTAAATATGGTTATCTTTTTAGTTTTTGTAGTCAATAAAAACGGGGTTCATGTTGACCCCTAAAAAATCAAAGCTATCCAAGAGTGGCCCACTCCACAAAATGTGCGAGAAGTTAAAAGCTCCCATGGTTTGACGAGCTTTTATAAAATATTTATTTCTAACTTCCTTTGTCTAGCTTCATTGCTCAATTAATGAAGAAGGATGTCACATTAAGGAAAAACATGAGCAAATTTTTCAAAAGATTAAGGCTCAACTCACCAATGCACCTGTTCTAGCTTTGCCTGACTTTTCCAAAACTTTTGAGTTAGAATGTGATGCATTAGGAGTTGACACAAATGCAAGGAAGGCACCCTATTTTTAGAATTAGAGACCTTAAGCAAGAGGGGGGTGGATAGTTTATGAAAGATCTTCGCAAATATTGAAGGTGGATTGAAAGTCAATGAGAATCAATCAATTAGAAATCTATTCAGCTGATTTAAAAAACATTTTTTCACTTAACAACAGAAAATAAGCCGGTTTTTTTTGTGTGAAACAATTGGTTGTTTATATTAGCAGTTATAAAATTCAAGAAAAAACAAATTTAAAGAGATAAGGGATAAAAAGATTCACACTGGAAATTTATACTGGTTCACTATTATCCAAGAGCTACATCCAGTCCCTAGAAAACCTCTGAGTATTCCACTAAGCAATCAAACACCTTGATTACACAACACAAACCAAAGTGGTGATCTTAAACCCTTCAAGAACACATACCACCTTTGGCAAACACACCACAGATCTTAGAACAACCTCTGGATCTGCACACCAACAATTCTTACAAAAATACAATAGTCAAGAGAGAAAAGGAATGATAACACCTGCTACAATAAAAAATTGAATAGAAGAAGTACAAAGCAATCCTATTCCACTCTTAGAAAGAATCCAAAGCTTGGAACAATCTTGGAAAAACTTGATTTGAAAGTATTCTCATGAATCAGTAACAACCAGGAGCTTAAAACAAATTATATATACTCCAATCAGTTGTTAAAATCATTTAATGCAAAAGCCAAATCAGTTTTAAAATAAACATAACAGATTAAATCAGTCCAACTGAATTCTGTTAAGGATTTTCAAAAATCAACTGATTGAAAATACGAAACAATCGGTTGAATTGGCTTGACAACAAGTTCAACCAATTTCAAGCTTTTTCAAATTCTTTTAAAAAATACTAAGTGTAAAACAACCGGTTGAAACAATAATTCAACAGATTGATTTTCCACATCCTTTAGAAACCATATCTTTTTCAAAAGAACTTAAATCAAGCAACCTTGGATCATATCTATTAGTGGATTTACAAATTCAAACTACACAAAACCTACACACACAAGAAGCAATAAAGTCTTCAAGCAATTTTCTTGGATTTGGAGACATCAAAGCCCATGCTCAACACCTATTACTTATTTCATTGAAAAATTTCATGGTGCCTCCCTCAATTACCCCACCTATGACAAATAACTCTATGCTCTTGTGAGTACCTTTCAAACATGGGAACACTATCTAGTGTTCAAGGAGTTTGTCACTTATAGTGACCATGAGTCACTTAAATATTTGAAGGATCAAGGAAAACTCAACAAGAGAGATGTACTTCAATGAGTACTATTAATCTTAAAATTTGAATAATATTGAAAAATATTTTCTTCTTTTGAACTAAGTCAAATCATCCAAATAACTCAATGTCTGAGAATGAAATTGAGTGTTTGGCATGAACTGCTCCAGCAATAATGCAAAAAGCAAACTATTGTAAGTCAAGAAATTGATTATGATAGTTTGATTTTTAAATAACCATGATTATTGAATTAACTTGATTTGACATTGGGGAGTAGAGAATTTGAATCTTATGTTATTTATAACTAGCCAAGTATAAGAGATTTACAAAGTTTATTCAATCCCAACACTTTTATGAATATAAGAACATCTTTTTTTTTACACCAAGTTTTGAACTTTCTAACTTTATTTTTTGTTTGAATCACCGGCATTATTTAAACAACTTCACATGATTACTTTCACACTTTATAGTGAAAGATATATATGTTGGATTTACCATTAATTCATGAGGATACAACAACCCCTTTTCAACTATATTACAGTTGACTCGATCTACTTGTCAAGAAATAAAACTCCATAAGTTATCTATGTATCGTTTTTGTCTATATTATTTTAGAGTGTTCTTTTATATTTTTTTTCATGAGTTTGAACTTTCCTATATATATGTTATTTTTTTTTATACTATGTTTGATACGATGATGTCATGATTAAAATAAATAGTAGATAAATTATAGCGTGTTATTAAAATATATATATATATATATATATATATATATAATTTTAAGAGTGTAAATAAATTTGTGAGAGGAAATAATAGTAATAATTACTCGAAGTATACAAAAATATGTATATCCAAAAGAATGTATTTTCTCTATCTTTATATATATATATAAATATGTATCACTAATAAAAATCATCTTAAAAAAATTAAAATTATGACCATAAACATTTCTAAAACTAAAATTAGTCACATTTAAAAAATAATTTTAATTCTTTAGATTCAGTGTTTAAAGAATAATTTTTTTTTTATGTTTAGGGTCTAAATTTTTTTAATTAGGAAATCAATAAAAATCAGATTAAAACCGTAATTAAGAAAATAAAACATTTTAAAAACTTAGTGTTACGTTTATTATGTTATTTTTTAAACAATAAGAAGAATGACATCGGAAGGGAAAAAAATAAAACATTTAAAGAAAAAAAGACACTAATGATTTTCCAAATGTATGGATGAAAAAGTGTAGAGAAAGGTTAAGACCCCACAGAGAGGTGATACGCAAGATTTCTCTCTATCTTCTCATCCGCCACTTCTCCAATTGGAAGCACACGCCAACAATCTAATTTCTCAATCATTCAACATTTTTCAATGTTCATAGCCACACCACACCACTAACCTTCTTCTGCATCCTTGCTTCTTCTTCTGTCATCCATACTTGAGACCCCAAATGGCCCCTGCCAGTGCCACCACTCTCTTCTCCTCTAACCCCATGTTTCCTTCTGACAACCACTCTCTCTCCCCCTCTCCAACCATTCCCAAATCCTTCACTGGCCTCTGCAAACCCTTCCATTCCAGGGTTCCCACTTCCATCCCCTTCTTCCATTGCAGAAGACCAGTTTTCTTTGTCAGAGCCACTGTGAGTGTTTCTGCCTCACCCTCTTCTTCAATGCGGTCAAGTTTTTCTTTGTTATTTTTATTATTTATTTGGGTCTGCATAATTTTGTCTGGTAATGCTCAAGTTTCGATTTTTCCTTGAGTCCATGCTTGTTTGTGTAATGAACTTGTTGGATGTCCTTGGCGATGTTGAGAAGGATTTTTGAATTTTAGGTGTTAGTTAACCTTTTAGTGTTCATTTGTTCTTTTCCCCGTGAATTAAAATGGGTGTTTTTATATTTCCATTGGTGTGGGGTTGGGGCCTGTTTTTGTTTTGGTTGTGCAAAACCTTTTTTGTTCTTTCTCAAGGTGTAGCACCTATGTAGAAATTGTTGGTAACGTTGCATGAAAGTTGGAATGGTTTTCAGCAGTGGGAAAGTTCTGTAATAGTTAGTATTTAGCTATCTTTTGATTGAAATTTTATTTGAAGTTGTTATATTGTTATTGGTTATGCTTTGGACAAAATTGTTTCTTTTACTTCGAAAGACTTGAAGTATTGAGGGTTTTTTTAATTTTGTGGGCATTTAATATTTGTTGATTAAGACTTTCTCATTTTAAAATGCTTGCAAAAACCTTGGCTTTAGGGTAATAATACCTATGGTCTCTTATGAATTGAAATTTGCTATGGTGTGTTGATTAAGATTTTAACTTGTACAAAGGGTAAAAGTCAAAATTTCAATGCATCTTTCATGCTTTTAGAAAGTTTTTATTGGAAGTTTATTCATCCTTTTGTGCTCAAATCATGTCGTGATTGAGCAGCTTCTAAAACAATCAAGCTCTTAGTAAGGTTGTCTAACTTGCGTTTATATAAACTTGTGGAGGGTTGTTAAACTAAACAAGTAGGTTTACCTTAGACTAACATAATATTAAAAATTTGTAATCATAGTACACAAACCAGTTCCAACTTCACTATAAAGCATACCATAGTAAAAATGATAGTACAATCGTTCTTAATTATCCAAGGTATGAAGTTCTCAAATTTCAGTTCATTTTTGTCGCCAAAAAATAACCAGAAGTTCTATTTTTAATAATAAAACCTAATTAATTGGCAAATACAAACTAAAATAACAGACAGGAGGGTTGCTGGCCTTTGGGTTTGGACATAAAGGTTTCAGTTTTAATAGTGTATGAAGAAAGTTAAGGGATCTTCTCTAGCTTTCAGTTCCTTGCAGGTTAGAAGGGTGTAATTGGTTCTTTTGCCGTTGCTGGCTTCCATTTGTGGCTGGCCAGTTCCGTTCTTTGGCTACTGAGTTCCTGTTGTAAGCTTTGTAGATGGTTGTTCTTTTCTATTGAGGTTGTCATAGATCTGGTTCATGGTTGGTGACACTGGTCAGAAGAATGACTGGTTTTGCTTGGTGGTTGATGGCAGCCATGGAGGAATGGTTGATAACCAAGCAATACGCAAATATAGCATGGTTCACAATTGGTAGTGTGAACCCTGTGGGATAAAAATTTCAACATCTCAGAACATGAATTTCTTTGGACAATTTTAATAAGAAAAATGAGAAATTAAAATGCAAAAATATGGATTGAGGGAATATAAACGCCAGAATCTCTAAAGATTAATAAGCTGAGGAAGATTCATCATTTTGAATTAGGAAATTCAAGGATAGAATCAAAAGTAGTTCCTAAGAACCTAGATAGAGAAAGAGAATCCTCTCAATTGGAAAAATATTCAGATTAATTCAATTATATCTCTCAAAATCTTATAAAAGGTTCTTTATAAGCTTAGATGGCAACAAGTAGTAAAGGCCCTTTAAGGTTCCACTTAGAAATAAATTCCGACTAAAATTTATTTTCCAGTACAATTGACTATCATATCATCCCATTACCTATCATTATGGTTTGGGAAGCCGAAAAACACTAAAAACTGTTCTAGAGAGCCTTAAAAGACATCTGAAGTATTTAAATAAAAAGAACTAGAAAAATTACATTAATAATGAAGGAAAAATGGTCTTAAGCAATTATTTAGAACAACTATTTAAACTCTAGCCCATCAATGCTTTTTCTAGGTCATGTGAATTTGAGCTTGTCGTATGTTATCTTCAAATTGGGCTTAAGTCTTCATCAACATCTAGAAAATAGCATTAGATGATATATGATATATCTTCATGAGCATATCATGCAACTCTGTCCATCTTTATTCCTAAAATTCTTTCAAGTGCAGTCTTGGTTGATTCCATGAAATGGTCACTTGGGTTTTGGGTGACTTAGGTTTCAGAACAAAACAAAAAGGAAACAAAACATAAGAACTCTTGTTTTTTTGGAGTTTTGAAGGATTGTTTCCTTCATTTATATGAACTCATGAACTTGCCCCTGAACTTGCAAGTTAATGCAAGTCTTCTGAGTTTTCTGCCAAGCAAGTTTATAAGTATTCTTAGCCCTGGAATGGTGGTTTTTTTTTATGTGCACTGTATTTTTAACATGTTTTCCTTTTCTAATATTTTTATAGAAAGTGGAACTTACTGATAGCATGACCATAGAAAGCAAATATAGTTTTGGCCATAGACTCAAAATTTATAGGGGAATAAAAGTCTTGAGCAACGGTTCAGTAAGGGCACTGGTTCTAAATTTGCTCTCTGACTGTTGAATTATGCAAACCATCTTCTGCTTGTCCAAAATTACATTTAACAGCATGTTTGGGACATGTGAAATATTTCAGATCTTTCAGAAGAAAAAAAAGTTGTTTGCTGGATAAGCTGTGTTTGGAACAATAACTGAAATTTGGTAAATAGTTTTTTTTTTATATATGAAAATTTGTAACTTATATTTTTCTAGTTTTTTTTTTTCCTTTTCATCATAAACATACTTAGTATCTTATATAAACTTTTTTGTTGCATCAAAACAAAATTAATTATCTTAAAACCACTTTTCAGCAAGTTTATTCACACAAAAATTAATACGATTATAATGGTTTATAACAATAATTGATTATTAAAATAATATGATTTTTGCAGTAGCTCCGAACCCTTAGTGATACAACTACCATAGTGATGAACTAGGGAAGAGTTATACATACATATTATTTTCATCTTATCTTTCATATAGTGAGTCCCCATCAGTGATTATATGCATATCAGATGTCAAACCAACAATTACTCACTGGTTGGAACTCTAAAAGGCATATTATTTTCATCCTATCTTTCATATAGTGAGAACCCATTTGAGTGGATAAACACATTTTTACACATGCTATTTTCTATTTGTAGTCTGTATGGTTCCTTTTGGTGTGCACTAATACACTTTCTTGGGTTTGTTTCTCCTGTAAGGCTCTAACATGCACATTAAATTCATTTTCTCGATGAGAGAATGGACTATTCGCTGGCATGTCAAATTGTTAAGATTACTGAATAAATTACTATCATCTTGATAATGCCTGTGCTTCTGCTGTACCACAGGTAATAAAGTGGAGATGTCCAAAGCAAAGCCTCCCTTCCAACTGTGATACTGGTTTCCAAAAGAAACTCCTCTATCTAGAATCCATTGGTATTGACTCTTTCTCACTTATTGAAAATCATCCAACGCTGATCACTACCTCTCTTACAGACATAAAATCCACCGTGGAATACATTACCTCCATGGATTTCACTGCGATTGAATTTCGCCGAATTGTTGGCATGTGCCCTGAGATTCTGACCACCAATGTGTCAGACATCATACCTGTCTTAACCTTCCTTCATCGTGAGGTTCATGTGTGTTGTTCAGACATTAAGCGGGTTATAAATCGCCGTCCCAGGTTGCTTGTCTGCAGTGTTAGTAAGCGACTTCGTCCTACCCTATACTTCCTCCAAAGTATTGGCATAGAAGAGGTAAACAAGCATACTGACTTGCTATCATGTAGTGTTGAAGAAAAGTTCATGCCCAGAATTGATTACTTTGAGAATATTGGGTTTTCTCGCCGGGATGCAACTTCAATGTTTCGCAGATTTCCTCAGCTGTTTTGTTATAGTATTAAAAATAATTTGGAGCCTAAATACAGTTACTTTGTGGTGGAGATGGGGAGAGATTTGAAGGAGCTGATAGAATTTCCACAGTATTTCTCATTTAGCCTAGAGAATAGAATTAAGCCTAGGCATAAAAACTGTGTAGAAATGGGGGTGTGTTTACCTCTCCCTGACATGTTAAAAACAAAGGAAGTGAAATTTCAAAGTAGATTGGAAGTATTTGTAAATTCTTCAACACCCTTGAAAACATCCCCTCTGTGGTGTGCTGGCTGTGATTTTTATGAAGTATAGAATAACAATTGCTTTGTACATTTAATTGCTCTTGTGATTTTGTAAGCAGCCATTAGGTGCTTTTGACCTTCCAGTTTGCAAATGTTTCTATCATGTGTGAAACCATTTTGTGCAATTTCCAAGGAAGAAAAAGCTTCTGCCAAAACTCTTTTCCAATGACATATAAATCGGTTCTTATGCTTCCCTTGGATTAGGGAATAGAAATAAGGAAGTAAATTTGAGATGATACGAAGAGAAAGTGGAAAGAAATTTAGGATGTTTGAATTAAGATAAATACGATCGAGTAAAAATTTATGAAAGTTTGTGAGTAATGTGATATTTGTAATTGAAATTATATTTTTTTTAATTGATAAAAAGGGTAACTTTATAAATTTATATTTATATTTAAGATTGTTAAAAAATTAATTTAATTGATTTATTTATAATTATAATTACTTGTAATTAAAATATTATTTAAATATTTATAATTATAAATATTTGATAAAGACTTATTTTTATATTAAATAACATTATTATTTTTATCTTTACTTTTTTTATAATTAATATAATTATAATATAAATTTATTTGTTTATTATTAGAAATTATATTTATTATTATTATTTATATTTATGTTTTATTATATATATAATATGATAAATTATGTTATTTTATAATAATTATTTTTTATAATTGTAATTATATTTTTATATTTAAATTGTAATTTTATTTTAAAAAGTAAATTAAAACTAATTAATTAAATAAATACATATATAAACAACTTTCTTAGCAACTGTGGAAAGAAAATTTTGAATGCATCATTCTTTTCGATTTCTGTGTTTTTTAATTATTTATTGCTTTGGTTTTTGCATTTTATAGACATTTGTTTTTCTTCGTCCAAAAGCAAACAGGACCTAGTAAGCTCTATATTAGTTATAAGACTATTTCTTCTTGCAACTTCATACCTTCTTCTCTCACCTCCATAAATTTTCGAATTTTCAAAAATGCCATTTTATAATATTTCGGATTACATAATCTAGAAGTCATTTTTTAAATTTGTAATTAGCTTCCAGATTACATAATTCATTAGCCTTTTTTCATATGCATGCTTACTTTCCGGATTACATAATCCGGAAGTCTTTTTTCAAATGAGTCCAGATTACATAATTCAGAAACTACTTTATGGGAGTGACACAAGAAGAATAAAAATGTATTTTCATGTTGTGTATGAAGGTGGCGGAAGAAGATATGTAGGTACAGGAAGAAACAGTCTGGTTATAACTCGTCCTTGGATATTCAACTTTTAAGTCTAGAACATCAATGAACTTTCCTATTCGTAACATTTATTGAAACAATGTTCTACACTCATAGATAAATGTTCGAACCTTAGAGTTCTATGTTGTCGTCACACACAATTTTTTTCCATATCTTCATAACCAATCTTCAAAAATATCTTCTTCCTCTATTGTGTGTGACGTCGATTTCAAAACCTCATTACTTCGAACATCATTTATCTATGCTTCCAATTGGTATGTATTTTCGAACCCTCATTTCTTATGCCTTAAATCTCTTCTTTGCCTAACTCCAGTGTGTTTGTTTGTTTTTTGTGAAGAAATTGTTCTCAATTGGTGCATTTTTCTCCCATAACTAAGTGCATTTCTTTCGTTTTGTGGTTTCGGTGCTTTAGTTTCAGCTCAAGGACCCAACACTTCTCTTTGATTCGTCTCTTGTTTCGCTATTATTTGATATTGTTTTCTTTCATATTAGTTTATTTTCTCTGGAATGATCACATTTGCTTTTTAATTTCATAAAATCTAGCTGTGTATTTTTATTTTGTTGTGTATAAAACTAATCAAGAAAAAAGGCAGAGGAGAGGCATAATTTAGTTGCCTGCATTCTAGTTTATTATGCATGGAAACTGTGCGTAGCAGTATCACCATAGACATGCTAACATGATAACGAACTTATGTGAATTTACTACTGAGTTTAATGATGAAGTTGTTGTTTGAAGTATAAGAAAAGGAAAAAAGGTGAGTGATAAAGTTTGATGTGTTAATGTTAATTTATAGTTATAGTTAATTTAATGTTGATGTGTTATTACATTTATTTTCTTTTGTTCGTAAATACATAGATGCGGGTGACATTTGGGAGGAGATTACTGCATGATTTTTTTCTTAATATTATTCAATCTGATTAATTTTATTGATTTTGTGTTCTAAACTAGGTTTCTATATTGACATCACAAGCCAATGAAATGAAGGTAATTGTGACTTTTTTTTTGTGCAAAACTATTTAGGAGAGTTGCCTCATGATTTTGCTATCATGCATCACCGGTAATATTTAAATCTTTATTAAATTAATATATATTTTATATTATAATTGAAATTCTAATTATTATAACTATTTTTATATATTAGGCATCCGATAAAGGAAATGTTCCTTATGATGAAACAAATGATCAACATCAAGAATCATAGCCGAAGAATGTTATTTAGTAGGAACTGTTCACTTTTTGAGATTTCATAGGTTTTAGTTATTTGTGGGCACTGTTTTGTTTGTATGGTACACGAAGAAGGTTAACAAGGAAGAGAAAAAACTGGTACTTTACTTTCTCTTCCATTTTGCGGAGTTACTTGAGACTTTCTCTTCCAGATAGTCTTCCATCATTGTATTTGTTGGTTTTATATGTGTTGTCCATCAAGAACACAATGTTGAATGCATTCAACAATCTAACTAAATCGGGATGTGTTTAAAAAATATTTGTAACAACCTGTGTAGACATATTGCACTGACTCCAATGAATATAATTGTCACTCTCTAGCAACATCATTAACTAATACATTTGAGTTATAAACCCTCTTTGTGACTTTTTATATATACACTTGTCTTATTATCATGACATTTTTCTCATTGTGCTATTTCAAAGTAAGTAATAATGTTTGTTGGCTTCACTAAACTCTTAGTCATGTCAATAAGCATGGAATGTTCATTTGATTTTAATGTATCAACATAAGGGTGACCTTCAATACCCAACCTTCTCCATTGGAAATTGGTTTGACCCACAATTTAAAAGGACAATCACATTTTCTTGTACCAGTTACTGTCACTGTCAAATTGCATTTGTATTTCTTATATTTATCACCCCTTTCACAACCTAACAACACATATGTTTTTCTTCCCCGTTGTCCATTTATTTTGCCAGACCTCAAACTAACAACCACAAAATCTAGTCTAAAGGTCACCTTACACACCATTAAAGTAAGTCATCTCATGTACCAAATACCTACATAAATACATTACAACTTAAGTATATCTCATCTCACATTTTATGCACAAATGAATGCAACACACTTACCTCATTTGTTGTAAATTACAGAACACGATCTCCTCCAACCATTTCATCTTCATACGCCACAAACTTTATTATGTTTGACTCATTCATGTCAGATAAGTTATCTACTTCATTTGACATTTTGCTCTAGAGTTGGGATTCCATCTTCACATTCAACAACCACTCCTAAATCCATCAAATTTTATATTAAAAAACACAGCAAAATTTTAAATAAATGTTAATTTTTTTTAAAATTCTTTGAATTTCGTATTGTACAATCTGGTCTAAAAAAATGTATTTTGAAATAGAAATATGTATTTTGAATAGCACAATCTAAAATACAAAAAATTATAAAGTTCTTGATTACACAATCCAAAAGTTCACCGAATCATGCATTCTAGAACTAAAATTATAACACGAAAATGAAACGCCTCACCGCCAACCACTACACAACACCACCACAATCGCCACCAACCACCACCTTTCACCAACAATGAAATCCAACCAAAAGCATTCAACCACATCTCAAAATGCCACACCTCCTAATTTATTTTAACAAGGGTCAATTTGGAAATTTCAAATATATGGGGGGTGCTATTTTAAACATGGGGTGGAGATTGAAGTAGCCCTTTGAGCATCCGTTTATTCCACCAACACAAGAATAACTACTTATCCAGTTAAGCGAGTGACATAGCTAGCAACTAAAATAACTTTCCTACCGGCCCTTTCTTCCCGCTTCTTCTTCTTCTTCTTCTTCTTCTCTTGTCTGCACCAAAGATTTTGCAGAAACAACCAAAAATGCGAAGCTGCATCAACCTCTGGATCGTGGTTGCTCTCGTTGTCCCTGTCCTCCTCTCTCTCAGAAGGCCTCGAGGTGAAACCAAAACCCAAACCGCTTCGTCTTCCTTCTCCGTGAAGCTTGCCAACTCATTGCACTTCAACAAGAGGATCCGAGACGGCTCCAATCTCGAATATGATTTCTACAGGAACACGTGTCCCCAAGCCGAGGGCATTGTCCGTTCAGCGCTCACGCGCATCTACTTCGACCATAGGGACGTTGCTCCTGCCCTGCTTCGTCTCTTCTTCCATGATTGCTTCATCCAGGTCCTTCTTTTCTTTATGGCGTTCCTTCTTTATTGATAAACTTTTGTACTTTCTATCGAATTGGGTGTTTTTTTGTTTTTGTGACTCTTGCTCCCAAGATTTTGAATTTAGTCTTTGCTATGCTAATTCAAATGCCTCTTTCTTGATTGCTTAGGTTTTTTTTCTTTTGTTTCTGTACCTTTTCTTGATTCCTTCTGCTAAGTTGACAGGTTCTTGGGACCCTGTGTTGTTTGTGTGCTCAACCATTTAATACTGCAGTTTGTACTCGGAATATGAATAACCTAAATTTTGATCATGATCTTGTGCCATAGTAGATCGTTGATTTTCACTTTTTCTCTGTGCAGTTTAATTTTGATGTGTAAAAACGTTTTCTCGGTTAATTAGAAATTAGTTGGACAGGAATTTGAAAATAATTAGTACAATGGTTAATAATCTTAGCATTCTTGTTTTATGATAATTTATGATTGGATGGCATTTGAAATAGTTTTGTATACATGCAAACAATTTCTTATTTGCTCTGTTGCATTTGGGGTGTTGATGAATCAGGGGTGTGATGCTTCGTTGCTGTTAGATGAGAACGATGGTAATAATAACCGTTCCGTGGAGAAGCAGGCTGTGCCAAATCAGACATTGAGAGGTTTTGACAAGATTGACTTGATAAAGGAGGAGGTGGAGCAAGCGTGTCCTGGTGTTGTGTCTTGTGCTGACATAGTTTCTCTTGCGGCAAGGGATTCCGTTCTTCTGGTACATATTTCATTCTTTACAATTCACTTGGGTGCTTACTATATCCTGGGTTTCAATGTTGTTCTGATTGCATTATAAACAAATTTTTAAGATCATTTGGTTTCTTGCGTCTTAGATTCATTTGTTTTTGTCTTTCTTTGTTTCACTTTTGTGCACAGTGAATCATGTGTTTAGATATTATCTGATAAGATGAACAATTTATCTTTTCTTTCTTAACAATGATATCATGATTTGAGGTGGTAAAGTCTTTAAAAATACCATGTTTGTTGCATGTACTACACTTGTTAAAAGTCCAATATCATTGCATCTATGATATGTTTTATGTACATGGCCATGACAGGCTGGTGGGCCTTTCTATCCCGTTTTAACCGGTAGAAGGGACAATCATCAATCATTTTTTAAGGAAGCAACTGATCAGATTCCCAGGCCTGATGATAATGTTACACGCACATTACATCTCTTTAATCTAAGAGGATTTAATGCAAGAGAAACTGTCAGCCTTCTTGGTAGGTTCTCTACATTTGGCTTCATCTTATATATATATATATATATATATATATATATATATATTTCCCTTAGTTTTTCATTTAGCTCTCCAGTCTTAATAAAATGTAATATAGTCCTCATTAATGTTTTGCTTCTTTCTTTATATAGCCTCATTGTTAAATTTGTTAATTTTCTTTTCATGTTTTTTGCTTTTCGATGACTTTAAATTTCATCCAAAACGAAAACCTGCGTTTAGTAGGATAAAAGTGTAAGCAAAACTATCACTTAATACCATGCGATATATAACTCACTTCAGTTAGTAAGACAAAGCTTCTTTATTGCCATTCATTAATGAAATTTGAATAATGAGTTTGATTGATTTGATTGATGATGATACGAAGGAGGACACAACATTGGAAAAATTGGTTGTGATTTCATTCAGCAAAGGTTATACAACTTTCACAACACAAGACAACCAGATCCTACTATACCTCTTGATTTCCTTCGCCAGATGAGATTAAACTGTCCAAACAACTCGAACACCAATATAGATGAGTTTGTGACTTCAAAGCCTACGAGCAGTGATGTTCACTCTAAACCGGGGATGTCATACATGCAGGCATTGTCATCTTCAGTTTCATCAGGTTCAACATTTGACACGCACTACTTCCAAAGCTTGCTAAGAGGAAGAGGACTACTTTTTGCGGATCAACAACTGATGGCTGAGGATAGAACTGCCAAATTGGTCTCTGCTTATGCTTCAGATGATGGATCAACCTTTCGCATGGACTTTGCTAGGGTCATGTTGAAAATGTCTAATCTTGATGTTTTGACAGGACCTCAAGGTCAAGTTCGACTCAATTGCTCCAAACCTGTGACATCTTGAGTGAGTATATATGTACATATCAAATTGTTCATTCTTTTGTACAGTTTGGTAAACCAAATTAGATTTTTGATGGAATATACATTGTGGCTAGTTTTGGTCATCTAAATTGTGGGGTTTAGTTGCAAAAAGAATTATGGATTGGGTCACATTGTAAAAAATGTTTACTCTATGGAAATGTGCTTTCATTTCTCAGCATACAAAAAAATAAAAAGCAATTCCTACTATCATGGAAATGTTTACTCTATGGAATATGATCCATCCACTAAATCAAATATATATAAAATTATGAGGTACCACTTTGTTTCATACCATCAATTCACAATATATTTACATTCACTTGATAATATTTTAAATAGATATATTACAAACAAAATTTCATTTTAAGTCACATATTTACATATTTTTTAATTAATGAAACTCATTTACTGGGTAATGTTAGTTCTGGTCTTCCAATTTAATGTTTTTAACTCTTCCAAATTAGCAAAATGTTGTTTTTAGTCCTTTAGAATGAATTTGAAGGAATAAAAAGAACAAAAATATATTTTTTTAATAGTCCCTTAAAAGTCACTTTCTTCACATTGAAAGAATAAAAACAACAAATTTTTAATTAAGGGATTAAAATAAAAATGAATTCAAATTCAAAGTAAAAAAAATATATGGAGAAAGTATGCTTACTTGCGATTATGCTAAATGATGTTAATGCTTGATTTTCTAATTATAAGACAATTTGGTCTAAATGATCGTATCAAGTATATAATATACACAATTTAATATTCATAGATGAAGGCAATCTAGATGAATTTTTGTTTTTTATCATAAGAAATAATGTGGTTAACTGATGTATCTATTTAAAATATGATTTTTTTTATCATAATAAATAATGTGGTTAACTGATGTATCTATTTAAAATATGTTCATATGATAAAATTACAAGATTATCTCATTTAAATGTTCAAATTCTACTAAAGTTTAGGTGTTTATAATATGCAATGCAACTTCTAGTGAATCTAAGGTTTTTACCTCTTCAAGTTAAAAAGCTTTTAAAAATATTGGTGATGTATTCCTTAATGAAGGTCTAGTTGGACTTTAACCTTTTAGAGGTATAAAATATCAAAATATTGTTATGGAAGCTAGTCTACCCATTAGACCAACTTAAAGAATAAATCTTCAAAAGATTAAGTAGATATATTCTCAAGTTTAAGAGTTGTTGGAGAAATGATGGAGAACTCCTTGACATCATGCTTGCTTGTTCTTTGGTAGAAATATGGAGAATAGGGACAAAGTGCATTAGAATTGAATTATATTCAGGTTGGATGTGTAAATGATGCAATAGGAGTTAGGCATGCATTGAAGAGCTTAGGTCAACTTCATGTGGTTTCCCTAATTCACTCTCAAAAGTGTTAGCAAAAAGAGTGAGACTTTGGAGAGAAAAGCTTAAGAAAATTTGGCAACAATTGAATACTAAAATCAAGTATGTAAATTACATATACCAACTGCCTATTTATATTTATAGAGGAAGGAAGTTTGCAAACTAAGCTTCTAACCTTAGCTTGCATTATAAATTAGGATTAGAAACCCTAACTTGCTGCCCAAGTCTCTTAACCCTAGTTTGGAGTGCAAGCTTCTCCTAGGGTTAGGGTAAGACGTGTTGTATGTGTTGAAGATATGAAGCTTTAATGTGTCAAATCCTCATGAAGCCTGAAGCTGTGTGATGTTTTAGGTTTAGGTTTTGGTTTGGGGTTAAAAATCTTTGTAAGATTAGTTTTGAATCTCAGATAAAACTCATTTCAATTAGTTTTAAAGATTAAAGAGTTTTTTCATGCAAAGGGAAAAACAACCGATTAAAATGTCAAGATAATCGGTTGTTTGTAACTTATGGAAAAGAAGGTTTTGAAACTATTTTATAACTGACAAGAGCATTCAACCAGTTAAATCGTAGTTTTAACCGATTAAATGTAAGTCTTTGTAACAACTTTTTGAAAATCTATTTTGACTGATTTGCTTGTTTAGATTTGCTTCAACGTTAGCATTTCAAGTATTATAAATATGGTTTTTATTCAAACGTTTCATAAGGGAGATTAGATTGATGAAACATAAACTTTTGACTCTGAGTTGAGATTGATTTGAGAGATCACCAAAACTGTTTGTGAAAAGGTTTTTCACCAAGTTTTAGCAAGATTGCTTTGTGCTTTGATGTGGTTCAAAGAACTGATCAATAGGGTGTTGGTGTATTGTGTTTTACCAGGTGTTTTCTAATCCTGTTCAAGTTCTTGTAATTGTTCATATAACATTTTGTATAACTGTGTAAAATCCTGTAAAGTCAGTGGGATTCTGGCTTGAGGTGGTTGTTGTGTGCAAGGAGGGTGAGTAGGCTTTGTGGGATTCAAAGTCACCTCTTTGTGTGTGGTGTTTGTGTAAATCTGTGATTGATTGCATAGTGAAAACTCAGTGGTTTGACTGAGGAATGGATGTAGCTATGTGATTGAGTGAACTAGTATAATTTCTGTGTGTGATTCTCTCTATCTCATCTCTCATTAAACTGTTTGTATTTTCCGCTGTCATAAACAACTGGTTAAATCGCAATTTTAACCGATTGATTTTATGTTTCCAGTTTCTGTTTGACTATTGAATTGGTTTTCTGAGTTGTTTGTTAGAGCTTCATTCTAAGCAAAGCATTTGTGAAAATAGTTTGAAAACAATTCACCCCCCTCTTGTTATAGCCATCAAACCTAACAATTGGCATCAAGAGCAAAGTTCTTGAAAGTTACTCAAGTTTTTTATTTTTGGTTTTTGAAAATCTTTTGATGGCTGATAAAATGCCCTTTGGGGAAGGAGCCTCAATAAACATGCCACCTTTGTTTTGTGGAGTTAATTACCAATTTTGGAAAGTTAGAATGAAGATTTTTATACACTCAACTGACAAAGGCATTTGGGAATCAATTGAAAATGGTCATTTTGTACCTCAAGTTAAGAAAGATGATGTTTTAGTTGATAAACCTTCATCTGAATGGACAGAGGCAGAATCTAAGAAAGCTAAATTTGATTGGATAGCTAAGAACATTATAACATCTGCTTTGAGTAGTGATGAATTTTCCAGGGTTTCGCAATGCAACTTGGCCAAAGAAATGTGGGACATCTTGGAGGTCACACATGAAGACACAAATGATGTAAAGAGAGCTAGGAAGCATGCTCTGATCCAGGAGTATGAAATCTTTAGAATGCAGAAGGGAGAATCAATATGTGATGTGCAAAAGAGGTTCTCTCACATTGTGAATCACCTTATGAGTCTTGGTAAGAAGTTTGATGAAGAGGAACTCAACATCAAGGTACTAAAGTGTCTTGATAGAACATGGCAACCAAAGGTTACTGCCATTTCAGAATCAAAGAATCTCACCTCAATGACTGTGGCATCTCTTTTCAGCAAACTAAGAGAGCATGAAATTGAGATTCAAAGGCTTGTTGTTCAAGAGAGTGAAGACAAGCATAACAAGAGCATAACACTCAAAGCTAGCAAACAACAACATGTTTCCAGTGAAAGCGAAGAGGAAAACATAAGTTTGTTATCAAGAAAATTCAGCAAATTCTTGAGAAAGAAACAAGCTTCTAAAATGTATGATTCAAAGAAACCTAGTGAATTCAATTCTAATAAGTATACCTATTATGGTTGTGGTGAACAGGGACATATTAAGTCTGAATGCCCAAATAATGAAGTCAAAGAAAAGGGAGACTTCAAAAGGGAGAAAAAGAGAAAAACAAAGAAAGCTTATATAGCATGGGATGACAATGATGTCTCATCCTCAGGCTCTTCAGATGATGAGGAATCTAATCTTTGCCTTCTAGCATCAGTAACAAGTAGTGTGGATTCTACTTCAACAAGTAAAGGTACCACCTATGATCAATTGCTTAATGCTTTTTATGAAACTCATGATGAAGCCAACCGATTGTCCCTTTCTCTCAATCGGTTGAAAGGATTAAATAACTGGTTAGAAAATAAAGTTAAGGATCTTGAGAAAGAGTTGTACAAAACCAATGAAGTTTTATTACATCTGGATTTAATCTACAAGAATTCTTCTTGCAGTTGTGAGAAAATGAGTTGTGAAAATTGTGAACTTCTTGAAAAGAAGATTTGCTATCTTTTGAAAACCTTGGACAAGCTTACAACTGGAAAGTTCAACTTTGAAGATATTTTAGCCTCACAGAAATGTGTTTTTGGAAAAGCAGGTTTGGGATTTTATCCTCAAAACAAAGAGACAAAAATTGCAAAACCTTTTTCAAACTTCCCAGAAAAACAATTGGTTAAAAATTCGTTTCAACCGGCTGTTACATGCTTCTATTGCACGAAGAAAGGCCATTTTGTCAGGTATTGCATGTTTCGTAAATCTCTTGTACCTAAAGGCATCTATAAGTGGATTCCAAGATGTATTGTCAATACAAAAGATAAATCTAACACTGAATGTCCCAAATTCTTTAAGGGATCAAATCTTAAGATTTGATAGTTCTATTTTGCAGATTTCTGATTTCTTTTGAAAGGTTCAGCAAGGACTGGATGTTCTGTACTTGTCAACATGTTAGAGTCTTGTGATGGTTTCCTTGAACTTCTGTAATTAGAAAACCAGTAATCTAAGGATTAAACTCTCATTCTTTGTTAAAGAGCTATCAATGTACAAAATTCAATTCAATATGCATCTCTATGTTTCTATGAATGATTTCTATGTGCTCCATCTTTTCTCCATATGTTTTGTAGCTTGCAAATATGTGAAAACCTAATAATTACATGCAACATGTATTTTTGGTTTAAAACATATTTTTTTTTCAGAACAGAAATTTAAACGATTGTTTCCTCGAAACAACCAATTATTTCTGTCAGATAAGCTCTGGATGAATCTTTTTTTGATTTTTAATTTTGGGATTTGATTTTCTATTAAACCTAGTGACGTGTATGGTCAAACTTGCTTTAATTGATGTTTGAATACAATTTAACTCTGGTTCATTAGCTTTTAATAGATCAGATCTCTACCTATCTTGAAAATCAAATATGTCTTAAATTCTTGGTCAAATATCACATGTGAATCTGTACTTTCTGATTTGACTGACCATGTCATCTTTATTTTTATGATTTGATTCGTTTTTATGTTGAATACAATCAGCTTTGACCAAGGATTCTCTACTATAAAACCCAATGCATTTAGCTACTGTTTCCACTCACAAATAACCAGTTAAACTAGAACTGTTATTTCTATCTTTCTTCAAAATTTTTCTTTGCAGAAACTATTTTTGATTTAAGCAATGGCTGGATCTCCTCCATTTGCAAAAAGAATGAAGTCCAGGGGTGTCAAAAGCTCTGGAAAGCTTGAAGGTTGGTTTGCAGGAGATACCAATCTCATCAACAAGTACCTACTAGAGACTAGTAGAAAGAATGTGAATACTCCAAAAGTTGTTTCCTTCACTTGGATGAAACAACAAAAGTTAGATTCTGTAAGGAGTGTCCTCAAAGAACAAAAGTTGAAAGATTTTTGGAACTCACAGGGAACATTTATCCTGATCTTATAAGGGTATTCTACATTAACCTTAGTTTTGATGGTGACTCACTTGTTTCTCATGTCAAAGGTGTAGATATGATTATTAAAAATGAGGATGGTCTGCTATGACCGCGCTGAAGTCTTCTGGACTAAGAATCAATAGGGGAAACCTTGAAATTGTGGAAGATTTCAACAAAATCCACTTTTACAAAAGTTGTCTCAAGAATCCCCACTCCAAAGTGAGGAATTTTTCTGTTGGGGGTTGAAGCTTGATGAAAGGCTTGTGGCCTTCATAGTTTCATGGATTCTCACACCTAGGGGGAGCAACCATTCAACTCTTTCTGAATAAGATCTTCTCATGATCTATTGCATCATGAATAAAGTGAAGATCAACTGGATTCACACTATTAAAGAGCATATGCAAAAAGCCATGAGGTTATGTGACTTTCATTATCCTTATGCTATTTTGATTTCTATGTTCCTTCACTATTTTGAAGTGGATATAGAAGGAGAACTAGCAGAAGTTATCAAGCCCTCTAATGAAATCAATAGTTGATCCCTAAGCAAGATGAGATTGGTGGAAGATGGATAAGCAAAGATGGTGATTATGCTGGCCCAAGTGAAACCAATGAAAGAGATGAAACTGAAGAAGCAACAATGCAAGATGATCCTGCTGCTGGAACTCAAGAAGGAATGCATCATGATATCAACATGGAGGAAAGGGTGTCAAGCATGTCATCCTTTGAAATGCAAATGCTAAATAGAATGGACACCTTTGCTGACAATCAAAGGAACCTTCATGAGATGTGCGAATCAAGGTTTACAAACATGGACACAAGGTTCTCTACTCTGGATGAACAAATTGAAGAAGTACAAAGGTAGATTTTGGAACTGCAATTTCAAAGGGAGGATAGCCCTTTGTTTTAGCTTAAAAAGTTTTAAATTTCTTTTATGTTGTTTTTAATCCTACCTTTTGTCTATTTGATAAGACAAATAGGAGGAGAAGCGTTTGAGAAGTTGTAATGTTCTTAATCTTGTGTGTTTTTTGTTTTTTTTTGAACACTGTTATTACTGCTATTAAACTGTTTTAAGTTTCTGGAAGTATTTGAAATTGTGGTTTCTCGTTTACATTTTTTCAATCGGTTATCTCTGTATTATAACCGATTGTTCTTTTGAAGGTTCTGCTTATATTTGAAATTTGTTATACAATACTATTTGTTTGGATTAGACTATTCTGTGTTTGTTCAGTAATTACAGGATTCAAAAGATTCTAAACAAGGAACATTTTTGAAAAGCATCGCAGGGATTTGTCTTCATCAAATAGGGGGAGATTGTTGAAGATGGGAAGCTTTGATGTGTCAAATCCACATGAAGCCTGAAGTTGTGTGATGTTCTAGGTTTAAGTTTCGGTTTGGGGTTTAGAATCTTTGTAAGATCAGTTTTGAATCTCAGACAAAGCTCATTTCAATTAGTTTTAAAGATTAAAGTGTTTTTCCATGCAAAGGGAAAAACAATCGATTAAAATGTCGAGATAATCGATTGTTTGTAACTTAGTTGGCCAAAAAGGTTTTGAAACTGTTTTATAAATGACAAGAGAATTCAACCGATTAAATCATGGTTTTAACCGATTAAATGTAAGTGTTTGTAACAACTTTTTGAAAAGGTGTTTTGACTGATTTGGTTGTTTAGATTTGCTTCAACGTTGGCATTTCAAGTATTATAAATATGGTTTGGATTCAAACGTTTAGTAAGGGAGATTAGATTGATGAAACAGAAACTTTTGAGACTCTGAGTTGAGATTGATTTGAGAGATCACCAAAACTGTTTGTGAAAAGGTTTTTCACCAAGTTTTAGCAAGATTGCTTTCTGCCTTGCTGTGGTTCAAAGAACTGATCAATAGGGTGTTGGTGTATTGTGTTTTACCAGGTGTTTTCTAATCCTGTTCAAGTTCTTGTAATTGTTCATATAACATTTTGTATAACTGTGTAAAATCCTGTAAAGTCAGTGGTATTCTGGCTTGAGGTGGTTGTTGTGTGCAAGGAGGGTGAGTAGGCTTTGTGGGATTCAAAGTCACCTCTTTGTGTGTGGTGTTTGTGTAAATCTGTGATTGATTGCATAGTGAAAACTCAGTGGTTTGACTGAGGAATGGATGTAGCTATGTGATTGAGTGAACTAGTATAATTTCTGTGTGTGATTCTCTCTATCTCATCTCTCATTAAACTGTTTGTATTTTCCGTTGTCATAAAGAAACGGTTAAATCGCAATTTTAACCGATTGATTTTCTGTTTCCAGTTTCTGTTTGACTATTGAATTTTTTTTTCTGAATTGGTTTTCTGAGTTGTTTGTTAGAGCTTCATTCTAAGCAAAACATTTGTGAAAATAGTTTGAAAACAATTTACCCCCTCTTGTTATAGCCATCAAACCTAACGGTATGTTGCTTATAATCCAAGGTTTAGGTTTTGAAGCAAGCCTCTACTCTATTCCTTGGACACAAAACCCTACTCTAAACAACTCAGACTGCAAAGCTTTAAATAGTTCAACCTAGAATACAAGGGTCTAAAAACACAAGAGTATCCTATACTATTTTGTACAAGGCTTAAAAGGAAGAAATTTATGTTGTTCTAATCCCTGTACTTCATTCCTCTTAGCCTAAATTGGTGATGGTTGGATGGACCTCGATCAAACCCTTTCTTTTGGAAAAGTTCTATCCACAAATCCTCAACACACTTCAAGATTTCCACCTTTATTTTAATTTTACATTCCATCGAGTTCATGGATCTATTTATAGAACATAGAACACATCAGAAGCATATTCATGTTGTTTCCTTAAGCTAATTCACTCACAAAAGTATTACTAAAGGAGTGAGACTTTGGAGAGAAAAACTGCAAAATTTGCCAGCAATTCAATACTGAAATCAAGTCTGAAAATTACATAGTCCAGATGCCTATTTATACACAAAGGTAGCTTGAAAGCCAAGCTATTAATGCTAGCTTGCATGAAAAGCTAGGGTTATAAACCCTAACTTTTAGGCCAAGTCTCCTAACCCTAGGTTGGTGCACAAGCTTCTTCTAGAGTTATGGTAAGACATGTTGTTTGTTGCTTGTCATCCCATGTTTAGGTTTTAAAGCAAGCCCCCTCTATGCCTCGAACACAAAACCCTACTATAATCAACTCAAACTATAAAGCTTAAAATAGTTCAGCCCATAATACAAGGTTGTAAAAATTCAGGAATATCCTATACTACTTTGTACAAGGCTTAAAAGGATTATATTTATTCTTTTATGCTTCCTTTACTTCATTCCTCTTAGCCTAAATTGGTGGTGGCTGGATGAACCTCTATCAAGTAAGGTTGGATTTAAAATATGCATAGACCTTGTGTTGTATATATCTTATTGATGTCGAAAAAAGATGGAAAATGAAGAATGTGATGTGATTATAGAGCCATCAACACCATTACAATAAAATACAGACACCCGATTTCCTATGTATAATGATATGCTTGATGACTTGCATGGGTCCACATTGTTTTCAAAAATTGATCCAAAGATTAGTTATCAAAAAATTCAAATAAAAGGGGGTGATACATGGAAAACCGCTTTTAAGATCAAGTTTGGCCTATATGAGTGGTTGGTAATGCCTTTTGGCCTTACTAATCCATCCAACCATTTCATAAGGCTTATGAATCATGTTCTTAGGGATTATGTAGGAAAATTTGTAGTTGTTTACTTTGATAACATTTTAGTGCATAGTTGTAGTCATAATGAACATTCAGATAATTTGAAACAAATTTTATTAGTACTTAGAAATAACCATCTATTGTCAGTGTAGATAAGCACACCTTTTTCGTAAATAGTGTCATCTTTTTAGGTTCTGTAGTCAATAAAAATGGAGTTGATGTTGACCTTTAGAAAATCAAAGTCATCACCTCACTCCAAAAATGTGCAAAAATTTAAAAGCTTCCATGGTTTGGCAAGCATTTATAAAAATTTATTGCTAACTTCTTTTGTCTAGCTTCATTGCTCAATTAGTGAATAAGGATGTAATATTAAGGAAAAACATGAGCAAAGTTTTCAAAAGCTTAAGGCTCAATTCACCAATGCACTTGTTCTAGTTTGGTCTGACTTTTCCAGAACTTTTTGAGTTAGAATATAATGCATTAGGAGTTGGCACAAGTGTAATTTTTGTTGCAAGGAAGGCACCCTATTGCTAATTTTAGTAAAAATATTCATGGTGCCTCTCTCAAATACACCACTTAGGTCAAAGAGCTTTAAACTCTCGTAATGACCCTTTAAACTTAGGAACATTATCTAGTGTCCAAGGAGTTTATTACTTATAGTGACCATGAGCCACATAGATATTTGAAGGGACCATGGACCCAACCTTTTTGTATTAAACCCTGAACTTGTATTTGGATTTCTTTGTATTCTTTTGGGTTGGTTCTATATACATGCCGATTTGGTAAAAAAGCTCTAGGGATAAAGTCAATATGATTTTCAATGCCTTTTAGAGGGGTAAACTCTTAGGAGGATCTTAAAAAAATATCTCTTTATTCCTCTAACAAAGACTCCAAACATTTAGAACTATTAAAAGTGAAGAAGGGGAGGGAGAATATTTCAAACACTTATAAGGGTAGGGAATAAATAATTCCTGACGAGCCAACATTACCTTCTTCACTCCTCTTGGTGTGATGAAAAGACCCATTTTGACTTTACTATTTTTCTTCTCACTTTTCTTTTCATTTTCTCTTTTCTTTTTCATTTTTATTTGATCCTCATTAACTTCTTTAGGAGAGAGAGGTTTGGGTATGACCTTATGCCATTGGAAGTTGAAAGAGATTTTGTTGATAAAGACATCATGTTAGTTTTTTGATCATATTTCCAAGGCCTACCTAAAAGTACTTGTGTGGCTTCCATGGGCACAACATTACACAAAACCTCATCATCATAATTTCCAATGACAAATGTTATGAAGACTTGTTTGTTCAGAACTATTTCGCCCTCTTTCACTAAGTCATTGTAATTTATAGGGCTTTATATGAGAGATAGTGAGTAATCCAAGTTTCTCCATCACTCTTGTACTAGTCACACTTGCACAACTACCCTCATCTATGATCATGAAACATAATTGGTTGTTAATAAGGCAGTTGGTATGGAAAATATTTTCTCTTCGTGTTTTGTCAAAAGGTTTTTGAACTTGTCCCAACATCAGCCTTACCACCAACAAGTCAGCTTCACATGGTGCTTCTAACTCATCCTCACATAGGGAATTTGAAGAGGTGGGGGAGCTAACCTAGACAATTGAGAATTGTGATCACTCATGACTATCCCCCTCGTTTTATGACCATGACTCTCTTATTAGACCAATTAGAAGCAATATGCACAAAGCCTAATGCTTAAAACATTTTATTTAGGATGACTTGGAATTAGAGGACTTAGGAGTGGAACTAGAAAGTGTCTGTAGAATTCCTATTTTGTGGGGTGGGTTCTCTTGAAAAATTGGAAGGAAATTTTTTATTTTTAAATTTATTTTTATGAGTACTTTTCTTAAAAAATATTTTTTCAAAAGTTATGATTCAATCTTGATGGCTAGGTGAACTAATTTTTCTAAATAAGTGTAATCATATATTTTTTGTTTTAATGATATTTAAATGAAACATATCTTTTGAGATAATTATAAATTATTTTATGTACTCATATGCTTCAAAGATCAAAATTTTATCAATATTGGAAAGTTTTAAAAAATGTTGTACTAAAAGAGAAAATTTTGAAAAAACAAATATATAATTTATTACAAATTTAATCTGGTTTCAAAATTAAGTTTTGATAATTAAAACTCAGTTAAAGTCTGATTTACTTCAACATTTAAAATTTATACAAACTTAAAAAGTTTTTGAATACATGTTCCAAGTAAAGTTTCTAGTATAAAAGGTCTTTTAAATTAGGATTCTGAAATTAAATGTATATGATACTACCCATTTGATTTAAAGATGTACAAATATATAATGATTTTGGAGATTGACATTAGGAGATAAACACTCATGATGTGTAGCAATCTTCATATCAGAAGTTTCCTCTTAGAATGTCTAACACGAAAATAATAAAGAGCAATGTAAGATTTGTGCAAACATCAATTACATAAGATTCAAGTTCAACAATCAAATATTTACAAGTGAAGAAAGATTTCAAAGTCCAATGGATTGATATTAAATTGGTTAAGACGCACAATATATAATCATAGCAGAAGTTACCTTATAATGTCTCAAATCATATGTATTGGAGATTCATGAGTCAACGTACAAAAACACTCAAGTATAAAAATATTTTGTAGATCAACATCAACATAAAACTACTTAAGATACGAAATAAATATTCATAGCAGACATTTCCTTTTGAAGCGTCTAATGCCAAAGTGATGAAGTGCAAAACGAGATTTGTGTGTCTTTATGGATTGCTATTTACAAGCTTCAACAATCATCATTCCTAAAGATTATTAAAAGGACTAAAGCTGAAAAATAAAATTGAAATTAAAATTATAACACTCATAGTGTTCTAGAGACAATTATGAAAACACGTTAGCTGCAATTCAACCAAAGCCAAACTTATTCAATATTCCAACACCAATTCAGTTGCACCTCCACCAAATGCACCAGTGTAAGTTTCAATTTCAATTGTGGAAATTATCTAAACCAACTTCATTGCTTCGCACCAAACAATTAAAACAAAAGAATCAAGTTCGGTAAGAAAATTTCACTGAAACTGACTTTTTTTTTTTATCAACAAAGAATGGAATTAAAATTAGAGGAGATACAAAGGGGTATCTCAACCCTTTTACATAAAACACCCTCATAGAAACAAGAGGTTGAGCTGTTTGCAATAAAACGCTGCAAACGCTAGCACTAAAGCAACACCGTACCTCTAATAACGCTAGGAAAGCAAGAACACACAGAATCAACAACGTCAACAATCATCCCCACATGCCACAGCACCTCCTTCCTCCTCTCACACTACATAGCCTAGCATAAGTCGGAGATTTGTGTTTTTTGAGTAATGTCCACCAGCCAATCTCTTGTTTTTGCTATTCATCTGTATTGACTCGCCAGTATAGAATTGTGGCCAAAAGTGGCTTTCCAGTGTTGGCATTCCTCATTCTCCTCGCCACGCGACGAGTTACCCATACACGTTGCATAATTTCGGCGACCACCAACTCCACACAGATGGAGAACGCCGCTTCCTCGACCGGCGATCTTGTTGACCTTTGCATATCTTCGACGAGCACCGACTACGCACACATGGAAATCACCGTTTCGTCGACCGACGATCATGTAAACCTATGGAGAACGCCACTTTATCAACCGACGATCATGTTAACCTTTCCATACCTTCGGCGGCCACCGGCTACGCGCGCATAAAGATCGCCGTTACATCGACCGACGATCATGTTGACCTTTGCATAACTTTGACGACCACCGACTACGCACGCATGATGATCACCGTTTCATTGACTGACGATCATGTGACCTTGTATAACTTCGGCGACCACCGACTACACCCATATGGGGAGCGCCGCTTCATCGATTGGCGATCATGTAAACCTATGGAGAACTCCGCTTTATCAACCGACGATCATGTTAACCTTTCCATACCTTCGGTGACCACCGACTACGCGCGCATAAAGATCGCCGTTACATCGACCGGCGATCATGTTGACCTTTGCATAACAACTTTGACGACCACCGACTACGCACGCATGAAGATCACCGTTTCACCGACCGGCGATCATGTGACCTTGTATAACTTCGGCGACCACCGGCTACACCCATATGGGGAGCGCCGCTTCATCGATCGACGATCATGTTGACCTATGGAGACCACCGCTTTATCAACCGGCGATCATGTTGGCCTTTTGCATACCTTCGGCGACCACCGACTATGCACGCATAATCGGTGCCCGCTACTTTAAAGGCTGCATAGCAATTCTTGTCTTCTGCTTTCTCCCACTTCATCCATGCATTAACTTCTAGAAGCGCAAAAATCTCTCAGCTGAACCCCACAGTACACACATGGTGTTCGTGTCCAGATATATCAGCTCCTTTTCGTATACTATTACAGCCCAAGGAAATGCCCATCCATATCGGCTCCCAGCATGACCTACGATCTCCAAGAACTCCCTTTGCAACATTCCATCAAAATTGCTTGGTAGAGCAGAACTCAATGAGGCGCGAACACCTTATACCTTCTAAAGAACCTCCCTCACTTCCTTACTACGCCATACCTGTTCCAGCCCATGCTTGAACCACTCAGCGAACCAAGAGGAGGCACTGGTTCAGATACAAAAGCCAGTCCGAGAAGGCGTACGAGAAAGCTGATGTTTTGTGCTTTAGCCACAACCAGGACTGTAGCTGCGCGTTCTGGAAAATCTCATCGGAGTCAGGCACCCCTTGTCTAAAAGCCACTATGTTCCTGTGCTCCCAAATATAGCTAACAGCGGCCGCCCAAAAACCTAACCATACTTGATTCTGTTGACTGGACAAATGTGTTAGCTGGAAATTCATAAAGTGATTCATGAGATCTTTATTTTGGACACCTAGAATACCTATCCACCTATAACACTGAGACCACACTTGTTGAGCAAAACCGCATTCTAGAAAGAGGTGTTGAGAGGATTCCTCCGACAGGTTGCAAAGAACACAACGAGTTGATGTCACCTGCACACCTCTTCTCAACAAATTAACCCTATTAGGAATTCTATCGATGAGAATTCTCCAGGCTGTCGTAAGCACCTTGGGCATGGCTTTAGCTTGCCATAAGAGACTAAACACACCTTCTCTTGCAGTTGAGCATTGGTGATTATCCAACATAGAGTACGCTGACTTAACAGAGAACATACCCTTCTGGTCCCCCTTCCATATAAGCTGGTCGAGGGAATCCTTCCACACAACGCCCGTACTAAGTCTGGACAAGAGTTCTTCCTCCATATCCGTCTCCCATTGGAACCTACCCCTCCTCCAGTTTAGATTCCACTGCCAGGTAGTCTCTTCCCATGCTCCTACCTCCCCCACCCTTTTACCTTGATCAAGAGACAAAGAGAAGAGTCTAGGGTAAACCGATCTAAGACATTCGTTCCCAAGCCACACGTCCTCTCAGAATCTCACTCTGGCTCCATTACCTACTTTCCACCCAATGGCCTTTTGGAACCAACCGTCTTCGACACCCTCAGCGCAGATTTTAGTGAGATCCTTCCACCACCATGATTGGTACTTCGACCTCAGGTTCATATTTTTTGCTCCTGTACTGTATTTAGATGATATAATCTCTTTCCACTTACCTCCTTCGCTACTCATGAGCCTCCATCTCCATTTAGCCAGGAGGGCCACATTAAATTTCTTCATATCTTTCACCCCCAAGCCTCCTAGCTCTAGAGCCTTACACACATTATCCCAGCTTACTCAAGATATCGACTTAGTCTGCTTCCCCCACGCCCATAGGAACTTCCGCTGGATGCTATTGATTTTATTGTACACTGCTACAGGGGCTTTGAAAATGGAGAGATAGAACAGAGGAATGGCTGTGAACACTGATTTCAACAAACACCTTCGTCCTGCCATTGAAAGAAATCTCCCCTTCCAAGAACTAAGTTTGGCTTCAACCTTTTTAACTACCGGATCCCAGAATTGTATCTTCCTCGGGTTACCCCCCACCTCAATCCCCAGATATTGGAACGGAAGCTTCATCGTATTACAATTCAGAGTTTTAGCATACGTGCTCATGGCAAAACTGTCCACTTTAATACCGAATAACTTGGACTTATGAAATTTGACTTTCAGACCCGATGCGATCTCATAACACCGAAGGATAGCCTTAATTGTAAAAATGCTATCAAAGGAATCCTCACACAAAAAGAGTGTGTCATCTGCGAACTGTAGCAGACAACATTCGACATTATTTCTTCCCACCTTGAGCCCCCTAAGGACATTCGTTCTCAGTGCTTGTCTGACCAAACCTGTTAAACCTTCAGCAACCACCAAGAAGAGGAATGAAGCCATTGGGTCTCCCTGTCTCAATCCCCTAGAAGGTTTGAATTCCTCCGTAGGACTCCCATTAACCAACACAGATACTGACGATGACGCCAAGCATCCTTTAACCCATGAGATCCACTTATCATGGAAGCCTAGCCTGTGTAGCATATCGAACAAAAAACTCCATGTCACCGAGTCGTATGCCTTTTCAAAATCCACCTTGAAGCACACCCCGCTTTTGCCATTTCTCTTTATATCCTCAAGGATCTCATTGGCCATAACAACGCTGTCCAATAGACCTCTTCCACTAATAAAGGTTGACTGACAGTCATCAATGATAAACGACATAATATTCTTCATACGGCTTGACAAGACTTTAGTAATAATCTTGTATATTACACCAACAAGAGATATTGGTCTGAATTGATCGAGCGAGGACGGATCTCTTACTTTGGGGATGAGCGCAATAAAGGAGGCATTACAACCTTTCGGGAGAGAACCAGTAGTATGAAAAAGTTGCACTGCTGCCATAACATCCGCCTTAAGCACTTCCCAACAACTCTTAATGAAATTGAAGTTGAACCCGTCCGGGCCCGGGCTTTTTGAGCCTCCACATTCCCATACGGCATTCTTCACTTCTTCCTCAGTGAAGTTGACTACCATATTCCTGCTTACCTCCAAGGGCAACGACCTGAATTCCACCGAACCCAATTGTACACCAAAGTCCTACGTAGCCATGAATCTCTTCTCAAAGAGAGACTTTGCTTCCCTCCTTATAACTTCCGGTTCCTCACACCACTGAGAGTTCACCACAACTCCTTTGACCTCATTTTTTAACCTTCTCCATCCAATCGTAGAATGGAAGAAATTGGAGTTAGAGTCCCCATGCTTTAGCCAATTCACCCTTGCTTTTTGCCTATAAATGGAATCTAGCTTTCTATTAACCAACCCCAGTTGACTTAGCAGATCCAGCCTTCTCTGCCTTCCCTCGTCCTCTAGAGCATCAATGTCATCCTCCCCGTCTAAATTCTCAATTTCCATCTCAATACGTCTTTTTTCCGATTCCACACAACCAAAGACCCTTCTATTCCACTCTTTAAGATCAGCCTTTAAGAGTTTCAGCTTTTCTTTCAGAGCGGAAATGCAATTACCTTCCATCTGATATGATTCCCATTTACCCTTTACCATTGCAATGAACCCTGGTTCCTTCAGCCATACATCGAGGGTTCGAAAAGGTTTAGGCCCCCAATCTTTAACACATGATTTTAAGACTAGAGCGCAGTGATCCGAGACGACTCTCTGTTGCACATACTGTTTGGATGCCGGCCAAATTTGGAGCCACTCTTCAGAGACCAGAAATCTATCCAGTCTACTCTTTGCTGTGCCATTCGCTTTAAACCATGTATACCTTTTCCCTACACCAGGAATGTCCATCCAACCATTATTTTGAATAAAGTTGTTAAAACCTGCAATCTCCTTCCTTTGACTTGAATGGCCTCTAATCCCTTTCCTCTCCTCAGACCTCCTAACAGCATTGAAATCACCACATAGACACCAAGCCAAATTTTGATACGATTGCTTGAGAGTCGTTAATGCTTCCCACAAGAGAATTTTGTCCTGTAAATTACATGCTGCATAAACATTTACCACCACACAATGACATTTTGTTTTTGAAGATGATAGCCCGCTATAGCGATAAAGCCAGTCCCGATAACGTGGCTTCCATACTCAAAAGCTTCCTTATTCCACATAGTTAACATACTTCCTGCCCCATTAATCCCTTCATGATGGATCCATCCAATGTTACTACTCTTCCACAACAGAAAACATCTGGCATCTGAGAAAGAGGACGTTTTCGTTTCCTACAAACAGAGGAAAACAACCCCCTCCTTAGACACAAGGTGACTCAAATACCTTGCTTTTGTCCCCCCTCCCAACCCTCTAATATTGAGACTAATTATAATCATGATAACTCCTTCACACTTCCCACCCAAGAGACCTCTTTATCATCCTTATCCCTTTCCTCTAGCCGATCCAATTCTTCAACTAGATTCCCCTCGCCCCCTGGACACTCCAATCCGAGATTACGTCCCAACTCCCAGATTCGCACTGATTCCGCATCCTTGACGTCCAGTTTCAACCGATCGTTGCAATGATGAATGTTTGTACTCGATTCCGCCAAGGAACAATGGCTAAGCCTAGAAACAGGGTTTACCCCATGAAGGAGTGTTCCTACTCCCCCATTCGACCTCCACTTTGGTTGTGCATTCTGCGTTCCCATCCCTCCCGTAGACCTCAGTCTACGAAGTTCCAGTGATGACTTACAACCAACTTCTCCTTTAGACAAAGCGTCGTGTTCTGCACTTGATTCTACACCGTTGGTCCTCTTACACCACTTAACACTTCCGCTTGATTGGGGGTCTGAGCTCCCCGTAGATGAGTTCTCTCTCTCGCTACTACAGTGGACAGCTTGGCATGGGTTAATATCAGATTCATTCACCCGTGTTTGCAACTCTGCACAATGATTCCCCTCTTCCTTCGTACGATGTGAATTTGACGCAGCCATGGTAGCATGCCCTTCCTTCCCACTTCGACTAACCGTTTTTCCCCCGTTACTTCCTGACATTGGGCCCCTTAGCATTCCTTCTTTACTAACCATACCTCTCATTGTTGATTGGGCCTGACCTTGCTTCGGCCCATTTGTTGGGAAATTGCACCCATAGGCCCCTTCTACTAGGTTAGCCAGCGAGTCCTGGAATGCCTTGCATGCGTCGTTGACTTGGCTCACAGCAGCTAAAGCTGCTCCTCCTTCAGACCCTCCTTGCACACGTTTTGCCATTTTGGGGAAAAAGAACCCACCTTTAGACTGACACCCAATATCGCTGGCAGCCTTATTCTCTAAAAAATTTTGGTTCGATGGTATCGAGGTTTGGGTCAACCCCACCACCTCGGGGTCCTCATCCCGCCACGGACCACCGTCTTCGCACTCTTCCCCTTCATCGGACAACCTTTCAGCGTGGTATGTTTCCTCCACCACGGTATCCGAAGACGATATACTATCGGAAGATTCGTAGTGGTCTTCGTGACACAAACATTCTCCTCGTTCTCTACTAGATATCTCCTCTGTAATGACAACATTACAGACCTGCCCGTTGATCCTATACTCCTTCGCCATATCCACTTTGCATGCTTTACGTACTCTAACCTGCAAACGGGCGAACTCCAAATTTTCCCATTGTCTAGTAGACTCATCAATTTGTACCAGAGATGCTACTTCTCCAACCACCTTCTTGAAACACTGTTCACTCCACAAGGTTAAAGGGATCCCATAGCACCTTACCCAAACTATTTTATGCTCTGCGACATGAGATTCAGACCAGGATTTAATGTCATCGAAAAGGGAGACGAACCATTCTTTATTGAACTTAATGATATCCTCCAATCTATCACCGTCTTTGGGCGTTAGCAGCTCAAGGTTATCACCCATAACTCTTAGCTTGATTCTGCTCATACCCCCCTTGAAAAATTCTTCATTCAAAGTATCAAAGGACATAGAAGGGGACATCCATCCAACTGCACTCGAAGCCAACCACGCCGGTGTGTTAGGTATTATTTCAAAAGCAGGGCCCGTCCATCTACCTTTTGAGTGTTTACGCACAATCTCAGCATAGGATTGTTTAGGTTTTTGGATCTCCTCCTTTCGGACTGTTCTATATCCGCGCCAGACCTCCTTCTCCTCCTCCTTCATCTTACCCTTAGAGCTCCTTGCTCGCAAGGCAGCATGTCTAGATATGCTTGGTCTTCCTTTCTGAACTCCGACCTCTGCTCTCCTATATTTCGGGAAGTTAACGTGCAGTTTCAGGTGGCCAATATAAATCTGGTCCAATTTCTTTTCCAGTCTAGCCTCATTGGGGACTGGGTAAAATCTCACAAAGCCATATCTTCTTCCCCACCTATTCAGCCACCTAGAAAGGAACACCTCTTTCACTCTGGCCCATTTTCTGAAGATTCTATACATACCGTACTCTCCATGACTGTCAGGGAAGTTGGAGAAGAAAGAAGTTGTGGAAATCCCTTCCCCAGAGTTGTTCACCGACGATGCTATCTTGATATCCGCCTCTCTTCTCCAGGCTTCTTCCCTCTTCCCCCTCCACCTTGCTTCTTCTCCTCTACCACAATCTCTTTCCCCTCCACTGAAACTGACTTTTTTAGCTACTTGCATTGATTTTCTTCGAAAATCACCGCTCTAGTTGCGTAGCACATGCTTGAACAATTTCGAATAGAGAACAATTTTACCGGTTCATCTTAATCTCAATTTCACCGATCTCTTACGCCAGTTTTAGCAGTAAAACAAACTCTAGTCACGACTCTATCTTTTTTGGGCGAGGAATTTACAAACGCAACAGAGAAGGCACTGCAGCTTTAATTGGATTTCGCACTGAACAAATTCTTCGTCAATCCTCATAATCGCTTCTATATTCCGTTTTAAGTATCGCATTAAGAAAATCTAAGCAAAAGATGAACGCGCATCTCGATTTTCAAAATCGATTTCAAATTGCAAATAGAACATATTTTGCTATTTGCACCACTGAAATTGCTCGTTGCAACACGGAAATGTTTTGAAACTTTCTCAGAACTGATGTTTCACAAAATGATAATGTTAACCTAACTCTAAAGAAAATTGCTAATGATCTAATGGCCATTTAAAAACTCAAATATGAAAATAAAAAACACTTAAAAGTTCTAATCTGGATGAAAATAAAAAACACTGGAAAGGATCCTATGTGGAAAGCTTAAAAAATATTGTAATTCGGAAATTCAAAGCACACTAAATGAGTTATGATAAATTTAGACTAAACATGATTCTAGAATATATATATATATATATATATATATATAATTATAAAATTAAAATTACTTGATTATAAAAAAATAACCGAAAAATTTGAAGAAAAATAAAGAAAATTCAAAAGAACACATATAAATCTGAGTATTTGTAACTCAACTTCTTCAATGTTTTAATTGATTTCTTCTATGGAAGATGATGAAGTTGCGAAAGCATCAAGAAGTGTAGATTGAATTCAAATTTGGAAGAGGAAATGAAAATTATGAGGTAATTCTATTAAGGTCAAAACCTAGTTTCTAGAGTGAGGTTGACTCAACACTACTAGGAGTTACCTAGGAAAAAAAAAACAACTTTAGAGTGAACTTTAATAAGTAAAAGTGTCTCACAAATTTGACAAAATTTATTAATCTCATCAAGATTATTTTTCACATGCAGGACTTTTATTTATAGGAGAGGAAACTTGTAAGGCAAACTTCTCAAACCCTTACCCTAACCTTAACTTGTGGAGCAAGCTTTTTAAAAAGGTAGTTCGCAACCCAAGCTTTAAAGCAAGCTCAAACTTGACATCCAACTAGCTTGGTGTTAACACTCTCTCCTAGGATTTGCTTATTTACCTTAAATTTTTCATGGTCCAAATAATATTATACTCTACTTGGTCCAAAATACAAGGCCTAAAATAAATTCCTAAACCACCCTGTACAATTATTTACAAGGCTAAGAAGAAGGGAGATTCTTCAAGATTGATCATTTCTCTCCAATATGATTCCTTATCTTCAATCCAAAATGGTGGTGGTTGGATGGATATCATCAGTTCTTTCTTGAATCACCAATCATCTATCCTGAACTAGTCAGGATGTTATGGCAAAATGCAAGATTAGTACAAGGAAACGACATTGTCTCCATGGTGCTTGAAAAAGAAGTGATCATTAATCAGATTATCATCAGTGAGGCAATCAACTGTGAAAGGGTCTTAACTATTTTACCCTAAATGGGAAAAGGTTTATTATGGAAGTGGCACAGTAGAACAAAAGTTGTATGTTAAGAAATTCTCATAGAAACTAGTTGGTCAAAAGGTTTACTATAAGAAACACTACATCAAAGAAAAATCTGGAAATAGTTGTGTAACAAGAGCCTTCTTCAAAAACATAGTTCAAAAGGCCATGTAACTGATTATGGAAGGTTTTTTATTTACCATCTTTTTGGCATTCCTTTGAATCTTCCACACCTGCTATTCCTAAACCTTAATGAACTGTCTGCTTTGCTATCAATATATCTACAAGGAGTTCCTACAAGTTGGAATATTTAGAGCCTCCACACTTAGGTCCATTTGAGAACCTTAAACTCAGAAGACATTCTGAAAAAACTTTTCCATGATGTTTCTGAAAAGGAAAAGGAGAAGAGCATAATAGAAAGTCCATCAAATGTTATTTGTCCCTTTGCAAATGATTATGGATCATTAGACGATCCACCTACTATTGGGACCAAACCTGTTTTAAAGACTTGCTACAACTTTGCCCTAAAAAGAAGAGAACTTCTACTTCTCGGGAAATGATGAAGAGAAAGAAGTCAGAAGTATCCCTTGCATATAGCCAAAATCCATTAACTTAAAGGACATTGTGCTTGCCTCACTTAAAAAGAAAAGAAAAGTACATAGCAAAGTGTTTACTCTCCTAAAAGTAATCCTTTAGATGATCTACCCCTATCTTCTCATAAACACTCAACACCTACACATCAATCTCCCATCCAAACATCATTTCCCATAGCTAAACCGTTTATACCTCAACCAACATCTACCAAAACTAGGTCTAGACAATCCAAGTTTTCCCCTCCATTCACATGGCCCCTTTTCTCTATACCACACAATAGAGACTATCAACCCAAACCTCAAAATTGTTACTCATTCAAACTCGCTTCCCATACCTACTCATCTTATGAAACATAACATGCCAAACCTGGCCTCAACAAACATCTAAAATCTTTAAGTCACCCCGAGCCGACCTTAACCTACCTAAAGATGTTATTATCATACTAGACCCTCCTACATGGAAACACCCAATTTATCCTTCAAATCTTAATTGGCTACTTGGACCTATCCAACCTCACCCTACAACCTCTAGACTGATTAAGATTGGCAAGCCTGATAGTACTCTATGTCTTTGGCCAATAGACCAGATGATCAAATCACTCTCAACATATATAGATGATTTCTTTATAGATATTATGGATTTGTGCAAGATTGGTAACATCGAGATTTAGCCATTTGTGAATAATCATATGTTTATTATTCCTCCAACCATGAAAACATCTTTGGACAATGAGTTCAAGGTTCAACTAGACATGATTTGTCCTCGTCCTCTTGCTTTGAACTTTAGGATGCTTAAGAAGTCTGCTCTTTCTTCGCTCAAAAGAATTAAAGAAGTTCCTAATACAACCCCTATGGATTAAAGCTGTGAATTCAACAAGGAACAATGGTTCATTAAAACTCTGAATGAAGATGAATCCATTTCTATTTGGCAAGATAAATTAGCAAAGAACTCACTAAGTGCTTATTCATCTCATATTCTCGGTAAAGAAGTCTTTCATGCTTAGTATAATTGTCCCATAGTTAATTAGTTGTCATTTGTAAGGCCTTGTCGTACTTAGTCATCAGATGCTCTTATAATGATTTTTCTCCAAGAACCTAGTTTTACTTTCTAGAAATCGGAGAGGTGTAGAATACTCGTACTAGAAAGGTTGAGAATACTTGTACATGGAGAGGTGTAAAATACTTGAACCAGGAAAGATGGAGAATACTTGTACTCGGAGAGGTGTAAAATACTTGTACTTAGAAAGGGTGGAGAATACTTGTAGTTAGAGAGATGGGGACTACTTGTACTTGGAAAAGTGGAGAATACTTGTACCTAGAGAGGTGGAGAATACTTAATACTTGTAGAGACAAAGAATATTTATACTTGGAGAGACGAAGAATACTTGTACATGGAGAGGTGTAAAATAGTTGTACTTAGAAAGGTGGAGAAAACTTGTAGTTAGAGAGATGGCGACTACTTGTACCTAGAGAAGTGGAGAATACTTATACCTAGAGAGATGGAGAATACTTAATACTTGGAGAGACGAAGAATACTTATACTTGGAGAGATGGAGAATACTAGTACATGGAGAGGTGTAGAATACTTGTACTTGGAAAGAAAATGAATGCTTGTACCTGGAGAGATGGAGAATACCTGTACACGGAGAAGTGGATACTACCTGCAGGAGAGGTGGAGAATACGTGTACTTGGAGTGATAGAGAATACTTGAACTTGGAGAAGTGGAGAATACTTATACATGGAGAGGTATAAAATACTTGTACCTAGAGAAGTGGAGAATACTTGTACCTAGAGAGGCGGAGAATACTTGTATTTGAGAGGTGTAAAGTACTTGTACCTAGAGAGGTGGAGAATACTTGTACCTCGAGAGATGAAAAATACTTGTACCTAGAGAAGTGGAGAATAGTTGCACCTAGAGAGGTGAAAAATACTTGTACTTAGAGAGATGCATAATACTTATACTTTGAAAGGTGGAGAATACTTGTACCTGGAGAGATGAAGTATACTACTATCTAGAGAGATATAGAATACTTGTTCCTAGAGAGATGTTGAAACCAAAGTGTTTTAGGTTAGTGAATGTTCTTAAGTGGTTTGCTTAAGGGGATTGGACGTAACCCAAGTGGTCGGGTGAACAAGTATAAATCTATGCCTATTTTTCCTCTTTGCTTGTTAGACGTTGTTTTGTATTGTCTTTACATTCAAAATTTGATTTAGACTCCATTCAACCCCTCCTCTAGAGCCGAATCCATCTACTCATATGGATAAAGTTTTTACTTAAATGTTTCCTTTCTAATGTTTTTTTCAAGCTTTTCTTTGCATTTTTTGAGTTAATTTATCATATAGTTTAATATAAACTTTTGGTGACTTTTCTCGAATTCTATTTTAACTTTTTGAATTCTTGGTGGTTTTTTCATAAAATTTTCAAAATTTTAACGGTTTAAGTGCTTTAATATTTCCTTCCTCTTTCATAAGAACTTGGATATAATTAAAGGAATGCCTGATAAAAAGATTTATGCCCATACATTATAAGAAGGAAATGATGCTTCAACTTCAAAGTTTTAGGCAGGCAACAAAAGTGTGAAGGAGTTTTAAAGAATACAAATGATTTATCACCCATTAGATTGAGATTCTAAGAGTTTTGATGATAACAAAACACTATAAGATGTGTTGTATGTATAACCAAGCTTACTCATGTACAGAACCATTAGAAATCATATATCAAATTATCATGAGAGCTAAATAGAAGTTATGAACAACTAGAGACACATCAAACGATGTAACATATAACACACAAAGACAGTCTTCATAGCTGAAAACGTCAGAGAATGTCAAATAGACTTGTCTGGCTATGTGTTGAAATGGAATAGAAACTTGTCTTCACATAAAGCATATGAGGATGTCTACATAAGAACTCAATGAAGCAAAGATAAATACATAAGTGTTAGAAAGACATAACACTAAAGGTTAAGACGATGAAAGCTCCGAAATACGTCAAATGAAGATCAGGTCATACATGACAGACGATGATGCGTATTGGACAATAATTTCACAGGGAAGTTTCCATACTCAATAATTTATTACTTACATGATCAGATAATTATTAAATGCTTTCTAAACTTGTTTTGATATTGAGAATTCATTGAAAACAAATTAAATCAAAATGAACAAGTAAAACCAAGAAAAAAAGTGTTTTGCAAAATTGATTTGAAATACAAAACACAACTGATATTATGAAAATACACATGTTTTAATGTTTCAAGGAATAAATGTATTTCTTGAGTGATTAAAATCTGATTTGGAATACAACTATTTAACCTTTGATTGTATGGTAAAGTTTATGTACACTCAGTGCTTGAACGAAAAAGGTTTAGAAAAACAAGAGCATATGACTGATTATATATTAAATGGTTTTTCAAAAATATATTCAGAAGAATATAAACTAGATTAAATCTAATTGCCCCTTAAATGTTTTAATTTGAGTTAAACTGGAAACTTAATAATATATTTTGAATTAATATATGAGAATAGAAAGATGTAATAATTCGAAGATATTGTTTTTTAGTGATACACATGCTTTAATATAAATATTATATTGATTGTTGATATTCACGAAAGGTTTCTAAATGTGTTTTAGGAACATAAAGATGCGAACAAAGTTAATATCTAGAGTTTCCAAACTCAACGTCTGATTAAGGAAATCATGAAGTTGATGAATGAGATTAGTACAATTAAGCATTAAAGCATCATCCAATCATTTCTTAGAGGAAGTACACACAAAGAATTTATTCTGAAAGTAATCATGTAGAAAAGACGTGTTCAAAGCTCATATAAAAACATTTCAATCTCAACGTTTGATACAAGAATGGAAAAATATACAAAGGAATACGTATGATAATTCACATGCAAATAGATCAAGCACAATGTTCTATTTCATCTAATTAAGGGAACTATTTGAAAGAACGAGCATGTGATAACAAAATGAGAACATGATTCAAACTTTTCCAAATATATCTCAACAGCCACAAGTATAGAAGGAATGCAAAATGTATTGATGCAAATGTTAGATTATAATGACCTGCAAATATTAACAAAGCTAAAGTTTCCTTATCAATCGTCTACTACATTCATGGAGAAACAACATGACATAGATAATTAAAGATTCAGACACTCAAAGACATGAAATATATGATCAAAGAAAAAGTTACCATATTCAACATCTGATGAGAAGATGATGAACAATGCATCACAACGAAGGATATGATAAAGATACTCAAGATTATAACATTGAAGTATCAATGTTCACATTTGGAAAAAGAAAGAAACAATTCAGAATATATCTAAAGTCCAAGATGCAGAAGATTAAATAAGATTAATGAGCTTCCAAATTGATTGTTTAATGTCTATGTGAACAAGGGAAGAAATCAAAGCTTCAACGATCATAATTTGAACACTTGTCAACACCACGAATATACAACACAATCAAAATTTGTAGTGTGAATAATCTTACTGTGATTGTATTTCATACTTGCTATTTAGAGCACTTATACATTGGGGAGTGAGTCATACATTGTAAATTCTGTTGATCAAGAGTGATCAAGTCCTTTGAAGAATCCATATCCTATGTGTTTGATGTTGTACTTGGAGGGATCTGGGTAGAATAGAATGTGATTCACTCCTTTGTTGAATCTAAAACTGATGTGATTTTTAGTCTTAGGATTTTTTGAAAAGGTTGAAAACTGTTTTAGTTTGGTTGACTTAACTGCCAAACCAAACAATCGATTGTTTCGTGGTTTCAACCGATTGTTTCTTTGACAATCCTAATAGAATTCTGTTTTGGTTGTTGAATGTGCTTTAAATTATTTCCAACTAAATACGCTCCTTTATTAATTGCTTTGACCTATCTTTGGAAAATATAAATAGTTTGTTTATGTTTTCAAACTAGGAAGAGAAAAAAATTTGAGTTTTTCAGTTGTGAAAAAGTTGATTTCAAGATTTGAACATTCACATCAAGGGTTCTCAAAGAGAGTGGAATAAGATTTCAATTGTATTGATTTTGTTTTGTTCTATAAACAAGTGCAATCCCTTCTTGACCTTCTGTATTTCTGGTGTTGTGTTGCCAAGGAGTGTTGTGTGCTCTTGAGGTGGTCAAGATCAATACTCTTGGTGTGTGTTTTGCCAAAGTGGGTGTGTTTCTTGAAGGGTTCAAGGTCACTACTTTGGTGGTTTGTGGATTGTAATCTGGTTTGATTACTTAGTGGATTACCCAATAGTTTTCTGGGGACTGGATGTAGCTCTTGGCTTAAGAGTGAACCAGTAAAAATCGTTGGTGTATCTCTCTCTTACACTAAACTCATTTAAATTCTGTTTTTAAACTTTTCTGGTATAAACAACTGATTGTTTCGAATAAACAACCGATTGTTTTTCTGTTGCTTTGCTGATTTAGTGCTTATGTTCTTGGATAACCTTATTTCTGTTCTGGATTCACACAAAGAATTTGTTAAACATTGAAAAAGTTTTCGAAAACCCCTCTTAAACAATTTACTTCCCCTCTCGTTTAAGGCCATATATTCTAACAAATTTTTCACTGTGTGAAGATAACCCTATACACTTTCATTGTTGCTCTCAGTTTGAGAGTGTTTCTCACTTGTTGAGAGGTCTTTGTCTCGTGGGCAGATTAAAATTGATTATTTGGAGAGATGTAAAATACTTGTACCTGGAGAGGTGGAGAAGACTTGTACCTGGAGAGGTGGAGAATACCTGTACTGGGAGATGTGGAGAATACTATACCTTGAGAGGTGGATAATACTTCTACCTAGAGAGGTGAAGAATACTTGTGTACCTGAAGAGGTGTAGAATAGTTATGTTAGTAAAGGCTCTTAAGTGGGTTGCTTGAGAGGATTGGACGTAACTCAAGTCTTGGGTGAACCATAATGAACTTTGTGTGTACTTCTCTCTCTATCTTTTATCTTTTGATATTATATTTGCTTTGACAGCTTTTTTCAGGTACTCATATTAAGTTCAAGTTTTATTCACCACTCTCCACCTTCTAGAGCTAATTGTACCTTCAAGAGTATTATAAGGAGATAAAAATACTCTTTGTAATGAGCAAGCTAAATGAAGACTTAGATCCAACCATGACAAAATTTGTAAAAGGTCTATATTAAGAAATTCAAGATGTGGTGAAATGATCCTTATAGATCTTTTGAGGAACTAGTCCAAAAAGCTTAAAATGAGAAGTTCCTACAAAAATAACTCTTCATATTCCACATGAAGGATAAGAAAGAAAAGTCACACCAAATAAAAATATAATAAAACTTGTTATTCTTCTTCTTCTTCCATAACACTTCTCATTCTTCTTCATCTGAACCCAATTTTCAAGAAAAGACAACAAAAATTTATTAAAATTATTACTAATAAATTAAAAATAATTTTAATAATAATAAATTATTATTATTAAAACTATTAGTAATATTATTCATCTTTTTAATTTGCACTAATCTGGATCTGTAGAATATACTTAAGGGTGTTGATATGTAAAATATACCTACGAATTTATATCCGTGAATAATATTAAAGATATTATTAGTAATAATAATAGTATTAACATAAAAATAATATTAATAATAATATTAATATTTATAAATAATACTATTAATAGATTAATAGTACTAATAATAATAATAAAATTTTCATAATATTGACTAAATTATTAATAATATTAATAAAAATATTAATAATAATATTAATATTTAATAATATTAATAATAATAATAATAATATTATTATTTACAAATATACATCCATATATAGATAATACTTACTAATCTATATATAAGTAGATAATAATAATATTAATATTTTTAATAGAATTAATTACAATATTAATAATATTGATATTTTTAATAGTATTAATTACAATATTAATAATATTGATATTTTTAATAGTATTAATTACAATATTAATAACATGTATATTTTTAATAGTATTAATTACAATATTAATAACATTAATATTTTTAATAGTATTAATTACAATATTAATAACATTAATATTTTTAATAGTATTAATTACAATATTTATAACATTAATATTTTTAATAATATTAATTACAATATTAATATTTTTAATAGTATTAAATACAATATTAATAATATTAATATTTGTAATAGTATTAATTACAATATTAAGAATATTAATATTTTTAATAGTATTAATTACAATATTAATAATTTTAATATTATTATTACTTTTATTATTATTATTATTAATATTATTATTCTTAATTATTGTGTAATATTTCATAAATATGGATATGTGGATAGTAGTCCATATACCACGAATAAATTTCGTTAGTAATAATGTAATAGTGAATTTATTTATGGATATATTCGTGGATAAGGATTCGTATTGGTGGATAATCTTAAATTTATTTATAATGAATAGAATATTAATTGAAAAATTAACTTTTTTTTATTTCAATTAAATATTATACTACTCTTATAAACAAATTAATATAAGAAATAATTAAAAGTAGTAATAAAAATGTCAATTTTTTCTTTGCAACTTAAATAAATATTTCTGTAAAACCAAACAATTTAAATCATTTATCAGAATTGATTATTTTCGTTAATAATTATTCCTTAAAGTGAAAAACATAAGTATATTCCAAGTGGTAGTGTATATCAAGCTGGTTAATGAGGCAATATTGAGGATATAGAAAATAACTTTTCAAATACTCATATATTTATGCTGTTACTTAATATTAAATCCTCATATTCAAAAATATTATTGGCTATTATAATAATTATTTAAATTTTATATTTAAGGTAATTTTAAATTAATTGACTATATACGAATTTTATACATTAGTAGAATACAATATTCTCTTACATTTTATATAATCATAAACTATAATCAATTAATTTAAAAAACATTAAATGAAGTTTAAAATTATTTTCATAAATTAACGAGGATATAACTGAAAATCTTAATTAATATGTATTTCATAAAATTAACTTATAAATTAGTTTCTAGATGATAAATGTAAACTTAATTTTGAAGTTTCAAACTGATAAATTAATCTAGTGTATTACAAATATTTAATAGAATTAATATATAAATGTAAACTTATATAATATGATAAAAATAATAGAAGTTTATTATACATGTAAAAGTTGTATTTTTTTATAAAAATAATATTATGTAATTATGATTTGGGATATTTAAAAAATAAATAAATAAATTTAACTTAGTTAATATAATAATTAATTATTTTTATCTCTAATTTAATTTGTATTTAATAAGTTTTTTTTAGAGTTGATATAAATTTTTGTAATAAAATATTATTTACTTCGATTAATAATGTTAACTCTTTTTAAATTTGAACTAATAAAAAATACTTTAAATATACAAAAGCTTGAAAAATCAGTTTCGTTGCCCTTTCATTTAATACACGTGATCCACATTAATTGTAAACTTTTTTTTGTATATAGAAATTTAAATGAAATTATAACCATCCATCTCTATATTTAATGAGGATTCCTCATCAATTGCAAATTCACAAAAACTCTCCACTTGGGATTATCGCTATCAAAGCTATGGCAAAACAAGTTCATGTCTTTATTCTGTTCACCATTCTCTTCTTTGCTCGTAAGTCTGTCTTTTATTCTGTTCATCATTCTCTTCTCCGCTTGCATACATTTTTTAAGAATTTGCATCACAATTTTTGAGCAAATAAAACTTACTTTTGGTATGATTTTGCAATTGTAGAAGAAATATCAGCACAGGCTGCAACTGGAGAATGTGTGCCCAAAACTGAAACATTCTTAACTGGGTGCACCCAAGATTCAACTTGTGTTCGAACGTGCCAACTATCTCATTATGATACTGGTAAATGCATAACGTCCAACTTTCATTGTATTTGCTTTAAAGAATGCCACAAGATGGAGGGTGTTCACAGGGATTAAGAGAAGGAATCACAAAAAGGCATGGAGAGATGCTATAGGGTTTAGATTGAATCGATAAAGTTTATTTGTGATAATATATATCAATGTTTATCTATTCATAATGAATCATTCAATTTATTCCCACATCTTTGATCATTTTAATCTTTAATTTTTACTCAAGTGCTATTTTTTAATTTTTATATTACAAATTATAGGTTTTAGTTATGATTTTAATGTTTACAAATTATGATAAATTTGATTTTATTCCCTAATTTTTTTAAAAAAATGATATTTTCGTAATATTAGAGACTAAATAATATTTTAAAGTTTTTTTTAGTTTCTTAACTTGATGTTTAAAGTCTAAAGTTTTATTTAGTTCAAGTTTGTGGGAGTATTTTTTCCGTTTAAGTGATAAACTGATATTTTTGTTGTTATTGAAGAATATGTTTGTATTGTTAGGTGTGGGTTCAATCGTTTTTAGTGTCTCATTATAATGTGAATTTCATTGTTTTAATATATATATATATATATATATATATATAATATTTGCTTTGAGTTTATCTCATCTTTTCTTTCTTTCATTTGTACTTGAAACCCAAATTTAGCTTTTCTTACTTTTAACTTATATGAGTCTAGAAGTGAATTACATCTCTGGATCTTAGTACTTTAACTTTCGATTGAGGATTCTTTAATGAAGCTATAAGGTGTTTTCTATCATCTTATCAACATTTTATAAGAGTACAACCTCTCCTCTTGTGGCTTAGAGGAGTGCTCTTAGTTTGGGCAACATTCTAGCATCATATAACCTCTCCTTTATGTCTTCTTCTTCTAGACGGAATTCTTTTTATAGACTTGAATAAGGTAACTATTAGGCGATCATTTATATTTGTTGAGCCTTTTTAGCGTCTATGTATGTCCATAATGTATTTGGCAAGCTTTAACATAATTGTCTTATTTCATGTAGCCTCAATCTTTGCTCATTTTTTCACAATGTCCTTGATAGTTGACAACACTTACATCCCTAGATAGTATAACTTTTTCGATAAATTCATAATTGGGGTGCACTCTATACAGGACAAGAGTTGAATATTTTTGTGTTAGGAAGTTAACGAAAAAAATAACTTTAACTCACATCTTAAGAGATCTTTGATATTTAATTTTGAACGAATCTCTTTAGTAGACAGACATTCCTTGGAAAAATAGGTTAAACACATCGATATTTATTTTAGGTGCGAGGTTTGCTTAATCTATGTGTATCGTGTGATGTTTGATGTGTGTTTCATGTGTAGTGCGTCTTATTAGAATTTGAGAAAAGATTGCACTGTGTTGTGTTGTCGGTTAGACGAAACACTTGCGTCTTATATGATTTATTATTTTTATAGCTCTACTTTCTTATATATGAAGTATGATCATGTTTTATACTTAAGTTATTTTGAAGAACTAAATAAGATCTTGCAATATTGAACTTTTTCCTTGACACTAACTAATAATACGTACCAAATGTGATCGTCTTTATCGGTTCATGATATGCTAAGATAATTATGGTTGATATAGTTATAATAAATAAATTATTAATAATTAACAAAATTATTTTATATTCTATTATATTTTTAACTTATCCAAACAATTTTTTATTTCTAATTGAATTCTCTTCGTTTCATTCTCTCTCTCTTCTTTCTTCTTTTTAAAGTTTTTTAGCATCCAAAATCTACAAAAGAATGTTCATTTAGTATCGGTTAAAAGTTGATGCTAACAAATAAAAGTTAATGTTAATTAATCAATAGCATCTGATTTACATAAAATGTAGCATATTCTAAAGCCATGTTAATTCATTAAATTTGACTTTTGAGGTTCCACTCTAAATAATATCGGTTAAGCCGATGCTAATTTATCACTAATCTTAAATTAATTTTCTAATTAAAGAAATTTAGTCTCGATCAAGCCAACACTAATGTTTTTTTAATTTTAAAATATATCTAAATTAGCATTGGTTAAGTGGACACTAAATGAGATCTACTTTTAATATTAATTTAATTTATCACTGTGTGGTTGACTCTAATGACAATGACTTAAAAAAAAATCTTGTATAACATGTCCATTATAATCATCGACAAAAATAAAACATAGAAACAAAACACTAGACACAAAATTATCATGAATCAGAAGAGTTTCATGAAGAAATGAGGGTGAATTTTTTTATTTAATACAAAGAATGGAAAAATATACAGAGGAATACGTATGATAATTCACATTCAAATAGACCAAGCACAATGTTCTATTTCATCTAATTAAGGAAACTATTTGAAAGAACGAGCATGTGATAACAAAATGAGAACATATTCAAACTTTTCCAAATATATCTAAACAACCACAAGTATAGAAGGAATGCAAAATGTATTGATGCAAATATTAGATTATAATGACGTGCAAATATTAACAAAGCTAAAGTTTCCTTATCAATCGTCTACTACATTCATGGAGAAACAACATGACATAGATAATTGAAGATTCAGACACTCAAAGACGTGAAATATATGATCAGAGCAAAAGTTACCATATTCAACATCTGATGAGAAGATGATGAACAATGCATCACAACGAAGGATATGATAAAGATACTCAAGATTATAACATTGAAGTATCAATGTTCACATTTGGAAAAAGAAAGAAACAATTCAGAATATATCTAAAGTCCAAGTTGCAAAAGATTAAATAAGATTATTGAGCTTCCAAATTGATTGTTTAATGTCTATGTGAACAAGGGAAGAAATCAAAGCTTCCAAGGTCATAATTTGAACACTTGTCAACACCACGAATATACAACACAATCAAAATTTGTAGTGTGAATAATCTTACTGTGATTGTATTTCATACTTGCTATTTAGAGCACTTATACATTGGGGAGTGAGTCATACATTGTAAATTCTCTTAATCAAGAGTGATCAAGTGCTTTGAAGAATCCATATCCTATGTGTTTGATGTTGTACTTGGAGGGATCTGGGTAGAATGAAATGTGATTCACTCCTTTGTTGAATCTAAAGCTGATGTGATTTTTACTCTTAGGAGTTTTTGAAAAGATTGAAAACTGTTTTAGTTTGGTTGACTTAACTGCCAAATCAAACAATCGATTGTTTCGTGGTTTCAACCGATTGTTTCTTTGAAAATCCTAATAGAATTCTGTTTGGGGTGTTGAATGTGCTTTAAATTATTTCCAACTAAATACGCTCCTTTATTAATTGCTTTGACCTATCTTTGGAAAATATAAATAGTTTGTTTATGTTTTCAAACAAGGAAGAGAAAAAAATTTGAGTTTTTCAGTTGTGAAAAAGTTGATTTCAAGATTTGAACATTCACATCAAGGGTTTTCAAAGAGAGTGGAATAAGATTGCAATTGTATTGATTTTGTTTTGTTCTATAAACAAGTGTAATCCCTTCTTAACCTACTGTATTTCTGGTGTTGTGTTGGTGTATCTCTCTCTTACCCTAAACTCATTTAAATTTTGTTTTAAACTTTTCTGGTATAAACAATTGATTGTTTCGAATTGTTGCTTTGCTGATTTAGTGCTTATGTTCTGGGATAACCTGATTTCTGTTCTGGATTCACACAAAGAATTTGTTAAACATTGAAAAAGTTTTCGAAAACCCCTCTTAAACAATTTACTCCCCCTCTCGTTTAAGGCCATATATTCTAACAAATTCTTCACTGTGTGAAGATAACCCTATACACTTTCATTGTTGCTCTCAGTTTGAGAGTGTTTCTCACTTGTTGAGAGGTCTTTGTCTCATGGGGAGATTAAAATTGATTATTTGGAGAGATGTAAAATACTTGTACCTAAAGAGGTGGAGAAGACTTGTACCTGGAGAGGTGGAGAAGACTTGTACCTGGAGAGGTGGAGAATACCTGTACTGGGAGATGTGGAGAATACTATACCTTGAGAGGTGGATAATACTTCTACCTAGAGAGGTGAATAATACTTGTGTACCTGAAGAGGTGTAGAATAGTTATGTTAGTAAAGGCTCTTAAGTGGGTTGCTTGAGAGGATTGGACGTAACTCAAGTCTTGGGTGAACCATAATGAACTTTGTGTGTACTTCTCTCTCTATCTTTTATCTTTTGATATTATATTTGCTTTGACAGCTTTTTTCAGGTACTCATATTAAGTTCAAGTTTTATTCACCACTCTCCACCTTCTAGAGCTAATTGTACCTTCAAGAGTATTATAAGGAGATAAAAATACTCTTTGTAAAGAGCAAGCTAAATGAAGACTTAGATCCAACCATGACAAAATTTATAAAAGGTCTATATTAAGAAAGTCAAGATGTCGTGAAATGATCCTTATAGATCTTTTGAGGAACTAGTCCAAAAAGCTTAAAATGAGATGTTCCTACAAAAGTAACTCTTCATATTCCACATGAAGGATAAGAAAGAAAAGTCACACCAAATAAAAATATAATAAAACTTGTTATTCTTCTTCTTCTTCCATAACACTTCTCATTCTTCTTCATCTAAACCCAATTTTCAAGAAAAGACAACAAAAATTTATTAAAATTATTACTAATAAATTAATAATAATTTTAATAATAATAAATTATTATTATTAAAACTATTAGTAATATTATTCATCTTTTTAATTTGCACAAATCTGGATCTGTAGAATATACTTAAGGGTGTTAATATGTAAAATATACCTACGAATTTATATCCGTGAATAATATTAAAGATATTATTAGTAATAATAATAGTATTAACATAAAAATAATATTAATAATAATATTAATATTTATAAATAATATTATTAATAGATTAATAGTACTAATAATAATAATAAAATTTTCATAATATTGATTAAATTATTAATAATATTAATAAAAATATTAATAATAATATTAATATTTAATAATATTATTAATAATAATAATATTATTATTATTTACAAATATACATCCATATATAGATAATACTTACTGATCTATATATAAGTAGATAATATTAATATTAATAATAATATTAATATTTTTAATAGTATTAATTACAATATTAATAATATTGATATTTTTAATAGTATTAATTACAATATTAATAACATTGATATTTTTAATAGTATTAATTACAATATTAATAACATTAATATTTTTAATAGTATTAATTACAATATTAATAACATTAATATTTTTAATAGTATTAATTACAATATTTATAACATTAATATTTTTAATAGTATTAATTACAATATTAATATTTGTAATAGTATTAATAATAATATTAATAATATTAATATTTGTAATAGTATTAATTACAATATTAAGAATATTAATATTTTTAATAGTATTAATTACAATATTAATAATTTTAATATTATTATTACTTTTATTATTATTATTATTATTAATATTATTATTCTTAATTATTGTGTAATATTTCATAAATATGGATATGTGGATAGTAATCCATATACCACGAATAAATTTCGTTAGTAATAATGTAATAGTGAATTTATTTATGGATATATTCGTGGATAAGGATTCGTATTGGTATATAATCTTAAATTTATTTATAATGAATAGAATATTAATTGAAAAATTAACTTTTTTTATTTCAATTAAATATTATACTACTCTTATAAACAAATTAATATAATAAATAATTAAAAGTAGTAATAAAAATGTCAATTTTTTCTTTGCAACTTAAATAAATATTTCTGTAAAACCAAACAATTTAAATCATTTATCAGAATTGATTATTTTCGTTAATAATTATTCCTTAAGGTGAAAAACATAAGTATATTCCAAGTGGTAGTGTATATCAAGCTGGTTAATGAGGCAATATTGAGGATATAGAAAATAACTTTTCAAATACTCACATATTTATGCTGTTACTTAATATTAAATCCTCATATTCAAAAATATTATTGGCTATTATAATAATTATTTAAATTTTATATTTAAGGTAATTTTAAATTAATTGACTATATACGAATTTTAAATAAAAATCTCTGCGGTATCAAAACTAAACTCCTATTAATAAAAATACATTAGTAGAATACAATATTCTCTTACATTTTATATAATCATAAACTATAATCAATTAATTTAAAAAACATTAAATGAAGTTTAAAATTATTTTCATAAATTAACGAGGATATAGCTGAAAATCTTAATTAATACAATATTAGATGTATTTCATAAAATTAACTTATAAATTAGTTTCTAGATGATAAATTTTAATTTTGAAGTTTCAAACTGATAAATTAGTCTAGTGTATTACAAATATTTAATAGAATTAATATATAAATGTAAACTTATATAATATGATAAAAATAATAGAAGTTTATTATACATGTAAAAGTTGTATTTTTTTTATAAAAATAATATTATGTAATTATGATTTGGGATATTTAAAAAATAAATAAATAAATTTAACTTAGTTAATATAATAATTAATTATTTTTATCTCCAATTTAATTTGTATTTAATAAGTTTTTTTTAGAGTTGATATAAATTTTTGTAATAAAATATTATTTACTTCGATTAATAATGTTAACTCTTTTTAAATTTGAACTAATAAAAAATACTTTAAATATACAAAAGCTTGAAAAATCAGTTTTGTTGTCCTTTCATTTAATACACGTGATCTACATTAATTGTAAACTTTGTTTTGTATATAGAAATTTAAATGAAATTATAACCATCCATCTCTATATTTAATGAGGATTCCTCATCAATTGCAAATTCACAAAAACTCTCCACTTGGGATTATTGCTATCAAAGCTATGGCAAAACAAGTTCATGTCTTTATTCTGTTCACCATTCTCTTCTTTGCTCGTTAGTCTGTCTTTTATTCTGTTCATCATTCTCTTCTCCGCTTGCATACATTTTTTAAGAATTTGCATCACAATTTTTGAGCAAATAAAACTTACTTTTGGTATGATTTTGCAATTGTAGAAGAAATATCAGCACAGGCTGCAACTGGAGAATGTGTGCCCAAAACTGAAACATTCTTAACTGGGTGCACCCAAGATTCAACTTGTGTTCGAACGTGCCAACTATCTCATTATGATACTGGTAAATGCATAACGTCTAACTTTCATTGTATTTGCTTTAAAGAATGCCACAAGATGGAGGATGTTCACAGGGATTAAGAGAAGGAATCACAAAAAGGCATGCAGAGATGCTATAGGGTTTAGATTGAATCGATAAAGTTTATTTGTGATAATATATATCAATGTTTATCTATTCATAATGAATCATTCAATTTATTCCCACATCTTTGATCATTTTAATCTTTAATTTTTACTCAAGTGCTATTTTTTATTTTTTATATTACAAATTATAGGTTTTATTTATGATTTTAATGTTTACAAATTATGATAAATTTGATTTTATTCCCTAATTTTTTTTAAAAAAAATGATATTTTCGTAATATTAGAGACTAAATAATATTTTAAAGTTTTTTTTAGTTTCTTAACTTGATGTTTAAAGTCTAAAGTTTTATTTAGTTCAAGTTTGTGGGAGCATTTTTTCCGTTTAAGTGATAAACTGATATTTTTGTTGTTATTGAAGAATATGTTTGTATTGTTTGGTGTGGGTTCAATCGTTTTTGGAGTCTCATTATAATGTGAATTTCATTGTTTTTATATATATATATATATATATATATATATATATATATATATATATATATATATATATATATATATATATATATAAAATATTTGCTTTGAGTTTATCTCATCTTTTCTCTCTTTCATTTGTACTTGAAACCCAAATTTAGCTTTTCTTACTTTTAACTTATATGAGTCTGGAAGTGAATTACATCTCTGGATCTTAGTACTTTAACTTTCGATTGAGGATTCTTTAATGAAGCTATAAGGTGTTCTCTATCATCACCAAGATCTTCATCTTGTGACATCCCATGTTCCTCTTCAACGTCATCAATACGAACATCAAAATCATCTCCAAGTTGCTGATCATCAACATCATCATGTTGCTCATCATTCTGAACATTATTCTCAATAGTATCCAGATCACGTAGAGGCATTCGAACTGGATCAACATTAGACAATCTATTATCTATCTTAGGTGTCGTCTTCTCTATCTTGTCAATATCTTCAATGGTTTGATCTTCAATGAACTTCACATCACGGCTTCTAATTGACTTCCTCTCAATAGGATCAAAGAACTTGAGGCGAAATTCTTCTAGACCATAACCAATAAAGATGCACTGCCTTGTCTTCGCATCCAACTTGGATCTCTCATCCTTTGGAACATGCACATATGCTTTACAACTGAAGACTCGCAAATGATCATACCTGACATTCTTGCGAAACCAAATCTTGTCTGGCACCTCACCATTCAAAGCAACTGTAGGACTCAAATTAATAACATGCACCGCAGTGTACAATGCCTCACCCTAAAAATACTTAGGCAACTTTGCTTCAGAAAGCATACACCTAACTCTTTCGATCAATGTTCTATTCATCCTTTCTGCTAAACCATTCAGCTGAGGAGTTTTAGGAGGAGTCTTTTCATGTTTAATACCGTATTGCTTGCAATAAACATCAAACGGTCCACAATACTCATCACCATTGTTAGTACGAATGCATTTCAGCTTCTTGCCTGACTGTCTCTCAATCAAAACATGAAATTCTTTGAGTTTCTCTAGAACTTGGTCCTTTGTCTTCAAAGCATAAACCCAAATTTTCCTGGAACAATCATCAATAAAGGTAACAAAATAAAGTGCACCAGTAAATGACTTTATCAGAATGCACCAATTCAAGCAACTCTGACTTCTTTGAGGGAGGATGCTTCTTGAAGGATACTCTGGTATGCTTACCAGCCATGCAATGAGAACATTTTTCCAACTCTGTACTCTTCAATCCCGGAAGCACATCCTTTTTAGCTAAACAATTCAGCCCCTTCTCACTGATATGACTAAGCCTTTGGTGCCACAAAGAAGCATCCATATCCATGGCGTTCACACAGTTTACTAATTCTCTCCCCTTTGGCCACAATTAGATTACCTCTGGAGAGTTTCCACTTTCCTGAACCAAAGTGATTTTCATAACCACTATCATGAAGCATCTGCACAGACATCACATTAAAGCGGACATCTAGAGCATGTTTGACTCCTCTAAGCAACAACTGCATTCCCATATTGGTTTGCAAGCAAACATCACCAATACCAATTACCTTAGACACACCATCATTACCCATCTTCAACACTCCAAAATCACTAGAAGTGTAAGATGTGAAGAACTCCTTCCTTGGTGTAACATGCAATGTAGCACCACTTTCAATTATCCACATGCGCTCATTTGATACAAGATTAACTGAATCATGGTCACGGAGAATAATAAGATCATCATCAGAAATAGCAGTAGTAACACGACCATCACGACCATCATTGTCATGATGTTTCTCCTTCTGCTTCCCTTTCTTATCCTTGTTCTCCTTTTTCCAAAGAAAATAGTAGCACTCCACATTTTTGTATCTGGACTTGGACTTACTTCTGCTGTTTTGTTTACTCCCTTTCGGTTCCTTTTTCTGGCTTCTCCCTCTATTTTCAGTGAAAAGTACCTCGGAATGAGATGAAGTACCATGAGCCTTCCTTCTCATCTCCTCATTAAGAACACTACTCTTAACATTTTCCAAGGAGACAACACCATCAGGAGATGAGTTTGTAATTGAAACCTGAAATGTTTCCCAAGAGTCTGGTAGAGTATTCAGTAGCCATAGTCTCAACACTTCATCATCAAATTTGATGCCCATTTGAGACAATTGATCTCGGAGCCCCTGAAAATCATTTAAGTGATCTGAAATAGAAATCTCCTCCTTGTACCTCAAATTCATCAAGGAATTCAAAAAATATAATTTATTGTTTCCTGTACTAGAAGCATACAAAGTCTCAATCTTCTTCCACAAGGATTTTGCATCTTCCTCATTAACAATGTGATTATAAACATTATCTTCAACATACTGACGAATAAAACCACAAACCTGCTGATGCTCAAACTTCCATTCTTCATAAGTCTTGTCTTTTGGTTTTTCAGTAGCAAACACAGGAAGATGCAATTTCTTCACAAATAACAGATCCTTCATTTTTCCCTTCCATAAGTGATAGTTAGTGTCATTCAAACAGAACATCTTATTTGTATTTGCCTCCATCATTCAAGCAGTCAAATAGCCTCAACCAAGAAGCTCTGATACCACTCTGATGGGAAATTCAACTCAATAACAATAATATCTCAACAAGAGCAATAAGCAGCGGATAACAATTTCCCCAACTTGCAAGAATCTGTGAGCAATAGCAAATAATGGCAGCAACACAAACACACTTCAAGAAGACACAAGAATTTTAACGTGGAAAACATTCTCAATGTGAGAAGTAAAAACCACGGGCACAAGCCAGTCAATCAAGGTTCCACTATGATCAAAATTATGGTTATAAGAGAGTCTCAAATCAGAGCACAAATTGTGCTTAATAACCAGCCAAATAGCAATACAACAGAGATGAAACAGAGAACAAGGAACCTGAAAAAATCACAAACTGCAGTTACCGTACGCGGCTTATATCTCAATGTTCCAGTGGCTTTTGAACAATCCGAACGGTCCATTTGAGGAACCACGAGGTATGAACGTGCTGACAACATTTCAGCCCGATCCAACGGTGGACGAAACAGCAGTAGCAATCCGAAAATTCGCATCCTCAAAAGAAACGCTGAAAACGCTGCTGCAGTGTGAGATGAATTTCTCTCTGCTCCAACAACTTCTGCAGTATCCGAACGGTCAGATTCAAGTCACACAAATTATGAATCTTCTGACAAAATTTCAGCTCGATCCAACGGTGAACAAAGTGTTGGGGGTGGCCGGTAGTTTCTGAGCGAAACTTTCTCTCTCTTTAATCTTTTCTCTCACTGTCTGTATCTGCTGCTGGCTATCCCTCTGTTTGAAAAACCCAAAAAGTTAATATTGGACTGTGCCTCCCATAGGAAGTGAGTCCAACCCAACAGGATCTGAGTAGAATAGAATGTGATCCACTCTTTTGTTGAATCTAAAACTGATGTGATTTAAAACCTTTTAGAAAATAAAGTGTTTTTACAACTAAGTGAAAAACAACTTGTTGTTTTGTCGAATCAACCAGTTGTTTTACTTTTAGGAGTTTTTGAAAAGGTTGAAAACTCTTTGAGTTTTGTTGACTTAACTGCCAAACTAAACAATCGGTTGTTTTGTGGTTTCAATCGATTGTTTCTTTGAAAATCCTAACAGAATTATGTTTTCGTTGTTGAATGTGCTTTAAATGATTTTCAACTAAATACGCTCATCAATCTTTGGAAAATATAAATAGTTTGTTTATGTTTTCAAACAAGGAAGAGAAACAAATTTGAGTTTTTTAGTTGTGAAAATGTTGATTTCAAGATTTGAACATTCACATCAAGCTTTGAGTTTTCAAAGAGAGTGGAATAGGATTGCAATTGTATTGATTTCGTTTTGTTTTGTAAACAAGTGTAATCCCTTCTCAACCTTCTGTATTTCTGGTGTTGTGTTGGCAAGAAGTGTTGTGTGCTCTTGAGGTGGTCAAGATCAATACTTTTGGTGTGTGTTTTGCCAAAGGGAGTGTGTTTCTTGAAGGGTTCAAGGTCATTGGTGGTATGTGGATTGTAATCTGGTTTGATTACTTAGTGGATTACCCAATAGTTTTCTGGGGACTGGATGTAGCTCTTCACTTAAGACTGAACCGGTATAAGTATAAACTGTTGGTGTATTTCTCTCTTACCTTTTGTGAAGAGCAAGTTAAATGAAGACTTAAATCGGACCATGACAAGATTTGTAAAAGGTCTCTATTAAGAAATTCAAGATGTGGTGAAATGATCCTTATAGATCTTTTGAGGAACTTGTCCAAAAAGCTTAAAATAAGAAGTTCCTACAAAAATAACTCTTCATATTCCACATGGAAGGATAAGAAAGAAAAGTCACACCAAATGAAAATATAATAAAACTTCTTATTCTTTTTATTCCATAACACTTCTCATTCTTCTTCATCTAAACCCAATTTTCAAGAAAAGACAAAAAAAATTTATTAAAATTATTATTAATAAATTAATAATAATTTTAATAATAATAAATTATTATTATTATTATTATTATTATTATTAAAATTATTACTAATATTATTCATATTTTTAATCTGCACATATCTTGATATGTAGAATGTACTTAAGAGTCTGAATCTGTAAAATATACCTACGAATTTATATCCGTGAATAATATTAAAGATATTATTATTAATAATAATAGTATTAACAAAAAAATAATATTAATAAAAATATACATAATATTAATAAAAATATTAATAATATTTATAAATAATATTATTAATAGATTAATAGTACTAATAATAATAATAATAAAATATTCATAATATTAATTACATTATTAATAATATTAATAAAAATATTTATAATAATATTAAAATTTAATATTAATAATAATAATAATAATAATAATATTATTATTATTATTATTATTATTTACAAATATACATCCATATATAGATAATACTTACTTATCTATATATAAGTAGATAATATTAATATTTTTAATAGTATTAATTAAAATATTAATATTTTTAATTTTATTAATTACAATATTAACAATATTAATATTTTTAATAGTATTAATTACCATATAAATAATATTAATATTTTTAATAGTATTAATTACAATATTAATAATATTAATATTTTCAATAGTATTAATTACAATATTAATAACATTAATATTTTCAATAGTATTAAATACACATGTTTTAATGTTTCAAGGAATAAATGTATTTCTTGAGTGATTAAAATCTGATTTGGAATACAACTATTTAACCTTTGATTGTATGGTAAAGTTTATGTAAACTCAGTGCTTGAACGAAAAAGGTTTCGAAAAACAAGAGCATATGACTGATTATATATCAAATGGTTTTTCAAAAATATATTTAGAAGAATATAAACTAGATTAAATCTAATTGCCCCTTAAATGTTTTAATTTGAGTTAAACTGGAAACTTAATAATATATTTTGAATTAAGATATGAGAATAGAAAGATGTAATAATTCGAAGATATTGTTTTTCAGTGATACACATAATATTATATTGATTGTTGATATTCACGAAAGGTTTCTAAATGTGTTTTAGGAACATAAAGATGCGAACAAAGTTTCCAAACTCAACGTCTGATTAAGGAAATCATGAAGTTGATGAATGAGATTAGTACAATTAAGCATTAAAGCATCATCCAATCATTTCTTAGAGGAAGTACACACAACGAATTTATTCTGAAAGTAATCATATGGAAAAGACGTGTTCAAAGCTCATATAAAAACATTTCAATCTCAACGTTTGATACAAGAATGGAAAAATATACAGAGGAATACGTATGATAATTCACATTCAAATAGATCAAACACAATGTTCTATTTCATCTAATTAAGGGAACTATTTGAAAGAACGAGCATGTGATAACAAAATGAGAACATGATTCAAACTTTTCCAAATATATCTCAACAACCACAAGTATAGAAGGAATGCAAAATGAATTGATGCAAATGTTAGATTATAATAACGTGCAGAAACAACATGACATAGATAATTAAAGATTTAGACACTCAAAGACGTGAAATATATGATCAAAGCAAAAGTTACCATATTCAACATCTGATGAGAAGATGATGAACAATGCATCACAACGAAGGATATGATAAAGATACTCAAGATTATAACATTGAAGTATCAATGTTCACATTTGGAAAAAGAAAGAAACAATTCAGAATATATCTAAAGTCCAAGATCCAGAAGATTAAATAAGATTAATGAGCTTCCAAATTGATTGTTTAATGTCTATGTGAACAAGGGAAGAAATCAAAGCTTCAACTGTCATAATTTGAACACTTGTCAACACCACGAATATACAACACAATCAAAATTTGTGGTGTGAATAATCTTATTGTGATTGTATTTCATACTTGCTATTTAGAGCACTTATACTTTGGGGATACATTGTAAATTCTGTTAAGAGTGATCAAGTGCTTTGAAGAATTCATATCCTACGTGTTTGATGTTGTACTTGGACGGATCTGGGTAGAATAGAATGTGATTCACACTTTGTTGAATCTAAAATTGATGTGATTTTTACTCTTAGGAGTTTTTGAAAAGATTGAAAACTGATTTAGTTTGGTTGACTTAACTGTCAAACCAAACAATCGATTGTTTCGTGGTTTCAACCGATTGTTTCTTTGAAAATCCTAATAGAATTCTGTTTTGGTTTGTGGATTGTAATCTGATTTGATTACTTAGTGGATTACCCAATAGTTTTCTGGGGACTGGATGTAGCTCTTGCCTTAAGAGTGAACCAGTAAAAACTGTTGGTGTATCTCTCTCTTACCCTAAACTCATTTAAATTCTGTTTTAAACTTTTCTCCGATTGTTTTTATGTTGCTTTGCTGATTTAGTGCTTATGTTCTTGGATAACCTTATTTCTGTTCTGGATTCACACAAAGAATTTGTTAAACATTGAAAAAGTTTTCGAAAACTCCTCTTAAACAATTTACTCCCCTCTCGTTTAAGGCCATATATTCTAACAAATTCTTCACTGTGTGAAGATAACCCTACACACTTTCATTTTTGCTCTCAGTTTGAGAGTGTTTCTCACTTGTTGAGAGGTCTTTGTCTCATGGGGAGATTAAAACTGATTATTTGGAGAGATGTAAAATACTTGTACCTAAAGAGGTGGAGAAGACTTGTACCTGGAGAGGTGGAGAAGACTTGTACCTGGAGAGGTGGAGAAGACTTGTACCTGGAGAGGTGGAGAAGACTTGTACCTGAAGAGGTGTAGAATAGTTATGTTAGTAAAGGCTCTTAAGTGGGTTGCTTGAGAGGATTGGACGTAACTCAAGTCTTGAGTGAACCATAATGAACTTTGTGTGTACTTCTCTCTCTATCTTTTATCTTTTGATATTATATTTGCTTTGACAACTTTTTTCAGGTACTCATATTAAGTTCAAGTTTTATTCACCACTCTCCACCTTCTAGAGCTAATTGTACCTTCAAGAGTATTATAAGGAGATAAAAATACTCTTTGTAAAGAGCAAGCTAAATGAAGACTTAGATCCAACCATGACAAAATTTGTAAAAGGTCTATATTAAGAAATTCAAGATGTGGTGAAATGATCCTTATAGATCTTTTGAGGAACTAGTCCAAAAAGCTTAAAATGAGAAGTTCCTACAAAAATAACTCTTCATATTCCACATGAAGGATAAGAAAGAAAAGTCACACCAAATAAAAATATAATAAAACTTGTTATTCTTCTTCTTCTTCTTCCATAACACTTCTCATTCTTCTTCATCTAAACCCAATTTTCAAGAAAAGACAACAAAAATTTATTAAAATTATTACTAATAAATTAATAATAATTTTAATAATAATAAATTATTATTAAAACTATTAGTAATATTATTCATCTTTTTAATCTGCACAAATCTGGATCTGTAGAATATACTTTAGGGTCTTGATATGTAAAATATACCTACGAATTTATATCCGTGAATAATATTAAAGATATTATTAGTAATAATAATAGTATTAACATAAAAATAATATTAATAATAATATTAATATTTATAAATAATATTATTAATAGATTAGTAGTACTAATAATAATAATAAATTTTTCATAATATTGATTAAATTATTAATAATATTAATAAAAATATTAATAATAATATTAATATTTAATAATATTATTAATAATAATAATATTATTATTATTATTATTTACAAATATACATCCATATATAGATAATACTTACTGATATATATATAAGTAGATAATATTAATATTAATAATAATATTAATATTTTTAATAGTATTAATTACAATATTAATAATATTGATATTTTTAATAGTATTAATTACAATATTAATAATATTGATATTTTTAATAGTATTAATTACAAAATTAATAACATTGATATTTTTAATAGTATTAATTACAATATTAATAACATTGATATTTTTAATAGTATTAATTACAATATTAATAACATTAATATTTTTAATAGTATTAATTACAATATTTATAACTTTAATATTTTTAATAGTATTAATTACAATATTAATATTTGTAATAGTATTAATTACAATATTAATATTTGTAATAGTATTAATTACAATATTAATAATATTAATATTTGTAATAGTATTAATTACAATATTAATAATTTTAATATTATTATTACTTATTATTATTATTATTATTATTAATATTATTATTCTTAGTTATTGTGTAATATTTCATAAATATGAATATGTGGATAGTAATCCATATACCACGAATAAATTTCGTTAGTAATAATGTAATAGTGAATTTATTTATGGATATATTCGTGGATAAGGATTCGTATCGGTGGATAATCTTAAATTTATTTATAATGAATAGAATATTAATTGAAAAATTAACTTTTTTTTATTTCAATTAAATATTATACTACTTTTATAAACAAATTAATATAATAAATAATTAAAAGTAGTAATAAAAATGTCAATTTTTTCTTTCCAACTTATATAAATATTTCTGTAAAACCAAACAATTTAAATCATTTATCAGAATTGATTATTTTCGTTAATAATTATTCCTTAAAATGAAAAACATAAGTATATTCCAAGTGGTAGTGTATATCAAGCTGGTTAATGAGGCAATATTGAGGATATAGAAAATAACTTTTCAAATACTCACATATTTATGCTGTTACTTAATATTAAATCCTCATATTCAAAAATATTATTCGCTATACCAATAATTATTTAAATTTTATATTTAAGGTAATTTTAAATTAATTGACTATGTACGAATTTTAAATAAAAATCTCTGCGGTATCAAAACTAAACTCCTATTAATAAAAATACATTATTAGAATACAATATTGTCTTACATTTTATATAATCATAAACTATAATCAATTAATTTAAAAAACATTAAATGAAGTTTAAAATTATTTTCATAAATTAACGAGGATATAGCTGAAAATCTTAATTAATACAATATTAGATGTATTTCATAAAATTAACTTATAAATTAGTTTCTAGATGATAAATTTTAATTTTGAAGTTTCAAATTGATAAATTAATCTAGTGTATTACAAATATTTAATAGAATTAATATATAAATGTAAACTTATATAATATGATACAAATAATAGAAGTTTATTATACATGTAAAAGTTGTATTTTTTTTTATAAAAATAATATTATGTAATTATGATTTAGGATATTTAAAAAATAAATAAATAAATTTAACTTAGTTAATATAATAATTAATTATTTTTATCTCTAATTTAATTTGTATTTAATAAGTTGTTTTTTATGAGTTGATATAATTTTTTGTAATAAAATATTATTTATTTCGATTAATAATGTTAACTCTTTTTAAATTTGAACTAATAAAAAATACTTTAAATATACAAAAGCTTGAAAAATCAGTTTCGTTGCCCTTTCATTTAATACACGTGATCCACATTAATTGTAAACTTTGTTTTGTATATAGAAATTTAAATGAAATTATAACCGTCCATCTTTATATTTAATGAGGATTCCTCATCAATTGCAAATTCACAAAAACTCTCCATTTGGGATTATCACGATCAAAGTTATGGCAAAACAAGTTCATGTCTTTATTCTGTTCACCATTCTCTTCTTTGCTCGTAAGTCTCTCTTTTATTATGTTCATCATTCTCTTCTCCGCTTGCATACATTTTTTAAGAATTTGCATCACAATTTTTGAGCACATAAAACTTACTTTTGGTATGATTTTGCAATTGTAGAAGAAATATCAGCACAGGCTGCAATTGGAGAATGTGTGCCCAAAACTGAAACATTCTTAACTGGGTGCACCCAAGATTCAACTTGTGTTCGAACGTGCCAACTATCTCATTATGATACTGGTAAATGCATAACGTCCAACTTTCATTGTATTTGCTTTAAAGAATGCCACAAGATGGAGGATGTTCACAGGGATTAACAGAAGGAATCACAAAAAGGCATGGAGAGATGCTATAGGGTTTAGATTGAATCGATAAAGTTTATTTGTGATAATATATATCAATGTTTATCTATTCATAATGAATCATTCAATTTATTCCCACATCTTTGATCATTTTAATCTTTAATTTTTACTCAAGTGCTATTTTTTATTTTTTATATTACAAATTATAGGTTTTAGTTATGATTTTAATGTTTACAAATTATGATAAATTTGATTTTATTCCCTAATTTTTTTTAAAAAAAATGATATTTTCGTAATATTAGAGACTAAATAATATTTTAAAGTTTTTTTTTTAGTTTCTTAACTTGATGTTTAAAGTCTAAAGTTTTATTTAGTTCAAGTTTGTGGGAGTATTTTTTTCGTTTAAGTGATAAACTGATATTTTTGTTGTTATTGAAGAATATGTTTGTATTGTTAGGTGTGGGTTCAATCGTTTTTGGAGTCTCATTATAATGTGAATTTCATTCTTTTAATATATATATATATATATATATATATAAAATATTTGCTTTGAGTTTATCTCATCTTTTCTCTCTTTCATTTGTACTTGAAACCCAAATTTAGCTTTTCTTACTTTTAACTTATATGAGTTAGCTTTTCTTACTTTTAACTTATATGAGTTAGCTTTTCTTACTTTTAACTTATATGAGTTAGCTTTTCTTACTTTTAACTTATATGAGTCTGGAAGTGAATTACATCTCTGGATCTTAGTACTTTAACTTTCGATTGAGGATTCTTTAATGAAGCTATAAGGTGTTCTCTATCATCTTATCAACATTTTATAAGAGTACAACCTCTCCTCTGGTGGCTTAGAGGAGTACTCTTAGTTTGGGCAGCATTCTAGCATCATATAGCCTCTCCTTTATGTCTTCTTCTTCTAGACGGAATTCTTTTTATAGACTTGAATAGGTAACTATTAGGCGATCATTTATATTTGTTGAGCCTTTTTAGCTTCTATGTATGTCCATAATGTATTTGGCAAGCTTTAACATAATTGTCTTATTTCATGTAGCCTCAATCTTTGCTCATTTTTTCACAATGTCCTTGATAGTTGACAACACTTACATCCCTAGATAGTATAACTTTTCTGATAAATTCGTAATTGGTGTGCACTCTATACAGGACAAGAGTTGAATATTTTTGTGTTAGGAAGTTAACGAAAAAAAATAACTTTAACTCACATCTTAAGAGATCTTTGATATTTAATTTTGAACGAATCTCTTTAGTAGACAGACATTCCCTGGAAAAATAGGTTAAACACATCGATATTTATTTTAGGTGCGAGGTTTGCTTAATCTATGTGTATCGTGTGATGTTTGATGTGTGTTTCATGTGTAGTGCGTCTTATTAGAATTTGAGAAAAGATTGCACTGTGTTGTGTTGTCGGTTAGACGAAACACTTGCGTCTTATATGATTTATTATTTTTATAGCACTATTTTCTTATATATGAAGTATGATCATGTTTTATACTTAAGTTGTTTTGAAGAACTAAATAAGATCTTGCAATATTGAACTTTTTCCTTGACACTAACTAATAATACGTACCAAATGTGATTGTATTTATCGGTTCATGATATGCTAACATAATTATGGTTGATATAGTTATAATAAATAAATTATTAATAATTAACAAAATTATTTTATATTCTATTATATTTTTAACTTATCCAAACAATTTTTTATTTCTAATTGAATTCTCTTCGTTTCATTCTCTCTCTCTCTTCTTTCTTCTTTTTAAAGTTTTTTAGCATCCAAAAACTACAAAGGAATGTTCATTTAGTATTGGTTAAAAGTTGATGCTAACAAATAAAAGATAATGTTAATTAATCAATAGCATCAGATTTACATAAAATGTAGCATATTCTAAAGCCATGTTAATTCATTAAATTTGACTTTTGAGGTTCGACTCTAAATAATATCGGTTAAGCCGATGCTAATTTATCACTAATCTTAAATTAATTTTCTAATTAAAGAAATTTAGTCTCGATCAAGCCAACACTAATGTTTTTTTAATTTTAAAATATATCTAAATTAGCATTGGTTAAGTGGACACTAAATGAGATCTACTTTTAATATTAATTTAATTTATCACTGTGTGGTTGACTCTAATGACAATGACTTAAAAAAAATCTTGTATAACATGTCCATTATAATCATCGACAAAAATAAAACATAGAAACAAAACACTAGACACAAAATTATCATGAATCGGAAGAGTTTCATGAAGAAATGAGGGTGAATTTTTTATTTAATACAAAGAACGGAAAAATATACAGAGGAATACGTATGATAATTCACATTCAAATAGACCAAGCACAATGTTCTATTTCATCTAATTAAGGAAACTATTTGAAAGAACGAGCATGTGATAACAAAATGAGAACATATTCAAACTTTTCCAACTATATCTCAACAACCACAAGTATAGAAGGAATGCAAAATGTATTGTTGCAAATATTAGATTATAATGACGTGCAGATATTAACAAAGCTAAAGTTTCCTTATCAATCGTCTACTACATTCATGGAGAAACAACATGACATAGATAATTGAAGATTCAGACACTCAAAGACGTGAAATATATGATCAGAGCAAAAGTTACCATATTCAACATCTGATGATAAGTTGATGAACAATGCATCACAACGAAGGATATGATAAAGATACTCAAGATTATAACATTGAAGTATCAATGTTCACATTTGGAAAAAGAAAGAAACATTTCAGAATATATCTAAAGTCCAAGATGCAGAAGATTAAATAAGATTAATGAGCTTCCAAATTGATTGTTTAATTTCTATGTGAACAAAGGAAGAAATCAAAGCTTCCAAGGTCATAATTTGAACACTTGTCAAGACCACGAATATACAACACAATTAAAATTTGTAGTGTGAATAGTCTTACTGTGATTGCATTTCATACTTTCTATTTAGAGCACTTATACATTGGGGAGTGAGTCATACATTGTAAATTCTGTTAATCAAGAGTGATCAAGTGCTTTGAAGAATCCATATCCTATGTGTTTGATGTTGTACTTGGAGGGATCTGGTTAGAATAGATTGTGATTCACTCCTTTGTTGAATCTAAAACTGATGTGATTTTTACTCTTAGGAGTTTTTGAAAAGATTGATAACTGTTTTAGTTTGGTTGACTTAACTGCAAACCAAACAATCGATTGTTTCGTGGTTTCAACCGATTGTTTCTTTGAAAATCCTAATATAATTCTGTTTTGGTTGTTCCTTTATTAATTATTTTGACCTATCTTTGGAAAATATAAATAGTTTGTTTATGTTTTCAAGCAAGAAAGAGAAAAAAAATTGAGTTTTTCAGTTGTGAAAAAGTTGATTTCAAGATTTGAACATTCACATCAAGGGTTTTCAAAGAGAGTGGAATAAGATTGCAATTGTATTGATTTTGTTTTGTTCTATAAACAAGTGTAATCCCTTCTGAACCTTTTGTATTTCTGGTGTTGTGTTGGTGTATCTCTCTCTTACCCTAAACTCATTTAAATTTTGTTTTAAACTTTTCTGGTATAAACAATTGATTGTTTCTAACTGTTGCTTCACTGATTTAGTGCTTATGTTCTTGGATAACCTGATTTTTGTTCTGGATTCACACAAAGAATTTGTTAAACATTGAAAAAGTTTTCGAAAACTCCTCTTAAACAATTTACTCCCCCTCTCGTTTAAGGCCATATATTCTAACAAATTCTTCACTGTGTGAAGATAACCCTATACACTTTCATTGTTGCTCTCAGTTTGAGAGTGTTTCTCACTTGTTGAGAGGTCTTTGTCTCATGGGGAGATTAAAACTGATTATTTGGAGAGATGTAAAATACTTGTACCTAAAGAGGTGGAGAAGACTTGTACCTGGAGAGGTGGAGAAGACTTGTACCTGGAGAGGTGGACAATACCTGTACTGGGAGATGTGGAGAATACTATACCTTGAGAGGTGGATAATACTTCTACCTAGAGAGGTGAAGAATACTTGTGTACCTGAAGAGGTGTAGAATAATTATGTTAGTAAAGGCTCTTAAGTGGGTTGCTTGAGAGGATTGGACGTAACTCAAGTCTTGGGTGAACCATAATGAACTTTGTGTGTACTTCTCTCTCTATCTTTTATCTTTTGATATTATATTTGCTTTGACAGCTTTTTTCATGTACTCATATTAAGTTCAAAGTTTTATTCACCACTCTCCACCTTCTAGAGCTAATAGTACCTTCAAGAGTATTATAAGGAGATAAAAATACTCTTTGTAAAGAGCAAGCTAAATGAAGACTTAGATCCAACCATGACAAAATTTGTAAAAGGTCTATATTAAGAAATTCAAGATGTGGTGAAATGATCCTTATAGATCTTTTGAGGAACTAGTCCAAAAAGCTTAAAATGAGAAGTTCCTACAAAAATAACTCTTCATATTCCAGATGAAGGATAAGAAAGAAAACTCACACCAAATAAAAATATAATAAAACTTCTTATTCTTCTTCTTCTTCCATAACACTTCTCATTCTTCTTCATCTAAACCCAATTTTCAAGAAAAGACAACAAAAATTTATTAAAATTATTACTAATAAATTAATAATAATTTTAATAATAATAAATTATTATTATTAAAACTATTAGTAATATTATTCATCTTTTTAATCTGCACAAATCTGGATCGGTAGAATATACTTAAGAGTCTTTATATGTAAAATATACCTACGAATTTATATCCGTGAATAATATTAAAGATATTATTAGTAATAATAATAGTATTAACATAAAAATAATATTAATAATAATATTAATATTTATACATAATATTATTAATAGATTAAAAGTACTAATAATAATAATAAAATTTTCATAATATTGATTACATTATTAATAATATTAATAATAATATTAATATTTAATAATATTAATAATAATAATAATAATATTATTATTATTATTTACAAATATACATCCATATATAGATAATACTTACTGATCTATATATAAGTAGATAATATTAATATTAATAATAATATTAATAATATTGATATTTTTAATAGTATTAATTACAATATTAATAATATTTATATTTTTAATAGTATTAATTACAATATTAATAACATTGATATTTTTAATAGTATTAATTACAATATTAATAACATTGATATTTTTAATAGTATTAATTACAATATTAATAACATTAATATTTTTAATAGTATTAATTACAATATTAATAAAAATAATATTTTTAATAGTATTAATTACAATATTAATAACATTAATATTTGTAATAGTATTAATTATAATATTAATAATATTAATATTTGTAATAGTATTAATTACAATATTAAGAATATTAATATTTTTAATAGTATTAATTACAATATTAATAATTTTAATATTATTATTACTTTTTTTTTATTATTATTATTTTTAATATTATTATTCTTAATTATTGTGTAATATTTCATAAATATGGATATGTGGATAGTAATTCATATACCACGAATAAATTTCGTTAGTAATAATGTAATAGTGAATTTATTTATGAATATATTCATGGATAAGGATTCGTATTGGTGGATAATCTTAAATTTATTTATAATGAATAGAATATTAATTGAAAAATTAACTTTTCTTATTTCAATTAAATATTATACTACTCTTATAAACAAATTAATATAATAAATAATTAAAAGTAGTAATAAAAATGTCAATTTTTTCTTTGCAACTTAAATAAATATTTCTGTAAAACCAAACAATTTAAATCATTTATCAGAATTGATTATTTTCGTTAATAATTATTCCTTAACGTGAAAAGCACATAAGTATATTCCAAGTGGTAGTGTATATCAAGCTGGTTAATGAGGCAATATTGGTTAATGAGGCAATATTGAGGATATAGAAAATAACTTTTCAAATACTCACATATTTATGCTGTTACTTAATATTAAATCCTCATATTCAAAAATATTATTGGCTATTATAATAATTATTTAAATTTTATATTTAAGGTAATTTTAAATTAATTCACTATATACGAATTTTAAATAAAAATCTCTGCGGTATCAAAACTAAACTCCTATTAATAAAAATACATTAGTAGAATACAATATTCTCTTACATTTTATATAATCATAAACTATAATCAATTAATTTAAAAAACATTAAATGAAGTTTAAAATTATTTTCATAAATTAACGAGGATATAGCTGAAAATCTTAATTAATACAATATTAGATGTATTTCATAAAATTAACTTATAAATTAGTTTCTAGATGATAAATTTTAATTTTGAAGTTTCAAACTGATAAATTAATCTAGTGTATTACAAATATTTAATAGAATTAATATATAAATGTAAACTTATATAATATGATAAAAATAATAGAAGTTTATTTTACATGTAAAAGTTGTATTTTTTTATAAAAATAATATTATGTAATTATGATTTGGGATATTTAAAAAATAAATAAATAAATTTAACTTAGTTAATATAATAATTAATTATTTTTATCTCTAATTTAATTTGTACTTAATAAGTTTTTTTTAGAGTTGATATAAATTTTTGTAATAAATTATTATTTACTTCGATTAATAATGTTAACTCTTTTTAAATTTGAACTAATAAAAAATACTTTAAATATACAAAAGCTTGAAAAATCAGTTTCGTTGCCCTTTCATTTAATACACGTGATCCACATTAATTGTAAACTTTGTTTTGTATATAGAAATTTAAATGAAATTATAACCGTCCATCTCTATATTTAATGAGGATTCCTCATCAATTGCAAATTCACAAAAACTCTCCATTTGGGATTATCACGATCAAAGCTATGGCAAAACAAGTTCATGTCTTTATTCTGTTCACCATTCTCTTCTTTGCTCGTAAGTCTCTCTTTTATTCTGTTCATCATTCTCTTCTCCGCTTGCATACATTTTTTAAGAATTTGCATCACAATTTTTGAGCACATAAAACTTACTTTTGGTATGATTTTGCAATTGTAGAAGAAATATCAGCACAAGCTGCAATTGGAGAATGTGTGCCCAAAACTGAAACATTCTTAACTGGGTGCACCCAAGATTCAACTTGTGTTCGAACGTGCCAACTATCTCATTATGATACTGGTAAATGCATAACGTCCAACTTTCATTGTATTTGCTTTAAAGAATGCCACAAGATGGAGGATGTTCACAGGGATTAACAGAAGGAATCACAAAAAGGCATGGAGAGATGCTATAGGGTTTAGATTGAATCGATAAAGTTTATTTGTGATAATATATATCAATGTTTATCTATTCATAATGAATCATTCAATTTATTCCCACATCTTTGATCATTTTAATCTTTAATTTTTACTCAAGTGCTATTTTTTATTTTTTATATTACAAATTATAGGTTTTACTTATGATTTTAATGTTTAGGAATTATGATAAATTTGATTTTATTCCCTAAATTTTTTAAAAAATTATATTTTGGTAATATTAGAGACTAAATAATATTTTAAAGTTCTTTTTTATTTCTTAACTTGATGTTTAAAGTCTAAAGTTTTATTTAGTTCAATTGTGGGAGTATTTTTTTCGTTTAAGTGATAAACTGATATTTTTGTTGTTATTGATGGATATGTTTGTATTGTAAGGTGTGAGTTCAATCGTTTTTGGAGTCTCTTTATAATGTGAATTTCATTCTTTTAATATATATATATATATATATATATATAATATTTGCTTTGAGTGTATCTCATATTTTCTCTCTTTCAGTTGTACTTGAAACCCAAATTTAGCTTTTCTTACTTTTAACTTATATGAGTCTGGAAGTGAATTACATCTCTGGATCTTAGTACTTAAACTTTCGATTGAGGATTCTTTAATGAAGCTATAAGGTGTTCTCTATCATCTTATCAACATTTTATAAGAGTACAACCTCTCCTCTTGTGGCTTAGAGGAGTGCTCTTAGTTTGGGCAACATTCTAGCATCATATAGCCTCTCCTTTATGTCTTATTCTTCTAGACAGAATTCTTTTTATAGACTTGAATAAGGTAACTATTAGGCGATCATTTATATTTGTTGAGCCTTTTTAGCTTCTATGTATGTCCATTATGTATTTGCAAGCTTTAACATAATTGTCTTATTTCATGTAGCCTCAATCTTTGCTCATTTTTTCACAATGTCATTGATAATTGACAACACTTGTCTCCCTATATAGAATAACTTTTTGGATAAATTCATAATTGGTGTGCACTCTATACAGTACAAGAGTTGAATATTTTTGTGTTAGGAAGTTAATGAAAAAAAAATAACTTTAATTCACATCTTAAGAGATCTTTCATATTTAATATTGAACGAATCTCTTTAGTAGTAGACGGACACATAACCTGTGTATCGTATGATGTTTGATGTGTGTTTCATGTGTTGTGCGTCTTATTAGAATTTGAGAAAAGATTGCATTGTGTTGTGTTGTCGGTTAGACGAAACACTTGCATCTTATATGATTTATTATTTTTATAGCACTATTTTCTTATATATCAAGTATGATCATGTTTTATACTTAAGTTGTTTTGAAGAACTAAATAAGATCTTGCAATATTGAACTTTTTCCTTGACACTGACTAATAATACTTACCAAATGTGATCGTCTTAATCGGTTCATGATATGCTAACATAATTATGGTTGATATAGTTATAATAAATAAATTATTAATAATTAACAAAATTATTTTATATTCTATTATATTTTTAACTTATCCAAATAATTTTTTATTTCTAATTGAATTCTATTCGTTTCATTCTCTCTCTCTTATTTCTTCTTTTTAAAGTTTTTTAGCATCCAAAAACTACAAAAGAATGTTCATTTAGTATCGGTTAAAAGTTGATGCTAACAAATAAAAGTTAATGTTAATTAATCAATAGCATCAGATTTACATAAAATGTAGCATATTCTAAAGCCATGTTAATTCATTAAATTTGACTTTTGAGGTTCGACTCTAAATAATGTCGGTTAAGCCGATGCTAATTTATCACTAATCTTAAATTAATTTTCTAATTAAAGCAATTTAGTCTTGATCAAGCCAACACTAATGTTTTTTTCAATTTTAAAATATATCTAAATTAGCATTGGTTAAGTGGACACTAAATGAGATCTACTTTTAATATTAATTTAATTTATCATTGTGTGGTTGACTCTAATGACAATGACTTACAAAAAAATCTTGTATAACATGTCCAATATAATCATCGACAAAAATAAAACATAGAAACAAAACACTAGACACAAAATTCTCATGAATCAGAAGAGTTTCATGAAGAAATGAGGGTGAATTTTTTTATTTAATACAAAGAATGAAAAAATATACAAAGAAATACGTATGATAATTCACATTCAAATAGACCAAACACAATGTTCTATTTCATCTAATTAAGGAAACTATTTGAAAGAACGAGCATGTGATAACAAAATGAGAACATATTCAAACTTTTCGAAATATATCTCAACAACCACAAGTATAGAAGGAATGGAAAATGTATTGATGCAAATATTAGATTATAATGACGTGCAGATATTAACAAAGCTAAAGTACATTCATGGAGAAACAACATGACATAGATAATTGAAGATTCAGACACTCAAAGACGTGAAATATATGATCAAAGTAAAAGTTACCATATTCAACATCTGATGAGAAGATAATGAACAATGCATCACAACGAAGGATATGATGATAAAGATACTCAAGATTATAACATTGAAGTATCAATGTTCACATTTGGAAAAAGAAAGAAACAATTCAGAATATATCTAAAGTCCAAGATGCTGAAGATTAAATAAGATTAATGAGCTTCCAAATTGATTGTTTAATGTCTATCTGAACAAGGGAAGAAATCAAAGCTTCAACGGTCATAATTTGAATACTTGTCAAGACCACGAATATACAACACAATCAAAATTTGTAGTGTGAATAGTCTTACTGTGATTGCATTTCATACTTTCTATTTAGAGCACTTATACATTGGGGAGTGAGTCATACATTGTAAATTCTGTTGATCAAGAGTGATCAAGTGCTTTGAAGAATCCATATCCTATGTGTTTGATGCAAGGTTGATATTGTTGTTGTGTTTTGGGAGGGATCTGATGGGAAATTCAACACAATAACAATAATATCTCAACAAGAGCAATAAGCAGCGGATAACAATTTCCCCAACTTGCAAGAATCTGTGAGGAGCAATAGCAAATAATGGCAGCAACACAAACACACTTCAAGAAGACACAGGAATTTTAACGTGGAAAACATTCTCAATGTGAGAAGTAAAAACCACGGGCACAAGCCAGTCAATCAAGATTCCACTATGATCAAAATTATGGTTACAAGAGAGTCTCAAATCACAGCACAAATTGTGCTCAATAACCAGCCAAATAGCAATACAACAGAGAACAAGGAACCTGAAAAATTCACAAACTGCAGTTACTATACGCGGCCTATATCTCAATGTTCCAGTGACTGTTGAACAATCTGAACGGCCCAACTGAAGAACCACGAGGTATGAATGTGCTGACAAAATTTCAGCCCGATCCAACGGTGGACGAAAATTCCCGTCCTCAAAAGAAACGTTGAAAACGCTGCTGTAGTGTGAGATGCATTTCTCTATGCTCCAACAACTTCTGCAAGATCCTAACGGTCAGATTAAAGTCACACAAAGTATGAACCTGCTGACAAAATTTCAGCTCGATCCAACGGTGAACAAAGTGTCGGTGGTGACAGGAAGTTGCTGAGCGAAACTTCCTCTCTCTTTTCTCTCATTGTCTGTATTTGCTGTTGGCTATCCCTCTGTTTGAAAAACCCTAAAGGTTAATATTGGACTAGGCCTCCGCATATGAAGTGAGACCAAACCAACAAATCTTCCCCTCACAACTATGTGGATATGATCGACAAACCGACAATCTCACAACAAGTTTCAAACTTGCTTCTCAGTAGCGCCTTAGTCATCATATCAGCACAATTATCATTTGTATGAACTTTTGCCAACTCTAGTAACCTAGCTTCCAAAGCATCACGTATCCAATGGTACCTCACATCAATATTCTTGGACCTAAAATGAAAAGTTGAATTCTTACCAAGATGAATGGCACTCTGACTATCACAAAATAGCAAGTACTTGTCTTGAACAAAACTAAGCTCTTGCATAAATTTCTTCACCCAAAGCAACTCCTTGCATGCTTCTGTAATGGCAATGAACTCTGCCTCAGTAGTGGACAACGCAACACACTTTTTCAATCTAGATTGCCATGCCACAACTCCCCCTGCAAATTTAATCACATAACCTGAGGTAGACCTTCTAGAATCTATGTCTCCAGCCATATCAGAATCAGTATAGCCCACAAGGGTAGGCTTATCACCTCCAAAACACAACTTCAAACAAGTAGTACCACGAAGATACCTTAAAATCCATTTCACAGCATTCCAATGCTCTCTACCTGGATTAGACAAAAATCTACTAACAGTACCAACAACATGTGCAATATCAGGTCTTGTACACCCCATTACATACATCAAACTACCCACAACAGATGCATAAGGAACCCGTTGCATATATGATTTTTCAGTTTCATTAGAAGGACTTTGTTTTGAACTCAATTTAAAATGAGTAGCAAGAGGAGTGCTTACCGCCTTAGCATTTTTCATTTGGAACCTCTGTAGCACTCTTTTAACACAGTGCTCATGTGACAACCAAAGCTTCTTCTCTTGCCTATCACGCATGATTCTTATACCAAGAATTTGCTTAGCATCTCCCATGTCTTTCATAGCAAATGACTCACTCAATTGCTTCTTCTACCTGTTGATCATGGAAATATCTTTCCCAACAATAAGCATGTTGTCAACATACAACAATAGGATAATGAAATCATTATTAGCAAACCTTTTAACAAAGACACAATGATCAGAAGTAGTCTTCTTGTAGCCATGCTCACACATAACAGACTCAAACTTCTTGTACCATTGACGCGGAGCCTGCTTCAAGCCATATAGACTTTTTCTCAGCCTACACAAATGATCTTCCTTGCCTTCAACAAGAAAACCATCAAGTTGCTTAATGTAAATCTCTTCCTCCAAATCACCATGAAGGAAAGCAGTTTTAACATCCATTTGCTCTACCTCTAAATCAAGAGTAGCAGCCAAACTCGGCACAATTCTAATGGATGACATCTTCACCACAAGAGAAAAAATCTCATTGAAATCAATGCCTTTTCTCTGTCTAAAACCTTTCACCACCAATCTGGCTTTATACCTTAGAGATGTAGAATTGCTTTCTTGCTTTACCCTATAAATCCACCTGTTTTCCAGAGCCTTCTTGCCTTTTGGCAATTTCACCAAGTCAAAAGTGTGATTATCATACAAAGACTTTATTTCATCTTGCATTGAATCCAACCACTTTTTCTTTTCTTCACTCTCTATGGCCTCAAGATAACACTCAGGTTCTCCTTCATCTGTCAAGGTAACATAGTCATCAGAAGGATACCTGGTAGATGGTTCCCTCTGCCTATTAGACCTCCGAATTTCAACTTGAGGTGGTTCAGGAGCATCACCAAGATCTTCATCTTGTGACATCCCATGTTCCTCTTCAACGTCATCAATACGAACATCAAAATCATCTCCAAGTTGCTGATCATCAACATCATCATGTTGCTCATCATTCTGAACATTATTCTCAATAGTATCCAGATCACGTAGAGGCATTCGAACTGGATCAACATTAGACAATCTATTATCTATCTTAGATGTCGTCTTCTCTATCTTTTCAATATCTTCAATGGTTTGATCTTCAATGAACTTCACATCACGGCTTCTAATTGACTTCCTCTCAATAGGATCAAAGAACTTGTCGCGAAATTCTTCTAGACCATAACCAATAAAGATGCACTGCCTTGTCTTCGCATCCAACTTGGATCTCTCATCCTTTGGAACATGCACATATGCTTTACAACTGAAGACTCGCAAATGATCATACCTGACATTCTTGCGAAACCAAATCTTGTCTGGCACCTCACCATTCAAAGCAACTGTAGGACTCAAATTAATAACATGCACCGCAGTGTACAATGCCTCACCCTAAAAATACTTAGGCAACTTTGCTTCAGAAAGCATACACCTAACTCTTTCGATCAATGTTCTATTCATCTTTTCTGCTAAACCATTCAGCTGAGGAGTTTTAGGAGGAGTCTTTTCATGTTTAATACCGTATTGCTTGCAATAAACATCAAACGGTCCACAATACTCACCACCATTGTTAGTACGAATGCATTTCAGCTTCTTGCCTGACTGTCTCTCAATCAAAACATGAAATTCTTTGAATTTCTCTAGAACTTGGTCCTTTGTCTTCAAAGCATAAACCCAAATTTTCCTGGAACAATCATCAATAAAGGTAACAAAATAAAGTGCTCCAGTAAATGACTTTATCAGAATGCACCAATTCAAGCAACTCTGACTTCTTTGAGGGAGGATGCTTCTTGAAGGATACTCTGGTATGCTTACCAGCCATGCAATGAGAACATTTTTCCAACTCTGTACTCTTCAATCCCAGAAGCACATCATTTTTAGCTAAACAATTCAGCCCCTTCTCACTGATATGACTAAGCCTTTGGTGCCACAAAGAAGCATCCATATCCATGGCGTTCACACAGTTTACTAATTCTCTCCCCTTTGGCCACAATTAGATTACCTTTGGAGAGTTTCCACTTTCCTGAACCAAAGTGATTTTCATAACCACTATCATCAAGCATCTGCACAGACATCACATTAAAGCGGACATCTAGAGCATGTTTGACTCCTCTAAGCAACAACTGCATTCCCATATTGGTTTGCAAGCAAACATCACCAATACCAATTACCTTAGACACACCATCATTACCCATCTTCAACACTCCAAAATCACTAGAAGTGTAAGATGTGAAGAACTCCTTCCTTGGTGTAACATGCAATGTAGCACCACTTTCAATTATCCACATGCGCTCATTTGATACAAGATTAACTGAATCATGGTCACGGAGAATAATAAGATCATCATCAGAAATAGCAGTAGTAACACGACCATCACGACCATCATTGTCATGATGTTTCTCCTTCTGCTTCCCTTTCTTATCCTTGTTCTCCTTTTTCCAAAGAAAATAGTAACACTCCACATTTTTGTATCTGGACTTGAACTTACTTTTGTTGTTTTGTTTTTTCCCTTACGGTTCCTTTTTCCGACTTCTCCCCCTATTTTCAGTGAAAAGTACCTCGGAATGAGATGAAGTACCATGAGCCTTCCTTCTCATCTCCTCATTAAGAACACTACTCTTAACATTTTCCAAGGAGACAACACCATCAGAAGATGAGTTTGTAATTGAAACCCGAAATGTTTCCCAAAAGTCTGGTAGAGTATTCAGTAGCCATAGTCTCAACACTTCATCATCAAATTTGATGCCCATTTGAGACAATTGATCTCGGAGCCCCTGAAAATCATTTAAGTGATCTGAAATAGAAATCTCCTCCTTGTACCTCAAATTCATCAAGGAATTCAACAAATATAATTTATTGTTTCCTGTACTAGAAGCATACAAAGTCTCAATCTTCTTCCACAAGGATTTTGCATCTTCCTCATTAGCAATGTGATTATAAACATTATCTTCAACATACTGACGAATAAAACCACAAACCTGCTGATGCTCAAACTTCCATTCTTCATCAGTCTTGTCTTTTGGTTTTTCAGTAGCAAACACAGGAAGATGCAATTTCTTTACAAATAACAGATCCTTCATTTTTCCCTTCCATAAGTGATAGTTAGTGTCATTCAAACAGACCATCTTATTTGTATTTGCCTCCATCATTCAAGCAGTCAAATAGCCCCAACCAAGGAGCTCTGATACCCCTCTGATGGGAAATTCAACACAATAACAATAATATCTCAACAAGAGCAATAAGCAGCGAATAACAATTTCCCCAACTTGCAAGAATATGTGAGCAATAGCAAATAATGGCAGCAACACAAACACACTTCAAGAAGACACAAGAATTTTAACGTGGAAAACATTCTCAATATGAGAAGTAAAAACCACGGGCACAAGCCAGTCAATCAAGGTTCCACTATGATAAAAATTATGGTTATAAGAGAGTCTCAAATCAGAGCACAAATTGTGCTCAATAACCAGCCAAATAGCAATACAACAAAGATGAAACAGAGAACAAGGAACCTGAAAAATTCACAAACTGCAGTTACTATACGCGGCCTATATCTCAATGTTCCAGTGACTGTTGAACAATCTGAACGGCCCAACTGAAGAACCACGAGGTATGAATGTGCTGACAAAATTTCAGCCCAATTCAACGGTGGACGAAACAGCAGTAGCAATCCGAAAATTCCCGTCCTCAAAAGAAACGCTGAAAACGCTACTGCAGTGTGAGATGAATTTCTCTCTGCTCCAACAACTTCTGCTAGATCCGAACAGTCAGATTAAAGTCACACAAAGTATGAATCGTCTGACAAAATTTCAGCTCGATCCAACGGTGAACAAAGCGTTGGGGGTGGCCGGAAGTTTCTGAGCGAAACTTTCTCTCTCTTTAATCTTTTCTCTCTCTTTTCTCTCACTGTTTGTATCTGCTGCTGGCTATCCCTCTGTTTGAAAATCCCTAAAGGTTAATATTGGACTAGGCCTCCCATAGGAAGTGAGTCCAACCCAACAGGATCTGAGTATAATAGAATGTGATCCACTCCTTTGTTGAATCTAAAACTGGTGTGATTTAAAACCTTTTAGAAAATAAAGTGTTTTTACAACTAAGTGAAAAACAACTTGTTGTTTTGTCGAATCAACCAGTTGTTTTACTTTTAGGAGTTTTTGAAAAGGTTGAAAACTATTTGAGTTTTGTTGACTTAACTGCCAAACAAAACAATCGGTTGTTTTGTGGTTTCAATGTTTTGTGGTTTCAACCGATTGTTTCTTTGAAAATCCTAACAGAATTCTGTTTTGATTGTTGAATGTGCTTTAAATGATTTCCAACTAAATACGCTCCTTTATTAATTGTTTTGACCAATCATTGGAAAATATAAATAGTTTGTTTATGTTTTCAAACAAGGAAGAGAAACAAATTTGAGTTTTTTAGTTGTGAAAAAGTTGATTTCAAGATTTGAACATTCACATCAAGCTTAGGGTTTTCAAAGAGAGTGGAATAGGATTGGAATTGTATTGATTTCGTTTTGTTTCGTAAACAAGTGTAATCCCTTCTCAACCTTCTGTATTTCTGGTGTTGTGTTGGCAAGAAGTGTTGTGTGCTCTTCAGGTGGTCAAGATCAATACTCTTGGTGTGTGTTTTGCCAAAGGGAGTGTGTTTCTTGAAGGGTTCAAGGTCACGGGTGGTATGTGGATTGTAATCTGGTTTGATTACTTAGTCAATTACCCAATAGTTTTCTGGGGACTGGATGTAGCTCTTGACTTAAGAGTGAATCAGTATAAACTGTTGGTGTATTTCTCTCTTACCTTTTGTGAAGAGCAAGTTAAATGAAGACTTAAATCGGACCATGACAAGATTTGTTAAAGGTCTTTATTAAGAAATTCAAGATGTGGTGAAATGATCCTTATAGATCTTTTGAGGAACTTGTCCAAAAAGCTTAAAATGAGAAGTTCCTCCAAAAATAACTCTTCATATTCCACATGGAAGGATAAGAAAGAAAAGTCACACCAAATGAAAATATAATAAAACTTCTTATTCTTCTTATTCCATAACACTTCTCATATATTTTAATCTAAACCCAATTTTTAAGAAAAGACAACAAAAAATTTATTAAAATTATTATTAATAAATTAATAATAATTTTAATAATAATAAATTATTATTATTATTATTAAAACTATTACTAATATTATTCATATTTTTAATCTGCACAGATCTGGATATGTAGAATATACTTAAGAGTCTGAATCTATAAAATATACCTACGAATTTATATCCGTGAACAATATTAAAGATATTATTATTAATAATAATAGTATTAACATAAAAATAATATTAATAAAAATATACATAATATTAATAAAAATATTAATAATATTAATAATATTAATAATATTTATATATATTTGAGTTAAACTGGAAACTTAATAATATATTTTGAATTAATATATGAGAATAGAAAGATGTAATAATTCGAAGATATTGTTTTTCAGTGATACACATGCTTTAATATAAATATTATATTGATTGTTGATATTCACGAAAGGTTTCTAAATGTGTTTTAGGAACATAAAGATGCGAACAAAGTTAATATCTAGAGTTTCCAAACTCAACGTCTGATTAAGGAAATCATGAAGTTGATGAATGAGATTAGTACAATTAAGCATTAAAGCATCATCCAATCATTTCTTAGAGGAAGTACACAAAACGAATTTATTCTGAAAGTAATCATGTGGAAAAGACGTGTTCAAAGCTCATATAAAAACATTGCAATCTCAACGTTTGATACAAGAATGGAAAAATATACAGAGGAATACGTATGATAATTCACATTCAAATAGATCAAGCACAATGTTCTATTTCATCTAATTAAGGGAACTATTTGAAAGAACGAGCATGTGATAACAAAATGAGAACATGATTCAAACTTTTCCAAATATATCTCAACAACTACAAGTATAGAAGGAATGCAAAATGTATTGATGCAAATGTTAGATTATACTGACGTGCAGATATTAACAAAGCTAAAGTTTCCTTATCAATCGTCTACTACATTCATGGAGAAACAACATGACATAGATAATTAAAGATTCAGACACTCAAAGACGTGAAATATATTATCAAAGCAAAAGTTACCATATTCAACATCTGATGAGAAGATGATGAACAATGCATCACAACGAAGGATATGATAAAGATACTCAAGATTATAACATTGAAGTATCAATGTTCACATTTGGAAAAAGAAAGAAACAATTCAGAATATATCGAAAGTCCAAGATCCGGAAGATTAAATAAGATTAATGAGCTTCCAAATTGATTGTTTAATGTCTATGTGAACAAGGGAAGAAATCAAAGCTTCAACGGTCATAATTTGAACACTTGTCAACACCACGAATATACAACCCAATCAAAATTTGTAGTGTGAATAATCTTACTGTGATTGTATTTCATACTTGCTATTTAGAGCACTTATACATTGGGGAGTGAGTCATACATTGTAAATTCTGTTGATCAAGAGTGATCAAGTGCTTTGAAGAATCCATATCCTATGTGTTTGATGTTGTACTTGGAGGGATCTGGATAGAATAGAATGTGATTCACTCCTTTGTTGAATCTAAAACGGATGTGATTTTTACTCTTAGGAGTTTTTGAAAAGGTTGAAAACTGTTTTAGTTTGGTTGACTTAACTGCCAAACCAAACAATCGATTGTTTCGTGGTTTCAACCGATTGTTTCTTTGAAAATCCTAATAAAATTCTGTTTTGGTTGTTGAATGTGCTTTAAATTATTTCCAACTAAATACGCTCCTTTATTAATTGCTTTGACCTATCTTTGGAAAATATAAATAGTTTGATTATGTTTTTAAACAGAAGAGAAAAAAATTTGAGTTTTTCATTTGTGAAAAAGTTGATTTCAAGATTTGAACATTCACATCAAGGGTTTTCAAAGAGAGTGGAATAAGATTGCAATTGTATTGATTTTGTTTTGTTCTATTAACAAGTGTAATCCCTTCTTAACCTTCTGTATTTCTGGTGTTGTGTTGCCAAGGACTGTTGTGTGCTCTTGAGGTGGTCAAGATCAATACTCTTGGTGTGTGTTTTGCCAAAGTGAGTGTGTTTCTTGAAGGGTTCAAGGTCACTACTTTGGTGGTTTGTGGATTGTAATCTGGTTTGATTACATAGTGGATTACCCAATAGTTTCTTGGGGACTGGATGTAGCTCTTGGCTTAAGAGTGAACCAGTAAAAACTGTTGGTGTATCTCTCTCTTACCCTAAACTCATTTAAATTATGTTTTAAACTTTTCTGGTATAAACAACTGAAACAATCGATTGTTTTTCTGTTGCTTTGCTGATTTAGGGCTTATGTTCTTGGATAACCTCATTTCTGTTCTGGATTCACACAAAGAATTTGTTAAACATTGAAAAAGTTTTCGAAAACCCCTCTTAAACAATTTACTCCCCTCTTGTTTAAGGCCATATATTCTAACAAATTCTTCACTGTGTGAAGATAACCCTATACACTTTCATTGTTGCTCTCAGTTTGAGAGTGTTTCTCACTTGTTGAGAGGTCTTTGTCTCATGGGGAGATTATAACTGATTATTTGGAGAGATGTAAAATACTTGTACCTAGAGAGGTGGAGAACACTTGTACCTGGAGAGGTGGATAAGACTTGTACCTGGAGAGGTGGAGAATACCTGTACTTGGAGATGTGGAGAATACTATACCTTGAGAGGTGGATAATACTTCTACCTAGAGAGGTGAAGAATACTTATGTACCCGAAAAGGTGTAGAATAGTTATGTTAGTAAAGGCTCTTAAGTGGGTTGCTTGAGAGGATTGGACGTAACTCAAGTCTTGGGTGAACCATAATGAACTTTGTGTGTACTTCTCTCTCTATCTTTTATCTTTTGATATTATATTTGCTTTGACATCTTTTTTCAGGTACTCATATTAAGTTCAAGTTTTATTCACCACTCTCAACCTTCTAGAGCTAATTGTACCTTCAAGAGTATTATAAGGAGATAAAAATACTCTTTGTAAAGAGCAAGCTAAATGAAGACTTAGATCCAACCATGACCAAATTTGTAAAAGGTCTATATTAAGAAATTCAAGATGTGGTGAAATGATCCTTATAGATCTTTTGAGGAACTAGTCCAAAAAGCTTAAAATGAGAAGTTCTTACAAAAAATAACTCTTCATATTCCACATGAAGGATAAGAAAGAAAAGTCACACCAAATAAAAATATAATAAAACTTCTTATTCTTCTTCTTCTTCCATAACACTTCTCATTCTTCTTCATCTAAACCTAATTTTCAAGAAAAGACAACAAAAAATTATTACTAATAAATTAATAATAATTTTAATAATAATAAATTATTATTATTAAAACTATTAGAAATATTATTCATCTTTTTAATCTGCACAAATCTGGATCTGTAGAATATACTTAAGAGTCTTGATATGTAAAATATACCTACGAATTTATATCCGTGAATAATATTAAAGATATTATTAGTAATAATAATAGTATTAACATAAAAATAATATTAATAAAAATATTAATATTTATAAATAATATTATTAATAGATTAATAGTACTAATAATAATAATAAATTTTTCATAATATTGATTACATTATTAATAATATTAATAATAATATTAATATTTAATAATATTAATAATAATAATAATAATAATAATATTATTATTATTATTATTATTATTTACAAATATACATCCATATAGATAATACTTACTGATCTATATATAAGTAGATAACATTAATATTAATATTTTTAATAGTATTAATTACAATATTAATAATATTGATATTTTTAATAGTATTAATAATATTGATATTTTTAATAGTATTAATAATATTGATATTTTTAATAGTATTAATAATATTGATATTTTTAATAGTATTAATAATATTTATATTTTTAATAGTATTAATAATATTGATATTTTTAATAGTATTAATTACAATATTAATAACATTGATATTTTTAATAGTATTAATTACAATATTAATAACATTGATATTTTTAATAGTATTAATTACAATATTAATAACATTAATATTTTTAATAGTATTAATTATAATATTAATAACATTAATATTTTTAATAGTATTAATTACAATATTAATAACATTAATATTTGTAATAGTATTAATTACAATATTAATAACATTGATATTTGTAATAGTATTAATTACAATATTAATAATTTTATATTATTATTACTTTTATTATTATTATTATTTTTAATATTATTATTCTTAATTATTGTGTAATATTTCATAAATATGGATATGTGGATAGTAATCCATATACCACGAATAAATTTCGTTTGTAATAATGTAATAGTGAATTTATTTATGGATATATTCGTGGATAAGGATTCGTATTGGTGGATAATCTTAAATTTATTTATAATGAATAGAATATTAATTGAAAAATTAACTTTTTTTATTTCAATTAAATATTATACTACTCTTATAAACAAATTAATATAATAAATAATTAAAAGTAGTAATAAAAATGTCAATTTTTTCTTTGCAACTTAAATAAATATTTCTGTAAAACCAAACAATTTAAATCATTTATCAGAATTGATTATTTTCGTTAATAATTATTCTTTAAAGTGAAAAACATAAGTATATTCCAAGTGGTAGTGTATATCAAGCTGGTTAATGAGGCAATATTGGTTAATGAGGCAATATTGAGGATATAGAAAATAACTTTTCAAATACTCACATATTTATGCTGTTACTTAATATTAAATCCTCATATTCAAAAATATTATTGGCTATTATAATAATTATTTAAATTTTATATTTAAGGTAATTTTAAATTAATTGACTATATACGAATTTTAAATAAAAATCTCTGCGGTATCAAAACTAAACTCCTATTAATAAAAATACATTAGTAGAATACAATATTCTCTTACATTTTATATAATCATAAACTATAATCAATTAATTTAAAAAACATTAAATGAAGTTTAAAATTATTTTCATAAATTAACGAGGATATAGCTGAAAATCTTAATTAATACAATATTAGATGTATTTCATAAAATTAACTTATAAATTAGTTTCTAGATGATAAATTTTAATTTTGAAGTTTCAAACTGATAAATTAATCTAGTGTATTACAAATATTTAATAGAATTAATATATAAATGTAAACTTATATAATATGATACAAATAATAGAAGTTTATTATACATGTAAAAGTTTTATTTTTTTTATAAAAATAATATTATGTAATTATGATTTGGGATATTTAAAAAAATAAATAAATAAATTTAACTTAGTTAATATAATAATTAATTATTTTTATCTGTAATTTAATTTGTATTTAATAAGTTGTTTTTTTTGAGTTGATATAATTTTTTTTAATAAAATATTATTTACTTCGATTAATAATGTTAACTCTTTTTAAATTTGAACAAATAAAAAAATACTTTAAATATACAAAAGCTTGAAAAATCAATTTCGTTGCCCTTTCATTTAATGCACGCGTCATCCACATTAATTGTAAACTTTGTTTTGTATATAGGAATTTAAATGAAATTATAACCTTCCATCTCTATATTTAATGAGGATTCCTCATCAATTACAAATTCACAAAAACTCTCCCCTTGGGATTATCACGATCAAAGCTATGGCAAAACAAGTTCATGTCTTTATTCTGTTCACCATTCTCTTCTTTGCTCGTAAGTCTCTCTTCTATTCTGTTCATCATTCTCTTCTCCGCTTGCATACATTTTTTAAGAATTTGCATCACAATTTTTGAGCAAATAAAACTTACTTTTGGTATGATTTTGCAATTGTAGAAGAAATATCAGCACAGGCTGCAACTGGAGAATGTGTGCCCAAAACTGAAACATTCTTAACTGGGTGCACCCAAGATTCAACTTGTGTTCGAATGTGCCAACTATCTCATTATGATACTGGAAAATGCATAACGTCCAACTTTCATTGTATTTGCTTTAAAGAATGCCACAAGATGGATGTTCACAGGGATTAACAGAAGGAATCACAAAAAGGCATGGAGAGATGCTATAGGGTTTAGATTGAATCGATAAAGTTTATTTGTGATAATATATATCAATGTTTATCTATTCATAATGAATCATTTCAATTTATTCCCACATCTTTGATCATTTTAATCTTTAATTTTTACTCAAGTGCTATTTTTTATTTTTTATATTACAAATTATAGGTTTTAGTTATGATTTTAATGTTTACAAATTATGATAAATTTGATTTTATTCTCTAAATTTTTTTAAAAAAAATTATATTTTAGTAATATTAGAGACTAAATAATATTTTAAAGTTTTTTTTTTAGTTTCTTAACTTGATGTTTAAAGTCTAAAGTTTTATTTAGTTCAAGTTTGTGGGAGTATTTTTTTTGTTTAAGTGATAAACTGATATTATTGTTGTTATTGATGGATATGTTTGTATTGTTAGGTGTGGGTTCAATCGTTTTTGGAGTCTCATTATAATGTGAATTTCATTCTTTTAATATATATATATATATATAAATAAAATATTTGCTTTGAGTTTATCTCATCTTTTCTCTCTTTCAGTTGTACTTGAAACCCAAATTTAGCTTTTCTTACTTTTAACTTATATGAGTCTGGAAGTGAATTACATCTCTGGATCTTAGTACTTTAACTTTTGATTGAGGATTCTTTAATGAAGCTATAAGGTGTTCTCTATCATCTTATCAACATTTTATAAGAGGACAACCTCTGCTCTTGTGGCTTAGAGGAGTGCTCTTAGTTTGAGCAACATTCTAGCATCATATAGCCTCTCCTTTATGTCTTCTTCTTTTAGATGGAATTCTTTTTATAGACTTGAATAAGGTAACTATTAGGCGATCATTTATATTTGTTGAGCCTTTTTAGCTTCTATGTATGTCCATAATGTATTTGGCAAGCTTTAACATAATTGTCTTATTTCATGTAGCCTCAATCTTTGCTCATTTTTTCATAATGTCCTTAATAGTTGACAACACTTATATCCCTAGATAGTATAACTTTTTCGATAAATTCATAATTGGTGTGCACTCTATACAGGACAAGAGTTGAATATTTTTGTGTTAGGAAGTTAATGAAAAAAAAAATAACTTTAACTCACATCTTAAGAAATCTTTGATATTTAATTTTGAATGAATCTCTTTAGTAGACGGACATTCCCTGCAAACATAGATTAAACACATGGATATTTATTTTAGGTGCGAGGTTTGCTTAATCTATGTGTATCGTATGATGTTTTATGTGTGTTTCATGTGTTGCGCGTCTTATTAGAATTTGAGAAAAGATTGCACTGTGTTGTGTTGTCGGTTAGACGAAACACTTGCGTCTTACATGATTTATTATTTTTATAGCACTATTTTCTAATATATCAAGTATGATCATGTTTTATACTTAAGTTGTTTTGAAGAACTAAATAAGATCTTGCAATATTGAACTTTTTCCTTGACACTAACTAATAATACATACCAAATGTGACCGTCTTTATTGGTTCATGATAACATATGCTAACATAATTATGGTTGATATAGTTATAATAAATAAATTATTAATAATTAAAAAAATTATTTTATATTCTTATAATTTTAACTTATTCAAACAATTTTTTTTATTTCTAATTGAATTCTCTTCGTTTCATTCTCTCTTTCTCTTTTTTTTTCTTTTTAACGTTATTTAGCATCCATAAACTACAAATTTTTTAGCATCCAAAGACTACAAAAAAAAAAAAGTTCATTTAGTGTCGGTTAAAAGTTGATGCTAACAAATAAAAGTTAATGCTAATTAATCATTAGCATCAGATTTACATAGAAAATGTATCATATTCTAAAAGCCATGTTAATTCATTAAATTTGACTTTTGAGGTTCGACTCTAAATAATGTCGGCTAAGCCGATGCTAATTTTCACTAATTTTTAAATTAATTTTCTAATTAAAGCAATTTAGTCTCGGTCAAGTCAACACAAATGTTTTTTTAATTTTAAAATATATCTAATTTGACATTGGTTAAGTCGACACTAAATGAGATATACTTTTAATATTAATTTAATTTATGACCGTGCAATTGACTCTAATGACAATGACTTAAAAAAAAGGAATCTTGTATTACGTATCCATTATAATCATTGACAAAAATAAAACATAGAAACAAAACACTAGACACAAAAATCTCATGAATCAAAAGACTTTCATGAAGAAATGAGGGTGAATTATCTAATTTAGAGACTAAAAGAATTTAGATACCAATAATTTTTTTTAATCTCTAAAATAGTATCTAAAATTATTTTTTTGTCTCTAAAGTAGATTTTTATTTAATGATTTTCTTATAGTGGGAGGTGAGTATGGATGAAGGACATATGTATGGATAAAGGAGGTAAGAATGGATGAAGGAGATGAGTGTGATGAGATTACAGAAAAATAAACGAGAGAGAAAAATTATATGTTTTGATTGATTAAATATACATATTACCACATTTTTTTTCATCTTTAAATTTGGATCTTTGAATTAAGAATAATGTACAGTTCATATTCTATGTCATAAAGACATAAGAATTCATACCATATAAATAAATAAAATTGGCATCGACAAAGTAAATACTAACTTATATAAATATTAAAGATATATTATATGAATGTCAATTTATATAAATAATAAAAAAATTAACATTAATTTAAATAAATATAAATGTTAAAAATAAATATATTTAACATATAACACTAACCTTATTTATTTTTAATATTTATTTCAATTAACAGGTTGATATTAATTGGACAATAACACAAATATTTTCACTTATTAAAAAAATTAAAAAATAATTAGTTTAGAATTAAAATTGATTAAGTTAGCTCTATTAATGTAATCCTACTACTTGGTTTACCTATTATTTTAAAAAATAACTTTATGCTTTTTAATTCTTTTAAAAAAATAGAAGTGACTAAACCATTCTTAAACAACATCATTTGGAAGGTAATATGATATTATCTTTATTCTTTGATTTATCTTGAATGTTTTGTGACATAAAATGTATTAAAAAAGTATAGTCTAAATTTGGTTCTTCAACCGCGTCGTAAGTAAACGATTTCCCATGTATGTGTGATTAAGGGACTCGTGCATAGTCAACGTCGGTGGATGCAGTACAACAACGACACATACTTAGACTCCATCAAATCAACCTTTGATCAGATCAACGCTTTACTTCTAAGATTTGTAAAGGCACGTCAACTGCACTGTACACTCACTGAAGTTCACTGCTCAACCTCATCATTCATTACAATACTCAACCTCAATTCCAACTCCCATTGCCATTTGGTAGATTTACTGTAATGACCAAGCACCGAATCATGACCACACCCACTAGTTACCTCTAGTTTGGTAAGATCTTGTCCTAATCATTACTTCCTCCTCTTCATTACAACCACCAATTCACTTCTTTTTATCCTTTCAATTGCTGCCTTTCAATTTTTCCTTTTACTTTTCTAATTTTCTCTCATTTGCTTCTTATTTGTACGTTTTATTCCAAATTACTACATTTTTTTTATAAAAGTATTCTTTGTAAATTAGCTCTATCCAATTATTTTTTAGACTATTTTGGTTTTTGAATTTTATGAAGTTATATATGTTTTTGAGAAAACTCAAAAGTTGGGATTTACTAATGTCTGGCTGGAATGTGACTCTGCATTGGTTTGTGTTGTGTTTACTGTTAGGACAAATGTTGTTTGGATGCTTTGTAATCGATGAAATACTTGTCTTAATTACTGTGTAAAAATCAGGTTTAGGGCTACTCATATTTTTCATGTAGGGAATGCGTGTGCTGATAAGTTGACTAATTTCGGATTTATTCATATAGAATCATTTCATTAGTATAATAGGCTTCCATCTAGTCTGTTCTTATAATTCTTTATTAATAGGTATAGTCTGCTTATGTATCGTTTTTGTTAACATATGAGTTTTGGTCTAGTTCCCATATTTTTGTATTTTTTTAATAATACTTTTTCTTTAATAAAAAGAAATTCTATTCAATCAATTTTTTGAAGTTTTGAAATGTAATTAGTTATAAAATAATGATTAATCGGATACGTTATAAGTAGCCTAGAATAAGATATACAAGAGGACACGACTAATATATAAAATACAGAACTTTGGTTATTTATCTTAAGTCCCATGATATTCAATCACATTTTGATTTTATATTTTGGATAATATTAGAATATTTTAAATTATTTCAAGTTTTAATATTTGTAACGTAATATAAATTAACTATTTTTATTATGACAGTAGTGTTAGAGACTAGCACGAGGATTAAATGGTGTGAGGCTGGTCTAGTTTAATTAGTGGTATTGACTTCTACAACTACATTTAATGTTCGAAAATAGAGTTTTCTAGCATATATATATATATATATATATATATATATATATATTTGTATTTGATTTATTTCATAGAGACTATGGAGGGTGCGTGTCCAACTCACTACTTCATATTTCTTAAGTAATTAATATTAAAATGTGTATTAATGTAGTATAATTTTATCTCTTAATTATTAAAATAGGTAAATTTTAAAAAATTATTAAAATTAATAAGTTGTGATTGAAATAGTCACCTTGACACGATTATTATGTTAATAATTTTTTGGGATAAAATTATATCATATTAACAAAATTCTTGATTAACATTGTGTTAATATTTAGTGTGTCTCTCATTTTATCACATTTTTGTTCAAACAAAAATGTAACTTGAGTAAATGTTAATAATTTTTACTTCAATTAATGGAGTTATTTAGCTGAAATAAGTATAGAAGTTTGTAAATTGAAAATTAAAAAGTAATATTGAGAGAAAGTTATGTACTTAAAGTTGACTCAAAGTCGGATATCAATGGGAAATTGACTTGGTAAAATACAACATTTGTGGCTAACCTGCGTGCTACAGTTATAGTCTTGTATACTTGCAAGGTTGTTTTATTTGAATTGTTCAAAGTTGTGGGGACGTGAAGAAAAAATGTCATACTAGTGGCAGTAAGTGGAGAATATCACCTACCCACTTTCATCGTGTATATGATATTTTTGTTGTTTACCTACAATTTATTCAATATACTGCATATTTGTGCTTCAATCTACAATGTAACTTGATTTGGGAGGGGATACATGAAATCATACATCAAAGAGACCTAACCTGTTTGATTAATTTATCGTAGTCAGTATACCTACTAAGTAAATCACAGTTTCATGATTTTTACATGGACTTGTTTTCCAACTACTGGTTTGTATGAAACTAGAGACTAGTATTTTGAGGCCAAAAGGGCCATAATTGGATATTATCAAAGTCCAATTCGGATTCTGCTCGTGTCATATCATCGAAATCAAATGCATGAGTGTGGTGGTCCATTTGTGGCTCAACTGCATAGTTCTTTGGTAGGAAATCATCCTTGTTTGACTCCTTTACCTCACCTACTACTCCAAACTCATTCTCAAAATCATGGGACCACTTCCTGGCCTCAGCATCTTCAACACCCTCTTCAAGAATCATGTTTTGGTTGGCTGGGAACTCACCTAATTGGACTTGGTTTGATTGAAAAGATCCAAGGCTATCATCATCTAACAACTTCCAAAACTCATAATCTGGTTCCCATGGAATTTCAATCAGGTGGTTTGGTTTATCCACCTCTTCTAAAATACGGCCAACGTCACAAGGTCCTAGGTAGGATAATGGAGAAGCCAATTGTTGTTCTGCTTTGTGTGCTACTATGTGGCCTGAATTTACAACATCAGTCTCAACAGAATACATTGAAACTGATAAAGGAGAAGCCAATTGTTGTTCTGGTTTTTGTGCAGCATTCAGGCTCGAATTTATAATATTTGTCTCACAAGATAATGAAGCTGATGACTCTTTTGGATCCTCAGTCATGGCAATTAGTTCACTGGACACTTGTTTTTCTGAATCCTGCTCAATTTTTTCTCCCATTGATAATTGATCAGCTTGGTCATAACATTCATTATAAGGTGTTGTGGTCTTAGGTGAACTTGGCCTCTCATTTGAGAAAAATGACTGAGATGAAGAGGAAGAGGTGGAAGTTATTGTTGATTCTGGCTTGGATTCATCTGTACTTGATCCTGAACTTTTTTTAGGAACCAACCTTTTCTTTAAGTGGGTGTTCCACACATTCTTGATCTCATTGTCTGTCCTACCAGGCAAACGTGATGCAATCTTTGACCACCTGAAACCAGTTTGTGTAGAAACCATAATTAGATAATCTAATGAGAAAACAAAAGTAAAAAATACCATTACAAGAATTATCTTTCTGGTTTGAGACATAAGAGGCATACTTGTTTCCCATGGTCTTGTGTAGCCTTATTATGGTTTCCTCTTCCTCTGGTGTAAAATTGCCTCTCTTCACATCAGGTCTTAGATAATTGATCCATCTCAATCGACAACTTTTTCCACATCTCAGAAGTCCTTAATAAAATGCGAAAAATAAGGGTAAGAAAAATTTGATAACATCTCTACTAGTATTAACAGGATCAAATATTTGTACTTCCAATTCTCTAACATCATGCTTTAGGAGGCATGAAAATTGCAAATTCTTTAATTAAACCAATACTCTTGTATACTCAGAACTGCTTCCAAACAAATAAAGTTACATGATATGGAATAATATTTGTATTGATATTGTACATATAGTGCATATATGTACAATATAAGACAGTAGTACTTGTTTATTTCCTTCTGAATTTTTACAGTTTCTTGGGGTTGTGATTCCTCTTGCTCATTAGTCTGTTTTTAATTTAATGACACTTTTGACTTGCCTCTCCTATTTTAGACTAATTGAAACCAATGAATAAAGTGAAATAATTATAGACACCAAAACACCCGAACAGCATGAAACAATAGTTTTTCTACTTTAAGGAATGCAGGAAATTAGTCATAATTAATCCACAGCAGGAAACATAAAATTTGAAGCGCAGTGCCTTTCTTTTTAAGTACTTGAAATATAAGTTTTTTTTTTTTCTGTGATGAAGGAATTCAATACCCTTATGTGCAAGAATCATGGTAATTTTCCATTTATAGCAAACAATCATGGTGATGGACGGGCAAAATTAATGGTAGGTGGACGTGCATAATCAGAAATTAGTCATTTAAATGTGTCATATTTTCATTGAAATTATTGGTAGAAGGAGGGCCCACAATTGTAGGTGTGATAAGAGACCAATGCTTCAAATGATCTTACTAACATGAGGAAAACCAAAAGTCACCAATTTCTGCCAAACTTTGTTTTCCTATTAACAGAAGGTAGCAGAGAATTGCCGTTGAATGGGACAAACAGTGGATGAAGCAATGCAAATGCAGAAACTGGATTTATCACAAACAGCAGGTTACCATAGAAGCAATAATGCCGTTGCAAAATTTCCATGATCATGCAGTAGTGTTCCTTATTAAAAGATTACAAAATTCTAATTTCTAGAGTTCACAAAAGTGAATGAGATCAAACACCAAAAGAGAGGTTGAAACTTGAAACTAATGTTCTTATTAAAAGATTACCAAGACAAAGCATTCTGTAATAGAAAACACACATTTAATAAAGGGTGTAATTACCAGCTTGTTTTGGGAGGGCACGCCAGTTTTCATGGCCATATTTCTGGATGAAGGCTATGAGTTTAAGGTCTTCTGCAGGGTTCCAAGGACCTCTCTTCACTTGAGTTTTATCACAGCATGGTGCTCTTCCTTTCCCCATGATAATCTCTTTCACAATTTTCACAAACCTTTAGGTCCTATTTATATGCACTCTTTCACTGTGAGTGACCTATGCTATCTGGTTTTCCTTCTCTCTCTCTCTCTCATATACTATCACTTCAATTATGCATCACTAATGTGTCTCCCTTTGCCTATATATATATATATATATATATATATATATATATACTAGCTGGTGCAGAAAGTGGAATGGTCTCAATGAAATGAACCCACAAGGGTCATGCCACAAGCTAGTATACTGAGATGCTATGCAATAAATAGAATGAAGTCTAAAGACTATTTTATCTATCATGCATGTAATTGTAATAAATAAATAAATAAATATGTGTTGCCTATTTAAAATGAAACCTCCATAAATTGTAATTTTTTTTAAAATTGTATTTACATCACTTTCTGTAAATAGGTATGGAATTGTGATTTAGAGCCACCAACTTTCTGTAAATTTATATCACTTCACTTCTTTATGATGTCAAAATTCTCCTAAATTCCAACAGACCCAACTAACATATGGTTGAACTCTAAAAAAGTTTTTTCAAAATTAAATTTTAAAATAAAATTGGCTGATTATTTCTAAAAAGTTAGCGATCAAATATGTTAATAATAAAATAATTACCAATAAACATGTCTGTCGTATTTTTGTCAATTTTCTGTACTTATGATAATTTCTATATAAATTACTATATAGAGAGAATGACTCCAAGATTTCAAGTAGGGTCTTTATAACAGTAAAGTTTATCTCAGATTATAATAATTCACTTCTACTAGTTAATTAGTGTTGGACATTAAATTACCAATTATACAAATATAGTAGTATTGTTTATATAAAGAATGTTTACTGAAAGCAATGAAGCACGCATAATAAAATGACGTAACACTTGGGTGTCTACTTATGTAGAAAATTTAATGCTTGCATGAATTCGATGCAGATTTTTTCTTTTTTTTTTTTCTGAAGTTCAAAACTATCATTAATTCTCTCTCCAAGATTTCTAGATTATGTTTTAAATTGCTTTTTGTCCCTCTTTCCATATATGTTAGGATGACAAAGTGGGTGTAAAAACTCATGACAGATTGTCTATTTTAATTCATTGGTTTATTTAGGTTTGTCTCGCATAACTCCAAGTTTACATGGATTAAGTATGGGGTGGGGCGGGCTGGCCCACATGATCTCATTACTTAAAAATCTATAAATTTCTTTTGTATTACCATATTTTCTTTATGTAACATCATATTTCACATTCCAAAAATTTTACTCACCTATTATTACGCTCGTGTCGTGAGAATAATATTGTTGAGATCATTTATCTAATTCATCTAAAAAAAAAAATTAAATTTATTCAAAAAAAAATTATTTAAAAAATTATTTTTTATTAATTTAAAAATTGTATTTCTTGTACGGGACGACCTAGTAAAATCAACCCGCATATTCTATGCGGAGCAAGCCAACCCAACCTGCATTTTGTGAACCAAATGCGGGACGAGTCAACTTGCATTGTCATCCTTAATATATGTCGTTCAAAATTAGTATTTTGATTAGATGTATAACTTTTTATCTACGTACAAGTAAGTGATTTCATGATCTTTCATATATGTAACTCTTGGTTTCATATATATATATATAGACATTTATGTAAATATTCCCATCTCAATTAGATTGACACACTAATACTTACCAATCATTTGTTTTCACATTAATATATTATTAAAAAAAAAAAAAAAGTATAACTCACTCAGGACCAAACCAAACCCATGAAACAAGAGAGAAGTTTATATCTATTATGAAAAAAAAATTAAACTAATGTAAGATGGTAAACCAGAATACCATAAAAAAATCATCCTATTATCAATCCCAAAGGTAGCCAACTCATCACCACAATGATTTCCTTCCTTGAAGATGTGAGAACTTTAAACTTCTTGTCTTCAAAGATCATTTATGCCAACTAGCTTAATAGACCAAGTCACCATACTGAATAGAAAAAACTTGAGAAAACAAAGAAGAATCGGTTTCAAGCCAAACTCTTCTAAAACTAGCATAACGAAGATATACTACAAGAAAAATATTAAATAACAATCAATTTTAAAGACAAAAATTAATTAATCATTATATTTATTAAGTTAGATAATATTTTAGAAACTAAAACATTATGGATATCTAAAATGGTTTCTATTATTAATAAAAATTTATAAAGTAGTTTCTAAATTGATGTCTAAGTTAGCTACCAAGGTTTCAACTTCTAATAATTTATATTCTAAATTAGTCTTTAAAAGACTAATAGAGACTAATTTAGAATCTAAAGTACTTAGTAGTTAGAATCTTGGTAGCTAATGTTAGATACCCATTTAGAAACTATTTTATAAATTTTTATTAATAATAAAAACTACTTTTAAAACCAATAATTTTTAGTTTATAAAATGATATCTAATTTAGTCAATATAGTAACTAATATTTTGGTCTCTAAAATTAGTTTATATTTAATGATTTTCTTATAGTGATACTCAATCGTGAAAGTGACTCCCATGATCTCAACGTATAAGGAATTCTAAACCGCCAAGAAAGTCCAAGAAAGTAGAGAAGATCCCAATATACTCATTACGTGGACTTATTTATATCATATATTTTTTATATTTTAAATTTGTATTTTTTATAATATATATATATATATATTATTTTTTCAACGATAATTTAAATATATACAATAAAACCAAAAATATGATTAAGTATATTTTTAATTAATAAATGTCAAAAAATACTAAAATGTATACCTTTGTTAGTTGCCAACATTGGGGTTTCTATGTACTTGAAGGAAAGATTTATATACCCAAGGATCACAGCAAAAACCCCTTGTAAAGGAAACACATAAAGGAGGGTCTCATGGGGCACTTTAAAGTTGATAAAAACTCAAATTTTGCTTAAAGAGAAATTCTTTTGGCCCCACATGAGAAAAGATGTCGAGAGACACTATCATAGATGCATTTCACGTTTACAAGCCAAGTCTAAGACAATGCCTCATGGACTCTAAACCCTTATGCAATTTATCCTTGCTCTTCCTAAAACCTAGAAGGAATTTGACTCCATCATTGTAATGGTGAACAAAATTAGCAAAATGGCACATTTTATATCCTGCTACAATGTGGATGATGCAAGCAATATAACAAAACTCTTCCTTAGGAAAGTGGTTAAACTTCATGACATACCTAAGATTATAGTGTCAGATTGAGACCTAAAGTTCATTAGCCATTTATGTGACTAAGCTTAACTTTTCAGGCTAAGTAATGTACGATTTTGGGCTTGTAATTGGACTTTAAGTAGACTAGGGTTAGATTAGAGTTTAAATAACCTAACTAGGGTTTCAATTGGGCTCACTATGACCCAAGAGAAATCCTAAGTCGATTTTAGAGAGGGGAAGGCACATAAGAAGTTTTTTTAGCACATGTTCAAATATGAAAAGCATGAGTGAACAAGTGGCACTTGATCCACTTTACAAGGGATTCAAAATTGAATTCCCCTATTCTTTTCTCCTCCAAATGACTAGACAAGAATGTTATAAATATGACTCTTAATGTATTGTAAAATTCACTTTTTAATTAGTAAGAAATTGATAACAAAATGTGGCCTCTACATATTCTTAAGTCTTCATTAGGATAGTCACCTAATTAGGCTAAACCCTAGCATCCCTCCTAGAAGAGTTGATTGACCTTCTCCTCTAGAAATTACTCCTCTCATTCCACTTCAAACAACCGAGAGTTCATATTCTATCCATTACAAAAAAAATCAGATTTACCTACAAATTTGTATCCTAAGGTAAATTCAGTATTACCCACGGATTATTACCCAAAAATTTGTATTCGTAAATTAATTCAGAATTACCCATAAATTTGTATCTGTAGGTAAATTCAACTTACCCACAAATTATTAACACATACTTGTATCTGTGGGCAATTTCAACATTACATATGAATTACTACCCACAAATTTGTATCCATAGAAAAATTTAACATTGCATATGGATAATTGCCCACTAATTTTTTATTTTATTTTTTTATAAAAGCTTTAATGTTAGACATCACTATGCAACTTGATATCTCAGCTAGGCTGTCACCTCAAGTAATAACAATCATCTGTCATCACATGAAAAAAGTATTATTAAAAAGAATAAAATAAAGAAAATACAAAAAAAAATAAGGGGGGACTAGACCAAAACCCATATGTTAACAAAAACGATATAGGTAAACTATACCTATTCATAAAGAATTCCGAGAACGGACTAGATGGAAGCCTATTATACCAATGAAATGATTCTCTAAGAATAAGTCCTAAATTAGTCAACTTATCAACACACGCATTTCCTTCACGAAAAATATGAGTAACCCTAAACCTGATTTCCCCACAGTAATTAAGACAAGTATTCCATCGATTACGAAGCATCCATGAAACATTAGTCCTAGCAGTAAACGCAACACAAACCAAGGCAAAATCATATTCAAGCCAAATATTTAAGCCCCATCTTTTGAGCTTCCTCCATAGCATGTATAACTCCATAAAACTCAACAACCATAATTGTCTGAACTTCAAGAAATGCAAAGAAAGCACTAATAAACTCCCACGAGAAATACCTCCACAAGTAGCAAGGCCAGGATATCCCCTAGCAGCCTTATCAGTGTTAATTTTAACCCAGCTTGGTGAAGGGAACTCCCTTCTAATAGGAAGAGGACAAAGAACTTTACCAGTACGAGTATTAATATCAAACAACTTAATCACGTTGAAATCCAACATATCATTCTTCCTTGAAGCTTTAGACGAATTTCTCACTAGAGAAGTTTAATCTTTAATTACCTAAATAGCCATAGAAACATCGATTTTATCCTAAAATCTAGCATAATTCCTCATACGCCATATCATCCAAAGAGAAAAAGTTATCACAACAAGCTTAATCAATTTAACCAAAGGACTACTATCACTCTTAATAAAAGAAAGAAAATAATCCTTATTAGAGAAATGAGAAGTAAGAAAAATATGTCGAACCCAACTCCAAATATGCAAAGCATTAGAACATGCAAAAAATAAATGTTGAATAGATTCCTCGTGTTTTTCACAAAGCGTAAACATAGAACATGTATTCAAACCTTTATTCTGAATATGTTGATCTGTAGGAAGCCGCCCATGAAAAACTTTCCAAAGTACTAGAGTTTTGGAAGACGGAATAGATGAAGACCAAATGAATTTACCCCAATCACAGTGAACTCCTGATTCCAAGAAAATAGTCCTAGCCGATTTAAGAGTGAAACGACCAAACTCATTTAGAATCCAATTAGGAATATCCTGTTCCTCCCTAACCATGATATGATTAAAAAAATGAGGCATCTAGTGTAAAGATAAGGGAATATTTCAATCACAACCTGTCCAAAATTGAGAGACTGTATTTGAAATGTTAGCACCATCAGATAACCTTGCAATATTTGCTAAACAAGTAGTAGAACACCATTTATGATTCCAGAAATTAATAAAACTACTTGTAGCCACAGTCCAAGAAGTATAATCAAGTATAATAGCATAAAACTACTTAATTCCAGACCAAAGAGATGAGGATCTATAAAGCATTCTAAACTCGTATTTTGATTTAAGAACACGGGCTTTCAGGAGAAAAGGCCAAGGCTTGTTGCTATAAGAAAAGTTCTAAGCAAGCTTAAGAAGATATGCACTATTTTCATGACGAAGATTAATAATCTTCAAACCTTCATTCTCAAAAGGAGAACAAATCGTATCCCAATTAACGGTAACTATGCTTTTTTTCAGAATATCACCCGTCCAAATAAATTTTTGACACCACTGCTCAACTTGCTTAAGAAGTGAAACTGACCATTTATACATATTAAAGCTATAAGCTAGCAATCCAGTAATCACCGTATTAGCCAACTGAATCCGACCCATCATGCTAAGAGATTTACCTTTCCAAGATGCTAGCTTCAATTTGACTTTATTAGCCAAATGTTGAAGAAATCGACACTTTGGAGCACCAACAAAGATAGGCACTCCTAAATAACTGAAAGGCAAACAACCATGACTATAAGAAAGAATACATTGAATTTTGGTGACAAATCTGGAAGAATTATCCATGGTGAAGAAACTACTATTATAATTATTAACATATTGACCAGAAAAATCACCATATGTTTTAAGAAAAATACTCAAAATTCTAAGAGACTTATTATCCCCCTTACAAAAAATAAATATGTCATCAGCATATAATATATGAGAGGGAATGAGATAACCTTGCAGACTAGCTATGTGTAGAATTTTCTTATCATTCATAAGCTTAGAGATACGTTTACTAAGAACTTCCTTTACAAGACAAAAATGTAAACGAGGCAAAGGATCACCTTATCTGACACATCTACTACAAGGAAAAAAACCCACCAAACTGCCATTTATTCTGATAGAAAGCATAGTTGAACGGAGAATTGTACTAATCCAACCGACAAACGAGTGGTGAAAACCAAAGCGTGTCAAAACTTGATATGATTCCAATAACAAGATAGAGATATTTCATAGACATGTTATGGAGTCAACTAGAGTTGGAATATGAATAGGCACTTTTCTAGAAGTGGATCAATGTTCTTTCATTCAAGAACTCACCAAATCTTAAGCCACCAAACCAAAACTCATGTGTAAATCCATTTCTTGTCAAATGAACCGATAGAAATGAACAAGAATGTAAAAGCACTGATTAAAACTACCTAAGAACCAAAAGAACCGAACAAAAGCAAGAAAGAAAGCTAATGAACCGATTAAAATTGCTAACAAATGAAATGAACCGAACAAAACAAGAAATAGAATAAATGAACCGAACAAAAGTGCAAGAAAAGCCTAAGACATGTTTCTAGAGTTTATGTGAACATGGAAATGGATGAATAAGATGGAAGGAACAAGAGAACTTATGTGGTTGTAGTCCTTGGAGAGGAACACGCCACTTGAAGGATGCAAAGCTCCAAGATGAGTGTAGATGCCGCCACTTGAGACTCCAAGGTTGCTCTCAAGATAATACTAGGTAAGATAAGACACAAGTCTCTCAAGCACTCACCAATTTGGGAGAATTTCGGTAGTCAAAATATCAATTCTGTATTTAGAAGGACTCAAGCCCTCCTTATATAGGAGGAGGACCGGTCATGAAGTACAAGATGCTTACACAATAAGCTATCCAAAAGGTCCCTTGCAAATCTCCCACTTTCTAGCGCTTAAAGTGAGTGATGAAGGGTCAACTACTAGAATGTTCTAAAACTAATATCTAAAGATGCTTTACATAAGAGGTATCTTTAGGTTTCCCTCTTAGCACCTTTCCTAAAGACTATATTTAAGCATTTTAAAGTTTATACAAAAGATACTACAAAAAGAGAAAACAATTGACCACTACTTCCTAATTCCTTAAATTTACTCCTAGTAATCCTTTGAGGTGAAAAGGATGATGAGCGAGTATCCTTTTGAGCATCTTCATCTTCGGCTTCTTCTTCTTGAACTTGATCTCCATCAAAACTAATAATAAGAACTTCCAACTCAGAGTGTCAAAGGCTTTATGAATATCAACTTTGTAAATCACATTACCTCCTCTAACCTTTTTGGAAAGCATGTTAACAGTTTCAGAAGCAATACCAATGCAATCCTGAATTTGTCTACCCTGCACAAACTCATATTGATTAGGAGAAATGATTCTAGCAGCCACAAGTGCAAGCCTATCCAACCAACAGTATCTTGGAAATAATCTTAAATTTGAAATTAGCAACAACAATTGGCCTGTAATTGTACCGACCAGTCCTCGGGCGTCGTTGACCACTAGTAATGTAGGAGCCATGTAAGGCGAGGTCCCACGAGCAGCGTGGGCCAGTATCTCGCGAAGCACGTGCGCTAAGGAACCGAAGTGTGGTCAAACACCAGCCACCAGGATGTACCGATGTACCACTGAGCAGTGTGGAGAGGTCGGACATCGGGACCCGAACAGCAGAGTTAGGCCACGAGAGGTGGATCCCAGGTACGTATTGTTGAACCAAGTGGTGTTCAATGTTCTGAAGAATCCAAACCCTTTGAAGGATGATGAAGCCTCTGATGTGCTTGATGCTGCTGTGCTGTTTTAGTCTTGTTCTGGGGTAGTTCAATATTGTAATCAACACTTAGATTAAATCTCAAAGCAATTAGCATCTCAATTTTAACAAAGCAAAATGTTTTTCAAACTAAGTTGAAACAACCGATTGTTTTGTCGAAACAACCAATTGTTTTGTCGAAACAACCGATTGTTTACACTTAGGTGTTTTGAGAAAGTTTGAAAACTGTTTTTGAATGGTGTATTTTGTTAAGTAATAAAACAACCGAGTGATTCGAGGAAACAATCGATTGTTTGTTTTAAAACCATAACAGAAAAACTGTTTTCTTTGACTGAGCTTTAAATGCTTTAACTGAATACGCTTCAGCCATTAAATGCTTTGACCAATCTATTTTAAATGCAATTAAGAGTTTGTTAAGATTTGATAACAAACTATATTCTTAGATATATTCTGAAAAACAGTTTTGATATATTAAGAATCTTGAAACAAAGTTTTCATCTAAGAATTTTTCAAAGTATTCTGAGATTGCTAAAGAGTTGAGAGATTGATCAAGGTGCTGAATAGGGATTCTACTTGTATTGATTTCAGATTTCCATATGTAACAAGTGTAATCTTTGTAAACTGCTGAACAATTCGTTTGTGTGTGTTGCTGAGATTGGCTGTGTGTTCTTGAGGTGTTCAAGATCAGCAATCTTAGTGTTGGCCAAGGAGAGTGTGTTTCTTGAGGTGTTCAAGGTCATTCTCTTGGTTGTGGTGTAAGTGATCAAGTGGTGATTGCTTAGTGGATATCCCCAGGGTTTCTGAGAAGACTGGATGTAGCTCTAGTTGGAGTGAACCAGTATAAACATCTGTGTACAATCTTTCTATCCCTAACTCTTTAATTTCAGTTTGTTTGTTGTTTGCTGGTATAAACAACCGATTATTTCGAAGAAACAACCGATTGTTTTTCCTGATATTACAGTTTTGCTTGCTGTTTTGGCTAACTAAATTGCTGAATCAATTGGTTTCTGAAATAAGTTCATTCTAGCTTTGAAAAGTTTGCGAAAACCTCTTTAAACAATTCACCCCCCCTCTAGTTTAAAGCCATCTTTTCTAACACGTATCAGTTATCAGTAAGGGAGAAGCATAGGTCACGAGTGTCCATGCGTGTGGAGTGGATGACGCGTTCAGGCGTAACACAAGTATAGAGCCACTAGAAAGATACGACCCGTGAGGGTCACGTTCCAGGGGTGAGCTGCATGCATGACACGTGAACAGCTAGGGCGCTCTCAAGATGGGTGACCCCAGAGACCGGGTGCACGAGGAGGCATCCAAGTGGTCACCCCATCAGAGGTTGCACTCCAGTTAGGGAACCCCACGCGCTAGGTTATCCTAAGAGTGGGTAACTGTGGCGCTGGGGCCCACCCCCTCAAAAAGCCCATTTTGGGTAATGGAAATAGTGGAAACCCTAGTTTTAGTCTATATAAAGGGAAGTAACAAACTTAGCAAGGTACGCTATTCATTTTGCGCCGGTTAACACACATAGTTACAGTTTACGTAAATAGTTTTGGTGTTTCCTAGCCCTAAGACTGACTTGAGCGTCGGAATGCAAACGGCCTCTAGGGTGCCCTTTGTCTTTGTGTTTCAGGTGTTCAATCAAAAGGATAGCACGTCTGAACGAAGGGACTCTTGGGCGTGAGACTCTCGTAGACGCATGAAGGTGTTTTTGGTCAACCGGCAGGAACAATAATCTTTAATGGAGTCACCCTGAATCTTAGGAATAAGAGATACCACATTACTGTTCATTCCAGGGAGAACCCAATTTTGTTTAAAAAACTGTTGAACAGCGTTGCAAACATCTGTCCCAATAATTTCCCATCAAGAATAGGGGAATAATCAGAACAATTTTTAACAAGAACTCGATAAGTACAAGAATCACTCTCATCCAGACACACTCCATTACATAAAGCCCTATCCAGTCTTCTATGAATTCTATGCAACTCTCTCATTCCATTACACCAAGTATAACAAGATGCAGTAAAATGCATACAAGAAATATCATTAATATTAATCCAATCAAGGAATTCATTACAAGAAACCTGATTAGGAGCCACCCCCCTTTGTAGTCATTCACCAAGAGCACAACATTAAAATCTCCTAGAATACACCGAGTCCCTGTGAAGAAACTAAGATCCCTCCACAAAAATTGTCTAACCAAGTATGTGTTAGCACCATAAACACCTGCAAAGCTAAATCATTTATCATGCATAAGGCAAGTAACAGAAATAAACTGATCATTAACCAAGAAATTTTGGACAAGATTAGGAACCGACAAACACCAAAGCTTAGCATATTTATTAACAATAGGAGACATAGCCACCAAATGCATATTAACAGATTTGAAAAGGACATCGAAAGCATCAATGTACGACATCATAGATTCATCAAGAAAAACCAGGAGGGGTTTATGTAGTTTAAGTAAAATAATCAACATCTCCACGGTTTTGTGTGTTAGAATATATGGCCTTAAACGAGAGGGGGGTGAATTGTTTAAGGGAGGTTTTTGAAATCTTTTTAAAGTTTAACAAAATTCTTTATATGAATCCAGAACAGAAATCAGGTTAGCCAAGAGCAAAAGCAATAAAACAGCAAAGCAACAGAAAAAACAATCAGTTGTTTCAGCGAAACAATTGGTTGTTTATACCAGTAAAACTTAAAACAAAATTTAAATGAGTTTAAGGATAAGAGAAAGATACACAAACAGTTTATACTGGTTCACTCTTAAACCAAGAGCTACATCCAATCCCCAGAAAACCATTGGGTAATCCACTAAGTAATCAAACCAGATTACAACACACAATCCACCAAAGTTTACCTTGAACCCTTCAAGAAACACACTCACTTTGGCAAATTACACACCAAAAGTATTGATCTTAACCACCTCAAGAGCACACAACACTCCTTGGTAACACAACACCAGAAATACAGAAGGTTGAGAAGAGATTACACTTGTTTACATAACAATCTGAAATCAATACAAATGCAATCCTATTCCACTCTCTTAGAAAACCTAAAGCTTTGATGTGAATGTTCAAATCTTGAATCAACTCTTTCACAACTGAAAAACTCAAATTTGTTTCTCTTTCTTGTTTGAAAACATAAACAAACTATTTATATTTTCCAAAGATTGGTCAAAGCATTTAATGAAGGAGCGTATTCAGTTGGAAATCATTTAAAGCACATTCAACCACCAAAACAGAATTCTGTTAGGATTTTCAAAGAAACAATCGGTTGAAACCACGAAACAACTGATTGTTGGTTTGGCAGTTAAGTCAACCAAACTTAAATAGTTTTCAACCTTTTCAAAAACTCCTAAGAGTAAAACAACCGGTTGATTCAACAAAACAACAGGTTGCTTTTCACTTAGTTGGAAAAACACTTTATTTCAAAAAGGATTTAAAACACATTAGCTTTTGATTCAACAAAGGAGAGGATTACAAATAAAACTACCCAGATCCCTCCCAAAACACAGCAGCAACACAGCCTTGCATCAAACACATAGGATTTGGATTGTAGAGAGAACCGCCTTAGCAGTTTTTTTTTGGATTTACCAGTCCCCTTAGGTGGTCTCCCTGATTTTCTTTTAGTGCGAACTATTTCCTCCCAAGTATCATTGGCATGCTCCTCCATCTCATTAGGATCAGCCCAAAATTTGGAGATGACCCGATTTTCAACCATGGTCAGAATTAAATTCAACAATGGCAATCGAAATAATTGATGAACCAATATGAGGATCACCTCCCACATTTGTAGTTTCCAAACCATCAAGAGATGAAAAGTGTTTTGCAAGACCAACGTATCATTATCGGGGAGTACATCCCCAAGAGATTTAGCCATCCGAAGGGAGGTATGACACTACAGAGATGGTACAATCACAATAGCAAAAACCTCCACATGATGACCATCAATAGAAGTCTTAATTGGTGCTTTAGTATCTCCAGGTGATTTAGCCCTCTGAGGAGTGGTAGGACGTGACGGAGATGGTACAACCACAAGAGCAAAGACCTCCACATGATGATCATCAAAAGGAGTCGTAAGTGATACAAGTTGTGACTCTAAGCCCTTAGCTTGCATAACCGCAAGTGCATTCCTTACCATCCCCAGTTCTTAAATATCTGAAGTGGGAGTGAACAACCCTTGCCTGGGTGAGGACCTATCATGATCCATGATTAGAGGCATCCTCGATAGGAGGCATATCTGTAAAATCATCCTCCCCTGCATCAGTTTTATCAGAAGCAAGGTGACCTAAGAGTCACCGTGCATTGGCCTTGCCAAGAGCATCAGTTGTTAATTTATCAATAGGTCCTTCCACGAGCTTCGGCTACGGATCTTTCTTCCAATACTTTTTACGTGCTTTAGGAACCGCGACCCTCCCCTGTTCCCGTTCATCAGGAGATGTCTTTTGAGAATGTTTATGTTGAGGTCCAGGATCATGAATCACGCAACAGTGAGCAAGCTCATGCCCAATTATCTTATAGTGAGAGCAAAATAGAGAGAGCCATTCATATTCCCCATTAGCTACAAAAGCAAAGTCTGGACGCTCAACCAATATGTGATCGGGAAGAGTGGAAAACATATCAATATCCAACAGCACTCTATAAAACAAACCCCTATTCTTTCTCAAGGTGTGATCATCCAAAGACAAAGGAGTACCAAAACCTCTGATGTTGGAAAATATCGCCCTTGGTCAATACTCCAAAGGCAAATTGTAGATTCTAACCCATGCCTGAGTTTTAGTACTCTTCATAGTAGATGGAAAAAAGCCTTTTTTCCAGGAAAACAATCTCAAGAAACCAGGATATAATTGCAATAAACCCATCCCGAGGGCCCATCTCATGTCTTCTAAAGAAGCGAACTCAAACTCATAGAAACCCTTCCCAAGAGGAATTATTTTCCACGGTCCAAGAGTCTTCCACACCGGCTGCAACTTTTTAGTTAAATCAAGGTGTGTGAGAGGTTTATCCCCCTTAGATAGAATAATCTGACCATGTAGATGAGTCTTACAATCCTCAAGACTAGCCAAGTAATCAGGCGCAACAATCCGAACAACAACCATGTCTCACTTAATACAAGGAGTAGGTAGCTCGGACAAAGGAATGTCACATGTATTTCCCAAAGCCTGAGCAAATGTCTTCCTTTGGCCTGAAATAGTAGACGATTTCTTATTAGGGAACACTTCTCGATCCATCAAACAAGCCCATGGGATGAGAAAACCCGCAAAGCTCCATCATTCCAAAAGGCTGACAAGCCCATGGGATGAATATTATTAATATTTTTACTAATATTATTAATATTGTTATTAAAATTATTAATATTATGATTAACATTATTAATATTGTTAACACTTTTAATATTATTATAAATAACAATAAATACTAATATTAATATTTTTATTAATATTACTTATAATATTATGATTAATAATATTAGTATTTTTATATTACTATTATTTTTAATATTATTATTAATATTATTTACATTATTATTATTAGTAATATTATATTATGACTAATATTATTAATATTACTCACATAAAGTATTATCTCTGAATTCATATCCACATGTATTACCCACAAATTCACATTCGTAGGTATTATCCACGAATTCACATAAGTAGATATTATACATGGATCCTCATCCGTAGGTATTACCCACGAATACAAATCTGTAGTTATTATCCATGGATCCACATTAATAGGTAACATTAAAATTTTTAATGATATTTTCAATAATTTAATAATTTTTATTAGTATTATTATCTATACCAATATATAAAGAGGATTTCCCCTCTTAACTTTTTCTCTTTTTACATAAATTACTTCTTCATTTTACCCTCATTTCAATATTTATTTTATTAATTTATTTTGGATATTTCAGTCAATTTGTCATTTTTTTAGCAATTACTAAATATACTACAATTTTTATGAGATTTGATTTTGAAAACTTTTTCTTTCTTTTTAAAATTAATATTTTTTAATTTTTAAAAATCAATATCGGGTAAGTTTTGTTTCTGCACATCACGTTCTTGGTTGGTTCTCTTTTATTATTTTATTTAATTATTTTGTAACTACTTGAACAGTTACAACAATTTTGAAATGGTAAAATTGAAAAATATTACTTAAATTGAAAATTGAGAAAAAAAAATGAGTCTTAATATTAAATTTGGAAAAAACTGATTGAGAAGCTAGAGGCTTATTTGAAGAGAGTGGAGGAGATTGAACTTTGGATTGAAAACATTCTCCTTTTCTCACTCTATACGTTTTGCTCCTTTTCTCTATATTCATGTTGCTCTTTTTTCTCTCTTTTGATTTTTCCAATCCTCATTCATTTGTTGTTTTATCAGGATTACATGTCCCCATTTCGTTCGAGCAGGGCATAGAAATTCATTCTGGAACGTAAACGTCAGATCTCGATGGCATTGGGGTTTCTTCTGAAAAATTCTCACTTCGCAAAAGACTTCCTTTCCTGTTATCTGTTTTTATCTTCTATTGGATGAAAATTAGTCACGCACTTTTCGTTGATTGTTGGTGGATTTTTGGGATTTTTTCAGTGGCTTTGGATCAGTGATTGGGAAAATCTCGAGAAACTATGGTGTTTTCGGTATGTTCTGGGAGCATCTCTCTGAGGCTTATTTGTTTTCAAGGAACAAAATATTGGTTTTTTCTAATGACTATGCAGGTTTTGTTGTCTAATGATTATGAAAGTTTTTTTGTCTAATGAGGGGTCTAGCCTATACTCGAGAATGAAAAAGAGATTGATGTAAGTTCTTCAGAAGAAGAATTTGTCGAAGACCTTCCTGACCAACATAACAAGATTGAGTTTGTTTTCTGATCATTAGTTTAACATCATCTACAATTTCTTTCTTCGTATTTGTAATATAATTTTCCCACTTTTATTTTTCAACTACCACTGTGAAGTCCAAATCAATGACATATGATCTTACCAACCTATCTTTGCAAACATTCTTTCATTGTTCCCTTTTCGTTTTTTTTTCTTTTCTTATTCTTTGGGCAATTCATTATCTACCATGAATTTGAATTATATACATATATATTGTAGTATGTGGATGTACACTACATTTAGTTGTTTTGTGAGAGAAGGATAATGCAATTTTGAGAGAAAGTTGGTTGCGAAACAATCCTGTTTTAATGGGTATAAAAAAAAGTGCAACAAATCTAATACATATACCTCAAATTTTTATATCTCAATTATAAAGCATTAAAGTTAAATACATATTAATTATTGTTTCTATGATCATTTTGTATTTCTTATTTGTTTTTAAAACTAATATCGGTTGTGATTTTCTTCTACATATCATAATTCTTTGGTTTTTTTTTAATCTTCTGAGTGAGTTTTCTCCTTTCTCATTGAATTTTCTCTCTCTCTGTAATTTGATAACATAGAACCTGTATTTTTTCAATATTGCATTACATTATGATTCAAACCTTTTTAACTTTTTTGCTTTGCTTTACACTAAATTATAAAAAAAATGGAAAGTGATAACTTCTCATACTCTAATTCCACCTCCCCAACCATAGAATAATGTTTTTTCATCATCACTCTAATTTAAATTTGGACACTAAAATTAGTACGTTAAATTTTTCAATTTTTTATTTTATGTATTATCTTTTTTTGGTTTATAATTTTCTTTATGAAGATCTGGGTTTTTTTATGTTGTCGAACATAATTTAAAGGGAGATCTTTTAAAATTATTGTGTAAACTAGAATAAACATAATTTTACTAAATTTAATGAGTTTTAATAATTTTCAATCAATATATATTTTAAAAAAATATTTTTATGACATAATTTCACAATCTATTTTAAAACCTTAACAAAATGAGTATATATATCATCGTCTATATTCTTGATTTAAAAAGTTAAATATTATTATAATCACTAAAAAAATTGTATTAATTAAGATCTAAGTTCCTTTTTAGTTTGAAATACTAATTTTTAAGATAAATAAAGTAATAAATTATTTAAACTAAAATAAATAAAAAATTAGTTGCAAAATTCATTCAAGTGATTTATCTAATATTAATTAAGATAAACATATCTTTTTTATTTTTTTATGATATCACAATATAAAAAAGTAGAAAAATAGATATAAAATTAAAAAATTGTTACAATTATGAGAAAAATGTGATAAAAATATTTTAATAGATTAATAGTTCTTAACAATTTCAAATTTTAAAAAGAAAATTTCATTCTAAAACGTTTCAAGTAACATCCGATATAAAAACCACACTAATTTAGGTTTATTTGAATAGCTTCATTTAGATATTAAAATTGTTGTTGCATTCGATAAAAAATAAAAAATATTCAAATAGGTATAAATGGAATCATATCATATGTGGAAGTTTTTATTTAAAAAAAATATAATTTTTTATTAAAAGTTGTGCATTAATCCTCAGAAATACACTTCTTAATCTCCTTTATCATTCTCTACTCTTTTAATAATCAATTCTACTCACAATATAGTGTTGCATTCATTTTTGTTATAATATTAGGTAATCATTTCATTAAAAAAATACACTAAAAAAATCAAAATAGAATTAAAAAAATGATAAAAATAAATTGTATATTATGTATTATAGTTTTTTTTACTAAACAAAAATACAAATGTGGGAGTGATAAAAATAAAAATACAGATATATAATAATGATAAAAATAAAAAAAATGTGAATACACATGTTAATAATTAAAAATACAAATACACATAAGTTTACGATGAATTAAAATATTACAATATGAATTTATGGATCATTTTAATAAATACAAATACACATATGATAATGATAAAACTAAAAAATATAGATATACAGTTGGATATCTAAAAAATACAAAAGCACATAAATTTATGATGAATTATACATATATGATAATAATAAAAGTAAAAAGGGCATATAAGCAAAAAAATCTAAATATCTTTGATCATCAAGATACATATAGAATTGTCAAATGTAGTAATTAATATTAACACAATAGAAGTAAGTGAATCAATCAAGTAGTCAAACTCTAAAAAAATATCATTATTTATTGTCCAAGACCATACATATTGAAAAATCAAACTACTCTAGATTTGATAAATAGACAAATCCGTAGAAATAAAAAATGTGGATATATAATAATAATAATAATAATAATAATAAAATAAAAAATAAAAATAAAATATAAATATATATTAAAAGCAAAAATAAAGAATGCACATAGACAGAACACATGTGTTAATAATATTAATATTAATATTGTAATTAGTATTATTAATATAACTAATATTTTTATTAGTATTACTATTATTTTTTATATTTTTTAATATTATTATTAGTATTATTAATAATTAACATTATTATTAACATAATTAATATTATTATTAACATAATTAATATTATTAATATTGTTATCAATATAATTAATAATATTATCAATATAATTAATAATATTATTAATATAATTATCATGGACCACATTGGCAAGATTAAAAAATTTAATGATATTATTATTTTTATTAATGATATTTTCAATAATTTAATAATTTTATTATTATTATTATTATTATTATTAATATTAATATTAACATTGTAATTAGTATTACTAATAGTAGCAATATTTTTAATATTTTTATTACTATTACTACTACTATTATTGTTACTAGTATTATTTTAGATATTATTAATAATTAATATTATTATTAACATAATTAATATTATTATTAACTTAATTAATATTATTATTAACATAATTAATATTATTATTTACTTAATTAATATTATTATTAACTTAATTAATATTATTATTAACATAATTAATATTATTATTAATATAATTAATATTATTATGAATATAATTAATATTATTATGAATATAATTAATATTATTATGAATATAATTAATAATATTATTAATATAATTATAATTATTATCAATATAGTTAATAATATTAATATAATTAGTAATATTTTCAATATTATTTTTAATATAATTAATATTCAATTAGTATTAGGTTACTAGTATTATTATGATTTATATTCATACTATTATTTATAAGTATTATTATTATTATTATTATTATTATAATTTTTTATATTAGTATTATTAATGTTTATATTTAAATTAGTATTTTTATAAAAATTATTAATATTATACTTAGATTTATTATTATTATTTTAATTATTATTAATATATATATTTTTAATATTATTAATATTTGTTTTAATATTATGAATATTTTTAGTAATATTATTTATATTTATATTAAAAATGGTTTTAATACTATTAATAACAATATAATATCATTATTATGATTAATATTAATATTATTGATAATATTACTATTAATATTGTTACTATTATTATTTTTAATAGTAATAATATTATTTATATTAACATTATTAATACTATTATCAATAATTTTAATATTATTATTGTTAATAAAATTAAAATAATATTAATAATATTGTAAAAATTATAATATTAGTAATATTAGTTACATTAGTAATATTGATAATATTAATAATACTTATAATATCAGTACTATACATAATATTAATAATATTTTTAATATTAAATAATATTGATTATATTTATAATATATAATATTAATAATAATATTTATTATATTCATAATATTAATTATATTCATAATACTGAGAATATTAAGAAAATTCATAATAATATTAATGATATTTGAAAATACTAATAATATTGATAATACTCATACTATTAATAATATGAATAATAAAAATAAAATAATAATATTAATATTAACAATAATATTAATATTAACAATATTATTAATATTATTAATATTAACAATATTATTAATATTAATATTAAGATTAATATTAATTATATTAATAATAATAATAATATTAACAATATTAATATATAAATCATAAGAATAGGTATAATCATAATAAATATAATAATAATTCAAATTTGACAATAAAACATTGTGTAATGGTTGAAGCTTGTTTTTCATTCGAGGAACTTAGGTTTGAATCCTAAAAAATAGTTTACTATTAATATTAATAATAATTATAATAACATGAATAATTTTTATAAATAATAATAATTAAAAAATAAAAAAAATGTAGGATTACTTGTGGACTGAAGTGAAGTGGGTGGATAATGCTTGATTTAGCGACGGATTTTTGTTGTAGTTAAAATCGTGTTTTAATGATATCTAATTATCTCTTTTGCTCTTGCCATTCCAAACAATACTAAAAAATAATTATTTTTTGTCAACTTCTTTCCGGCAAAACATAAAAATTTATCTCATGGTGTCCCTAACTCAGATTTGGGTCCTTTTTAATGTTAGCAACACACTTTTTTTTATAAAAACTTTTATATAAGGTATCATTGTGTAATTTGACATCTCAGCTAGATTGACATCTCTAGTAACAACAATCATCTGTGATCACATGAAAAAAGTATTATTAAAAAAAATACAAAAAAAATATGGAAGGACTAGACCACAACTCATATGTTAACAAAAATAATACATAGGTAAACTATACCTATTTATAAAGAATTCTAAGAACAGGCTAGATGGAAGTCTATTATACCAATGAAATGATTCTCTATGAATAAATCTTAAATTAGCCAACTTAATGTATTGTAAAATTCACTTTTTAATTAGTAAGAAATTGATGCCAAAATGTGTTTTCTACATGTTCTAAAGTCTTCATTAGGATAGTCACCTAATTAGGCTAAATCCTAGTGTCCCGACCAGTCCTCATAAATGGACTTAGAGGTTGACCTCAGACATCGCGCACCGATACTTGGTAATGGGAGGGGGCCACGCAAAGTGGGCCCCAGATACATACCCGGGAATCAATCAGTCTTTGAGGTTGCTATCCTAAGCCCGATGTTGGAGATCGATATCGGACCTCACCAGTAGAGGGATAAGATCGGACATCGACCGCCAGGATGAAGTGAAAGGCCCCGTAAGGTGGGCCCTAGAGTTTCATTAAGATAAACAGTTAAAGACAAGAGATGTAGGGGAAGCCTAAGGCACGAGGGATCCATGCATGTGGGATGTATGACGCATGAAGGCGCAACATCATGGATAATCCTAGGAGGCGTAAGGGCCCGATAGAATTAGGGTTTCCAGGGAAGTTGCATGCATGGCACGTGGATACTTAGGGCACCTGCGAAATAGATGGCGCTGATATTAGGTGCACCAAGTTGGGACCTAGGCGGCCAGTCTGATTATTCGTTGCACTCCAGTTAAAGGAATTTCATATGCCAGATACGCTAAGATTACACAATAGCGGCACAAGGACACTTCCCAAAGAACCCTAGACAGTGGTAACAGAACAGAGGTAAACCCTAGTTTCAATTTATATAAAGGGTGCTAAGAACCCTAGTAAGGGACGCAATTTTTGAGACTGAAGCTATTTTATACACTTGGTGTTCTTTGCCCTAATACTGACTTGAGTGTCGGAGTGCAAATGGCCGCTAGGGCGCCCCTTTGTCTTTGTAGGTGAGAAGTTCCTTGACGGAGACGACACAGTTCTCAGGCAAGGATAGAAGGGCCAAAGAAGTCATTGGAGTCGATCGACGAGGCGAGTCAACCGGCGAGAACACCTAGCCTCCTTCCTAGAAGAGTTTATTGACCTTCTCCTCTAGAAATTACTCCTCTCATTCTACTTCAAATAATCGAGAGTTTATCTTCTATCCACTACAAAAAAATCAGATTTACCTACAAATTTGTATCCTAAAGTAAATTCAGTATTATCCACAGATTTTACCCACAGATTTGTATTTGTAAATAAATTCATAATTATCCACAAATTTGTATCCGTATGTAAATTCAACTTACCCACAAATTATTAACCACATACTTGTATCCGTGGGCAAATTCAACATTACATATGGATTACTACCCACATATTTGTATCCATAGAAAAATTTAACATTACATATGGATAAATAATTACTCACTAATTTTTTTATTTTATTTTTTTATAAAAGCTTTCATGTTAGGCATTACTATAAAACTTGACATCTCAGCTAGGCAGACACCTCAAGTAATAACAATCATTTGTCATCACCTGAAAAAAGTATTATTAAAAAAGAAAAAAAAAGAAAATACAATAAAAAATACAGGGGGACTAGACAAAAATTCATATGTTAACAAAAATGATACATACTATACCTATTCATAAAAAATTCTAAGAACAGACTAGATGGAAGCCTATTATACCAATGAAATGATTCTCTATGAATAAATCCTAAATTAGCCAACTTATCAGCACACGGATTCCCTTCACGAAAAATATGAGTAACCTTAAACCTGATTTTCCCACAGTAATTAAGACAAGTATTCCATCGATTACGAAGAATCCACAAAATATTAGTCCTAACAATAAGCGCAACACAAACAAGGCAAAATCACATTCAAGCCAGACATTAGTAAGCCTCATCTTTTGAGCTTCCTCCATAGCATGTATAACTCCATAAAACTCAGCAACCATAGCAATCTGAACTTCAAGAAACGCAAAGAAAGCACTAATAAACTCCCTCATACTCCCACGGAAAATACTTCCACAAGTAGCAAGACCAAGATATCCCCTAGCAGCCCCATCAGTGTTAATTTTAACCCAGCCTAGTGAAGGAACTCCCGTCTAACAGGAAGAGGACAAAGAACTTTAATGTTAGTGGCACACTTTCTACCTTTGGGAATCCAAATATAATTCTCTCTTGGTACAACTTTTCTAAAATAAAATATATGAACAATATGCCCTTTCTTCATACAATAGAAGCAACATACTTGAGATGCAAATGACTTCTTTTTGAAATTGTTTATTTTTCTAACTAGTTAAAATCCTAATCCAATTTTGTAATTTACAAGTCCTCACAGTCTAAAAGTTTACCTTTCAACTTAGCATCAAAATTGCAAGAGGTTTTGTAAATTATTTCAAGACCTTCCATGTTTGTTTTTAAATTGAGATTTTCCGCTTCCAATTATTTCAAGTTATTTTTAAGTCATTTATTCTTACTCTTTAATCTATTGTTTGAGAAAGCCAAAATTTATTTTTCTTCATGCATTTCATTATATGCATCAAGAAGTTGAGCTTTATTATTACTTTGAGATGAATTATAGGTACTTACGGATTTTGCACCAGAACTATGATAAGTTATTAATTACAAGTTTGCCTCCTTTCTATTGCTACTTGGTGAGAATGATGCATTGTCCTCCCAGGAAATGTAGATCCTTTTCTTCTTATGTCATTTCTTAATTTTCCATTATCAAAACTTTTATAATCTAATAAAGGACAATGAAGTTTAATATGACCTAGTTTTCTCCACTCATGTTGAATATGGAAATATTTGTTTTGTTTGTCGCGTCATAGGTTTTCTCAATTTCTTTATCTTTTGGGAATGTTGATCTGATTTATCTTATGTTCCTTGAATCTTGTTCTTCATAGCTTAAATTACGTTATTTGCTTGGTCACATACTTGTTCTTCACACATCTTCTTAAATCATCTATTTTCAAACGTTGTATTGACTCTTCGTTATATTAGACACTGAATAAGGAAAATTTTGACTTGCGTCTTTAATGCTCATTCACACTTGTTCTCTTCTCAATTTAATCTATTTCAAGATTCTATTTTACTAGTTATGTGAAACATCTTGAATGTCACCAATGACTTCCCAAAAAATGCGCTTTGCAATAACTTCATTATACTTGTTAGACTTTCAACAAGGAGACTTGTCCTTGTTCTCCTTTGTGTCTTGATGGTTTCTAAAATCATATTCAGCATTCTTGTGGGTAACCCAAGTTTTTCCACCACTCTTGTGCTTGCCACATTGGTGCAGCTACCCCTTCCACAGTTAAAGAACACAATTTGTTGTTGATAAGGCACCTTGTGTGAAAAATGTTTTCCCTTTAAATTGCGTCAAAAGGCTTTTGAATGTGACCAAGCATGCTCCTTATCACTAACAAATCTCCCTCACATGGTAACTCACACTCTTCCTCACTTTGGCTTCTTGGAGTGGTAGGGGACCTAGACCTTTGGGAGCTATGGTCACTCATGACAACCCCCCCCCCCCCCACCTTTAACCATCATGTTTCTTTTTTAAGGACAATTGGTTGCTATATGCCCAAAACCTAAACATTTAAAACATTTTTTACTAGAGGTTTTGGTGGGTAACTTAGATGTAAAGGGTGAGGGTTTAGAAACTCTAGGATTATAAGTGGTTTCTTTTACTAAGTTGGAAGGAAAGGTTTTTGAAGAAGTTTGATTTTTGTCCTTCCATGATGTTTTGTAGAAACCATCACTATAAGTAGTTTTAAAAGAAGTTTTATTTAAAAATTGTGATTCAACCTTGATGGCTAGGTGAACCAATTTTTCCAAGGAGGAATACTCATATAATTCTACCATATCTTGAATTTCTCTTCTCAAGCCACTTACAAATCAAGCTATCTTTGACTCCTCATTTTCATGCATATCAATTTTAGTCAAAGTAGTTTCAAGATCTTTGAAGTACTCATCTACACTTCTAGGTCCTTGTTGAAGTCGTTGGAGCTTCAACAAGAGTTCCTTCCTATAATGAGGTGGAACAAACCTTGCACACATACATTCTTTCAAATCATACCAAGAGATCACGATTGGCTTTTTGTTTAGCCCAATGTCCATTACAACTTGGTGCCACCATTGCATGGCATAGTCTAAAAATTCTAGGGAGGCTAGTTTTACCTTTTGGTCCTCTTGGACCTCATACACATTGAAAATTTGATCAACCTTAGCCTCTCATCCTAAGTAAATATTGGGGTCACTTTCCCAACTAAAGCTAGACAATTTTACACAGGGAAAAGAAATTTTAGAAGGATGGTGTTGGTGGCGCCTTTCATCATATTGGTGAATTCTCCAATTTTCATCTTCCTCTTGGCTGTCGAAATGGTTGTAGCTCCTTGAAGCTCTCCTTTGCTCCCACCTCCTTCCTCATGGTTCTCCTTCATGTGTCGTTTTAAGTCTTTGAAGTCTTTCCTCTAAATGCCACATTTCTTCCTCTTTTTGGGTTAAAGATCTCTTTATTGCCGCAAGCTCACCCATAAAGAAAGCCTTTTGGGGAGATTGAGGTTTTGATGATTCCCCTGAAGAAAGAAGAGCCATAAAATTGCACAAAGAGTCAAAAAATTAGTGAAAGAAAAAAGTTAATAACCCCTCCTCACTTGTGTCACTCTTTTGTGTAGCAAAGAGGAGAAAAGATCCAAGCACTCCAAAAGAATTTTCTCTCAACAAAGGTCTATCTTGGGGTTTCAAGCTCTCAAATGAAAAAGGATAAAGCCTTTAACACTTGATCTCAAAAGAACCACAATAAAACTAAAGAATTTTAAAAGACAAACAAGAAAAGCTCAAAACAAAGAAGTTAAACCAAGTTGGGAAAAGAGATTATGAAAAAACTTTTAAAGAAAGACAATCAAGAAAAGACACACCAAAAGACTCTAAGATACTTACTTGACTTTTAACAATGAATTTTTACTCTTGCTAGAAATTGTAAAAGCAAAATGATCAAATTTGACAATGTTGAAATCAATTTTCCAAATAAAATGAATTCCCTTTTTAGAAATATTGGTCTTGCAAAAGAAGTTTGCGCAATTTGTCCTTTCTATTCTTTTTTTATCTTTGTTTATGGTTTATGGAAATAAGATGTCCGTAATTCTTGTCATGCATATTGTCATTCATTTCCAATTTTTCACAAAAAAAAAAAGTTTGGGATTCAAATTAAATGAACACTTGAAATCTATGTTCGGAACAAAAATCTACATCCACTCAAACAAATTTCTAATTACTTTTTATACCTCCACAATTAAAAGCAAAATAAGTAGAAGCAAAATAAGGACTCTTAGAAACACTAAAAAAAATATGACTCAAACACAAAGAGGTAAGAACAAAAAATTGGACACAAAATAACATTCAAAAGTGAATTGAAAGCTATTGAATAAGAGAATGCCGAATTGAAAAAGCAATAAAGTAAAGGCTGAATTTAAATTTGCTATAATGTAAAGGCGAGAATTTAAAGTGCCAAATCAACTCAAAGCAAATATGCTAAAAAAAACAAAGCTCTGATACCACATGATGTGAGTTGATTTTAGATTGTTCCATTTTAGAGGTGACACTTTCCTTATGATTGAGATTCTTAACAAGTATATGGTGAGACCTAGGGAAGATCCCCACTAGACACGAACTTAACCAAGTGGTTAAGTAAGTGTGAAGGTTCATATTAAAAGGAAAAGAAGAAAATCAAGATAAGGTGATAGTGATGATGCATTGTGGAAATTGAAATACATGAAAGGAAACAATTAAGATGGCCATGACCGAATGCTAAATGGAAGAACAACACAAGAACACAACGGAAAAATGAATTATAACAAGTATAGGAACACGAGAATAAAGTGGCAAAATGGAAATGAAGGAAAATAATGGAAGAAGAAAGCTTATCGTGTGAATTGAGAAGGGACACGCCACTTGGAGTATGGTTTCCTCCAAAATGAGTGTAGAGGGTCGCCACTTGAGAGGTCTTGATGTGAGTTGATTTTTAGATGTTTTCATTTATGGTGACACTTTTTATTACCGGACAAAATCATTATTAGACTTAATTACAGGAATATAATCACTATTAATGAGTCTATAATTAGACTTAATTATAGGAATATAATCACTATTAATGGGTCTATAATTAGTCTTAATTACAGATGTTATGTGAGAAAAAGAATCTGTACGGTTCTGTACGGTTCTAATGCTATGGTTATATATATGTATCATTGCTATAGATGAAAGACAGATTGAATAAAACAGGGAATATTCTTTCATGGTATCAGAGCACAAAACTCTGATACCCGACAAACACAAAGCAAAGGCAATGGTGCACAACCATGGCAGATGCACCAGAAAAGAATAATGCCAACAAAGCAGAGCACGAAGGAGGAGGTGCTAAGAAGACCTACTCGTCATATGATCTCAACGCGAGTGACAATCCCGGAAACATAATCACGCAAGTCCAATTGCGCGGAGAAAATTACGACGAATGGGCAAGAGCAGTAAAGATCTCGCTTCGTGCCCGGAGAAAATGGGGCTTCATTGATGGAACACATATCCAACCAGAGGATGAGGCACCCGACCTTGAAGATTGGTGGACCGTGCAGTCCATGATTGTATCTTGGATTCTAAACACCATTGAACCAAGCTTACGATCCACAGTAGCATATGCTGAGACTGCACATAACTTGTGGGAAGACATTAAAGAAAGATTCTCGGTCGTGAATGGACCTAGAATTCAACAACTAAGGTCGGACTTGTCAAGATGCAAGCAGGAGGGAATGGTGGTGGCAACTTACTTTGGAAAATTGAAGGTCCTTTGGGATGAGCTTGCTAACAGTGACAAAATTCCATCTTGTACGTGTGGTGGATGCAAGTGTGGGATTGGTGCTTAGTTGGAAAAACGAAGGGAGGAGGAGAAGGTTCATCAACTCCTTATGGGGTTGGATGACGCAAGCTACGGGACAGTAAGATCAAACATTCTGGCCTCAGATCCATTGCCGTCTCTGAACCGCGTATATGCTATGTTGGTACAAGAAGAAAGAGTGAGAATGATGGCCAAATCAACGGAAGAAAGGGGGTTGGTCGTGGGTCTCGCGATGCAGGCCAACTACAAAGAAAAAGGGCGTGGAGATATGGTAGAAAAATTAATGACGTGCAGTCATTGCGGTAAAAATGGTCATGACATGAAGGGATGCTTCCAATTGATCGGATATCCCGAATGGTGGGGTGACAGACCAAAAAGTGAAGGCAAATGGAACGGCAGGGGACGCCAAGGGATGCGAAACAAAGGTAACCCGACACGTGCAAATGTGGCACACGCTAGTGGAAGCAACAGTCAAGCCAACAATGACGACAAGAAACTTGAGATGGCAGGTCTGACCAATGAACAATGGAAGGTACTGGTTGATATGATCAGCAAACAAAAATCAAATGAATCAGAGAAAATGACTGGTAAGAGCATTTAGGATTTGTGGATTATTGACAGTGGGGCATCAAACCATATGACTGGGTCACTGGAAAATTTGAGTGAAAAGGAAACTATACAAAGGTGCCCCGTAGGGTTACCCGATGGTGAACGTGTTCTAGCTTGCGAACAGGGAACAGTGACTCTTGAAGAAGGACTTGAATTGAAAAATGTCCTTTATGTTCCCAAATTAAAATGCAATTTACTTTCAGTACCTCAATTGACGGATGAAGAAAATTGTGTTGTAACATTCACTGATAAATTGTGTATTATACAGGACCGCACTTCGAGGACGCTGATTGGAGCAGGTGAACGGAAAGATGGGCTTTATTGGTATCGTGGGGTACGGAAGACTCAAGCATGTCATGTCAAGATGGAAAATCAACTAGCACTTTGGCACCAAAGATTAGGACATCCGTCATTTCAGATTGTGCAAATGCTTCCTGATATAAGTGGGAAATGTACTCGTGATGAGTTGAATACAGTTTGTGAAGTTTGTGAAAAATCGAAACAAACGAGAGATAAGTTTTTCTTAAGTGCGCATCAAGCTTTGAATATTTTTTATTTAATTCATTGTGACTTATGGGGTCCTTATAAAACTCCTTCATCCTGTGGTGCTTCATATTTTTTGACAATTGTGGATGATTGTTCACGGGCAGTTTGGATCTATTTGTTAAAGGAAAAAACAGAGGTATCAGTGACTTTGAAAATTTTTTTCACACTCGTTGAGAGGCAATACAACAAATGTGTTAAAATGGTTCGCTCTGACAATGGAACCGAATTCATGTGTCTAAACCACTATTTCATTCAACAAGGTATCCTTCACCAAACTTCCTGTGTCAGGACCCCGCAACAAAATGGACGCGTCGAACGCAAGCATCGGCATATTCTGAATGTTGCTCGGTCATTACGGTTTCAAGGCAATCTTCCCATTAAATTTTGGGGGGAATGCGTTTTGACTGCAGGCTACTTAATCAATCTCACACCATCCTTCATTCTAAAAGGAAAAACCCCTTATGAAGTGATCCATGGATGTGTACCCAGCTACGCGCACTTACGAGTATTTGGTTCATTATGTTATGCTCATAATCAAAATAGACAGCGGGATAAATTTGATAGTCGTAGCCGAAAATGTGTGTTTGTCGGGTATCCATATGGCCAAAAAGGATGAAAATTATTTGATTTGGAAACAGAAACTTTCTTTGTCTCTCGTGATGTACATTTTTTCGAAAATAAATTTCCATATTTTGAAGCCAAAAAGATGGACACTGCACCACCATTGCAAAACCCAATTATTGCCAACTCTTTAGAAACTGGAACGGACCCACATTTTCTTCATGAAGTTGCCTCCTCAAACCTAGATGAATGCATCGTCAACCAACCCATTGCATCTCCCATCCCATCCAAGGAGGATGCTACCCTCACAGATGACTTCGACCACACTATCAACGACTCCGATCCGTGTATAGAAGCCTCGACGCTACCCGCGGATCCACCGCCGCGTCCGACGGAGACGGCGCCGTCGGTTTCTTCACCACCGCTGACGGCCGCGGTTCCCCTTGGGCGAGGGCATCGCGCGAAGCTGCCTTCCGTACGGTTACGCGATTTTGTCGCAGCCACCACGATACCGTCAAGCCCCTCTGTTCTGTCACCTCCTTCAACAGAATCCTCAGGTGTTTCGTATCCTATACATAATTTTGTGAATTGTGATTCCTTTTCTAACCATCATCAAAGTTTTCTTGCCTCTTTACACACCGAGCAGGAACTCCTGTTCTTTTCTCAAGCGGTCCGAGAACCCCGGTGGCGTGATGCTATGGCACAGGAGATTCATGCTCTCGAACTCAATGACACCTGGAAACTCACCGCTCTCCCTCCTGGAAAGAAGGCACTTGGGTGTAAATGGATCTACAAAATCAAATACAACTCGGATGGAACAATTGAAAGATTCAAGGCTCGATTGGTAATTCTTGGCAATCATCAAGTGGAGGGATTGGATTACAACGAGACGTTTTCTCCTGTCGTAAAGACGGTAACCATTCGCACAACTCTAGCAGTAGCAGCCGCAAAAGATTGGGAGCTTCATCAGATGGACGTTCACAATGCGTTTCTCCATGGTGATCTTGATGATGAGGTTTATATGAAACTCCCTCCTGGCTTCCAAGAATCTCAACCAGGGGCAGTGTGCAAGCTTCAAAAGTCTCTATATGGCCTCCGACAGGCCCCCAGGTGTTGGTTTGCTAAACTATCTTCTTCTCTCACTCGTTACGGCTTCCAACAATCCCCGAAGGATCATTCCCTGTTTACTCTCAATAATAATGACATACAGTTGGTTGTGCTAGTCTACGTTGATGATCTTGTGATTGCAGGGAATAATGGTACTGCCATCCAATGTTTTAAAGGCTACTTAAATCAATGCTTTCATATGAAAGATTTAGGCCGCCTCAAGTACTTCCTGGGGGTTGAAGTTGCTCGCTCCCCCAACGAAATCTTCCTTTGTCAGAGGAAATATGCCTTAGATATCATTACTGAAGTCGGATTGTTGGGTGCGAAGCCCGCCACTACACCATGTGAAGAAAATCACAAATTGAGCTCCGCTACTGGTTCTTTTCTTTCTGACCCGGCTACTTATCGTAGACTTGTTGGGAGGTTAATTTATCTGTGTTTCACTCGACCTGACCTTGCCTACAGTGTCCAAGCTTTATCTCAATTTATGCAAAATCCACGCTCCGAGCATTGGCAAGCTGCTCTTCGTGTTGTTCGATATTTAAAGGGGCATCCTGGACAAGGAATACTCCTACCTCGAGAGAACAACTTACAACTCTTTGGGTGGTGTGATTCTGATTGGGCAAGTAGTCCACTAACACGGAAATCTCTCACCGGATGGTTTATTCAACTCGGCACTTCCCCAATCTCTTGGAAAACCCAGAAACAACAAACGGTTTCTGCCTCCTCTGCTGAGGCTGAATATCGATCAATGGCTAAGACCACCCGAGAATTAAAGTGGATTAAAGACATTCTCGCTTCTCTACATGTTCCTCATCCTGACCCAATTCGTCTTTATTGTGATAGTCAAACAGCACTTCACATTGCTAAAAACCCGGTCTTCCACGAACGCACCAAACACATTGAAGTTGACTGCCACTTTGTTCGAGATGAAATCATTCACAAGCGCCTTCTTCCATCCTATGTGCCCACACATACACAACTAGCTGACCTTTTCACCAAAGCTCTCGGTGCTAAAAATTTTGGAGCCATCTTGGTCAAGTTGGGCATTCAAGACTTACATGCTCCAACTTGAGGGGGGATATTACCGGACAAAATCATTATTAGACTTAATTACAGGAATATAATCACTATTAATGAGTCTATAATTAGACTTAATTATAGGAATATAATCACTATTAATGGGTCTATAATTAGTCTTAATTACAGATGTTATGTGAGAAAAAGAATATGTACGGTTCTGTACGGTTCTAATGCTATGGTTATATATATGTATCATTGCTATAGATGAAAGACAAATTGAATAAAACAGGGAATATTCTTTCACTTTTACTTAAGATTTTGATTTTAACAATTAAAGGTGAGGACCTAAGGAAGATTCCCACTAGACACAAGGAAGATTCTCACTGGACACGAACTTAACCAAGTGGTTAAGTAAGTGTGAAGGTTCACTTCACAAAGGCAAAGATGAAAAACAAGTTATGGTGAGAATGATATGCAATTGCGAAATTGAAAATGGACACAAGGTTAACATCAATGGTTGTCCTGGCCTCCCAAATGATGCACCATACTCATGATTATGAGCGAAACCAAAGAGCAACAAAGAAGAGAAACTAAGAGACAAACACATAAAATGGAATGGAGAAAGGGAAGGAAAATGGAATGAGAAAACTTATGATGGTGGGTGAGAAATGTCACGCCACTTGGAGGGTGATGTGCTCCAAGATGAGTGTGTTGGCCGCCACTTGAGAACTTCCCAAATCACTCAAGATAAGACCTCAAACCTAAGAGGACATAAGCCTCACTAAGAGCTCACACAATTTGGCAGAATTTCTTTACTTCATTCAATTTCAACTTGGAAAATACAATGGTAGGCCTCCTATTTATAAGTGAAGGAGCCTTGGAAAACAAGAAAGAGGGGTAGGATGGGAAAAGGGAAAAAAATGGGCAGCCTTAGGGTTTGACTAAGTCAAACCTGCACCTTGGGCTTGTCCTTCGATAAACTAGGTCAAATTGTCTTCCTAAAGGGCTAGGAACAAGTTAAAATGATACCTACACCCCCTATTATGCTAAAGGCACCTTATTCTAGCCTATATTTGCTATTTGGACGCCTAAAGTGAGCCCAAATTATTTACAAACATATTCTATTTTTTAAGAAGACCAAAAGGATGAACTTCTAATATTCGGGTTTATAGCTTCTTCTTCTTTTGCTGATTCTTTCTCGAGGCTTGGTGGGGCCTGGCTTTGTATCTTGAGATGACTGACCCTTTTGGGAAGTTCTTTTTGTGTCCTTAGTTATCTGTCGGTTTGTATCAGCTCTCAACTCACTCAAGATAAGGCCTATTGCTAGAGCAAACAACCCTCACACAATTTGTGCAGAGTTTTCCTTCTTTTATAAATTTCAACATGCAAATACAAAGAGGAAGGCACCTATTTGTAGGAGATGGTGTCTTGGAAAACAAGAAGCAAGGGTAGGATGGTAAGTGTGTGAGGGGGTTGTCTTTAAGGTTTGACTAAGTCAAAACCACATCTTAGGCCACTTCTTCTAGAATTTAGGTCAAAAACAAGCTAAAATGATAATTACACCCCCTTATTATGCTAAAATGATAACTTTCTCTTTGGAGCAAACTCGCCAAGGACTTGCCCATACTCGCTCAGGCTCGTTTAAGCAAGTTTGCGCTATTGAAGTTGGTTTTTATTTTTTTTAAACTCGCTTGAGAGGTGTCACTTAACCTACATCCAAATATGTTAAATAAGGGCATGAGGGAGAGGGAAAAAAGGAGAAAGAAGGATAATCAGAAATAGGAAACCCTAAAGGAAACAACCGTCAAGGAAAAACACTTTGGATCTTCTTTTCCTGCTTTCAATACTTGTAATGGCAAACATGATTGGCTAAGTCTCCCCTTTGGGATTTGGAGTAATTTTTTCAAACTTTTATGTGTTGAGGTGATATTCATGTATAATATTATCTTGATTGATATTGGTATTATCATTTTATTCTTAAATCTTGAATCTTCATTCTTGATTTTGATCCATAGATTTCATTGGAAAGTACTTCTAAGTATTTGACCTAAATGATAATGCTTAACATATTTGAATTCTAGGAATAGATTTGAAATGTTAATTCCCTTATAACATAAGTTCTTAACAATAAGAATGATTTTATAAATATGTAAGGAATCAATATTTAGGACACAATCTTAAAAATTTTATATGTGCATCAATGTCAATCAAGTTAGAATGATATATGTTTTTATTCATTGAAAATACAGATGAGTGAGAAGAATTAATCTCATTCCCAATTTTCTCAATTGAATTATCTTAATCGTTTACTTTGTTTTCATTTAATTTCTCACGTAAATTTATATAACCAATGACCTTTCAATCAAACTTTTGCACATATTTTAATATTTAGTGAATACTATACATTGAGATTTTAAAAGAATTATTTCTTCTGGGTTCGATATTCGTCCTTAGGGACAATTTATTACTTCTGACTTGGTACACTTGTCAAAATAAGTCATCACTACCATCCTTCAATTGTTCCAAATGGTGCAAATTCTCCCAAGCATGTAATTGCTTCTTTTTACTCTATGTCCTATAGATAAACTTCATGAACTCTTAAAATCCCAAGTAGCTCATCTCAGATAACATTTTTAATATCTCTAGCCTCAACAATGGTGTTCTTTTTTAGCTCCTGAATCTTAGGCATGTTTTGGAGAAGCATTTTCCAAGGGCTTCTAAACTGTTTAAATAATTTGCATTCTTCTAAACATGATGTCCATGCTTTCTCCATCCTTCATGGTAAAAGATTCATATTAACAAGTAAGAGTGACACAAATAAGTGTATACCTCATTTTTTGGAAAATGCACAAACAAGTATATTCAATTTTGGAAAGTGCACAAATAAGTGTATACCTCGCTTTGTTGTTAATTTGCATCTTGTTGTAGTTTTCTTCATCCCATTTCTCCTCTGGAGATGTGATCTTTACGTCCAATTTGATGATAATTTTTCATAATTGATAATGTGTGGACTTTATATACATCTTTATTCTATCTTTCCAATATGGAAAGTATTCTCCAAGGAATGTAGGAGGTCTGGCGAGAGAAGTTCACCATGCTTGTAGTAGGATATTTTGCCTCTAATGTTGTGAGACACTCAACTCTCTAGAGGTTGAGCTTTGATACCAACTGTGAAAAATAATTAAAAAACATAAGGGAGGGTTGAATTATGTTTTAAAATTTTCTTTATTTTTCACAAGTATCATGTGATTTGTCACAATTGGACAATAGATTCAGATTTTAACAAAATGAAAGACTTCTAATTTTTTTGCAACTTTTGTTTTAACCATTCATCCGGTCTAAGTTAGTTATGCAAATAAAATGAAATATACAAAGAGAAGAAGGAAAGTGTTTACACAATGTTTTTAAATTGGTTCGTTTATTGCAACAAACTATATCTTGTTATTGACCAACCAGTCAAGTTTCACTAGGCAAACTACCACTACGAAGTGCAAATGAATATTATTTGATCAAGTCACTCTTGGCTAACACTTAATATTATTTGGGCTCGTAACCACTCTTGCCTAACCCCCCATCAAGTATTCTTTACTCAATCCACTTCTGATTGACCATTAAGTATTCTTTACTCAAGTCATTCCTAGTTAACACTTAGTATTCTTTGGACTCATAGTCACTATTGGCTAAACTCAATCAAGTATTATTTACTCAATCCATTCCTGGTTGACCACTAAATATTCTTTACTAAAGTCACTCTTATCTAACCCTTAGTATTTTTTGGACTCGTAGCCACTCTTGGCTAACCTCAATCAAGTATTCTTTACTCAAGTCACTCCTAGCTAACACTTAGTATTCTTTGGATTCGTAGCCACTCTTGACTAACCTTAGTCAAGTATTCTTTACTCAATCCACTTTTGGTTTACCACTAATTATTCTTTACTCAAACCACTCTTGGATGATCACTAAGTATTCATTCACAGGCCACTCTTAGCTCAAGACAATTACAAAGGTTAAATGATCCACATATAATTATTTTAACTAACTAGAGAGGGTAGTGTCTTTCGACGTATACAACGTTTAAGCTCCATCTAGTAGTACACGGGATGAACAAAAAATTGTGTTCTTGCAAAGCTTTTGGACAAAAAAAATTTCGCAAAATTCCAGCACATGCAAATTATGACTCATTAATTTTTTCTTCTTTTCGAAGTATGTCTTCTTACAGGCTAGGAAAATGTAGTCGTTGTATTCCATTTTTTTGGTCATTGAGTAGCTTTGAACTCTCTTCATTGTATTCTTCTTTTTTTGTTATCGTTTGATGAGCTTTTACGTTAAAAAGCATTAAATGTATGACATGCAACATTAATTTTTCTTCTTTTCTTTACATAATCTCTCTAATAGTTGGAAGTACTTATCCTCCTTAATAGCAGAACCTTTTACACCAAACAATGGTTAAAAGTGCACACCGTACAGGACATGTTGGTTGTCCAGAGTTGAAAATTGCTTGTGCCAGGAGAGTTGGTGAATGTTGCAGTTTTAGCTCTATCCTCAAGATATATTTAAACTTGTTTGTTTGGCACAAATCTTTTTAGGGCAGAAGTATATGACATTCTCTATAATACATACTCAAGTTTCAATAATATTTTTCATGAATGTGTTAGGTTGGTCTTTGACATCGCCTCATCTTCAATTTTTAACATACGCTATGGTTGGTGAATCTAGTGCTCTTATCACTCGATAGACGATACACTTGTATGATCTTATTTTCATATATCAGACGCAACTTCATTCCTTGTTGGTTTAAGCACTTAATCAAAATTATACAAGGTGTTAGACTTTTGCTCTAACAAAGCTCCAATCCACCACTCCTCCTCCCATCTCATCCTCCACTCCAATCGATGGATTCAATTTCTACCTACAAGTTCATCCATCAACTACCCTCTTAAACTTAACAATATTTTTCACATCTAGTCCTTGTTTAATCTTCTAAAACGTTTAATCTTAGTTTAGAGTCTTTGTCCAATTATTTTGTGCTATGAAAAGATATATGATATTTGGTAGACTTTTTTTTGTTATGAATGCCTATTTTTTTACTTTTACTTAAAATAAACATGATTAAGTTGAGTAAAATTTAATATTATTTTTATCATAAAAAAATATGGATAATTTGAGAAAGAATATAATGATTAATAAAAAATAGAGTGTCGTCTATTCATACATAAGATTTTTTTAAATTTTAATTATAATTACTAAAATACTATTTGAAAAACAGGTGATTAAAAGTTTCTTGCAATGGGATTGGGAATCCATTAACTAAAATGAATGCGAACTTTATGTTTTATTCAATTTTTTCCCAGCTGATGGGATCTTATAGGTTGAGTCACTTGTTGTTGGTAGATATCATGGTTTTAGCTTTTCCTACAAGCCAGTGTTCTTTTTCCTTTTCTTTTGTGCTATTTTTACTTCATATATAATAAAACCAAATGAACACTCTTATTGTCAATATCAACCCTCAAATTATATTAAAAATAATAAATCCTAATATTAATGCCTTACTATGAATATTGTTATAAAGAATTCAATATGATTACTGTTACAATTGTTAAATAACAAGGACTAGGTAAACAAATCAGTCCAATCCAATCAATTTACGACGTTTATACTTTAAATAAATTGGATAAGTTCACTGATCTTTTTAGTTAGTTTAATATTTCATTTTCAAAAGTTTGAACAAATGAATTAATCCACATACCCAAATAGTTATTTAAAGAATTGTTAAATATATTTTTTTCACTCTACTTTGTATGTGAAATTGGTTTGATTCAAACTTTAAATCTCTTTGATATTTTTATAAAATTATTAGTGGAATGAGTTATTGATAGATTTTTAGTAAACTGCATTAAAAATTAAGATATTAAAATATTTCATATTGATAATAATATACATATTAAAAAGTAGACTTTAGATCTAATTCAACTCTATAAAATCGACTTGTAGGATTGAGGTTTACACTCACTTATATACTATAAAAGGCTTTAATCTCTAGTCGACGTGGGATCTCCAACATTATTGGGAAAAAAAATTATTAAAAGTTCTAATAGGTTTAAAGTTTCAATTAAGAAAAAAAACTAATTCCGTGTTATGATAGAATAACAAAAAATATATTTAATTCTTTAAAAAAAATACCTACCGATATAAGAGAAACTTTCTAAATTTATTCATTATATTTTTATACAAAACTGAATTTTTTTTTCTTACTATAGAAAGGTTTCATAGACGTACGTGCGCGTGCTAATACAGGTGAAAACCGTGGCCATGAAATAATACTATATTTCAGTCTAATTAGTCTACCTGCATGAAAACGACAATGAGAACGCGACATTAAAAAAAAATAGCAAAAAACATTTAGTCTGTGTTAGGGAAACTAACATTACAAGGCTTTTGTAAACATTGGTACCTAATTTTGACATATTTCTTATGGGGTTAGTGAGGTTTACTTACCATTAATGACTTTAAATGACCACCCAACTTAACAATTCCAAGGAGACAGAACAAGAAAATTCAAGAAATTTGAAAAACTATAACAAAGAAAATTAAAGAATACACAAAATTAATATGTGATGTAAACAGATGATCATTTTGTTTACTCAACATGATAAACAATTATGCTATTGTTATCATTTGCCAAATTATATTCTCATTAAAATGTAATGTTTAAATATCAATTTAATATTAAAGATGTATTTGTACAAGTTTATTCATAAATAAGTTGAATAAAATAAATAAATAACTTCTTCATAAATTAAAATTAATCTATATACATAAATTAAAATTAGTTTATATACAAATTATAAAAAAAAAGTTTACATAAATTATGTAAAATACATTAGTTTATTTACGAACTAATTTTAATTTATGAAAAGTTTAATATTTTTCTTTAACGAGATAAAAGTTAAGCGTCTTATAATTGTAGAAAACAATGTAATTCACACACTTTTTACTTCATTTTAGAGTAAAACATATTTTTTTAAATGACTAAATTATTATTCGTTTATATTAATGATACTTTACTTATATATATATTACATATGAATGACGTGTGACTTATGTGTTAAAAGGTATTAGTCCATATTCCAATGTCTGAAGCTGTTTGATGTTTTTATCAGTTTGGTGGTTGTGAACACAACCTGCAAAGGTCTATTCAAGGGTGCTTGGACTTTTTTTATGCAAAGAGTTTAAGTTTGACAAGATGTTCATTGAACTAACAAAGCCATGTATGTTTTCACTTCTATTTTTTGTCTTTTTTAAGATAAACATATTTTCTTGTTGATAATGAAACCAAGCAGCCTACTATGCCATACCAGGTTTTGGGATTTTTCTTTTGGATTTTTAAAATTGAAAATCAAGGTGAGGTGAGTATGTATTTTCATATCGAAAAAACATTAACCCACAATTACGAATCAATTGCAGAAAATAAATAGTACAGAATTTAACGTGATTCGATCGTCAATTTATAATTTACATTCACGAGCAATTAATAGGTTTTCATTTTTTTTGTTACAATTTTATTACAAACACAAATATCTCTTAAATAGAGATCATAGAGGACACACAATAATTAAGCTCACTCACTAAAATATGGTGTCTAGTCAGTCCAACTCAAATAGTTCTGATTTCACACTCAACAATTTCTTTTATACCAGTCAAGAAAATTAACCACATTTTACTGTTCAATTATAAAATTTATTTATGAAATAAAGCATCAATTTGTAATAACGAGTAGTATATTTTTTTACCCAACCATTTAATAACAATAATTCCTTTTATTGTGACCTCATATCAGTGAACAGGATTATGTAGTGTATGAAGTAAATTATCATATTTGTTTCCGCATGTGAGCGACTTTAGGTTATAGTTTCTGTGTATTTGAACTCATTGATTTGTAAGTAAGGAAAGATGTTGAAATTTGATTTTGTTATTTCTCTATTACATCTGCATATTCATGAACAAAACAACATAGGCTCTCTTACATGTGGAGATTCATGAGAAAACAACATAGAATAGATTGAATTCACTTTCTTACCCTTTATATGTAGTATTTTTTCATTATAATTTCATAAAAATTGTTCACATAAAACTAAAAAATCATAATCAATTATTATTATAAATATTAAATCTTATAAAACAATAATAATATTTTAAATTAATTTATAAAATAATAATATTAATTAAAATAAAATTTTAAAACTATAATAATAAATGTAAATTAAAAAATTAATCATGATTAAATAAATTTAGTAATAGTAATTATAATTTTATTTTTAAAAATATTTAATTATATTAATAATAAGAAAGAATACGTATAAAATCAATTATACAGGTAAAATAATTAATTATATTACAAAATGAAAATACAAGTATATCTATAATAAAAATAAAAATATTGTATATATTTATAATAAAATAAAAATATTATATACATTAAAAAAAGAAAAAATAAAAATTAATTATCTTATATTATATTATAAATTTTATAATATAAATCATTTATGTATATATAATTAATAATATATTATACATAATTATTATAATCGACTATATATTATATATAATTGACTATATATATAACCGATTATATATAAATTTTAGGATATAATTAATTATAATAATATAATATAATAATAAAATAAATATATTTATATATTTAAATAATAACAATATTATTAATATTGATAATATAATTTTTAAATATTAAAATAATAATAATTTTTAAAATTAATTTTAAAATAATAATAAAATTATAAATAGTAATATTAATTAAAATGTATTTTTAAAATAATGATAATAAATATAAATTAAAAAATTAAATTGATTAATAATATCAATAATAATAATAATAATGTTATTTTAATTTTTTTGTATCGAATATTTAATAATATTATTAATAAAAATAAATAATAATTAGTATTATTATTATTATTAATAAAAATAAAACTATAATATAATAAAAAATATAGTTATTTATAAAATAATAAATAAATTTATATACTAATAATAGTTAGAAAAATAAATGTATGAATTAATAAATTATTTAATTTAATTATTTTTAAATATAAGGATAAATTTATAATCTTAATTGGTTTATTAATTAAAAAAATTAAATATCAATTACTCTCATCACATCTCTTACAAATTTATTTTTATGAGAACTTTTCATCTTCCCAGAATGTAATCCACTTCAAGTAGTCAATGGAATTAAAAGCAAGAAAAGCTCAATTTACAAAGTATAACTTAAAAGAGAGTAGATATGAGACAAACTCAAAAAGTGGTCGAGAAATACGATAAGCAAGAAATTAAAGGTAAGAAGCACTAGTGCAAAAAAGACTTTGTATGACAGTTCTACATGATTTTTTTATGACGGTTCTGATGGAGATATAGAATCAATATAAAAACTCGACACTTTCTATGTCAGTTGTGTAAGAAATGTAGGTCTTAAACAAGAGGGGTGAATTGTTTATGAAAGATTTTCGTAAACGTTGAAGGTAGATTGAAAGGCAATGAAGAATCAAAGAAGTAGAAATCAATTCAGGCAATTTCAAAAACTGTTTTTAATGTGATTCCAGAAAATCAACTGGTTGTTTTTGCGAAACAATCGGTTATTTTTATCACAGTGTTTAAAAACAAAGTAAAAGAAGATTTAAAAGAGAGTATGGATAGAAAGATCAATACCAAGAGTTTATACTGGTTCACTTTTTACCAAGAGTTATATCCAATCCTCAGAAACCTCTGAGAATTCACTAAGCAATCAAACACCTTGATTACACAAACCGACCAAAGTGGTGATCTTGAACCCTTCAAGAACACACACCACCTTTGGCAAAAAGACCACAAATCTCATAACAACCTCTGAATCCGCACAACACCAGTCTTTACAGAAATATAGTAGTCAAGAAAGAAAGGAATGAATACACTTGGATACAATCTCATATTGAAGTAAAACGAATACAATGCAATCATATTCCACTCTTATAAAAAGATCCAAAACCTGAAGCAAACTTTGAAAAACTATTTTGAAAGTGTTATCTTTTTAAACAATAACAACCAGAACCATATAACCACTTATCTATACTCCAAACAATTGTTAAAAGCATTTAATGCAAGAGTCAAAACAGTTTTAAATCAATTAAATCAGATCAAATCAACTTAACAGAATTATGTTATGATTTTCACAAAATCAATCGATTGAAAACACGAAACAATCGGTTGAATTGGCTTGACAGCAAGGTCAACCAATTTCAAGCTTTTTCAAATCCTTTTCAAAATACTCTAAGTTCAAAACAACCGGTTGAATCGAAATTTCAACAGGTTGATTTTCCACTTTCTTTAGAAAACATTTTTTTCTCAAAAGAACTTGAACCAAACAACATTGGATCATAACTTTGACTGGATTAACAAATTCAAACTACATAAGACACATACACAACCAGCAGCAGGGTCTTCAAGCAATCCACTTGGATTTGGAGACATCAAAGCCTGTGTTCAACAATCTCCCCCTATTTGATAAAGACAAATCCCTGGTTTGTTTGTGTTGTCCTTTTCGAATTTGAAAGCACCTGCAAAATAGAAATTGTGCATGTACAAGATAACGGAATAACTCAAGTTTTAAGAGTACCCAAGAACCGTTCATCAATAGGTTTCCAACATGAAAACTAGTAAAAATCAGTGTGAAAACCAGTGTGAATGAGGTTCAGATCAGAGCATTCAGCAGCAACACAATAAACCAGATTTAAAGCAATGTAACAGCAACAATACAACATTAAAAACCACATCATTCCCCCCTATTTGTCTTCACAAATAGAGTAAGACAAGTGATAAAAATAGAATTAAAAGTAATTGTTTAGCATACAAAAACAGGATAAGAAATAAAGCATTAAAATTCTTCAATCCTCTTTGTCATGTTGAAGCTCAAAGAGCTAATTCTGAACAACCTCAATTTGTTCATCAAGGTTCTGGAACCTTTCCATTCCTTTGGTCATCTGCAAAGTTGTCCATCCTGCTTAACATCAATCTCTCAATGGGTAACATAGAAGTGTTCACCCATGTTTCCAACACTTGGACTATCATCACCTTGCCCAGCTTGATGTCTATCATCGGCATTAACTCTAGTAGCAGCAACAACCTCTTCTCCATCATCTTTAACATGAATTCCACTTGAAGAACCAGCTTAGTCACCATCTTTGCTAACCCATTTTCCTCCAATTTTTGTGAATCGCATCTTGCTTAAGGATCCATTGTTGACTTCATGTGATGCCTTGACCACTTCAGTTAGCTCCTCCTCGATATTAATTTCAAAATAATGCAAAAACTTAGAGATAAGGATAGCATATGGATAGTGATAATCACTTAACCTCTTGTATTTTTTCATGTGTTCCTTGATAATGAGGATCCAATTAATCTTGATCTTGTTCATGATGCAGTAAATGAGGACAAGATCTTCCTCAACCAAAACAGAATGATTGCTTCCTCTTGGAGTCAGCATCCAAGATACAATGAAACCAATAATTCTTTCATTTTGCTTCAAGCCTCCCACCAAAAAGTTCCTCACTTTGGATTGCGATTCTTGAGACAGCTCCTGTAGTACTGCATTTTGTTAAACTCTTCTACAACCCTAATGTTTCCTTTCTTTATTCTTAGTCCAGCATATTTCAAACCAGCTACATCATATCAAACTTCTGGAGTTATCTCCATGTCAATGCCTTTCACGTGTGAGCAAAGATTGTCTTCAACCACATGAATAGAAAACCTTCACTAGGTCAACATAAATGTTTCCAAACAACTCCAAAAACCTTTTTAGTAGCTGCTCTTTCAAGACATTCCTCACTTCAGTGAGATTCTTCCTTTTCAGCTAGTTGAAGGTGATAAGTTTTGGCTTGTTGATAGCCTTCCTACTAGATTCATGTAGGAACTTCTCAATCTTTTCATCATCCCCTGAAAACTAGTTTTCAAGGTGCCCTCCTCGCTTTACAGCACGGGCCTTCATCCTTTTTTATGAGGGAGGAGTTGAGTCCATGATTAAAGGATGATATTTTAGAGATGGGAGAAAATCCAGCAAATGCAAGATGCAACCAGAGGAAAAATAATGGGTTAATTCTGTGAGAAAAAACAATTGAACTAGCACATGTATTGAAGCAGAAAAGGTAATCAACATGTATTGGCATTTAGTGGGTTGTTTTTCAACAAAGAAAGAATCTGTTGCAGAGAGAATATGACATACGTCATCCCCTAACAGATTAGCCAGTGCAACACAAACCAAATTTAACCATTCATAAAAGCTCTTAAGTTTCCAAGAAGTTAAGAAACATATTTCATTATGACCAAAATAACTCCCAATCAGATTGTATTCAAAGCCACAATAAATGTAATTTTGACCCATAACAACTTTGAATGAAAAGCAACAGTTGTAACAATGCACAGGTTTTTAAAATAGCTTTAATACAATGTTACCAGAGGTAAAACAATCGGTTGTTTCGTGAAAACAATCGGTTGTTTTTCTGTGACAGCAATTGTTCGTTTTCATAAACCAAGAAACTTTGTCCGAGATGAAACAACATAGTGTTGATCATATAAGCCTTTGAATAGAGATTTTTCACAACAGATTTACTCAAGAGAAAGAATCAATTAATATTTTATTTAATCAAGGAGAACCAAAATTACAAATTAAGAAGTAAGAATACAAAAGTTCTTAGCTTTTGAGGATTTTTCTCTTAAAACACCACAACACATGGGTCAAGGATATCACTTGACTTTCAAGAATTTATTGTGCAATTAAGAACTGCCCCCATGATTCCATATCAGATCACTTCTCTTAAGGCTTCATACTTCATATCAGTATGATTCTTTACTTCCAAAGGTGCCACATATGTTGATTTTCCATCAAATAACCCTACAAGAAACAAAATCAAGATGCAAGATTTGGTCCCCTTACAAATGTGGGTCCATGAGCATTAACAGATTAATTAGGATCCTTAGAATTCTTAGGAACCCATTTCAAAACACCCCTGAGAACAGAAAATTTTCTAACTCTGAAGAATCTAACAGAGTGGCCCTTCTTCATATAGCAAAACATGAAATAACCGGTTGTTTCGACTTTTCAATAGGTTGTTTTTCAAAAAAAACTTGAAAAATGCTTTGAAACAAATCTCATTTTTTTAATGTGATTGCAGAAAATCAACCGGTTGTTTTTGCAAAACAGTCTTATTTTTATCAGCAGTGTTTAAAAGCAAAATCTGATTTAAAAGAGAGTAGGGATAGAGAGATCAATACAAAGAGTTTATACTGGTTCACTCTTTACCAAGAGCTACATTCAGTCCTTAGAAACCTCTGAGAATTCACTAAGCAATCAAACACCTTGATTACACAAATCCACCAAAGTGGTGATCTTGAACCCTTCAAGAACACACACCACCTTTGACAAAAAGACCACAGATCTCATAACAACCTCTTAATCTAGACAACACCAGTCTTTACAGAAATACAGTAGTCAAGAGAGAAAATGAATACACCTGGGTACAATCTCATATTGAAGTATAAAGAATATAATGCAATCATATTCCACTCTTAGAAAAATATCCAAAGTTTGAAACAATCTTGGAAAAACTGTTTTGAAAGCGTTATCTTGTTAATCAATAATAACAATGAGCGTATAACCACTTATTTATACTCCACTAGTGAAAGAAAATGCTTAAGGAAATGAACTATAATAGATCACAAAATTAAAACAAAAGCTAAGATTATATGATGAACTTGTCCTTTATTATTTTTGGTGTTTATCAAAGTAAATGAACAAAAACTTGAAGGAAAATTTTCACTGGACACGAATTTAACCAAGATAGGTTATATAAGTGTGAAGGTTCACTTCCAAGAGTGCGTTCAATTTTAATCTCTTTTTGTATTTTTGTTTTAGGTTTTGGCTGAATTGATTTAGGTCCTTTCAGTCCAAAGTTCTACTCCTTCCTTTGGCTTTTCCTTTTGTTCAACTTTTATTGTCATTCAAGAGGAGTATTGCCTTTTCATTTAATGTTCAAATCGACTTTTGTAATGCACATACACAACCACTAATTACACTTCATTCGCTTTTCATTCGCTTGATATTTGAACTTGAAAGCAAAGAACAAGTAACACAACATTGTCAAATAACAACATAAGGAAGCAAATCAAAATTATGGATGAATGTAAGGAAACAAAATAGAAAATTAAAACTAGAGAGCTTGCTTATGATGCAGTAACGAGTAAGAACTCATAAATGAAACACAAAAGCATTCAAAGGCATATGATATTTGTGAATTCAAATTAACACTTCAAATTAAAATTCAAACGATTAACTAATGGAATTAACAACAATTAGGACTAAACAAAACTCCAGACAACATTTATAGATCTTAAAAATCAAAATGACTTCAAAGGAAAGTAAATGAATCAATTAAAAGTTGAGGCAAGATTAAAAAAATTCAAAAACATACTCGATTATACAATAGAACACCTAAAAATGCACGCATGGATGGTTCAAGATGGACAAGTAATTTGAACTGAATTTAAATACATATGAACACAATTCAATCGATGCAAACTAAACCAGACAAGCAAAAAGTTATGTAGAAAACTTGAAAAATGAGCTACTTATCTTTGAATAACCATGACTCTAAATACCAAATGATAGCCTTCTTCTTCACACATTGCTCTTTAAATGGATGTAGATGGAGGAGGTTTGCGGAAGCTTGGAAAGAGAAGTAACTTTCGGTGGAATGAAGTGGAAGTAGGACAAGAATTCTATATGCGAGGTGAGGTCAACTCTTTCAGGAATGAGAGGTTAAGGTAGTCGGATTTAGGAAGATCTCTTAAAGTCACTAAAGAACAAGTAGAGTACTAACTTTGCCAACATTTATTTACTCCATCAAAAGTGAAAAACTACATTGCATTAAGGTCCTATTTATAAGAACCATGTTGGTAATTTAAAGAAGCAATAAGGGTGGGATAATTTGAATTCAAAATTGTACTGGTTGGACGTGCTTGGGTCTCAACCCAAGCACTTAAGTGTAGTAGCTCGGATTAGACAGACCCGTATGAAAAATCCCTCGATCGACTTGAGGCGATCATGGATCCAATGACACGTCACGAGATCGGCCCAGATGATTGGCAGTCCATATTAAGAGGATAATTAAAAAAAAAAACACATGGTGAATAATTGAGGTAGTTAGGCATATATATACTTTCAATGTAAAATTTGTTAGGAATAATGTTGCAATGTACCCGAAAAATAAAGGTACACATTAACGAAATACTCGTGTTGTTAAGATTATATTCTTGTTGTTGAAATTATATTCTTGTTGTTGAAATAATATTCTGGTTGATGAAAATTGTTGAAGGAATGTATATAAAAGGGTTTAAGACCCTGGGTAAAGGTAAGTTTTTTTTTCTAAGAACTCTAGACTGAAACAAATTTATAGTTTGAATGTTCTCACTGACTTGATTGTCGGAGTGTGATCAACAGGTAGAGTCTCCTTTATCACAAACTATCGGCATTTCGGAGCATCACGTGAAGACGAATCAAAGCGGAGCTCACCACCAAGTCTGACCGAAGTCAACCGGCAAGAACAAAAACCCTAGAAAAGTGGCACATAGAGTGGATCAAGTGTCACTTGTCAAATCATGATTTCCACATTAGAACATATGCTAAAAACATGGGAAGCACGCACTTCTCATCAACATAGACCCACCTAGGGTTTCTCCTGGGTCTTTAGAAGCTCATTTAAAGCCCTAACTAGGTTAAGGAAACCCTAATCTAACCTTAATTTTCACAGGATCCAAAATACAAGCCCAAAATCATATACTACTTAGCCTAAATATTCTACATTACTTGGCTCAAAATAAGACCCATGAAATTCTATTCTATTATGTACAATGTCTTACATATTAAGGTGCATGATGATAGTAGCTTAGACTCATTGAAGTCGGTTGAGATTCAATCTTCCTAAGTCCTTGGAATCATAGCGTAGTTGTTATCCTCTAGATCAAAGGTCTTTCATTCATCTATTGTGTGATTTATCATACCTTGGGGTTGACCTCTTCAAATATGATCTTGGTCCAAAAAGGATAGGTGGAGCCCAATCTACTTGTAGGATCCTGGTTAAGACTATAAATCTTCGACCTCTTTATTTTGTGGATGTTGTGGTTGAATGTGTTTTCATCAGAATCAAACTATTTGGTTATAAAAAAATTAAAACAATTAAAAAAATTAGCTTTAATCAATTGTCTATTATTTTTATAAGTTTTTAGTTATTTTTTAAAGTTAGTTTGGTTAGGAACATTCGTATATTATATTAACATAATACAATAATAATAAAAAGAAGTTCTCATTTGTGACGGTGTCTCTATGAATTAAAATAATTTGTTTGGGAGTACTATGTATACGTGTATATTTTATATGTATACATAAATTAAAGTATAGACATCCTTTCACATACATTATTTACACACAATATCTAAATTCTTCAATCAATTCCTATATGTTAAGATATTATTTAATTTTGACTTCGGAACAAATAAAAGAATTAGCCACGACATGCTTGTGAAGTTTTCAAAGAAATGGAGAAATTAATATGATTGAGAGAAGAAGGATGAGATAGTTGACGGTAATCGAGTACCTAAATGAGTGAGGCATCAATGAAAAAAACCCTAGTGAGGTATGGTTTACGTTAGCCTCAAACATGTAACTAGGTAAAGTTGCTTATTCCTGCTATAACTCAACAGCGTGCTGCATGCAACACCTAACTTGCGGCAGAAGATGGCAAGAGTAAGGCAATGCATGAAGCAATGGTTGCAACTTTAATACTATACTTTGAATCATCAATTGGCCAAAGAAAAATAACACATGTATCTATGCATGAACACTGCCAAACTCTTTCTTTTTATTTTTCCTTCCTTTCAATAAATACCAACAAGAATTTCTAGTATAAGAGATACAAATTAGTAAGTAATGCAAAATTAATATTCAAAGTTAATGATAATATAAAATAATCAACCTTAATTATACCACTCACTGCGGAATCAACTTGCACGAAATTGTTAATGATTTTTTTGAATCTTGAATACGTAGATATCATGAATGAAAGGTTTGTCAACCTTATTCAATCTTGTAAAAGATGTATGTGATTAATTTTAAAATAAAAATTGACAAATAAATTTAACATATTCGGTTTATTAAATTAGCTATAAACTTATTTAATATTATTATTGAAGAATTAAAATTTTAAAAATAAAGTTATTAATTTTTTCATATACATATTTTCTCCATATATACCCTACAAGAAAATTATTAAATAGAAATCAATTTTAAATATCATAAATAATTAGTTACTATATTAACTAAATTTGATAATATTTTAAAAATTAAAAATATTATTAGTATTTAAAGTAGGTTGTAATGAAATTTATAAATTAGTTTCACTAATTAGTTATCAATGTTTTAGTTATCAACATTAGAATCTAAAATGTCTAAAATAGTTGCTAACTAATTAGATATTAATTTAAAAATTAATTTAATTTTTATAAATAATAGCAATTATTTAAAAAATTAATAATTTTTTAATATTTAATTAAATTAATATAATAATCATATTATCATATTTAATAATTTCTTATAGTGAAAATATAAGAAAAATGATGATCAAAATTTGATAGACCGGATATAAGATCACTTTTAACTAATTCAACTCTATTTAATATGATAATTTTAAAAATACCCTTAAGTTAATTTAAACGTAACCGTGATCTTTAATAAATATGTTGAAGATAATTTAGAAAATGTAATATATATAAAAAAAAAAACTAAATGAACTTATATAGCAATTTTAATCTCTATGAAATTAGACTCTTGTTTTTTACTTATCCACGAGTCTGAGTGAATAAATTAGAATAATTTATCTTAAATAAGAGTATTCCTAACCATCATTATTCAGCAAGACGGTTTTTATGAGTGCTATGTAATTTTTTTAAAATTATTTACATCTTTCAATATATTTAGTTATAACTTCAATCTTATATTTTATAAAGGAAATTATCAATACTTCAAAATAAAATTAATTATATTACAATACAAATTATTTAATCGAAATCCAAAATATAACTTAATAAATTTGAATTAATAAAATTTATATATTTAAAATTATTTATTATTATAGTTTTTTATTATATAAAATAAATATTTATTTAATTCCATGTATAAGATTAAAAATTTGTGTAAATATGTTAACATCGAGTCAACCTATATCAAGCAATTACTTAATTTCTTTGGGAAAAATTATATATCAGTATAACCCGAGCAAATACTTAAATAAAAATATTATTTTAATGTAGACAGAAAATCATTAAATAAAAATTAATTTTATATATAAAAAGTAATTAGTTGTTATATTAACAAAATTACATACTATTTTAGAGACTAAAAAAAATATTGGTATCTAAATTAATTTTTATTATTAATCAATGGTTTCTAAATTGATATCTAATTAGATATCAAGGTTTTACATACCAACTTTAGAATCTAAATAATTGATATTTAAAACTTAGGTAGGTATTTAGATATCAATTTATAAACTATTTATTATTATTTATTAAAAATAGAAACTAATTTAGATAAAAAAAATTAATTTCTAAAATAGAATCTAATTTTATTAATATAGTAAGTAATTATTATTTTTTTCTAAAATTAATTTATATTTAGTGATTTTTAAAGAAAAATACTTATAAAATATAGAAAGTTTTATAAATGTTTTCCTTTAATTTATAAGAAACAATTCATATGTATAGAACTCATATTAAAATAATACTTTTATTAATAATCAATTATTTATAAATAATATCCAGTGCTCTTAAATAAGTAAACATGTGAATTAGTGCTTGATGACTTCATTTGTTAAAATAAGTCAAAGTCTGGCCAAAGTCAACTTACACTTGACTAAATGTAACTTTTTATATAAAATAAAAAAATGTAAGAGGACATCACAACTAAGGTGGGAACACGTAATAGGGTCCGGAATACAATTTTTTATGTATTATGATGACACAAGTGTTAGGTTTTAGTCTTTATCCTTTTTATTCTACGTAGATCATATATTTAATAATTTGTATCTAGAAAGCACATAGTAGAAAAAAATATTATTAAACAAAAATTGATTTTAAAAATAAAAAATAATTAATTATTATATTAACTAAATTAAATATTATTTTATAAATTAAAAAATTATAAATATTTAAAATAATTTTTATTATTAATTAAAATTTATAAATTAGTTTATAGTTGATATTTAATTAAATATTAATCACTTTAAATTTTAAAGTTAGTACCTAAAATTTTATAATTAATTAGATATTAATTTAAAAATAATTTATAAATTTCGTTTAATAATATAAACTACTTAGATATTAATAATTTTTTTATTTTATAAAATTGTACCGCCCTGGTGGTCGGATGCGATGACGTGGCATCCTGTTACAGTGTAGGCGTGTTGACAAGGCGCCAGGTTGACAGTTGGGAAGGAAGTCGGGAGGCACGTGTAGTCGCCGATAGTTAAGTTGGCGTGTTCCGATCTCCAGCTTACCAGAATAGGCGATCGCCAGGTTGAGGACGAAGTCGCCAGATGCAGACTCAGGCGACCAGGCAGTCGGAGATCGCCAGAACAAGCACATCGCCGAAGTTAAAGGAGAAGCAGATTATGAAGGCGGCCGGCGAGACCACAGGGAAGGTGTATGAAGGCCCTACCTCGCCAGTTTCAGTAGAGATCGCACTCCTGAGTTAGCTATGCACTGGGCAGCACCATGCATAGGTAACTTAGCCAAAATGAGAGTAGAAGTAGCGCCAAGTCAGGGAGCCTCCAGATGATGGCACGTGTACAGTTGGATACGAGCCACGTGTCCAAGTCTGTAACTGCCAGGAGAGAGAGAACCACCAGGTATATAAGAGTTCCTAACAGATTTTCTAAGGTACGCACGTTCAGTTCATACACTTTACGCTTGCGAGTGACAGAGCTGTTTGTGAGAGAGATTTGCACGGTTCCAGTTCTTAGTATTTGGTGATACCGTCACTGACTTGAGCGTCGGAGTGCGATCGGCCGCAGCGGCGCCGTATCGTTTCTTTGCAGGTTCTTGAGATAGATCCAGAGGAGGAACGGAGGTGGGAAGCGGCGCGCACGTCGATCCTTTGACGAGGCATTCTCCAGCGCTCCGGTCAACAGGCAGGATCATCAGGCGCCCACCGTGGGGCCGTGTAAAACGTGCTCCCATCCGCAGCGTGAGTTCGCGGAGGTTTTCGAGGTTTTCTGCGCGGTTGTGTGCTGGTGCAACCGTCGTTCTTAGTTTCTTTGAGTTTCGTTCGGTGAAGTTTGTGTTTTAAACCGTTCGTTTGGCTTTTCGATCGGTGGATTCAAGTTCTTTCGAGTGGTTGTTTGGTTCGCGGGGAAACGGTGGTTTTTGGTGGAGCTGCGATTTTCTTCGAAGGTTTGCGGTGTTCTTGAAGTTCTTACGCAGTTTCTTGAATCTTCTCCGATCGCTCGCTGATTTGTTCGTGGTTGAAGTGTTATTTGCTGTACTTCTGTGGTTCGCTGAAGTTAATGAGAAAGATGAGAAGCAATCGTTCCAGTCCCGTGGCTCCCGTCGCAGCTGAAGGCGACGCCGCCATGACCATGGCGCAGATGGCAGAAATGATGCGCTCATTGCAGGCCACTGTAGAAGCTTCGCGCGTCGAGCAGGCAAGGATACATGAAGACCTGGTCGCCTCTCGCGCCAGAAACGAGGAGCTCGGCAAGGTAGCTGAGGAGCTACGTCGAGCTCTTCAGGAGCAGCAGGTTCGTTCTTCCGCTGAAGAGGTGGCACCGTCGACGCCGCCTCGTGTTTTCCCAATGCCTTTCACTCAGGCGATTACCGACACGCCAATTCCCACGAGCGTGGTCCCGGTTAAAGCTGTTTTTACTGGCGTGGAAGATCTAGAGGCTCATCTGACCACGTTCCACACACAGATGATGCTGTCAGGGGGGTCGGATGTTGTCTATTGTAAGATGTTCGTGAGCACGCTCCAGGGAACGGCGATGGAGTGGTTTGTGAGCCTGCCTAATGGCCACATAACTAATTTTCAGCAATTCTCGAAAATCTTTGTCGAGCAGTATATTGTGAACAAGGCACCGCCCAGAGTGTCCTACGATCTGTTTGATATAAGGCAGTACCAGGGGGAGTCCCTCAGAGACTACCTTAATCGCTTCGGAGCGCAGATGGTCAGATCGCCAGCCAAGGATGAAGAAATGCTGGTTTATGCCTTCAAGAAGGGCGTGCAGCCGGGGCCATTCTGCGAAGCCTTGATCAGGGCTCATCCAGCGACGTTTGCTGAAGTCAGGCGACTTGCGGTGGCTCACATCGCCGACGAGAGTGAGGTCGCCGAGAAGAGAGGCAGTGTGGCTCCCGTCAGGCCACGCGCCCAGACCAGGATCCAGCCACAGAGGGTGCTGGAAACGGCAGCGGCGGCCAGAAAGGATCAAAGGACTCGCTATCCTTACGATAGGAGAAACAAGGGAAGAAGCCAAGCGCGCCAACCGCCAGCACGCCAACAACCAGCACGCCGGGAATACAATCGCCTGCCTAAGCACAAATTCGTCATGGGACTAGCGGACCTGATCGCTATCCCTAACATATCTGCTAGGTTGAAGGCGCCCGAGAAGGTGGGCGACAAGGTGTTAGGGTCGAAGCCGGATGTCTGGTGCGAGTTCCACCAGTGCTTTGGCCACAACCTGGACTCGTGTTTGTCTTTAGGGTACCAGCTCGACGATCTGGTTAAGAGCGGGTTCCTAAACGACTATCTGCTGGACAGAAGGACCGGAGGAGCGTCGAGTTCCCAGCCGGCAGGGGGAGAAGCCCAGCAACACGAGATGCCTATCCATGGGGAGATCCACGCCATTGCAGGGGGTTTCTCAGGTGGTGGATGCACCGCATCGCAGAGGAAAAGGTACGCGCGATCGGTGATGTCGGTGGACATGTTTGAAGATCACTCGCCCGAAGTGGACATTACGTTCACCAAGCAGGATCTTCGGGACGTTGTGCCTCACGACAACGATCCCATTGTTATTTCGTTGATCACGGCGGGGAGGAAGGTTCACCGAGTTCTGGTGGACCAAGGAAGTTCGGCAGACGTGATGTTCTGGCCGACTTTCACGCAGCTAGAATTGCCCCTTGACCAGCTGAGGCCCTATGGAGGGTGCTTGTATGGGTTCGCTGGCGACCAGGTGGAAGTCAGGGGGTACATTGAGCTGAGAACCACGTTTACCGATGAGGCTGGGTCGAGGACGGAGAAAATCAAGTACCTCATCGTAAACGCCCCTTCAGCATATAACATCCTGCTGGGAAGGCCCACCCTTAACAGGATAGACGCAATTCCATCGACTCGGCACATGAAGGTGAAGCTGCCGTCCATGGAAGGGGTGGTAATCACGATAAAGTCTGATCAGAAGGAAGCGAAAAAGTGCTATGAAAATAGCCTGAAAAATAAAAGATCAGTGAGCTATGTCACAACCACCCCACCGCCCGGTGTGAAGCCCAGACCGCCGATAATGGAGGAGGCCGCCGGAAGGGACGTAGAGATGGTAGATGCTGAGCTGGGGGAGAGGAATGCTGCCCTGGAGGAGGAAGAGGCGCGGAATCGCCCGGAGGAAGCAAGGGAACTCGGAATCGCCAAGGCGGTGATCGCCAGAGAATCAAGGCCCAAGCCCGTCGAGCAGTGGCTCGAGAAGGAGATCGGGGGGAAAGTTTTCAAGCTCGGAAGATCTCTGGAGGTCGATCTCCAGGACCAGATCGCCAAGGTGATTGAACGGCATCTGGACGCGTTTGCCTGGTCCGCTTCGGACATGCCCGGGATCGATCCCGACTTCTTGTGCCATCATCTGGCGATGGACAACATGGTGAGACCGGTGCGGCAAAGAAGGAGGAAATTTAATGAAGAGAGGAGGCAGGCGATCAAGGATGAGACCCAGAAACTCCTCGCTGCAGGCCACATCAGGGAAGTCCAGTACCCTGAGTGGTTGGCGAATGTCGTACTGGTGAAGAAGAGCAACGGGAAATGGCGCATGTGCGTCGATTTCACCGACCTGAATAAGGCTTGCCCAAAGGATTCGTATCCTTTACCAAGCATTGATGCCCTGGTTGATAGTGCTGCAGGGTGCAAGCTGCTGAGTTTCCTGGACGCCTTCTCGGGTTATAATCAGATCAAGATGCATCCCATGGATGAAGAAAAAACAGCCTTCATGACGGAGAGGTCGTGCTACTGCTATAAGGTGATGCCGTTTGGGCTGAAGAATGCGGGGGCCACGTACCAGAGGCTGATGGACCGAGTACTTGCACCAATGCTGGGAAGGAACGTGCAAGCTTACGTCGATGACATGGTCGTGACCTCGCAGGAGAAAAGCAAGCACGTTGCAGACTTGGAAGAATTGTTCACGACGATCGCCAAGTTCAAGTTGAAGCTCAACCCGGAGAAATGCATTTTCGGCGTAGAGGCTGGAAAATTTTTGGGTTTTCTCTTGACTGAAAGAGGGATAGAGGCCAACCCGGACAAGTGTGCCGCCATCTTGGCGATGAGAAGCCCGACTACAGTGAAAGAAGTCCAGCAGCTGACGGGTCGGATGGCGGCCCTATCCCGCTTCGTGTCAGCGAGCGGAGAAAAGGGACATCCCTATTTCCAGTGTCTGCGGCGCAATAACAAGTTCGCTTGGACGAAAGAGTGCGAGGAAGCTTTCGTCAAGCTGAAGGAATATTTGGCGAGCCCGCCGGTTCTGTGCAAACCACTGGCGGGAATCCCTCTCAGGTTGTATTTCGCTGTGACTGAGAGGGCGGTGAGTGCGGTGCTCGCCCAGGACCAGGATCAGGCTCAGAAGCCTATTTATTTCGTGAGTAAAGTGTTGCAGGGCCCAGAAACGAGATATCAGGCCCTGGAGAAGGCTGCATTGGCTGTGGTGTTTTCGGCGAGGAGGTTGCGCCACTATTTCCACAGTTTCACAATACTGGTGATGACTAACCTGCCCATCCAGAAGGTCTTGAAGAAACCTGACGTTGCAGGAAGAATGGTGAAGTGGGCAGTCGAGTTGTCAGAGTTTGACATTAAATATGAGCCTCGAGGCCCGATCAAAGGGCAAATCTTTGCAGATTTTGTAGTCGAGCTCTCTTCAGAGGCGACGCGGGTTGAAGGAGATGATTTCCGTTGGGTACTCTCGGTGGATGGATCGTCAAACCAGCAGGGTAGCGGTGCTGGAGTCATATTGGAAGGACCCAACGGCGTGCTGATCGAACAATCGTTGAGATTCGCCTTCAAAGCCAGCAACAATCAAGCAGAGTATGAGGCGCTGATCACCGGGATTCTGCTGGCTAAAGAAATGGGAGCCAGAGTGCTGATGGCTAAGAGTGACTCGCTGCTAGTCACAGGGCAAGTAACAGGTGAGTTCCAGGCTAAAGATCCACAAATGGCGGCTTACTTGGCGTATGTGCAGGAATTGAAGAGTTCCTTTGCCTCTTTTGAAGTGGTGCATGTGCCCCGAGAACAGAATGCCCGAGCTGACTTGCTTGCTAAGCTCGCCAGCTCAGGCAAGGGGGGTAGGCAGAGGACAGTGATTCAAGAAACTTTGAAGACGCCGAGGGCATTTGTAGCAGATCACCTGGTCCTTCAGATAAGCAGGTCGACGGAGAGAGCAGCGAGAAGCCATAAGTCTTTGACGCAAGAAACTCTGAGATCGCCAAGAATTAGAGCATGTCGAGGAGAGAAGGTGGACGTGATGCAGGTCTGCGCCACCCATGAGCCAGACACTTGGATAACACAGTACAAGCGGTGCCTGGCGGATGGCCTCCTTCCGCTAGATCCAACAGAAGCTAGGAAGGTAAAGAAAAATTCCAGCAAGTATACGTTGATTGATGGCGATCTGTACAGGTTTGGATTCACTCACCCACTCCTGGAATGTATACACGGCGAGAAGTGCACGAGGATTATGGCAGAGCTCCACGAAGGAATATGTGGAAGTCACGTCGGGGGTCGAGCTCTGGCCGCGAGGACTCTCCGTGCAGGCTACTATTGGCCATCCATGAGAGAAGATTGCAAGAAGTACGCCCAGTGCTGTAAACAATGCCAGCAGCACGCCGATTGGCACAAGGCACCTCCCGAGGAGTTGAAGTCGATCTATAGCCCTTGGCCGTTTCATACTTGGGGAATCGACATCCTGGGACCTTTTCCACTGGCGATCAGGCAGATGAAGTACTTGGTGGTGGCGATTGAGTATTTCACCAAGTGGATTGAAGCAGAACCAGTGGCCCAGATCACCGCGCACAAGATCGAAGGCTTTGTATGGAAGAATATTGTGTGCCGGTTTGGAGTGCCTAAGCGCCTGGTATCAGATAATGGGACTCAGTTTGCGAGCCACCTGTTGAAGAAGCTTTGCGAAGGGGTCGGAATTCAGCAAGTGTTTGCATCCGTCGAGCACCCTCAGACTAATGGCCAGGTGGAATCAGCTAACCGGGTGTTGCTGAGAGGTTTGAAGAGAAGGCTCGAGAAAGCCAAGGGAAGTTGGGCTGAGGAGGTACCCCGAATAGTTTGGGCGTACCACACCACCGAGCAGTCAGGAACCCATGAGACCCCGTTTAGCTTGGTCTATGGGTGTGATGCCATGATTCCAGTCGAGATTCAGGAGAGCTCGCCGAGATTCCAGAACTTTGTAGAGGAAGACTCGAATGAAGAGAGAAGACTAAACCTGGATCTGCTGGACGAAGTCAGGGAGGAGGCAAGGCTGAAGGCTGAGGCGGTGAAGAGAAGGGTCAAGCGAAGGTACAACTCAAAGGTGATGCCAAGGCAGTTTAGAGAAGGCAATCTGGTGATGAGAAAGGCCCACCAGTACGAGATGGAGAATAAGCTATCACCCAAGTGGACTGGACCGTTCAGAATAACCGAGGCACTCGGGAACGGAGCCTATCGCTTGGAGACGTTGGAAGGGGGGGCGATCCCTCGTACCTGGAACGCCACACACCTGAAGTTGTACTATAGCTAAGAGCTTTGTAAGTAAAGACAAACACAAATATTACATTGCAATGTCTCTGTTAAAACAGTTTTAAGGGGGCACTCTTTTTTCCCTAAGGAGGGTTTTTAATGAGGCCACCCAATAAAAGAAGAGTTTTCGAAGTATAAGGTGTTTTCAGATTGCATATGTGTTATTTCCAAAAGTTTCGAAGAAAGACCTTGTCATTCGTACATGATTTAAGGCACGAAAAGATATGTCGCGTGTTTTCTAAAGTTTTAAAGTCCTCATCGTTTTTCGGCGATTAGAGGCACCAGTTAAGTTTTTGAAGTCCTCATCGTTTTTCGGCGATTTGAGGCACCAGTTAAGTTTTTAAAGTCCTCATCGTTTTTCGGCGATCGGAGGCACCAGATGGAAGACCTCAACGCCCTCGCGCGTTTTGAGGCAAGGTAAAAGACCTCCTCGCCGTTGAGCGAGTGCAGGCGAGAAAGAGAAAAAGTCCTCCGTGTTTCTGGGAGCGAGAAGATGTAACTCCCGGGGCAACGTAGAGGCAAGTTAAAGACCTCCTCGCCGTTGTACGGGCGCAGGCGAGAAAGGTCCTCAGTGCATCCAGGGGGGAGGAGATGTACGCCCTGGGCAAGTTGAGGCACCGGATAAAGTCTTTATCGCCGTTGTGCGAACCAAGGCCCATCAAAGACCTCCTCGCCGTCGAGCGAGTGCAGGCGTGAAAAAGAAAGGTCCTCAGTGCATCCAGGGGGGAGGAGATGTACACCCTGGGCAAGTTGAGGCACCTGACAAAGTCCTTCTCGCCGTCGAGCGAGTTAAGGCCGTTTAAAGTCCTTCTCGCCGATGAGCGAGTTCAGGCGAGTAAAAGTCCTTCTCGCCGATGAGCGAGTTCAGGCGAGTAAAAGTCCTTCTCGCCTGTGCGCGAGTATAGGCAAGATAAAATCCTTCTCGTCTTGAACGAGTTCAGGTATGGCGAAGAGGGTGGAAGAAGCTTAAAAGGTGGCTAAGGTAGGTTCGAAGAGAACGCCTAGCCAGCCAGTCTTTAGCTCTGGGGTTTAGGGAGGTAAAGGAAGATCCCAAAGGGCATTTCTGCCTCAGATAAAGAAATGACTGCCAAAGCCTGAGGCTAAGGAAAGCTGGTGTTGCCAAGGGGTCTAGGTGATCGCGAAAAGTTCAAACACGGCGAGAAGGTTGAAAGACTTGTTTGATAAAGCGGGTCAAGTGGGACGTTGTTTGAACCAATGATTGAATCACAGTTCATTGCTTGGAACTTTTCTCGATCAGGTTAGTGCCTCAGGGGTACAAGTTGTTTAAAGCGATTATTGCTTAAGTTCGAATCGGCTCGAAGCGGTTACGCCAAAGGTCATGTTTGCAAAATCGCTAAGTTAAACGCAGCAGAGTTAAACATACAAAGAAAGTAAAGCGCTCAAAAGGAGTCAGAAGAAATGTCCAAGTTTCGCTATTGAAGTAAGTAGCTGTTCAAAATACGTGCGCAAGGGTTTTTACAAAGTAAATACAAGTGAATTCATAAAGAAGCAGATGAGGTAGAATTGGTTGAGCCTTCGGCGGGAACGACCTTTCCATCTACTACTTCATTGTTTAATGACACCATGCTGAGGTCGAGATCAGGGAATAGGCATGCGAACTGTTCTCGAGCGGCATCAAACCCGGCAACCAGAATCTGAGCGGAGCTTAGCTTAAGTTCTTCAATTTGCTTTTGAAATCCTTCAACCTGCTGCTTAAGCTCCTTGTTCTGCTGCTCCAGCTCTTCGACCTGTTTTCGGAGTTGTTTGTTGGTCTCTTGAGCTTGAAGAAGGTCGTCAGCCACCTTCTTGGATTCTGATTGAGCTTGAGCCAACTCGGCAGCCATCTTCACCTTCTCTTTGTTTGCCTCGGAGAGATCAGCCATGGCGTCGTCTCTTGCTTTCTCTACTTGCCCAAGTAGCTTCTCGCGGTCGATCGACCTTTGCTCCAGCTTCTGTACCTTATCGGCATTGGCTTGAATTTGAGCCTCCAGGTCGCTCGCCTTGGTACGCAGAGGCACGATTCTGCTTTCAAGTTCGACCTTTTCTTGGGCAAGTTCATGGACTTTGCGGCGAAGGTCAACAGCTTCCTTGCGCGCAAGCCTAAGCTCGGTGCTTAGGGCATCCTCCACTCGAGAATGTTCCATTTCCGCGAGCGTTAGGCTGAATGACACCTTCTCCACCTCGACTTTCATTGTGCTGTTCTCGGTCTTGAGGTTGTAGATGTCATCCTGTAGCCGCCTGGTGGAGCTCTCCACAGCTTTCGTTATGATTGATGGGATATCCTCTGCAATGGTTTTGAGTTTAGCAGTCAGAGGTTCCCACATCCTCGTGACCTCGAGGGAAAGATTTGCAGCTTGGAGAGGCGCCAGGGGGGCTTGTTGGGGGTTCTCGTCGCCACCTTCCTTAGCAATGTTTTCGGTGGTTGCTTCTTGGCGTGGCGACTCAATCGGGGACTCGGTGATTAGGATTGGAGAGGTGTGAGCGACCTCATCCCCGATTGGAACGGTTCCTGCAGCTGAGGTGTTGGAAGGAGGGCCCCCTCCTGCTGATATATGTGGTGTAGAGGCGCTCGGGGGGTCCTCTAAGAAGTTTGGCTCTTGGGCCCCAGTTGCAGGTGGCGCAGTGGCCAATGGAACTGCTTGGACTGGTGGTGAAGGGGCTTGTGGTGCTGGTGGTGAAGAAGGAGGAGCGGGTGTTGACGGTGGTGTTGAAGCTGGAAGAGGGGGCGGGGCAGGTGGAGAAGATGGTGCCACCCTCTTCCTTTTCGTGACAAGGCCATCCTCTGTGACCTCGTCGTCCTCTTCCTCATCCTCTTGGACAATTTGGGGGGCTTTCCGCTTTGGCCTCTTAAGGACCAGTTTCTTTCGTTGGGTGGGCGCCTTAGGCGGTGATCGCCCCTGGATGATGGCCTTCTCGACCGCTGAGTTGGGAACCGTCTGGGAGCCGGTCGCCAACCCATGATTGCGGGCGAGCGCCTTTAAATCGGCGAGCATGTTCTTACCCAACATGGTGTCTGCATGAAATGAAAGTGCATAAGTTAGCTCAAAGGAGAAAGGGGTAAGTATACAAGACAATAAGACAGCAAAGCAGGCATATGCAGAAAAGATAAAACCAAAGTCTTGTGTGTATTGCACAAGACGCCCAGAAACAATATCAGAAGCAATGTCAAGACAAAGATGTAGCGTCCTAACCTATTTGAAATTCCAACTGGTTCTCAAAGAACTCGAAGGAAATCAGGGTGGGGGTCAAGAATGTTATGTGGGCATCTGCCACCCTCTTCCAGAAGAGACAAAGGTCTCTGTCCAAAGCTCCCATGCTATCAGGACTTCTGGGCCTCCTGAAGCAGCTCTTGGACTCCTTTTTCCCCTTGTCCACCCAATACAAGGGGAAACCGTCGAGAAGGGAAGGGTCTTTGTCGTTTGCACGAACCTGGATGAACTTCCCCTTCCAATCCTTGTACGACTGCTGGAAGATGGTGAAAATGGATCTCCCAGCAATGGCGTTCAGGCTGACCCACAGGCGATCTCCTGGGTGCTTGGCCTCAAACAGGAATAGAAACACGTCCACTGACGCGGGCAACCCCAGGTGGGCGCACGTTACCTCGAAAGCTCGGACAAACGCCCAGCTGTTGGGGTGAAGCTGGGCGGCAGCGATGTTGAGCTCGGTTAAGAGTTCCCTCTCAAATCGAGTGAGAGGGAACCTGAGTTTAACCTTCTTGAAGAGAGTGGTGTAGACGAAGCAGAAGGGCCCGTCAGCGCTCACTTTATCATCGACGCACACTGGCAGAGTGGCTGGGCAAGGCAGCACCATCATTCTCTCATCGTGCTCCTTGTGGAATGATTGGTGGGCCTCGTCCCCATTGGTCAATCGCAGAACCGCTCCCGCGGTGTTCACCGACGACGTTTCCTTTAAGAGGGTTGAGTTAGCCCATGAGTATAACGTCTTGAAGTCTGGCAGTGGGGTGGGGGCTCCTCCAGCGTTTGGTGGAGTCGCCTGGGCCAGAGTGGCTTGAGAAGACGCGGGCCTCACAGCCTGCGAAGAGGGAGCACCACGAACTTGCGTAGAGTCGTGTGCTTGTGAAGGGGGGTTTCGCGCTGACGGAGGGGGGTTCGGGGTGATCTTCGTGCGAGTCATGGTAGCAACTGCAAACGAAGGAGGAAGGAAAAATAATCAGGAGGGTTACAAAGGCTGACTCAATCATGAATGGAAGGTGAAAGACGAACGAATGTGAGTTCGTTGCGACAATCGGCAAAGCCCTAAGTCACGCAGAAGGAGAAATGGAAAAACAGCCCACAGCGTATGCACCAGACAGTTACAGGATGATGCAAATCGGTAAAAATGCAAGAAAACCCAGCAGATGAAGGAAAGTAGTTACCTTTCGATGATCGGGAGAATGTTGAAGGGAGGTGGTGATCTAGAGCGTCGATGAACGTCGAGAGCTTTCGCAGAAAGGAGTGAGAGCGTATGCGAGTGTGAAGAAAGTGATGGAACAGTAGGAGCGTAAGGGGTTTAAGGGTTTTCGAACGGTTTTGGGAAGCGCTAACGGCAGATGAAGATGGCCGTTGATGAGAGCCACGTGTCGAATGATGCGCGAAGAGTTTGGTGGAGCATCAGAGCAGCAGAAAGTACTACCGCTTGGAATTCTGCGCCCATGCCACGTAGACCGGTGTTAACGAAGGCTTTTTCAGTCTTTTCGCTAGACAAGTCTTCGCTTAAGACTGGGGGCTTGTGTACCGCCCTGGTGGTCGGATGCGATGACGTGGCATCCTGTTACAGTGTAGGCGTGTTGACAAGGCGCCAGGTTGACAGTTGGGAAGGAAGTCGGGAGGCACGTGTAGTCGCCGATAGTTAAGTTGGCGTGTTCCGATCTCCAGCTTACCAGAATAGGCGATCGCCAGGTTGAGGACGAAGTCGCTAGATGCAGACTCAGGCGACCAGGCAGTCGGAGATCGCCAGAACAAGCACATCGCCGAAGTTAAAGGAGAAGCAGATTATGAAGGCGGCCGGCGAGACCACAGGGAAGGTGTATGAAGGCCCTACCTCGCCAGTTTCAGTAGAGATCGTACTCCTGAGTTAGCTATGCACTGGGCAGCACCATGCATAGGTAACTTAGCCAAAATGAGAGTAGAAGTAGCGCCAAGTCAGGGAGCCTCCAGATGATGGCACGTGTACAGTTGGATACGAGCCACGTGTCCAAGTCTGTAACTGCCAGGAGAGAGAGAACCACCAGGTATATAAGAGTTCCTAACAGATTTTCTAAGGTACGCACGTTCAGTTCATACACTTTACGCTTGCGAGTGACAGAGCTGTTTGTGAGAGAGATTTGCACGGTTCCAGTTCTTAGTATTTGGTGATACCGTCACTGACTTGAGCGTCGGAGTGCGATCGGCCGCAGCGGCGCCGTATCGTTTCTTTGCAGGTTCTTGAGATAGATCCAGAGGAGGAACGGAGGTGGGAAGCGGCGCGCACGTCGATCCTTTGACGAGGCATTCTCCAGCGCTCCGGTCAACAGGCAGGATCAAAAATAATATTTCATTTAATTAAATATAGTAATTAATTATTTTTTTAAAATTAATTTTATTTAATAATTTTCTACTAATGATATTTTATTTTTTTTTTTATCAACTTGTTACTCTAGTTATATAGTCAAGAGAAGATATAAACGCGAAGAAGACATAGAGAAATTATTCAATTTATTTAAGTATATAGGATAGAAAAATACAAATAAATATACCAGTATTTGTCAAAATACACTTATATTCTTTCTTTCTTTTTTTCATTGAGTGACTTTTCTCATTAAGTGTGGTAGAAAAAAAGTATTCCTACTTTTCTTTCCTTTTTTTTACTATCGAGTGACTTTCCTCATTAAGTGTAGTATAATGTTTTTAAACCTTAATATATAGTATCGATATAAAAGAAAGAGGAGTTAAATATAATGTTCTTTTTTCTAAAGATAGATTTGTGTAGAACGTTGAAAAAAAATAACTATTAATATAATTGGAATGTATCTATGGAGTTGTGTTTTGGTACTGCCAATACAGTCTCACGTCGCTCAGAAGTTGAGGTCAAGGGTAGTTTAAATACATTTTCATCCCTTAATTTACCGAGGTGCCTTTTAAGGACAAAACCGTGACGGAACACCGACCTCCAAAGCAGACAATACTTCAGATGCGGTGATTGACCCTAGCGATGTTATCTTTCGGACTTGAGGTCGGCACATTAGCGTCATTTGTGGGAACGAAAATGTTCCTTAGCCCTTCAACTAGGGAGAAACCACTCCCCTTAGACCTCGACTGGGGACTTGTTCCACTAACGTCAAATAGTCCCATATCGCTTAGGAGTCGAGACAAATGGCAGTTTAAATACACCTCTAACCTCCAAAATGGACAATACCTCGGATGTAGTGATTGACTCTAGCGATGCTATCTCTCGACTTGAGGTCAGAAGAAGTCGTGTGGGTAATTTCCTTAAAAAAATATATTATTTGCATATAAAGGAAAATTTTATCAAACAACCATAAAATGTAGGAATGACTAGACGGGTCGGGTCCGGTGGGCCAGTCTGCCGACTCGCCATCATTTAAGTGGGGCAGACTAACTTTTTGAACCCACCAACTCGTATTGGTCCGATTCGTCTAACTCGTCAACTCGGTGGGATGAAACGGGCCAGTCCGCCAACTCACCCTTTTTTTATGTTTGACACTTTTAAAGAGAGATCTCATACTTTTGGAATAAAGATGAGTAGTGGTCAATGTTTTATATAGAACTTTATTTACATTAATTTCTTTATACATTATTTGATTCATTAAATATTTTTTATATTTACTTCATTTTGTTAGGTATTAAACTTTCTTTCATTAGAATTTTAAAATTTGATTTAATTTTATTTTTTATGTCCAAAAAGTAATATTAATGATTATAACAAAGTAAATAGATTTAAAACAAAATAAATTAAAAAATAAAAGTGGCGAGTCAGCCTGTCCTGTGACGAGGGAAATTACTATTTCCAGCCCGCACAATTTTGACGGACCAGCCTATCCCACCTCGTTTTTGGTGCGCCAATGATGTGTTAGGCCAAAACAAGCTGAACTAACTTATTTTCCACTCTTAATTAAATGTGTGTATTGAATGATAACTATAATAAAAAATCATAACATATTAGAGCGTTATGTGGAATGAATTATTCAATAACGAATATAAGAATAAATAAATATGAAGATTTGTTATCAATGTAATTTTACACACTAATTAACAAAATGAGTAAAATTTTAAAAATTTATCAAAATGGGTAAGTCATATTAACGTGACACAACCTCGTTATGAAAAGGTTGTATCAAGTTAATAAGAGTATAATTTTAATGTAATCATATTTCAATTGAAATTATATCACCTTATCCGTTACGATAATTTTTTAAAATTTTATCCATTTTAATAATTTTTTAAAATTCTACACGTTTCAACGGTTACATTTCACAACTGTTAAAAAATCCAAAATATTATATTAGTTGTTGAGCTAATAATAGAATATGTTGAGGTTAATAAAAAAAGTAAAAAAATAAATAAAACGTGCGAAGAAATATCAGCGGCTTGCGAACTTCGGCATCTCCTTCCGCAGCTTCATTGGCGACTATTTCCTTAACACTTCCGTTAACAAGATATGATTTCAAAGTTTCTTAGTCTAAACCATTTAATTGATTTTACTTGTGCTAATTACGGAAGCAATCAGAAATATATCCTTTTGCAATTAAGAATATTGAATATTTATGTACACATTTATATTCGGACCTAAATAGTCATTTATATAAGATGTGATGTGACACCACTACTTGTCCAACAAAATGGTTCCTAGATATCATAAATAAAATGGGTAGGTAATAAAATTAGTATGTTACATACAAATTTTACATATAGATTAAAACATATTAATTATTAAAAATATTTTTTTATTATTTAGGATTTTTTTATACGAATTGTTAAAAAATAAGTTAATTTTTTATTAATTTTGTTCCCTAATCCAAAATAACAAATTAAAATTACAAAATCCACCAAATTGTCGTCGAGCGCAAGTAGAATCTGAAAAGAGAGGACATTGTTTGTTGGAGAACGACGTTTATTGTGTCTCTTTCTAAATACACTATTTATTAAATTCTTATCTAATTTGTAAAATAATATCAACAGAAATTTCCCAGACGAAAGTGTAGTATATAATAGTTGATTTTTTTTATGGATACAAAAATTATTTTCCATGACATATTTCTCACGAATATTTTTAATTTTTTTACGCATATATTTGTAGGAAACTTAAATAGTACATTGAGAAAGATAAGTATTGAAATTAATTGTGGGTGATAATATAATTTCCCACATATACGAACTCATGACAATATTAAGTAGTTTTATATTAGAAAAATCATTTATGGGAAATTAAACTTCCCACGAATTGGATTTTGTAGGACTTCCACGCTTATACTAGAACATGATTTCATCACAAAATTCATAAAATTTAATTAAGGTAAGTGTTTCACTTATTCTCTCAAGGGATGACAATGCAGAGTGGGTCATGCAGACTGCTTCACGATCTGTTACCAAAAAGTGTGAAACAGACTCATTAATCTAGTTTGTTGATCCGTTTAGACTTGTTCCGCATAACTCGCAGTCCGTGCGGGCCAATAGTAAGACATGGTGGATTGGCCTGCTGACCCGCATAAATAAAAAGATAATTATTTTATTTTTTCTGCAAAAAAAATCATATTTCACTCATTCATTATTACAATGTGACCTTTATTTTATTTTAAGTAAAGTCTTCTATTTAAAATTTGTTAATAATTTTAATAAGATACTCTTTAAAAAATTAATAAGAAATTTCAATAAGATATTTTTAAAAAAATTAGTCATGCTCATTAAAATATTTTGTAGCAAAATTTTGATAAGATACTTTGATACGTTTACATACATATAAAGAAAAAATAGATGCAAAAAAAAACTTCAATTATTTTTAATCAAGTCTTCTAATACTTAAATAAAAAATACTTGAATTCATATTTTTATCTTAATTGAATGAATTAAAACATGGATAAAATTTAATTTTTCAATAGGAAAAATCGTTTTTTTTTATAATTAATGAATTTCTTTTTTTAAAAATAGTTTCCTTATGCAGGTTGGTCCGCAAGCCCACAAGCTACATCTTATACAAGATTGACCTAAAGGAGCAGACTAGCCTGCATTATCATCCCTACTCAAGTGGTTATCATAAAAACACATCACGAATGCAAGTATTCTCGTAGGCTTGAAAAACCTCTAATTTCCATTGCTTGAAAAAAAAATGCAGCTCAAAATTTTCTCATCAATTGTAATTTAACTGAGATAATTGAAAGTATTCAAGGCTTAAAAGGAAATGAATAACAATGTGGAAAAGTTCAAAGATAGGTAGTAGTCTAATCAACTATTATACCAAAATTTTTCTTTTTATTTAACTTCTATTTTCTGTTTTTATCCTCTTTATTCTACTTTTCTTTCTTTTCCATATCACTATTATTCTTATTTTCTTTTCTTCCTTTTCATCTTTTTTCTCTTTTTTCAATCTACTTTGGAACCCATTTTTACATATTCAGATTTATTCCACATCTCATAAAGTTAAAGGTAAACACCCTTACACTTATCTTTTCAACCAATTTCCAATACAATTCAATAGCTCAAAATTCCAAGGCTAGGTTTATCATGGTTTTTTAGGATTAAGGCTTGTAATAAGCTTCAAAAATTCTCATAGATGCTTGAGTATGAAAACTCTATATTTACTTGTGTGCGAATTGATATTCTAAAATACATTTAAAAACATTTTTGAAACTCAACAATCAATATAATTTCTATATTAAAGCATAAGTATTGTTGAAAACAATATCTTAATATTTCTATTCTCATATATAAATTCATAAATATTATCAACACTTTCCATATTAAACTTAAACTAAAATGTTTGAACATAACTAGATTTAATCTCGTTTTATATTCTTCTTGACATGTTATATATTTTTATACTTTGTTTTCTGAAAACTTTCCTATACAGCCTTTGAACTAATCAATAATTATATAGTTGTATACAAAATCAATTTGTAAACCCTCAGAATATATATATATATATATATAAATTTTTTTTTCATAAACATTTAAGCATAATATATTCATGAACATAGTTGTGCCCTGTATCTTTTCTTCAAATACATTTTATTTTTGGATTCAGCTATTCGTTTTGATTAGAAAAACATTTTCAATAGTTTCATAATATTAAAACAAGTATAGAAAGGATATAATAATCATTTGAGTAATATATAGAATAGAAATTCCAAGTTTGGAAACTTCACTGTTAAATCGCGCATCACTGTCTATCATGTGCATGACTTGATCATTGTTTGGTGCATTGTTGATGCTCTCTTCGTCTTTCAAGTGTACCGCTTAATAGCATAGTTCATCGAGTTCTTTTCTAGACATCGTCTACTATCTTGATGAGACCTTTCAAACAATTTTTTCACAGTATGACTATCGTTTGACTAGTTCATTGAAACATCGTCTGATATTTCTAACTTAGTATTGTACTCATTCTTGTCATTGTCTGTTACTTTGTGTAAAATCATCTTTATTCTTTCTTAGATAGTATTTGATGTGGATTCACTATATATTCTAGCACATGCATTCATTGCATCGTCTGATCTATAGTTTCTAATAGTTTTGTAAATGAGTGAGCATGGTTATACATCACAACACATCTTATAATATTTATTATCATCAAAACTCTTAGACTTTCAGTTTGATGGGTAAAAAATGGTCTGGTATCTTTACAAAATCATCAAAGAAAAGGTTAATGAGGCTCAAAGGATGTTAAAAGGAAAATTATAAGAGGTGAGTCATTTTCGTCAAGTAAATGAAAAACAAATATTGCTTAAATCATTTCAAGAATATATAAAGATCAAGTATTTCAAAGGAGTCAGATCAAGTTTTAGAAAACTTACAAACATGAGTGAATCACACAATAATAAAACAAGCCCTAGTCTCTAGTCTCACTAAGATTAATTCTATCAAAAATTAATCCTAACATCTAACTTTTTTATGAAAAGCTAGTTAACTTCTATGTTATGAATAATTCAATCAGGTTTAAGATTTCAAACTATGATTGCTAAATAAAAAACTACTCACAAATGGTTTAAAAACAAATTTTTTTCCAATGAAAACAGTGAAAAAGAAAAAGAAAAATTGTGTATCCAAATTTAGACAAAAATAGCAAATTAAAACAATAAGCTATTATAAAATAGCAACATAAACTTATCTTATAATTGAAGAACAGTTTGCAAATGGTAAGAACAATTTGTAAATGGTAGGTAAACTCAAAAAAACAAATTAAAAATGGTAAATCAGAAACTAAAGCTAACTTAAAAGAGAAAAACATGACAAGCTTAAGTAAAATTGGAACATCAAACGAACCAAATTAGCAAATCAGTAAGGTTAGAACAAATAGATAATGCACAAAATCTAATCAGTACAACTATAATGATTACTTAAAACATCATTCTAAAACCAGTACACAAATATTTGTTTTCAAAATAAAAAATATTACAAAATAGAAAACATAAACTAAAAGACTGAAACCAAAACAAAAACTAAAAAAATGAAATAGAAACTAAAATCCTCCCCCACACTTGAGTCAAATGGTGTCCTCAATGTGAGAAAGAGTCAAAACATAAATAGAAAAAAAAAAGTTTTAGAAATGTTTCTATAGTGTTGTTGCACTGGTCTGGTGAGTGGGATGCTAATTGTATCCGAGAATGCCGCCATAGATATTTGTTGAAAAAAATTTAGTTGATAACCATTAACTTTGATGTGGTGTAAGTAACTGAAAAATTTGGATGTAGTTCTTATATAGAAAAGTGAACTAGTATAAAAAAAGTGTGAATTTTTTTTTGTTCTAATTTTTTTTTTTATGTTTCTTGATTGAACGAATTTTTAATTAATTAAAATTTTGATAAGAAAAATTTAATTGATTCATTTTATTGGTTTTTAAAAGTGTAATTGGATTTTAATGTGTTATTTTATATTTTAAAAATATTTTAATCAGACATTTTTCTGAAAACTTCATTCTAGGCTATTTTTTAATAAAATTTTGAAAGTTAAATTCACCATTTTAAAGTTGATCTATCTTTTAACGATGTGAAGTTCATCAATTATGCAGAAGGTATCTTCTTTCACATAAAAATGTGGATGTGTAAAGACATGGAAACAAATACACTATAAAAATGCATATGAGAGACAGCCTCCTAACACTAAAATTTAAAATAATCTCCAATTACCACCATTTCAAAACGAAACCACAAACATCAACATTCCTTTTCCTTAAGTCACCGAGACAGGTAAAATAGACTTCCATGTCAAAATTGGACCCGACAAATTAATCCGTGAAACTCACTTATGAGTTAAATTGGAAAATTCAACGATCAACCTGCGCAACCAAACCGGTCAAAAGTTGCATGGAGTTGTGTAAACTCATCAACTTGGTCACTTTTCTTCTTGGAAAATTTCTTCCTGCACTTCCTATACTTTCTTCCTACTCCTCCATAAAAGAACTGAATAAAAGATGTGAGATGACAATTTTGCTTTTTTCTTTATCCTTTTTCACTGACACTCATCTTTCCCTTTTTCTAGATTATAAAATTTTGAACTTTAGAATTTATAATACAATTTTGTATGCAAAATTTTAGAGTTCAGAAAGTATTTTCTAAGTTCAAAATTGTATTTCAAGTTCTAGATAATAGAATACAAAATTGTATTCCAAATTTTGGAATTTGAAATGTATGGAATTAAAGATTTATGGAGGTGCAGGAAGAAAATATAGAGGTGGAAGAAGAAATTGTTTTTTTCTTGAACTAAATTGAAGTTCAGTCTTAAAAAAGAAATCCACAATTTTTTCTAACTCGTTACTGTTTAAAATTGTAAAGATCCATAAAAAGAAAATTTTTATAATCAGCTATTAAGTTTCAAAATTAAATTTTCTTGATTTACTAATTTTGTAATACTATTTAAAAATGGATTCATTCCTAACCCATATTTCATTGGGGACCGAGTTAATATGTTGGGTGCTTTCTACCTGCACCTCGGGTAGAAATGCCCTGATGTTAACATAAGGCTGATTCTTCCACACCTCCCCGTAACTTCTCCTTACACTTTAGAACAGGAAGAAAAACATTTTGTCCTTAAAAATTACATTCTAAAAATTACATTCTGAATTTTATAATTTAAAAATATTTATTTTCCTATTTATACCTCCCAAATTGTACAATCCAAAAACAGCATATTCTTAGTTATACAATCCAAAAAAAAAATCTATTAAAAAATACATTTTAGATTACAAAATTTGAAAAGTATTCTCAAATCAAAAATACTTTTCAAATTCTATAATTCAAAAATACTTTTCAAATTCTGCAATCTGAAAATATCCTGAAAATACCTTCAAAATTCTATAATCCAAAATATATAAAAGTTGAAAGGCATTTCCAAACCAAAAATACCTTCCAGATTCTATAATATAATTTTTTTCCAAATCACCCATTCTAAAATAAAATTAAAAAATCAATAAAATAAAGGGTATTTGTGGTATTTTAAGAAGTATAGGATGCCAGAAGAAATTATGGAGGTGCAGGAAGAAAGAAGCTTAACATAATCATGTTCGAAACTAGGGTTATAAATCATTGGTCCAGATACTCATTTTAAAGGCCAACATAGGGTTTTGAAGAGCATACAATTCGAAAGATACCGAGTTACTGACTACCAATAGTAGCCTCAATTACAAAACCAAGCGCATAAAAGAAAAGTGATGTCTTCGGAGAAGGACAGGTATAGAGCTTCCTTTCAAGCCTTTAGGTTCTGATATGCATCTACATTAATAAATACCACCCCTCAATGCAAGCACCAAATGAAGTACTGAACCACCCTCAATGTTGTACTCTTTAGCTGTTTTGTCATCAGCAAGCTGCTTACCTGCATATATGAGTCTGCAGCAAAATGCAACTCATAAGATTCTGATGTTTCCAATACAATAAAATACTTTCTCTATTTATATAGTAGTTAAAGTGAAACCTCAGATATAATCAAATACTTCAGATAAAAGAACGAGGATAAAATTTCACTGGTACCCTAAACCCTAATTTCACTGATACTCTAGAATATCAAGCAAATCAAATGCAACTGATATACGACATTGGCAATTAGGCATTCACCAGAAGATTCACCGTCATCAATGAGTATGCAAGCTTTACAATTTGACGGAACTTCTATGAATATAACAATGACAAGAAGCAAGCAATGTACTATTAACAATAACTTTCAAATTCAGCTGGGGCATAAATTTATGGATGAATAAGGATAAGTAAGCATTTCCAACTTTTTTTTTATATAATACACTAACCTAGGCTTAGCGTTTGTAACCCAACTTTTGTTTAGGATTCTCTTTTCTATAAAAGGAATGGTCAGGCTGAATACAATCTTAGAAATTTTTTAGAAGAACCTTCGGAAACTACTACAAAAAAGCTAGCCAGTCTAGTTGAAGAGTTCAAGGCATACACCAACACTAGAGTCCCATGTCTAAGTGAGACTTGAATTCCATACCTTACAGTTGAATGCAAACAGTTGTTAAAAATTAAATTAAATTTTTCAATGTACAAAGCCCCAAGAACAAAACAAAGACCTCTATAGAAGCTGATTCGAGGAGCTTCTACTTCAAAGCAAAATCTGGAAAAAGCTAAACAAAATACCAACATTGGTGTCCAGAAATCATATTAATATAAACAAAGTGATAAATGAATTTTATTAAAAAGCCGAAAAGAACAAGGCCAAATATTTTTTTTCTTTTTCTATCATTTCATTTCATCGGTGGCAAGATTGCTTATAAATCTATTTCACTAGACCATATGATTGTCAATCATAACCCTTCTACAGGAAGCTCAAAATAACGTACGCCAAGATATTGAATCAATGATGTCTACATGCATGGATCTAATATCTATCTTTATGTATCAAAATAATTGACAGGTAATGATTCAAAAATATAATCAGAAACATAAGCATTTTGTAGTTTACAAGTGACATGCACGTTTCCATGTAAGAGTTCAATCATGTGCTGTTGAATTACCAAAGGCAGTTAAGCTAAAAATAAATATACAGAAAGAGAGAAAACCTCTGCTGCACAGGTGGAATTCCTTCCTTTTCTTCTACTCGTTCCTTGATCCGATCAATCGTATCAGTTGGCTCAATGTCGATTTCAATTTCTTTTCCAGTCAGAGTCTTCACTTTAATCATGGTTCCTCCCCTGAGCCTCAAAACCAAGTGAAGGGTTGATTCCTTTTGTATGTTATAATCAGCAAGTGTGCGACCATCTTCCAGTTGCTTACCAGCAAAAATCAACCTCTGCTGATCAGGAGGGATACCTTCCTTGTCCTACAAAACATATTCCACCCAAAGTTATTAGAAACTGATGATATAACTCACACATAAAGGCTCCCTTGGAAGAGAAGCTCAAGTGTATTTGGACCTATCCATCTGCAATACATATTTATCAAGTATTTTCAGTCCAGTCAAGATGAGTTTATCAGCACATAAGGGAGAACACTGGAAATGGAACGGGCAAGGGTAAAAGATTAAGCCCAAAAAATGATTAATGTTGTTGGTAATGAGTGGAAGGACAAATTACACGGTCATGCCTGTCAGTCAATGACTGAAAGAAAGAAAAATTTGCAGGCAAATCATCCCCCAAAAATCTTTGTTGGAACTCATATATTTCAAGCCCAAAAGACTACTATTTCCAGGTAAGTCATAGTTGATAAATCCAATATCAATATATATAAGCAAAATTTCGTTTAAAAAATCTATTTATTCAATTAGGTTAATAATGAAAAACTTCAGATAACATTGGATAAAAATAATGATTATAATTCCATTTGGAAACTTTGATTAAAAGAATCCAATATCTAAATGCATGAGATGTGACCACCTATAAAAAAAGTTCTTAATTGTGTATAAATAAATTTTGGTATGATTATTAAAATAAATTAAAAAAATAATTTATAAGCATATCATATCTTGAATTTGATCATGCATACATATATTTTGGGAAGATTATTAATCTTTTTGTTGTGTTATTTAATAATGAATTGTGATTTTACACGTTGACTATGAAATTATCCTTAGTAAGATATTATTTGAAATTTGGGGTAGATTAGTCAAACTATGTCAGATACATATATATTTTTCTTTTCTATAATATAAACCCGGTTAAACTGTACTAAGGACAAACAGTCCAACCTCTAACTCATTAACCCATTCCCTCAACCAGGTCAAGTTTCACAACACTTATTAAAACAACTGTATAGCTTTTGCATTCATAGGATTCAATATAATTCTCTTATATTTGATACCATGAAGCCTTTATCAATAAGCTGTCCAACTGGATTAATAGAATACTCTATTTATCCTTCTTCAGTCTAGATTTTTAGAATGCTTCTGTTGTAACACTCATTGTTTAATGGTAAATGTTCACAGAAACTACCACTTTAGTCAAAGTAATTTTGCTGCATGCATTTGGATATGAATTCCAACATATTATTTGACTGCAGTACTGTGTAACCATTCAGACTGATTGATTTAATCAATATCTTGGTTGATTGATACTGGTTTTAGCCAGGAACAACAGTGTGCCCTTAACTTTCATTCTTCCTCTACTGCTTTAGGATAATATCCTTAAAATATATCAATTTGATAGATGCAACTGTGTCAAATTAATTTTAATCTATATTTATATTGCAAATATTTCCCTAATTCATTTGGTGAAAGTTCCAATGCTTATACATTGGTTTTTTGGTTCATTTCAGGGAAATCAAAATGGCAACGAAAGACTTAATAGACATAGTACATATAAGGTGCTGCCATTTTTGTAAGGAATATAATTACGGCTGAAATAATGGAAACAAAAGTAAATGCAATAGGAAAATGTTGTAGAAAGTTTGTATATGAATATATAGTGTACTTAGGGTACTGCATAGCTAGAAACTAGAAATAATAAGTTTTAAAAGACCCTTACTGATCTGACCTAGTTACTTAACAACAAACCAGATTACTAGATGATTTATATTTTATAGTATTCAGAACCACTCATGCCATTTTTTCTTATGTCATACTGTTACTATTTCAGTGACCATGTCAACAATAAAAAATAGCTCTATATGTTATCTTTCTTTGGCCTGGTTTGTCCACATTTCAAAAAGGCAATGTTCAAGTGAAGAAAAGGAAAGTCTAGTATATACTTCCAGAGTTGGAGATTAGGTATAGACTAATTGCAACCTCTAGGGTCTTGCAAACTTTAAAACTAGATAACAGGATACAAACTGGTTCTATATCAGTGGTAAACTGGTTTAAACCCAGTATGTAGAATAAAACCAGATTTAAGGGTTCAATTTTTTTTTTAAATGGGTTTGAAATGGATACAGGTGCTTAAAACTTCTAAATTTTGTGACTTTCATAAAACTGTGGGCAAAATATGAAATGCATTTCATCTAATCTATTAAGTCTCATTATTTTAGATTATTTATTTCTTCAATTAAACTCTGATATTAGTCCCTTTGATGGGTTTTTCACACTTTAAAATCATTCACAAGTAAAAGATAAGTTTTTCACTAATTCAATATTGGTTCATCGTCAGCTACTGAACACCCAAAACTCATTTGCCAACAATTAATCAGATTCAGTCTTAAAAACCACATGACATTTAGCAGTTTAGCTTTCCATACTAAACTCAAGTCCAAACATGTCCAGCCTTATTCAGAGAGTTACATACTACCCAAATTTGTCAAATGCAACAACAAATAGAGGAAACACGCAGAACACTTGCAAAAAATTGAATTAAACATATCTAAGTCTACTAATGTGTATCAAAAAACTTATTTACTGAGATCTGGATACAAAAGAGATCATTCCCGGGTGATGGTGATTCTGACATGCTTTCCAGACTACCTAAATTCTTAGCAGCGTGCAAGTTCGCTTATAATTGAGCATCAAGTATATCAACCCGTAACAGTCATAGACTATTACAAGCCTTTAAATAAATAATATCTATAGCAACAGAAATCAACAAACATAGTGTCATTCAACTTCAAATCTCTGCAGACAAAATACAACAAGTATCTTACAATCCTTACATAAAACTGTGTTAAGGTTTAGCCACTCATACTTTTTAATTATAAAGACACTTTTTAAACCTGTGCTCCTGCACACACTTTTCAATTTAACCATTTACATTCTTATAATGGCACACGGACTACATCAAATGGTTTCTAAAACATACATATTGTGCAGACATAACAATCAACCCAGTAATTAGGCCATTTTTAGAATAAACTAATCCAATAGTACCCAGAATTCAACTCCAGACCTCCCACACACACGCATACTGAAGTTGGAATTAGAAACCCTCGAATTGAATGAGTGCAAAAGAAACGCAGAGAAATGAAAGAATAAAACTCGTAAAACCCTAGGCCAAAGGAATCAAAAGCTGTTATCAAGGAAAGAAAGTGAGATAGAGAGAGAACCTGGATCTTGGCTTTGACGTTGTCAATGGTGTCGCTGCTCTCGACCTCCAGCGTGATGGTCTTTCCGGTCAAAGTCTTAACAAAGATCTGCATGTTGATGGAAGGGGAGAGAGGGGGAGTGAGAGAGAGAGATAGAAGGGGAATGAGAGAGAGAATGAGAGTGAGAAATTGTTTGGTTAGTGCCTCTGAGAGGGGTATTTGTAGTTCGTAAGTTGTAAGCAATGTTTGTGTTGTGTGTTGTATGGGGACGGGGAGAAAACAGTAAGGAGATCGGATCCTCAATTATACACTCTTTGTTTGGAAGCTCACACAACTTGTTCAATATTTTTATTTTTATTTTTTACATTTTTTGTACTTAAGCTAAAAGACTTCAAGCTTATTTAATTTTGAGTTATGTAAAGTCCTACAATTTCATAAATATTATTAGGTTTTTATTTTTTTTTAAAATTTATATAGAATACATTTTTTAATTAAACCATCATTAATAGTAGTTTTATTATATAATAAAAATATAAATTAGTAACCAACAATCTTCTAAAAAATAATAATCTCATAACATCTTTTGACTAGTAACCACTAAAAGTTTTAAATAATTTAAGAGTAGATAAGGATATTTTGAACTGTCAAATTGTTTACTATTACATGCAATCATTGCACATCATCCTTACAAAATTATCATATTTTAAAGTTTTTTTAAAGCAATATTATTTGATGTAGTATAAATTTATTATTTATATTTTATAAATTTATTTATGTTTAAAGATATAGATTTTATAAAATTTATTATATAAGTTACTAAATAAATCATAAACATATATAACTTTAAAAATTATTTCATAACAGAATTACTCAACTTTATAAAACTTACTATAATTATAATTTATAAAATAAATTTAATATAAATTCTAAAAACCTTAATTTTTTTATAAATTATAAAGTACATATAAATTACATAATTATATATATACATATATTAATTATTTCTATAATTATGTAATAAACTATATAAATTTTTATAAGAAATAATAAATTATATTATATTATAAAATTCTTATTTATCATATAATTATAAATTTGGTACTGGACAGAGTGCTCAGTGTTCAGTAGTCGGAGCTTGGTGCACGGTGTGGGTAGGTCGGCTTGACTGTTGGGCTTATAAAGTGGGTCATGAGTTTGACTTAGTTATGTTAGTAAGCCCGTTGGAGAATAATTGAAATAATATTTTGATATGCTAATATAAGGTTATTAGTAAAAGATATTTCTTAACCTAAAGGTGTGTGTTAGTGCACATAGTGGTTAAGTCACGTAAATATTTTAACCTAAGTGAGTGTTTAAGGCACATAGTGGTTAAGTTGCATGCATAGTGAAAGATAATGTTGCACTATGAGTAAGAGTGCCCACGTAAACATAATGTTTTCCTACAGTTAGCAGCTAAAGATAAGTGGTGCCCCGTTAGCAGGTGGTTTTTCTATTGTTATTTTATATTCTCATTAGAGATAAGATTATTTTTTGTTGTAGCACCCTGAGTGGAGGTACCCTTAAACATAATGTTTTTTGTTACGTATGCTTTCGGTTGAGATTAAATTCTCATGAGGGAAAGTTGTTACAAGAGATAAGCTATAAAAGGGGCTTGAGACCCCAGGTAAAGGTACGTTGCTTCTGAGACTGAAACTGAATACTTATTTGATTTTAGTCTCACTGACTTGATCGTCGGTGTGTGTGATCAACAAATAGAGTCTCATATGTTTCAACGAAGCCATGCTCCAATGCAACAAGACATATAATAGATTCCAGAGGAGACAGACTGAAACTAGAACTTGTCACTAGAGTCAACCGACGAGAAAGTCAACCAGCGAGAACATTTGGCACCCATCGTGGGGCTCGATAAAACTTAATCCCATCCACAGTTGTGTTTGAGTTTTCCAGCGATACGAGGAACACTAGGCAAGGACCGTTGGGATCTAAAGGGAATGACGCCCCACCCTACAACAACTCATGGACACTATGAGAGCTCTCCAAGAAGCCAACGAGTAGTACAGGCGAGAACAGGAGTGGATCCAACAAGAGGCCAAAGCCGAGCAGGAAAGGCTGATGGTAGAAGCCAAAGCCGAGCAGGAAATGCTAATGGCAGAGGCTAAAGACGGACAAGAAAGCTTATTGCAGAAGCTCGAGCCGAGCAAGTGCTTAGGCAAGGTCAACTGATGGCGGAGATAGATGCGTCATGAGCAAATAGTGAGGAATTGCGCAAGGCCAACGAGGAATTGCGCAAGAATCTACTGCAACTTGATCAACACTCTACAAGGGAGCGAGGTTCAAATGCGCCCCTGAGATCTCGTCTCAAGCTATTTCGTAGGTAATCATGGATGCGCCTATGCCGTCACACTACATCATGCCTAATATCGTTTTCACGGGAGTAGAAGACCCTGAAAACCATCTTACAACGTTCAATGCCCAAATGATTATTTTTGGGGGAACAAATGTTATCCATGCAAGATGTTCATAGGTACATTCACAGGTACAACCCTCCAGTGGTTTAGTGGGCTTCCTGATGGCCACATCACCTTCTTTGACCAATTTTTTGAGTTGTTCAGGGAACAGTTCTATGTCAACCAAGCTAAACCTCTGATTTCATTTGACCTCTTCAACGTGAAATAGAGACTGTGAGTCTCTTAAAAGCTATTTAAACGAGTTCTAGGCATTTACAGTGAAGCTCCAAACCCATGATGAGGCCCTAATGGTCAACGCCTTCGAACAGGAAGTCATGGTAGAACCATTTAGTGACTTATTGATCAGGAATCCGGCAGAGACATTTGCTGAAATACGATGATGGGTTGTCACCCATATCAACGCGGAGGAGGCAGTGTCCGTGAAGCACAACAACTTGTATCTAGGGCAGACCAAGACCAATGAGGGTAGTTGATCCCGATCTCTAAGGGTCAACAAAACCACAATCGAGTAGAGGACAAACTCGAGGTGCGCACCATACCCAACCAGGAAAAACGTGCCCAAGGCAAGAGAAGATTTGGCATTTCGACCCATGTTTCGAATGTCTTACAAGGAATTTCTTAGCATCTCAGGGGTCGTGGAAAAGCTAAAATTCCCTCAAAAGTCTGACAGGAATCTAGGGCCACGAAAGGAGGTTTGGTGTGAATTCCACAAGGAATTTGGGCACGACGTTGAGTGATGTATAGCTCTGGGTTACCAATTGGCAGGTTTGGTGAAGGACGGATTCTTGAAGGAATATCTTGAGGGGACCAGGAAGGGTCGAAGGAAGAGGTTGCTCCTAGGACCTAAGTGCATGAGGTACCGGTCCATGGAGAGCTGAACACCATCTCAGGAGGATTCTCGGGAGGAGGGTGCACTACCTTCAAACGTAAGAGATACGCGAGAGAAGTGATGATAGTGGAGGCGAGGAGACCTGACCATTCATTAGAGCTCACCCTTTGCTTTACAAGCTCTGACTTGGAGGACATGATCCCTCACGAAGATGATCCGGTGGTGATATTTGTCATCACCGTTGAAAGAATGGTACATCAAGTTCTCATCGACCAGGGGAGCTCAGCTGATGTGATGTTCTGGTCGACATTCAAAAATTGTTGTTGTCTCCTGACCAGTTAAAGTTGTACGATGGTTGCTTGTTTGGCTTTTTGGGAGATCAGGTGGAAGTACGTGATATGTCGAGCTGAGGACGACTTTTTCAAATGGCACCTCAACTCGGACGGTTAACATCAGGTACATTGTAGTTAATGCCTCTCAACTTATAATTTGCTTTTGGGGAGACCCTCTTTGTACAAAGATAAGTTATAAAAGGGGCTTGAGACCCCACGTAAAGGTACGCTGTTTCTAAGTCTGAAACTGAATACTTATTTGATTTTAGTTAGTTCTCATTGACTTGATCGTCGGAGTGTGATCAATAGGTAGAATCCCCTCTGTTTCAACGGAGCCACGTTCCAATGCAACAAGATGTAGAACAAATTCCAGAGGAGACAGACCGGAGCTAAAACTTGTCATTAAAGTCAACTGGCGAGAAAGTCAACCGATAAGAACAAATTATGTTTTATATTTTACTATATAATAAATTATATTTATATTATAAATTATAATTTATAGAATAAATAATAAATTTTAATTTTAAATTATATAATGAGTTATAAGTATTAATTATACACTAAATATAATTATATATTTATATGAGAAATTATTTAATTATTACTATAAATTATACAATCATAAATTATATAGCAAATGTAATTATATAACTATTTAAGCATAATTATAAATTATACAACTACACCATTTGTTATATAATTAAGAACTAAAATATAGCCCATAAACGAAGTGTGGCTATTTGTATAACCGCCCTCGTAACTCAAAGCGTTTTGATTTACAAGAGCGGTTGTACAAATAGCCGCCCTTGTAAATCCAAACGCTTGATTTATGAATGCGGCTTTACAAATAGCCGCATTCTTAAAACCTTTTTAACCCTAATTCAGAAACGCGCCACTTACGTTTTAATACTTTCCTTTCTCTCACGCTTCGTTTCTCTTATGTGCTTCCTCTTTTCTTCCTCTCTTCTTTGCATTGCCTTCGTGCCATCGGTAAGCATTATCTTCCTCTCTTCTTCTTCACCATTGATTTTTGTATGTTTTGTGATTCTCTTATGTTTTCTCTTATGCCATTGCTAAGGTCATGCTTGGGAAGGTTTTTGTTTGCACTTTCTGCTATGCTTTCCTCGTCGTTGTTGTCGTCTTGCTCCGTCATATATTTGCGTTTCATTGGAGAATTTTTATTTGCGTTTTTTGGACTTCCATTGCGATGAAATACGAAGATGTATAATATGCACCAAGAGATCAAAAGAAATGCTAAAATAATGACCATGTTTTTTCGGAAAAGATCAAAGTTGAGAACTTTGATTAGAAACCCAAACAACAGCGAAAAAGAAAAGAAACCCTAAATGCCTATCGTAAATGCGATTTATAAATGCGGCTATGTAAATAGCCGCATTTATAAATCGAATTTACGAATGCGGCTATATATATAGCTGCCTTTTTATCTCTTCCATTTACAAATGCGTGCTCATCAAATGCGGTTATATAGCCGCGCTTATAAATGTAAAATAGCCGCACTCGTTTTGCTTTTCTGCACCAGTGATTGTTGATACAGGTACTTTTGTTAATTTCTAAAATGATAAATGGTGTTCTACTACTTCTTTAGCAAATATTGCAGGGTTATCTGATGGTGCTAGCATTCCAGATACAATATCTTAGTTTTGGACTGGTTGTGATTGGAATATTCTCTTGTCTTTACAACACATGCCTCATTTTTTTAATCATATCATGGTTACGAAGAAACAGGATATTCCTAATTGGATTCTAGATGAGTCTGGTCGTTTCACTCTTAAATTGGCTAGGACTTTTTTCATGGAACCAAGAGCTCCCTGTGGTTGGGGTAAATTCATTTGGTCTTCATATATTCCGCCTTCAAAAAATGTAGTACTTTGGAAAGTTTTTCACGGGCGGCTTCCTACAGATCAACATATTCAAAATAAAGGTTTACATATATGTTCTATGTGTACACTTTATGAAAAACAATAGGAATCTATTCAACATTTATTTTTGAATGTTCTAATGCTTTGCATATTTGGAGTTGAGTTCGACAGATTTTTCTTACTTCTCATTTCTCTAATAAGGATGATCTTCTTTGTTTTATTAAGAGTGATGATAGTCCTTTGGTTAAATTGATTAAGCTTGTTGTGATAACTTTTTATGTTTGGAAGATATGGCGTATGAGAAATTATGCTAGATTTCAGGATAAGATTGATGTTTCTAGGACTATTTCGGTAATTAAAGATTTAACTTGTCTAGTGGGAAATTCGTCTGAAGCTTCAATGAAGAATGCATGTTGGATTTCAACGTGATTAAGTTTTTTGGTATTAATACTCGTATTGGTAAAGTTCTTCATCCTCTTCCTATTAGATGAGAGTTCCCTTCACTAGGCTGGGTTAAAATTAACACTGATGGGGTTGCTAGGGGATATCCTGACCTTGCTACTTGTGGAGGTATTTTACGTGGGAGTATGGGGGAGTTTATTGGTTACTGAGTTTTATGGAGTTATACATGCTATGAAGGAAGCTCAAACGATGGGGCTTACTAATGTATGGTTTGAATGTGATTCTGCCTTGGTTTGTGTTGTGTTTACTGCTAGGACTAATGTTCTATGGATGCTTCATAATCGATGGAATACTTGTGTTAATTACCGTGGGAAAATCGGGTTTAGGGTTACTCATTTTTCGTGAAGGGAATGCATGTGCTGATAAGTTGACTAATTTAGGATTTATTCATAGAGAATCATTTCATTGGTATAATAGGCTTCCATCTAGTCTACTCTTAGAATTCTTTATTACTAAGTATAGTCTACCTATGTATCATTTTTGTTAACATATGGGTTTTGGTCTAGTCCCCCCATTTTTTTTTCTTTTTTATTAATAATATTTTTTTTCATGTGATGGCAGATGATTGTTATTACTTGAGGTGTCAGCCTAACTGAGATATCAAGTTGCATATTGATGCCTAACATGAAAACTTTGATAAAAAAAAACTTCACTTTAAGAGACCTTTTAACAGTTCTAATACTACATGATTGTATAAAAGATTTAATCTTAATAGACCATCCAATGTATTTTCGCCTTATTCTGCATGTTTAGTAAGATTGTTAGAAAATATTTCACACCTTATTACAAAATTGTCTAATGGGTCTTAGACCGTCTAGAAGGTACTGAACCGTTTAAAGTGTTAATAGAAGATGAAGATATCGTATATGTGTCTAAAATGTTTTGGCTTTGTGTGTAATTCTTATTTGAGAAAACATAAGATCACCACACAATCAATTTAATGAGTTAAAAGTTTTTGAAAAGAGAAAAAAATTTACAAGATTTTAGAACAAAATAGTCAGTTACATTTTTTTGTTTAAATGATTAAGTTGTTCCTGATGAGGTTTAGAATATGATATAATTCATTATCTCATGTTTAATCGATTAAAATAGAAAGTTGGAAAATATTGTCTTAGTGGTTTAATTGATTATCATACTTTTTAATCAATTAAATTAGAGAATATTTTTAATTGAGTTTCAGAATATAATCGATTAAAAGTATCAGATTCAGTTTTAGTATGAGTTTTCGAAACTCTAAAAATAGAGCTTTTTGATCAATATTTTTACACAATCATATTATGATTTTAAATCACGATCAAAGCTTTTAATCTATTTTCTAATAGTCAGCTTGTGCTATAAATATTTACATAAAGGTTGTGTAAATTATTGATCTTGAGACTACTTCTACTATGAGAAAGTTTGGTAACATTGTTCTTTGTATTGTAACTGAAGTGTTCTAGTGTTGTTGTATGCAGAGTTCATAATATGTATATCATCTTATAGATTTGTAAGAGTTGATAAAGACTAATATCCTCTTCGTATCAAGGGTTGTAATGTATCCTCTTTGAATTTGTTTAGGAGTTGGTTATTTGTATATTTGTGAAAGTTAGTGGAACCAATAATTTTAGGGTTGACTTTGTTGAGACTGGATGTAGGATATGATCGATGGATCTAAAATATTATTTTCTTGTTTATCTTGTTTTAGTATTACTGCACCAATTTTTAAATAAATCTTGCTTCAAAATAACTATATTCTATTTTCAAGTCTTAAAAGAATTTTGAAAAATAATCTCTTAAGAAAGTGAAATTTTGTTAGAAAAATAAATTAAAACCAAATCACCCCTCTTAATTTAATTAAACCATTCTCTTTTTCCTAACACTTATGATACATCAACTGAGCTACTATTAGATTTCCAAACAACTCAATAATTCCATAATTTTCTTCTACTGCCTCCGAAAGATCAAATATGCTTCAAAAATAATTGATCATAAACTCATATTCCTCACCATCAAAAATTGGTGATGAACTCATTGTGTATATATCTCCCTCCATTGCTGTTTCTCTCAACTCACTGATCTCTCAAAGATAAAGACTCTAATTTAAATTTATTATTAAAATAATACTTAATAAATTAAAAGAAGAAGATATATAATATAATTGGAGAAAATGATTTATACTCTATTGATTTTCTCATTTAATAGAGTTCCAGAGTTGAAAAATAATAACATATCATAATATCACAAGTTTCTAGACATAAATATAGGTAAATTATGACCAGATCTTCAACAACTAAAAAATTCAAACAACTAATAAATATGAAAAAGATGAATAAAATATATCTATATTACATTTATTCTGCGCATAGTTTCAAAGTAACTCTGTTTACATTTCAAACCTGTGCAATAATAACACCCTTAGTTGAATTTTGTTGTTGTCTCTCGTGATCAAAATACACAAATTCATTGATATCATACAATCCCAATCAATTTTTAAATCTTGTAGAATTGATGACATTAATTATTATTCATATTTCAAAAGGTTACTGTTTTTTACTTGAACATCTAGATTTCTGTCCTTTTGGTAGTTTTTACCCCTTCTGTTTTTTCATGTGTGAATTATGGCTAATCAATGCCATCTTTCAAGAGATTTTTCTGAGCTTCTTCTCTTTTATCTGATAGGTGAAACCGTGCGTGCGTGGCAGAAGACTTTCCAATATGCTTGGTGTAAACCAGTGTCACAGTACACACATCAAAAAGGTTAGAATTCATTTACTGAAATTCATAATCAAATATCCCCTTCATTTATTATCTGATAAATGCTTTTTCATTTTTGCTTCTGCAGACTCACCAAAACTTGTGAAATCTTTAATACAAGCCCGTGCATCATGTGAAATGCTGCAGAAGTACTACACTGAACATTAAGTATGCACCCTTTCAATCTTCTTATATATTTTTATAAAGATTCTCTTGACTCATCAAGGAACCTCTTCAAAGTACACCTTCTTCTTCTTCCTTTTTGTTCACAAACCTTCTTTTCCTCTACTAATGAAAAACCGACTTCAAGTTACTTAGGTTTGTACACTGATGCAAATATGACCACTTTATCTCTTGGAACCCACAAATGTTTCCTCATTCTGATTTTCTTCACTGTTGTTTCTATGACTTGGAGCCTTAGGGTGATTCCAAATCATTGTAAGTAACATGCATTTTAATGTTCTTTTTCTTTAATTTCATAGCTTTATGCTTATGCACATATTATAATATTGAGCATAGCTTATTAACATTGCCATATATCATGTTATATCCAGTATTATACATCTAATTTTTATTCTAAAATCACAAGATTCTATATTACATTTTTTTTTAAGTTGTTCTCACATATATTTATAACAAAGTAAGCCTCTTCACACCTACAAGAGAGAGAAAGGTAAAACGATGTTACTTTCGTATATTAATATTATTTTATAAGAAATTAATTTCAGCTGAAAATAAGTTCAGTTCAAATTTTTATTAGTTTTAAAAAAGTATTTGCAGAAAAGATTATTCAAGAAAATTAGAATGATATAACTTTTCAAGAAAATGACAATTCGTTGTCTTTCGGTTAATCTCAGCACCAAAGAGTTTTGAGATTGAAATTCAAGTTGGAAAATCCATTCAAAGATTATGTTATCTCATAAAAATTGGCTCTCTTGTATAATTGAGTTACTGGTGAAAGGTTAAAAAGGCTAATCATTTTTATTTTTTTTTGCGTTTTTCAAATTTGCAGCCGGGTTGGCCAGCTTACAAGAAGAAAAAACAACAATTAAAGATAAAAAGGTTAGAGAGTTAAATTCTTGTCTGAGGATAATTAATGTTGTTTTTTTTTGGCACCATTCCTTTATGTTTAAAAGGAGTAATACCGAGAAAAAAAATGGTTAAAAGGAGTAATGAGAAATTCAATTGCTCCTTTACCTTTATGTTGAATCTGATTTGATGTAGTTTTTCTCTCATTGTCAACTAAAATGTGAATTTCTTAAGGATTATTATAGTTCGTAAAAGTACTTTCTATATATTTTGAGTTACTATCTTTAATTATAATTAGAAAAATATTACTTTTTTTTCTTATTGTTAAATGTTTTTATAAGAAAAATTAACAAAATGGCATGTTTTTTAGCAACCTTTTTTTTTCTATTTATTACTTCATTGTTATTTAATGATGCAATTTCTACCTCCATTGTTCTTCAAAGGGGGAGTGAGAGATTTGAATTTTCACTACAAGAAAATCATGAAATAGAAATCAATTTTAGAAACAAAAAATAATTAGTTGTTATAGTGACTAAATTAAAGACCATTTTAGGGACTAAATAAATTTTTGGTTTCTAAATTAGTTTCTATTATTTTTTAAATTTTTTATAAATTGTTATCTAATTAGCAATTAAGATTTTTGCTACCAAATTTAGAATCTAAATAATTGGTAGTTAAAACCTTGGTAGTTAATTAGATACCAATTTAGAAACTATTTCACAATAATAGAAACTAATTTAAAAACCATTTTTTTTTAGTTTCTAAAATGGTCTCTAATTTATTACTATTACAACTAATTATTTTGATCTCTAAAAATTAGTTTCTATTTGATGATTTTCTTGTAGTGTTTCCTCTTCCATAAAATAAAGAGTTAGAGTTAGTTGTGACATGTTGGTTGTGACATGGAAATATAGTTGGTATCTAAAAAATGAATGATTAATTAGTTGTGATCTTATAGGAAGAAGTAAAGGAAGAGAATATGGGAATGGAACTCTATCCAACAGGCTCAACTGTACCAGATTGTTCCCATGCATGTGGACCATGCTCTCCCTGCAAAAGGGTGATGGTTAGTTTCAAGTGCTCCATTGCAGAGTCTTGCCCCATTGTTTACAGATGCATTTGTAAAGGAAAATACTACCATGTTCCCTCCAATTGATCACTATAATTTTCTTTTTCTTTTTCTTTTTGAGTTAGTCTAGGATGTTGTAATATTCTTAAGATGATTATGTCGTTTTTTCCACATTTTTACCATTTGGATTGGTTTGGTACGATCAAAAGGAGGCATAGTGTGAGTTTTCTAGCTCGTTTTTGCATCTGATTTTAACCTCTTCTCTAGTAAGAAAAGATTTAGATGCAACATTTATTCATAGGCCTAACAAAAACATCACGTTCATGCTTTTAGTGACTTGTTTACGACTTTCATATCAAGATATTTATAGTATATACAAAATACGTTTTAAAAATCAGATTGGTCGGTCTAACTGAAATTATTGAATAAGAAAAGTCAAAAAATTGGTAAAAGGAATTACCTAGTGATATTGATTAATGACTAAAAATTAATAAAAATATAATGAAATACTAATTAATGAACAATGCTTAAGACGTCATTTTTAGTCTACGTATAGCCAAACTTGTTATTAATTGATATTATTGTGTCTTACCAAAATTCTTTTCTCACAGAAGTATACTATTAAAAATTAATGTGTACTTAAACATTAATAATTATATAATAATCTTGTCTTTTAATGTTATAAAATTATAATGTTATTTTTCTTTAACATTATTTAATTGTATTATTTTATTAATATTGGATTGCCTAACATTTAAAAGAAATCAACTATTAATTAATAAGTTGATTAGCTCAGTAACTTATCCATTTCTGACAAAACTATATATATTTAACTATTACACTTTTTACTTATTTTTTTTATAAATATAGTAGTATTTTTCTTCTTGACAGGTAAAGGTCTTTGTCTGTTTTTTTGGAAGCTTTTGATTTTCTCCTTCTTTCCTTTCATTTTCTAATTAAGTTTTTTCTTTTTCCTCACGCATCTTGTTCCTTGTACCTAGTCTTGATTGTATTTCTAATTCTTGAATCGTGATCTCATTTTTCTTGTTTTTCACAGTTGACGCTCGCACCATGTTTCCTTTGACTTCTCCTAATCAACAATATAAATTTTTCGTCCAAATCTTGAACAAATGTATGTAATATCCCCCTTAGTCAACTTCTATTGCCTAACATGAAAGGTGAATTAGTAGCAGTGTCTATATACTTTGGAGAGGATGGTTATTAGAATCTTGCATTTACTCTTCTTGTAGTTTACATTGTACATTACTTTTCTTGCCCTTTATATTTTAACTATTTATAGTTCTTGTAATTTGAATTTTTGTCATTTATTTTCTTATATTTACTTTTAACGTTATTGTTTTTTTTTTCTTGTTCTCTCTTTATAGAATCATTAGATAGTCTAACTTTTGTACATAGATTTTTTTTTTCTTAAGTATTTTTACTTTCTACCCAACTCATTTTACTTTTTGCATATCAATCGTTAAACGGTCTAATAAGCTATTGTAGACTAGATAGTCTAACAATTGTAATTCATTATTTTTGTTCCATTTACCTTGTCTTTATTTTATGCTACAATTTACTTTCATGTTTTTAATATATTTTACATCTCAGTCTTTACATTCTCAAGTGTTGTTAAATGATTCATTAAAAATAGTCTATAAACGATCTAGTCTTCATTTGGCTTTACTTTCAATTCGTTTTAGATTCCAATTTCAATACCAACTCTCCCCTTGTTAATTTGTGAAAGAACGAATACATACAATGATCTCACATGACATTTATCTTTGAACTGGCCTATGTTGACCCTAAACCACATTAGGAGAAGATTTAGTTTTATTTTGAAAACCTGACATGCCTAAAGGTTCATCAAATTGGCATTGTTGCCAAGAAAATTTATTATATCATAATCTTTTTTTCTTCGATTATTTTTATTTTTGTTATTTCATCATAAACTCTATTTGGTGTTTGTTTTACCATGTCTTCGTAATAACTTGTACTGATTAGACAGTCCAAAAGAGGTGTATGACAAAAAAATAGACAAAATTCATTATACACTTTGGATCAAAAAATTGAGAGAACTTATAGGTGATTTAATAGTGAGGTTGAGGATAACCATTTTGATTTATTATACTACTTCTTCGAGTTCAGAAATTGAATACCTAGAACCTAAAACAGTGTCGTTGAACAGAGAGAGAACTTTGAAAGAGCTTGTCAACCCAGATATTGGATACCAACTATTGTGCATCCAAACACCAATAAGTTTTATGAAGTGGTTGGAGAAGATCCTCATAAGCATTTTATGGAATTTCATGTTATATGCTCAACCATGAGACTAACTGATGTCCTTAAACATTTCGTAAAGATGAAGGCATTCTCATTCTCACTAAGTGGCACAACGAAAGAGTGACTATATTACAATGAAACCCAATTACCACTTGGACTTAAAAAGGAAAGAAAGTTCTTAGAAAAATTCTTTCCAGCCTAAAGAAGATAACTGGAATAAGACAATTAAATTGGGAAAGTTGTATGAATATTGGGAGAGGTTCAATAAAGTTGTGCTACATGTCCCAATCATCAAATTCATGAACAATTGTTGATTCTGTAATTTTACGAAGGTTTTATGCCAATGGAATGAAGTATGATTGATGCGGCTAGTGAAGGAGCACTGAAGTATAAAACTCCAGCTGCAGCTAGATATCTTATCTCGAACATGGCATAAAATTCACAACAATTCAATAAAAGAAATTCTAGGAGATTAGTACACGAGTTAACTTTGTGTCATATTGGAGAAACTGAGGTAAAAAGGCTAGATGATAGAATCATTGAGTTAGATGAAATAGTGAAAAAAAATGATGTTGGGTCAACAATCAAACGTGATACAAAAAAAGTTGTGGTATGTGTCCTTCCATAGAACATTTTACAGATTATTTTCCTAAACTACAAGAGACAGTTAATTCTTCTGTGGAGTGACTAGTTGGAATTTTTCAGGGATAATCACAATAGCCACACAAATCCTACTCCAATACATACGACCCAGGGTGGACATACCATCCCAATCTGAAATATGGTCCATCTTCATCCCAGCCATAGAAGAATCAGTACTTGTAATAGCAAATGAAATATTAGCCATCTCCAACATAACAAAAATTTTCAACAAAAATACATGTCACCTCAAATGAAATGGTCACAACGGGTTCAATAAAATCAGCAGTAACAACATATACAAAATAATTCTTTGAAAGAGATGGTAAAACAAAACAATTTGCAGATTTAGAAATAACAACAATAGACTAGACAATTTCAACAACATATATATGCCATAGTGAATGATTTGAAGACTCTGGTGGGACAAATTGCTACTATAGTAAGAGAATTGAAGTAGAAAAATTCTAGAGTTATTCCTTCTCAACCATTGATGGACCCGAGAAGTAATGTAAGTGATATAACCCTAAGAAGCAGAAGAGTACTACTAGCCTAGAGAAATGAGAATATCTCAACTGATGAGGCAATTTCAGCCAATCAACCAATCTAGAAGGAGTAGACAATTTAGAAAGTTACATTACCATTTTCTTCGAGAGCTACAGTAGCATAGAATAAACCAGAAGCTAATAGAGTTGTTGGAAATTTTTCAAAAAGTGGAAATCAATATACCTCTTCTAGATGCTATGAAATAGATAAATTTATGAAAGAACTATGTACATTTAAAAGGAATTTAAAAAAGATAAGTGTTCAAACCATCTCATTGTCTCAACCTAGAATACCTAAGAAGTGTGAAGATCTAGGCACTTTCACTATACCTTGCACTATTTGAGAATTAACCATTGTTAATGCTTTATTGGATCTCGAAACATCTATCAACGTAATTCCATAAACCATTTATAAAGCACTCAAACTGGGAGACTTAAAACCAACCAATGTGAACAACTTGCAAAGTAGAAGCATTGTTCAACCTTTAAGTGTGCTTGAAGATGTTTTGGTGAAGGTCAACCAGTTGATTTTTTCATTCTAGATATTTAGGAAGAAGCTCCACTCAAAGGTTAACACTAATTCTAGAAAGGTCATTTTTAATGTCTGCTATGATAAAGATCGACGTTTATAGAGATAATCTTTACACTTTGGAGATGACTTAGTTCAATTTAATATTTTTAAGGCAATGAAACATTTAATAGAATATCATTCCATGTTTAAAGAACAATTTTCTTTTCTTTGTGATATCATTAATTGTATAGAAGTAGAAGATGACATTTTTAAAATTTTGCTTGAAAACAATATTGACAATGATTTCGAAAGGTGTACTTGTGAGGATGATTCATGTGCCATATGCATGGAAACTAATGTTGTTTTATTAAATGTTAACCCTTTGTAGGTACAGACGAAACGTCTAACCTTCCACCAATAACCCAAGCATCTACCCCTTCCCTCCAACCGTCTAACGTAGCGTCTAGCCCAGTAAAAACTAGTGATGTATCTTCTAACCATCCATCCACCATCTTTTGACTACATAGAGCCTTATACACCTGTTCCAATTAGGGTCACAACAAGACGACAAAAAAACTTTAAAAAAATAGAGGGAGTTGTCACCATAGTTTATTACAAAAAATACAAAAAAAAAAAACTAAAAAGAAAGGTTTGTGGAACCGAATTTAGGATCTGAGAGTTGTATATGTTTAGGGGATGTGTTAGCATCCTACAACACTCGTTCTAAGTTGATACTTTAATTAAATATGTGAAATGAATGTGATTTTTTGAAATATTTATTTTTCCCCGAAATAGAATTAAAAATGCATGTAAAATAAAGAAAATATTTTTGACATATTTTATTTGGGCTCGACAAGGATTAATATCGGTCCTATGTATTTTCATTCGCAATGAAAAATCAAGGCTACGTATTAAGGTCAAAGATGTTTTTGAAGCCTGTGCTAGTGTGAGTTGAACTTTTCAATTGAAACTGGGCTTTTGAACAAGTAAACCCGATAAGAATTGACCTTTCTCCTACATATTTACCTTCATAATGGAAAATAAAGGATCACGTAATTCTAAAATTCAAATATGTTTTTTAATAAAATGAAGTTTATGCCAATGTGGTCTGGACTTTCTGAAACTGTTTTTTTAAGAAGTGAAATTCATAAGGATTTACCTTACTCCTATCTATTTTCATTTATAATGAAAAATTAGGAATCACGTAGTTCAAAAATTCAAAGATATTTTGGTTGGTGGTGATATTTTTAATTTTTGAAATGTTTATATATTTTAAGATTTTAATTTTTTTTATAATTTATGCTAATTAGAGAATAAAATAGTGCAAACAACTATACTTAATACTCTTTATAAATCATGCGGTAAGCAAGATAGTGTAAATTATGCATTGACACCATATTATTTCAGATTGACACTCAATATGTTAATGTGCATTGACTATCTTACCATCAATGAAGTACAAATTAGGTTAATTTTAAGATGCACCCAACATTGATGCAAAAAATTTTGTGTTCCAGTATATCCGAAAGTGTTTTTTATGTTCTAGATATGTATATCCATAAGTGTTTTTTGTGTTCCAAAAGTGTATATCCCAAGGGGTTTCAGATGGTTATGTCCATAAGGTCTTTTGTGATTTATTGCTTTCAGATATGGATATCTGTATGGGTTTCGGATGAGAAAATTCAGAAAGTAGTGTTGAAAAAAAAAGCTCTAAAGTCGGTTCAATACAAAAGAAGTCTTGATACGACTCTTTAAGGTTTAATTTCGAGTGTTAGAGGCATTGCTAACATAAAAAATGAATATGCTGCAGCATATTATTTAGTATTAAAAAAATTCATTTTGTTTTTGTTGTTGAACCTAAGAATAGTTACACAAATGCACAAGTTTTTTTTTTATTATCTCAATTTTCGCTAGCCTAAGCCTTTTATGAATATTAAAGTGGTTAATTTGGACTGCAGGTTTCAATCTCCTAGTCAAAATATTGATGAATTAGGACAAGTGGGATTTGGTTATATGGTGAGAATTTTTCTGATAAGGTTTCATAGAGATATGAGTATAATTTAAAACTGATGTATAAGTTTTCTTGAATTGACGACAAGGAAACTACATATCTATTATGGGTGGCCATACATGTCAAACATTGTAGGAAACAATACGATTTTTCCTAATATTACGAGTAACCTATCTATACTTAATGTTAAAATTTTCAGAATTAGTATTTGAAGTTTCTAACCTAAGACATGTAGAGTTTAATATGGTTAGGATGTTATAAGAGATAACATGATTTCTACTATGCACATCAAAGTACCAAAATCATCACACTACCAAAAAAAATACTGAGGATGATTAGTTTCCGGATATGTATATTTGGAAGCATGATGATGCCTTATGGATAAAGATATCCGTAGTCAAAGAGTACAATTCCGGATGACAATACCCATAGGTAAACATGACATTTTCGAATACCAATATCCATAAGCAAAACTGACACTTCCGGATACCAATATCCATAAGCAAATATGTGACTTCCAGATATTAACATTGTGGTGCATATAAAAAATATATGGTGCATGAAGAAATTGCCATTAAAATAAGGTACAGAAACAAAAGATTCTAGTGGTATATAGAAAAACGTTTGAGCCCGCTAAGTACATCCATGCTTTTTCAAAATGGGTAGTGACGATATAAAAAGCGTGAGTGTCAAATAGTAGAACTGCTGGACCGAATAGATCCAGACTTTTGTAAAATGATGGCGCAGATATAAAAGCGCGAGTAGCAAATAGCAAAAGTATCGTGCCAGCTGAGTTGATCCAGGCTTTTATAAAAAAGATGGTGCATATACAAAAAGCGCGAGTGGCAAATATGAAAACTGCTATGCCAGCCGAGTGGGCCCAGCCATTGTAAGAAAGGTAGTGCGGATAGGAAAATCGCGAGTGGCAAATAAGAAAAGTATTTGGCCAGATGAATGGATCCAGGCTGCAGATACAGTAAATGCGTAGTAAATAGCAAAACTGTTTAGCCGGCTGAGTGGATGCAGGCTTTTGAAATGTGATGGTGCGGATATAGAAGGTGGAGTGACGAATAGTGGAACCTATGGGCCAGGTGAGTTGAGCCGAGGCATTATAGAAAAGGGTGTGGGCCGGATATGAAAACAGGAGCTGTAAATAGCAAAACTTTTGCGCCAGCTGCATCCAGGCTCTTGCAAAACTGATGGTGCGTATATAGAAAGCGCTAGTGGGAAGTAGTAAAACTGTTGTGCCAGCTTAATTGAGTAAGGCTTTTGTAAAAAGTGTGCAGATATAAAAAACGTGAGTAGTAAATAGGAAAACTGTTGGGCCAGCTGAGTTCACCGAGGCTTTTGTAAAAGAGATGGTGTATATGCAAAAAGTGCGAGTGGCAAAGAGAAAAACTGATGCGCAGCCGAATGGACCTAGATCTTTTAGAGAAGGTATTGTGTATATAGAAACCGTGAGTGGCAAATAGCAAGAACGTTGGGGTAGCCGAATGAGCCAAAAAATGGATGGGGTGTTTATGTAAAAAACGTTAAATGTAGTAGAAAGGTTGGGGAAAGTATGGGTGCATATAAAAAAGACTAGTGGGGTGTGTATGCAAAGAAAAAGAAGTGACTAATAGTGAAAGTGGTCGCCGACATATTATCCAGATTCATTTCAAGAGAAAAAAATTGTGGAGTTGGGAATATCAAACAGTGGGGGGCCTAAAAGCAAAGAGGCCCAGGTAATAAAAGCTAAATTCATAAATGCATGGAAACAAATGGAAATGCCAAAAAACGTTACAAGGCAGAGAAAGCAAATAATAAAAACTGCGCAGATCAAATAATCAAATCGGAATAAAAAAGTAACGGCCCCCACAATGGAGAAAAGAAAAGAAAAACTCAATGAGTTGAAATTCACATCACTTTATACTATTCCTCCAATCAGAACTGAATTTGCATTTCAGCCAATGAAAACCTGCAAGCTACAAAGAAATTCTATACATGAAGTATTGATGGTAGAGATAAAGTGGTAATTTCTTGTGAAACAAGCGGTGGCGGAGATGAGGAGGGGATGGGAGTGAAGGAGAAGGGGATGTGGAGGAGGACTACGTTGGAGATTGTACCGGTCAAACCCTGGACGACTGAGGATATAAATTAATAATATCACATGATAAATACGTGGTAAGAAAGCAGTTACAACTAACGTTGAATGAGTCAATGACACATCGCGAAAGACTCGCGAAAGACACTTCTGCGATATCAGGAAGCCACTACACACGACCTGGAGACCACTACAGATGTCTGGGTGAACTAATTATCTGGCCCACACAGATGGAGGCCCAAGTCAACATATAAGTAAGACTTATGAAAGGGGGAAAGGTACGTTTTTTGACATCCTGAGAGAACAAACTAATCACTAGCACTGACTTGAGCGTCAGAGTGCAATTGCAGGTACCCCCACCGACCTGTGGAGCATGCGCGTAGGAGAGGAAGAGCTTTGAAGAATTCAAAGACCACCAGCACGACAACGAACTGTGTATCAAGTGGATCAGCATTACTCAGGCCCTAACATCCACACAGGTACAATTGGCACCCACTGTGGGTCCCGAGTAATTTTTAGCCTTCATTCTTAAGGACTTCAACGAGCAACGATGGTATCTGCCATGAACAACACGAACAATAACAACACAGCAGAAGAACAAATGTCATGCTACAGGCCCTTCAAGCCCAGATGCAGGAGCTACAACAGAAGGGAGTTGCAGATCAGCTACGGCACGAAGAGGAACGACATAAGCAGGAGGAAGAGCGGCGCAGGCAGGCAGAGGAGATGGCTCAATTGAAGGAGAAAAACAAAAGACTGCTTTAGCGACTTGAAGAGTCCGAGCGGGAAGGGCATTCCCGCACGCCGACATCAACACCGCAGACGCATCAATCCAGGACGAAGCCACAAGCTCCTCAAACTCAGTTGGTGCATCACACTTCACTTACGCATCACACACACCAAAGCGTTAAATACGCCGCTCCCGGCAGAGTAGCAAATCCAAGGGGTCATCCTTTCACGGATGATATCATTGTTGTACCCCTCCCTAACAAATGGAGAGACTTAACGATGAACCTTTATGATGGCTTCGCTGACCCGGACGAGCATTTGAAAATTTTTAGAACACAAATGACTTTATACACCGTAGATCAGACAGTGTGGTGTAAGGTTTTTCCCACTTCACTAAGAAAAGAACCCCTGAGATGGTTTACCGAGCTTCCGCCAAACTCTTTAACTAGTTTTGATGTTTTGGAAACAAAATTTACCACCCAGTATGCTACAAGTAGACCCCATCGTACGTCCTCAATGTCAAACAGGAAAAAGGAGAATCGTTGAGGGCTTTTATGGACAGATTCAACAAGGTTTGCATGGGAATTAGGAATTTGAATCCAGACATAGCAATGCACCATTTAGTCTCGACCATACTGCCAGACCGGTTCACTGAGAGCCTTATAAAACAACCACCATACAACACGGATGAATTAAGAACAAGAGCAACCAAATTCATGAAAATAGAAAAACACGTTGACTAGCATAGGAAAATGTTGGTGGAAGCTTCTGAAAAAGAAAGAGAGAAAAATAGGGGTATCCATCCTCCCGCAATGGGGACCGAACGAGACCGATATCGTCTGAACAGAGGTCCTCGTTTCCATAACTACACTCCTCTAACGGTACCTAGAGGGAAGATTCTGGATGAAGCCTTACAAGCTGAACTCATCCCAGCGCTCAAACAAGCACAAACACCACCCAATGCAGATACGGCTAAGCGTTGTCAATATCACCGCAATTAAGGTCACACGACCGAAGGCTACCAAGCATTAAAAGATAAAATAGAAGAACTCGTTCAAGCCAGCCATCTCCACAAATTCATTAGAACGTCTGCCGCAGTGCCACGATCACCCCAACATGAGGTCGACTATCCCAGAGATAAGGAACGCCCTGGACGAAGGGATAACCGGAATCGTGATGGTTATCGTCGCACCACTCGGTAGAAACGAAGTGAAAGTCCGGTCAGACCCGACCATGGAGTGAAAGCCATGAGAGGAGAAGTCGGACCAAACAAAGAGTTCGTGAAGTTATTAACACCATTGCTGGCCCAGTTTCACTCGGCATACCACCTCAGGAGGTTAATTACATCGTAGGTGGCTTTGCGGGCGGTGCATGTTCTAACTCTTCCAGGAAGAAACATTTGAGGGCGATTCAATCCATCCATTCAGCTTCTACGCATAAACGTCCGCACATACCGACAATCACCTTTACCGACGATGACTTCACCGCGATCGACCTCGCTCAGGACGACCCATGGTCATTACAGTAGAAATAGACAAATTTGCAATCACTAAAGTTCTGGTAGATCAAGGTAGTTCGATAGACATCCTCCATAGGGAAACATTTAAGAAAATGCGAATTTTGGAGGCAGAGATACAACCTTACGATGAATAGATAGTTGGATTTTTAGGAGAACGAGTAGACACCAAGGGATACATTAACCTATTCACCACCTTTGGTGACGATTCTCTCAGAAAAACAATTAATATTCGATATCTGTTGGTTAACGCCAATACATCTTATAATATACTACTCGGACGACCTTCCATAAATAGGTTAAAAGCTATTGTTTCTACCCCTCATCTGGCCATGAAGTTTCCCTCCATTAATGAAGACATCGCCACCGTGCATGTTGATCAGAAGACCGCGCGAGAATGCTATGTAGCGAGTTTGAAAGTTGAGCCAACTAGACAATTGTACACCACGATGAACGACCGATCTCCGACCAATAGAGGACGGTCACCTGAGAGGCGGTCTAAAGGAAGAGGCCCAAAAGGCACTTAGTTGCGCTTGTAGATCTGGATCCACGATTGGATGATAAGTTGGTGCAAGCTGGTTTCATCCAGAATGACCGCTATACCACATGGTTAGCCAACATTGTAATGGTTAAAAAGTCAAGTGGTAAATGACGAATATGTGTAGACTATACGGACCTTAACAAAGCTTGCCCGAAAGACTCGTATCCCCTACCGACTATTGATTGGTTGGTGGACGGAGCGACTGGTCATCCAATTCTCAATTTTCTTGATGTGTACTCATGTTATAACCAAATCAAGATGCACCCACAAGATAGAGAAAAAACAACTTTTAGAACAGATTCAGACAATTTTTATTACGAAGTCATGTCGTTTGGCCTGAAGAATGCCGGAGCCACTTATCAGCGTTTGATGGACTACGTCTTTAACGACATGATTGGAAGGAACATCAAGGTATATGTTGACGACATCGTTGGCAAATCTGACTCATGTGAGCAACATTTTTCGGAACTGAGGGAAGTTTTTCAATCTCTACGCAAGTATCGCATGCGTTTGAATCCTGACAAGTGCGCGTTCGGCGTGGAAGGGGGAAAGTTCTTAGGTTTCATGCTCACCTATCGAGGCATAGAAGCAAATCCTGAGAAGTGTAAAGCCATTGCGGAAATACGAAGTCCTCACAACCTTAAAGAAATCCAACAACTAGTTGGCCGACTCACTTCCCTGTCTCGGTTCGTACCTAAACTCGCCGAACGAATGAGACCCATTATCCAGCAATTCAAAAAGACGTCTAGGTTTGAGTGGACGGCCGAGTGCGAACGAAACTTTCTTCAATTAAAAGCATTTCTAGCATCTCCTCCAGTTATCCAAAAACCAAACACACGAGAGCCTATCATTATTTATCTTGTTATTTCGAACGAAGCAATAAGTTCAGTCCTGGTGCAAGAAATAGAAGTGGAGGAACGACTAGTATATTTTGTTAGCCGAGTATTGCATGGCGCAGAAATCAGATACCAAATGGTAGAGAAGGTCGGATTAGCCTTTGTCATCACCGCACGACGAATGCGGATGTACTTCCAGAATCATCGGGTCATAGTTAAGACTAACTACCTCATTATGAAGATTCTGACTAAACCAGATTTAGCCAGACCGATGATAGGATGGCCAATTGAGTTGTCAGAATTTCATATTCAATATCAACCCAGGGTGCAATCAAATCTCAAGCCCTTGTCGATTTCGCGGCAGAACTTACTCTGCAATCAACTGAGGAAGGGGATTCCGAATGGACATTGTATGTAGACGACTCTTAGAACAGTCGCTCGTGCAGAGCGGGGGTGGTATTGGAAGGACCAGACGAGATTGTTATTGAACAAGCCATGAAGTTTGAGTTCAAGACCTCGAACAACCAAGCTGAATATGAAGCCATTATAGTCGGTCTCCACCTGGCGACTGAATTAGAGGTAACAAAGTTAGTTTGTAAAAGTGATTCTGGGTTAGTGGTAGGACAACCCATAGAGGAGTACGAAGTTCAGGAAACGTTGCTTCAGCAATATTGTCATTTTGTGCGAAACCTTTTAACCAAGTTTGAAGGGATCTCATTCTAGCACGTCTGGCGAGAAAATAATACTCGTGCGGATGCGCTTTCGCGATTGGCCACCACCAAGCATAAAGGAGTTCACCGGTCGGTTATACATGTAACTTTGGCTAAACCTAGCGTTAGTGCAGAGGAATGTATGACGACTAACACCCAACCCAATTGGATGACTCCCATCAAGCAGTACTTGACTGATGGAATGTGTGACCCGCATTTAGAAAAAACCATGAAACAACAGGTCGCTCGGTTCATACTTGTTGATTAGGATCTTTATAGGCGGGGATACTCTCATCCACTCTTAAAGTGCCTTACTCCTGAGCAGGTCACATGCGTCATGAGCGAGTTGCACGAGGGAATATGCGGAATCCATTATGGGGCACAAACCATGACTGCTAAAGTGTTGCGGGCCGGGTACTATTGGCCGACCGTGCAGGGAGATTGCACAAAATTCGTCCGAAAATGCTTAAAATGCCAGGTGTATGACACCTTGACCACAAGCTTGAAAATTTACATTACATTTTGTCTCATTGGCCATTCGTACAGTGGGGAATGGATATAATTGGACCCTTTACACTTGGCAAGGGACAGTGTAAATTCCTATTGGTCGGCATCGATTACTTCAGTAAGTGGATCGAGGACGAACCCTTGACAGCGATAACAGCCCGAAATGTCCAAAATTTTGTATGGAAGAATATCGTTTGTCAATTCGGATTACCTCAAGTCATCATCACTGACAACAGTCGACAGTTTACCGACCGAGGGTTAGCAAAATTCTACGAAAAGCTCAATATCAAGCATATTGCGAGTTCGGTCGAACATCCGCAAACCAACGGTCAAGCAGAGGCCACCAATAAAGTCATTCTCAATGAACTCAAAAAGCGGCTCGGTCCGGCCAAGGAAAATTGGATCAAAGTGTTAATATAGCCTTAAACGACAGAGGGGGTGAATTGTTTAAAGGGGGTTTTCGAAAACTTTTTCAGCTAGAACAAAATCCTTTGTATGAAACTCGATCAGAAATTCAGTTAGCCAAGATAAAAAGCACAAAACAGCAAAGCACCAGAAAAATAATCGGTTGTTTCTTCGAAACAATCAGTTGTTTATACCAGCAAAGCAATAACAACTAAATTTAAATGAGTTTAAGGGAAGAAAGAGATACACAAACAGTTTATACTGGTTCACTCTTAAACTAAGAGCTACATCCAGTCCCCAGAAGCCACTGGGCAATCCACTAAGCAATCAAAACAGATTACACACAAACCACCAAAGAAGTGACCTTGAACCCTTCAAGAAATACACTTCCTTTGGCACAGCAGACACCAAGAAGTATAGTTCTAAAGCTATCTTTAATATGATAACATCAACTCCCTATGGATTCAACAACCCTCAACTGTACTATAGTTCACTCGTTTCGTTTGTCGAGTAAAAGAAGTAGGACTTAAACAATCCTACCCCCAATAGCCAGGAAGCCTTGCAGAGGATAGAGATGTAGTTTTTAAGAGAAACTTAATCCAATTCATCAATCCTTGTAGCAAGAGTATAATGAGAAGTTAGAGTCTCTTCATTCTTAACAATAGACTCAGGGAAAACCTACCATTTTTTGAGGTTGTTCGAGTGAGCACAAAAGGGAGTTGAGTTGTTGTTGCAAATCCATCAGCGAATCATACTCACATTGGACAAAACCAATGCTAGTAATATGTTGAAGATAATCTACCACATCTAGTCGCACTTTGATGACAAATAAAGGGAGGGTTAACCATTCATGGTGTCCCTTTACAATCTGATTAGACGCGGGTGGTGGTTGATAAATCTCGAGATGCTACTACTTGAGTACTCTGCTCACTATAGAGGTTTAATTGTTGGGGGATGTTGTAGGCACGTTTTTGGCATGGCTTACACATCTAGTCAAACTAGTCTCAACACAACTATATGTATTAGATTGTGTTATTTTCTATTTAGTTATTATTGCTATAATTTCTATCAATGTTGAACTAATATTTTGCTTTTGTTTAAGACCATATCTGTCATGGTAAGAACATTATGGAGAACCTACTAGGGATGATGATGTCATGGTAGAAGTTGACGATGATCCAATATCTTAGCTTCTAACCATATTACCTAGGTTTTTTAGGAAATCATTGCAGGTACATTGGGATAAAAAAAAATTTGAATTTGATACTAGTGTTGTTCCTTTATACATTTCCTTACCAAACACATTGGAGGTTGTTGGGAGAACCTCCATGTTAAACATTTCAGTGATACATCTATGTGCTATGTAAGTCATTTAATGTTGTATATGTTTTCCATATTATAGTAATAACATTTAACTTATAATTCATTGTGTTAGGTTCATAGATAAATTGAGTGTGGACCAAGACAAATAAGAAATATATGGATTTCTTGAGCCTCAATCCATCCAAAAATCTTGGAACACAAAGGTTCAGGACAAAAAATACATGCAAACATGGATGAGTGAGTCCTAGAGACATATTTACTTGGCTCCATACATTAAATGGTTACTTTTCTAACTTGTATTTTTTTAATATTGGTAGTTATATAATTAATTGTTTGTCATTCACTATAGGTCTCATTGGCATTTGATTGTAATTACTCTTAGGGATTACATAGTAGTGTGATTTTTTTTGGTCCACCTAAAACTCAACCAAAAAATGAAAAGCTTATTGCAAGGATAAATTTTACATTTTTTATTACATTGAAAGTATAAGTATATTTGTACTAACATTGTCTTTTCTTTAATTAGAGTTGTGGTTGGCATGAACATTTTAAGTGGAAGGAGTAGAGCAAGGTCACTACAATTGATCTACCGTAAGGTTAGCCATTTTTTAATACATATAATAATTATTTTATGTTCAAATTGTACAAAATTAACTTTTATCACTTCTTTCTTCTTGAATTTGACTAATACGTGATGTACTAGAAGAGAGACATTATGTGTATGGGTATTATTGACTCCTAAATAGAGGTAACACATAGGATAATTTATATTTTACCTTTATGATGACAATACAATCACGTGCATGAAATGTTTCAGGTCATCAATGAGCAATCTCCACTATCCCAGGATGACATCTAAAAGCTGAAAAAACAATGAACTATTTTCCTTCCCCAACATAGATAATATAGTTTTATATTCTTGTTCCTAAAAATTTTAGGTTAGATTAGATAATTTTATATAGAATTTTTAGTTTAAATATTTATCTATTGTTATTAAGTTGAAACATTTATCTATTATTATTAAGTTGAAATCCTTTTCCATTGTTGTTAGAAATTTTCTACATTTCAGGTTTTGGTTTGAAGCTAAAACCTATAATTTTTTTTTAAAAATGCAAAATTTATGTCAAATCATACATTATTTTACGTAAATTTTGGAGTATTTGTACTTGTTATTTTTATTAGAAATCTACATCTATTGTGTGATAACTCTTTATTTGTTAATACTTTTCTAAACTAATTGTATATCTTAAAGGTTTCTTTTGTTCTTATTTCTTAATTTTAATAGATTTGTATTTTCTTTGTTAAATAGTCATTTTGACAAAATCTATGTTAATTTTGTATCATTAGATAGAAATTTTGTTTTTAAGATTAATATAGTTGTCTTTTGCTTTGTAGAAAATAAAATTCAAGATGGAGAGAGAATGAGTTTTCAGTGTCACATTGAATTAGGGATGGCAAAGACGAATGACAAATGGGGTGGGCCGTGTGGGTCGGCCCGTGGTCCACTAAGAAAAATGCGGGGCGGGTTGCCTATTCCAACCCGCTAGCCCACTTAGGCCCACCCCACATAACCAGCAGCTTGCGTGGGTCAAGTGCGGGGCAGGTTGCTGACATGATCCGCATAACTTAAAACTCTAGAATTTTTTTTCTACACCCCCATATTTTCTTCATGCAGTCTCATATTTCACATTCCAAAAATTTTACTCACTTTTTATTACGTATCGTGAGAATAATACTGTGAGACCATTTACCTAATGTCTAAATAAAAAATTATTTTTTATTAATTTTAAAAAAAATATTTCTTATGCAGACTATCCCTCAGACCTGCAAACCAATCCTTTTGTGGGGCAGGCTAGTAAAATCAGCTTGCATATTCTATGCGGGGCAGGCCAACTCGACCCACATTTTGCGAGCCATATGCGGGGTGGGCCAGCCATCTCTACATTGAACACAAGAAGTGAAGGATTCAAGGGAAGTAAAAGCTAGAGTTTTAGCAGTAGTATAGTTTAGTAGAAATTTTGTTTTAAGGTACTTTTGTAAATTCACTTACTTAATTGGGCCCTACCCAGTTCAGCTTCCTTTACCTGTGGCTTAGCTTGAGTTAAAGTTTATAAATAGGCTTTAGATAATTCAGTTTTTAACACAACAATTAACAAAAGTTTTAATTTCTATTTTTTTTTTAGTTTTGATAGTTTTACAGTTTTCACGTTCTTCTTTTTCAAAGTAGTAGACACTCAATATAGAAACATTTGCTTTTATGCAATTTGTGCGCCTTTAACACATATTCAAATTCTTCCTTTATCTATATGAATTTGAACGTTGATGCTTTGATAGATCTTGACTTGAATCTTTTTCTTTTCAATAATATTCATCATCTTCTTTATGATATAATCTCGAATAGGAAAGTTCATATATAAGCCTTTAATGCATCATACCATTTCTTTGAATTTCAAAATATCTTTCTCTTTGCAAATATTTGTTCTTAATATCTTGAAATTACTTTAATCTTCATTAGTGCAAATATTGCTTTTCTACTTCATAACTCATAAGGAAACTTCAGATATTTTCTACTTCATAACTCACAAGGAAACTTCATATATTAGCTTCATACACATCTTTATGTTCCTTTAAATATTTATGGAAACATTATAAGTGTTAGTGAACAAAATAATCATTATAACAAATCATGAGTATCACTAAAACAATATCTTCTAATATTTTTGAATTATCCATACCTTCTATCATCTACCACCACATGAAAAAAGTATTATTAAAAAAAAGGAAAAATAAAGAAAGAAAGGAAAAACAAGCAAATATGGGGGGACTAGACCAAAACCCATATAAAAAACCTAAGAAAAGGTAATTTATACCTATTAATAAAGAATTAAAAGAAATACTAAATGGAAGCCTATTATACCAATGAAATTATTCTCTATGAATAAACCTTAAGTTAGCAAGCTTGTCAGTACATGCATTGTCTTCACGAAAAATGTGACAAATCCTAAACCTGATTTTCCCAAAGTAATCAAGGCAAGTATTTCACCTTTTACGAAGAATCCAAGTAACTTTAGTCCTAACAGTAAGTGCAGCACAAACCAAGGGAAAATCACATTCAAGCTATAAACTAGTAAGACCCATTTTTTTAGCTTCTTTAGTGGCATGTATAACTCCATAAAACTCAGCAACCAAAGCAGTCTGAATATCAAGGAAAGCAGAGAAACCACCAATAAACTCCTCCATGCTCCCACGGAAAATATCACCATAAGCATCAAGACCAACCTTTAGCAGCACCATCAATATTAATTTTAACCCAACCCAGTGAAGGAAACTCCCATCTAACAGAAAGAGGATGAAGAGATTTTTCACTATGAGTATTAATATCAAAGAACTTAAGCACATTGAAGTCAAACATATCATTCCTCATAGAGCTTTAAGACGAATTACCCACTAGGCAAGTGAAATCCTTAATGGTGAAAATGGCCCTGAAAAGATCAATTTTAATCTGAAATCTAACATAATTTCTCATACGCCATATCATCCAAATAGAGAAGGTAATCACAACAAGTTTAATCAAATTAACGAAAGTACTGTCATCACTCTTAATAAAAGAAAGTAGATCATCCACATTAGAGAAATGAGAATTAAGAAAAATTTGTCAAACTCAGCTCCAAATATGCAAAGCATTAGGACATTCTAAAAGTAAATGTTGAATAGATTCTTCCTGCTTTTCACAAAATGTACAAATAGAACATATATGCAAACCTTTGTGCAGAATGTGTTGATCCGTAGGAAGTCGCCCACGAAAAACTTTCCAAAGTTCCATAGTTTTGGAAAGAGGAATATATTGAGATCAAATGATCTTACCCCAACCACAAGGAACTCCTGGGTCCAAGAAAAATTTCCTAATAGATTTGAGAGTGAAATGATCAGAGTCTTTTAGAATCCAATTAGGAATATCGTGTTCCTGCCTAGTCATGATATGCTAAAAAAACTATTCCCCTGTTGTAAAGTCAAGGGAATAATTAAATCACTACCATTCAATAATTGGGAAACTATAGTCACCAGGGTTCTAGAACCATCAGGTACCCCTACAATGTTTGATAAACAAGTAGAAGAACACCATTTATCATTCTAGAAATTAATAGCAGTACTTGTATCAACAGTCTAAGAGGTATGTTCAAGAATAGTGTCATAAAACTATTTAATCCCAGGACAAATAGAAGATGATCTATAAGCCAATTTGAGCTGGTACTTAGATTTAAGAACTCTAGCTTTCAAGAGAAGAGACCAAGGCTTATTACTATAAGTAAAGTTCCAAGTAAGCTTGAGAAGGTAAGCATTATTTTCGTACTGGAGGTTATTAATCTTCAACGCTCAATTTTCAAGAGGAGAAGAAATAGCCCAATTAACTGTAGACATGCCTTTCTTCATAATATCACCAGTCCAAATAAAATTTTTGCTCCACTGCTCAACTTGCTTAAAAATATAAGCAGACCATTTGTACACATTATAACTATAATCAAGGAAACCAATAACCACAATGTTAACCAATTGGGTCTGACACATCATGCTAATAGATTTCCCTTTCCAAGACGCAAGCTTCAATTTGATTTTATCAGTCAAAGCTTAAAGAAACTTGAGCTTGGGAGCACCAACAAAGATAGGCACCCGTAAATAATTAAAAGGTAAAAGGCCATGACGGCAAGAAATATGGCGTTGAATTTTTGTAATGAATCTTGTAGAATTATCCATGGTGGAAAAGCTACTTCTAGAATTCTTAACATACTAACTAGAAAAATCACCATATGTTTGAAGAAAAATCACCATATGTTTGAAGAAAAATACTCAAATTTTTAAGAGACTTATTATCCATCCTAGAAAACAATTATATCATCAACATATAAAATGTGAGAATGAGTGATATAACCTTTAGGACTAGCCATATGCAAAATCCTCTTATCATTCACAAGTTGTTGAACAACTTTGCAAAAAAATTAAAAAAAAAATTATGAAAAACACCCATCGTGGGGCTCGAACCCACCACCACAAGGTTAAGAGCCTTGCGCTCTACCAACTAAGCTAGACGGGCTCTTATCATTCATAAGCTTAGAAATACCTCTGTTCGGAACCTCCTCCGCAAGACAGAAAAGGAAGGGAGATAAAAGATCACCTTGTCTCACACCTCTACTATAAGGAAAAAAATGTCCACAAAACTTTTATTTATCCTAATAGAAAACATGGATGATCGAAGAATTGTACTAATTCAACTAACAAATGAAAGATGGGATCCAAAATGTTTCAAAACTAGCAATAAGAAATTGCATCTCAGGGTGTCCAATGCTTTATGAATATCAACTTTATAAGCCACATTACCTCCTCTAACCTAGTTTTGTTTAAAAAACTATTGAACAACTTTGCAAAAAAAAAAAAAATTATGAAAAACGCCCACCGTGGGGCTCGAACCCACGACCACAAGGTTAAGAGCCTTGCGCTCTACCAACTGAGCTAGACGGGCTTTTTATGAAGCAAATTACACCTTAATCTATATATACGTTCCCAAAATATATTTTAAAAAACCATTTAATATGGAAAATATATGTACTCTATTTTTCGAAAACTTTCCAATTGAAACACTATTTGTTTAAAAACTTTTTAATACAATCTTAAACTTGATCATTAAGGCACATTTTTATTCAAAATAATTTATAATCAACGAGGAAAACATTTTACATTCAAAAGATATTAAAGCACATAATATTTCATATTTCCAATTATGAAAACTTTCTAAACTTATTCAATCATTAATCTTATTTGAAAATTGTGTTTTATATGAATTAATATCAACAATTAAGATTTGAAACACAATCACACAGTGCAAAAAGTAATCTAGGCATGTAAAAGTTAAGTATAAGCACTCCTTGATATGATAGACATAGAAGAAGAAGTGATCATCTATCACGTGCAAGCTCTAGTGATCGTCCAATGTGTCCATGAGCATTGTATTGTTAATCTTTTCCCATGATTTGAAAGAATCTACCTTTATATAAGTTTTGAGATTGTATGACGAGATTGTTTGGTAATGTTCTATTACTATGAGACTGTCTATCATGTTTCTTCAAAGTTTGACTTTCTAGTTGGTCAAGTTTTTCACTTTGAATGTTCTCTTTATAACATATAAGTACTTAGAGATTATCCATTACTAAGATGAAGACTTTGTTGTTAGTGTGATTATACTAAATTGTCTAATGTATCTTTTACTATGAGATCGTCTAGTAAGTCTCGCTCATCTTTCTTATTTAGAGTGACTTTTGTTCATCTTTCTTATTAAGATCATCTTGTGCTGAGATAAAGACCAGATTGTCTGATGCTTTCAAGATAACACTTCCTTCTTAATCATTTGGTATGTAGTGCATCAATAAATCATTTATTAAGATCTTCTATTTTAACCATGTGTTATAGAATCGTTTGTCGAAATATTCTATTATTTGTACATAAGTGAGCTTCATTATAAATCATAACATAACTTATAAACTCTTGTATTACGAGATCCTCTAGTGGGTACTAAAACGTCTAGCTAGTTATAGATTGTCTAGCGACTTAACAAACCTTATCAATAAAACAACAAAAAAAACAAATTATAGAGCATATATTGGAACAAAATCTCTTGAATACAACCACTATGACAACAACTCCATTATAAGAAAAAACATGCTTATTTCTATTATGAATTGTTTTTTAATGATGCTTGAATTTCGATCTTACAGAAATTTTTACAAAGAAAACTATTATAAAGTATTTTTAGCTTGTGAATTTTTGTATTTCCATTTTGTTAAAAAAAAATAATGTATTTAACCATAATCTAATTGGTTTAGATTCAATTAGTTGAAAGACATTATGTTAATATCTCTTGAACACACCTTTTATTAATAATTTCAATTGATTGATTTGTGTTTTAACAGATTAAAACACAAGCTAACTTTTTTTTATAAAGATTTGAAGATTTTAACAAATTGAAATCTCATTTGAATCGATTGAAATGTTTAAGTATGTGTTTTCACACATTTATAAACAGTTTATTAAAATATTATTTTTAACTTATTAAAATTATTCATCCTTCATTAAAAACAATTAAAATCAGTTTAAATTAATTTCAAAGCATGCATTGTTAGGGGTAACAAAGTGGGGTGGGCTGGCCAGTTAGTCCGCAAAAAAAAAGGTTGTGTGTTGACTTGGGTTGGGTTTGGCAGTGATAACTTGGACTGAAAAAAAATATTAACGTTTTTGAATTAACTATGTTAATTGATGTGATGTTTATGTTTAATGTTTTTTAATTAACTATTTTTAATATTTTTGAAATGGAAGAATATTGATATTTGATTTTTATCTTTTAATTGAATTATTGATGTTTGACTATGTTTGAAATAGAAGACAAAAAATATCGATGTTTGATAGTCACAAATATATAGGTTCAATTTGGCAATTTCTCAAGAGCAAAAGGTAAAAAACATTTCCATTGAATTTCTAAAAAAAAGAAGAAAAAAAATCCAAATGCGGGCTGACCCGCAAACCCGCGGGCTGACCCTTATGCGGGGTAGGGCAGAGAATCTAGCCCGCATTCATTACGCGGGGCGGGCTTACCCGACCCGCATTTTATGGGTCAAGTGCAAGCGGCCTATGCGGGGTGGGCCAACCCGCTTTGCTATCCCTATGCATTAGGGGTGGTAATGTGGGTTGGCCTACCTCTCATAGACCCGCTCCGCATTTGGCCCGCTAAAAGTGGGTTGGGTTGGCCCGCCCCGCATAGAATTTGTGGGCTGGTTTTTCTAGCCTGCCCCGCATAAGGTTTGGTCCACGGGTCTGCGGGCCATCCCGCATAAGAAATATTTTCTTTTTAAAAAAAAATTAAATAAATTTTTTTGAATTTTTGTTTTCATTTAGATGCATTAGGTAAATGGTCTCACAATATTATTTTCATGAGACATGCGTAGTAAGATGTTATTAAAAATTTCGAAATCTGAAATATGAGGCTACATGAAGAAAATATGGGAGTGCAGAAAAACATTTATACCTTTTAATGTTATACGGGTTATGTGGACCAACCCACCCCACCCCACACTTGATCCGCGCAAACTACGGATTATTTAGGACGGGTCGGACGACTTGATTCACTTTGTCACCCCTACTATGCATTATTAAAATCAAACATTTCCAATCCACTACCTCCCTTAGACAAAAATAATATAAATAATTAAATTTTCTAGAGACATTCTTCTAGGAGAGATAGTCATCAAATCAAATCTTGAAACTTCAATAAATATAAATTTTTTAACCAAGTTTATGGGATTATGTCCCTTAATTTTTCATTTTGGTAATTTTATAATATGATATAAAATTTCCTTGTATGTTTCATAAAGGTTTAGAAAAAAAATATTTCACTTTTCAGCTATTTTTTCTATCAACAATACGTTATTTATACAAAAAATAGATGTTTGCGACATTATCTGAAATATAGTAAAATTATTCTAAAAAATAAAGTCGCTTTTGAAGATATAAAAAAATATTATTTGTAACTGTTTTTTAGTAACTTATTTTCAGTTTTTATAAACATACGTATTTTATAAGTAAAAATTGATATTTTAAATATTTAAACAAAATTGATTATCTTTATTTAAATAAAAAACTAATATGATTATAATGAATAATAAATAAAATGAAATATAGATGTAATAATTATTAAAATAATATAGTTTATGCAGTTTTTGAGAGACCTAAACCTTAAACTCTCTTAAGTCTACATCATTGCTTTATTTTGAATTTGTTGACTAATAGGTGAAGAGTGGAACATGTAGCAGACCCTTTTTTCCAAGCAGAAGACCGCATGCCATTGTTGATTTATGTAGAGAGGGTACACACTGCCAAATGACAAAAACACCCTTAATTGACCTAATCTTAGTGGACCGGATTTGGATTCTCAAACACCATCGAATATCACGGCAATTACATTGCAGACCTGCCACTCCTGCCACCTTCAATCATCACTTTAATGCATCCAAACAAACCTTCCCATTTTCTAACCCTCTTTATTTCCTCTTAGTTTTCCGTTACTCTACGGACATATTATTATTACCAAAAATAAAATAACATTAACTTTTTGGTTTATTAAAACTAGCAATAAAATAACATAAACTTTTAATTAATACAAAATGTAATTTTTTTCTTCTACAAATTTGTATGAATTTTTTTCTCCAAATAAAAGTTTCTTTAAACTATTAGAAAATCCAATAGATTTGTGTATTCACATATTAGAAATAATTCATCTTATAAATATGTGTTTGATCTTAGCATATATAGACCATTTAAAATCACATAAATGTATTAATATTAAGGATTAGTCTTTATCCGATTGACGAGTGAAAACTTATTACCAGAAAAAAAAATATTAGAACTTTATGTAAATGGACTCACCTTTAAATGGCTGCCAATTTGATTAATTGAATAAATCCAATCATGCTGAGATCCTTGTTTAACTTTTAAAATCGTTGCTGGTTTGGATTCATACGTTTAATTATAATAACAAATTACGACCATGAACTGCTGCCAATAATTTGGTCCCAGTCTGATGGTATCAACTACAGTTATTAAGAGGTAATGCAGAATTTGTGAAAGGTAATAATAGGAGTGAAAGAGGTTTTTGTAATTCTGATTTAATTATGTTTATGTTTAATAAAACTAAATAATTGTTTTTGTATCAATTTTTAAATATTTTAAAATATATATTTATGTTAAATATATTTTTCGTCTTGTAACTTGAAATTAAATTTACTATTTGGATCAAATTTTAGACCATTCACGTATTTTAGTGTTAAAATAATTAGAATAAGTCATTTTATAGGTAAAATTGATTCAATTTGAGTTTTCAATTCATCGACACATTGGAACACATTAGAAGTAATGATCTTTGAAAAATTTAACAATAATTTTGCAATACTCATTTTAATTATTTTCATACTACAAATATCTGAACGGTGTAAAATTTTAATCAAAAACCAATTTCGTATTATAATACAGGAACCAAAACCATATTTAACCCCTTTAAGAAACCAATACCATATTGAATATGATTCTGCCTTGGTTTGTGTTGCGTTTACTGCTATGACTAATGTTTTGTTGATGCTTCGTAATCGATGAAATATTTGTCTTAATTACGATGAAAAAATCATGTTTAAGGTTACTCATATTTGTCCTGATAAGTTGACTAATTTAGGATTTATTCATAGAGAATCATATAGAGAATCATTTCATTGATATAATAGGTTTCCATCTAGTTTGTTCTTAGAATTCTTTATGAATAGGTATAAGGGTAGCAAAGTGGAGCGGGTCAGCCCGCGGCTCGCTGAAAAAAACACGGGGCGGGTTGCTTATTTCAACCCGCAAGGACCAAGTGCGGGCTGACCCGCATAACTCGCATAACTTTAAATGAAGAACTTTTTTTTTTGCACTTCCATATTTTCTTCATGTAGCCTCATATTTCACATTCTGAAGATTTTAATAACATCTTACTACGCATGTCTCGTCAAAATTTTTATTTAAAATTATTATTATTTTAAATATTTCTTATGCGGGCACACTCTTATGCGGGGCGGGCTACAAAAATCAGCCCGCAGATTCTATGCGGGGCGAGCCAACCCATACCGCTTTTTGTGGGCCTATGCGGGGTGGGTCAACTCGCATTGTCACTCATAAATAGATATAGTCTACCTATGTATCGTTTTTGTTAACATATGAGTTTTTGTCTAGTCTCCTCATATTTTTATATTTTATTCTTTTAATAATACTTTTTTTTCATGTGATGACAAATGATTCTTATTATTTGAGGTGTCAGTTTAGTTAAGATGTTAAGTTGCAGTGATATCTAACATGAAAATTTTTATTAAAGAAAAAAAACAATGCCATGATATTACATTTAGTTTGGATGTTACATTTAGTTTCGTGTATTAAGTTAATCAGTACATTCTAAAACATTAGAAGTTAAATACACATTGCTCTTTTAGTTTTTAAAAAAATCTATTTACCTTTTAATAACTCAGCTATTCAGCTGGGGAAGGAGAATGAGATTCATCTTACCCTATATTCGCCACAGTTTTATTCATTATTTATTAAAAAAAGAAGTTAAAAGACACGACAATGCGTATTTTCCCACAGGTAATAACTAACTGTATAACATAACGGAAGATCAAGGTCCTAATTCGGTCAAGGAACATTTTCATCCGACTCCCACTTAAACCACAGTTAACTAAAAGAGAAATTTAATTCATTTCCATTTTAATTTAATTAGAAAGAAATTAAAACCGCTGCAAAAAGGACTGAGCGGTTAACATCCCTGACCGTAAAAATAAAAAGTCACAGATTTTCTTTTTCCGTCTGTTTACTTAGAAAGTGACCAAGAATGAAAGTAACGGAAATTTCAAAAAGTGATGATTCTCATTCTCCGGTCGCAAACAACAGCGTTAAAAATATCTTCGCCTTTACAGTGACAGAGCAACAACAACCAGAAGAAACCGAACCCAAGAAAACAAAAATTACAAACCCTAAATTTCGGTGCCTCTTTCTCCTCAATTTCCTAATGTGTATTTACAGCGCAACAAAACCAGCAAAAGATCCGGCCAATTCACGAGCTACGTGTTTTTTTTTTCGTTTTTTTTTTCAGGAGAATTCTTCCGGCGAGAAGCTAACGAGCTCGGAGACGTCAGGCGCGTCGAGGCCAAGACGGAGCGCGTGGAGTACGCGCTCAAAGTCGAAAACGCGGCACGGTAACCGGAGCACGCCTTTCTGTTCGTAGCCGTATTCCTGCGCGGATTCGTTGAGCAGTTTCACGAAGACAGGGTGGTTCAGGAGCTCAGCGCACACCACGAACCTCTCCATCTCGTCGCCGACGTAGATCGGCACGTGCCCCTCCGGAACCACCGCGGAGGAGCGTCGGATCTTGGAAGCGCGGAACGACTCCGCCCGGAGGCGCCGGCGGCAGCCCCTGGACGAGGAGGCGTCGTCGGAGGAGGAGTCGGAGCGGAGGAGCGTGTAATTAGAGGAGTCGGCGACGCGCGAGAGGCGACGGATCAAGTGCTTCATATCAGAAAAGTAGAAATAGTGTTGAAGAGGAGTAGTGTGAGTGAGTGGTGGAACAGAGGAAGATGTTGGTTGAGGTTGTGGTTGGAGTGGTTAAGGATGGATAGAAGAGTGTGTTTATATATGGGTGAAGGGTGGAATGGGGATTCTAATAAGAGTGTACACAATGAAAAGGTGATGATGCGAGAAGTCTGGGAGGTACAGGTAAGCGTACTTGGCAGGTACAATTGGTAAGGGAGAGAGAAATGAGTAAAAATATTAAATAAAATATAGTAAAGTAATTGATGGAAATAAAATGTGGTTTATTAAATGCTATGAAAGAAAATGAATGAGGTGTGGTTGGGTTTATTTATTTGTTTATTGTGGTGGCCATGAATTTATTGTTCGGTTTTTGCCTTTGGCTTTTTTCAATGTGTGTGCAGTGAGTGTTGGATTACCACGCGAGTGAAGCGTGCGGGACGGGGACCCGTATCGGTATTATTGATTGTTTGGCTGAAATTTTGAATATGTTTTTACGTTCATAATTTTTTATTTAGAATTAAATAAAGGCTTTCAACCTTCAAATTCACGATTTTTTCTCGGAATGTTTTTAAAAAATCCCCAAATGAACAGGTGGCATCATATTTTTTCAAATAGAACCTTCTACTATGGTGACATTCACATATGCTCGGAAATCCAATTGAAATGAGGTAAGGAGACAAAAAAAATTAATAGTAGAGAAAACTAAAAGAAAATAATTAATTAAAAATATTCAGAATAAAGTTAATTATTTTAAGAGAGGGAAGCAAATAAAAAAAATTTAAGGTTAAATAAATTTTAGTTTTATAATATAATTTTGAATTAAATTTTTTATTAGTGGTTTGTTGAAAAATAAAAAATAACATTTTGATAAAAGGAAATATAACTATAATTTTGGACTTTTGAATAAAAAAAATAAATACAGTGGTTTAAATAACATAAATATTATTTTGGTGGTGTAAAAAATTTGAAGTAAAAGTTTATTAATTCTTTTTTTATCTACGATCATGATAATTATTTTTTTTATGTTCAAAAATATTTCAGAGGAATTTTTAATATGTTTAATAATATATTGAAACAATAAGATTGATTGGAATTATTATTAAAAAATATATTTGATATTATAAAATTGTTGATAAAAATTGAAAATATTAATAATGATTATAGGATTAAAATTGAAAATATTAATATGTATTGACCAGTACTCAGTTCTCGGTAGAACGTTTGGATGTTTGGTTCTTTTGTACTGTGGGAGGTCAGCTCAATTGTTGGGTCAGGGTAAGACCGGTGCAGATGGCCATTTTTTCAGGCTAGGCCCAAAACGCGTGATAGGGTCGATTACGCAAAGTAATTTTATATATACACCTGCTTATAGATATGTTTGGGGACGATGAATATAATATTGTTGTTATTGTGTATATTTGTTGTTGTTAGTATGTGGTAGTATTTTTTCTGTTGCATGTTTCTGTTGCATATCTGTTGCACATGGTTAGTTGTTGCTATCCCTAATATGATAGGGAGATGCATTGGTAACAGAAGTGGGCCTGCGGATAGCACCTGGAGATCATTGGTGCCCGTGACAGATGGTTTTTCTGTTAGAGATAAAAGATTAAAGTGCTTAGTACATTTTCAGTTAAGATTTGCTTATCTCCAAGGAGAATGGTTGCATGTTGCATGTGCAACAATAAAAGGAGAGTAAGTCTTTAGGTAAAGGTACGCTGTTTTTGAGATACTTTCTTAACTGGTTACTTTTGGTGAGCCCTAGCTGACTTGATCGTCGGAGTGTAATCAACAGGTAGGGCGCCCTCTGTCTCAACAAAGTCTTATTCTGGTACGACAAGGAGGCACGCACTCGGTTTTCAGAAGAGGTAGATACAAAAGGGGGTATTCAACCTAAAGTCAACCGGCAACCTAGCCAACCGGCCAGAACATTTGGCACCCACTATGGGGCCTGCTAAAACTTGATCCCATCCACATTTTGGTTCGAGTTTACAGACGAAGATGAGGAATACGAGGCAAGTGCCATTGGGACAAGAAGAAGGTGAGACTCCCACATTGCAGCAGCTTATGGAGACTATCAGGAATCTCCAAGAAGCCAACGAGCAGTCCAGACAGGAGCAAGAGAGATTACGAGACGAATTACGCAAAACCAACGAGGATTTGCGTAGAGACCGACGTATCCCGAGAGAACGAGAGTCAAATTCGCCAGAAAGAGACTGCCTCGAGCCTTTCGCACGAGTTATTATGGATGAGCCAGGTGGCACCCAAGATTACTTTCACAAGGGTAGAAGACCCTTAAAGTCACCTCACTGTGTTTAATACCTAGATGATTATCTCGGGTGGTTCAGATGCAATACGGTGCAAGATGTTCATGGACACCTTCACAGGCACGACAATACAATCGTTCAGTGGACTCCCAGATGGCCACATTACCTCTTTTGCACAATTCACCAAATTGTTATGAGAGCAGTTTTATGCCAACCGGGTCAAGCTCCCATTCTTATACGATCTCTTCAATGTGCGCCAGAGGGAAGGGGAGACATAGAAGGATTATCTGAACCGATTTTGGGCCCTCACTGTGAAACTCCGAACTCATGATGAGAACGTTATAGTGTCCGCCTTTGAGCAAAGGGGTCGCTCTAGAACCGTTTTGCAATTCCCTTATCAGAAGCCCTGCATAATCTTTTTCCGAAATCAGACGAGGAGCGATCACCCACATTAATGCCGAAGAAGCAGTAGTAGCTTCAAACAACGGTTCGCATTCCCCGCTGGCTAAACCGAAGGAAGTCAGCAAAGCGTCTCGGCCTATGAGGGTTAATGAGACCTCTACAGGCAAGAAGGAAAAAGCCAGACATCACCCTTACAGGAAAGGGGAATTCAAGGAAAGAGGCAAAGAGGAGGAAGTCCGTCCCAAGTTCCGCATATCGTACAAGGAGCTGATAGGTATACCTCTGGTTGCTGAAAAGATGAGATTGCCCCAAAAGGCTGACAGAAATTTGGGAGGAAGAAAGGATATCTGGTGCAAATTCCACAAGGGATTCAGGCATGGTATTGAGAGGGGCATGGCTTTAGGCTACCAGTTGATCGAGCTTTTGAAGGAAGGTTTCTTGAAAGAGTATCTCGAAGTCGACCAAGGAGAACCACAGGAGGAAGTTGTTTTAAGGGACCAGGCGCACAAGGTCCCCGTGCATACCGAGTTAAATACGATCTCGGGTGGGTTTTCTGGAGTAGGTAGCACGACTACCAAACACAAAAGATACACAAGCACAGTGATGTCACTAGAGGCAAAATGTCACGATGACATGCCAGATCCAGACCTTTATTTCACGAAGGCAGACTTGGTAGGTGTGGTTCCTCACGACAACGATCTAATAGTGATATCTGTTGTTATGGTAGGGAAAACGGTGCATCGGGCTCTTATTGACCAAGGGAGTTCGACTGATGTACTGTTCTGGTCCACATTTTTCAACTTGCGGCTATCCCCCGATCAAATGAGGCCGCATGACGGATGCCTAGTTGGTTTTGCAAGGGACTAAATGGAGGTTCGAGGCTACATTGATTTAAGGATGACTTTTTCAGATGAGGAAGCTGCCATGATTATCGTCATCAGGTATATTGTGGTTAATACTCCCTCTGCTTATAACCCGTTGTTAGGGAGACCCTCGCTAAACAAGTTAGGAGCGGTAACTTCTACGAAGCATATGAGAATGAAGTTACCATCTGTTGAGGGAAATGTGATTACAATAAGGTCCAACTAGAAAGATGCTCAGAAGTGTTATGAGAGCAGCTTAAAGAACATAAAGAGTTACAACTCTACCACTATTTCTCATGAGGGAAAAGTGGCCGAGGTCTTGGAAACTGAGTTAGGCCATAGACAACGACCGAGACCAGTTGGTGATGTCTGAGAACGGGAAATCAAAGGGAAGTTGTTCAAGCTCGGTGCCTCGCTAGGCCAGGAGTTATAAGACCAGATAGTTAGGGTGATAGCCAGGCACCTGGACGCGTTCGCGTGGTCCTCTGCTGACATGCCTAGGATAAATCCTAATTTCCTATGTCACAGGCTCACTATGGACAACAGGGTCCGACCAGTGGTTCAGAAGAGGAGGAAATTTAATGAAGAAAGGCGCCTAATCATCAAAACGGAGACTCAGAAGCTGCTGAACGCCGACCATATCAGGGAGATCCAGTACCCTGAATGGTTGGCGAACGTGGTACTGATTCAGAAGGACAATGACAAGTGGAGAATGTGCGTCGACTGCACAAACCTGAACAAAGCATGTCCAAAAGATTCATACCCGTTGTCGAGCATTGACTCCTTGGTGGACAACGCCTCAAGGTGTCGACTACTGAGATTCCTGGATGCATTCTCGGGGTACAATCAGATTCGGATGCACCCTAAAGATGAAAGTAAGACTGCTTTCATGACGGAGCTCGCCAACTATTGTTACAAGGTCATGCCCTTTGGCTTCAAAAACGCTGGTGCCACTTACCAGCGTCTGATGGACAGGATTCTCGCCCCATGCTTGGGCGAAATGTACAGGTAGACAAGATGGTTGTTACATCCAAGGAGAAAAGAAGGATGTGACAAACCTTGAGGAACTGTTTGCGACCATAGGCAAGTATAACCTGAAGTTAAACCCTGAAAAATGTGTGTTCAGGGTAGAGGTAGGTAAGTTCCTTGGATTCGTGCTAACTAAGAGAGGCATAGAAGCCAATCCTGGTAAGTGTGCCGCCATCATCGAAATGAAGAGCCCTGCCACTATCAAGGAAGTCCAACAGCTGACTGGACGGATGACAGCTTTGTCTCGTTTCCTATCGGGCTAGTGGAGACAAGGATTACCCGTATTTCCAGTGATTAAAGAACAGTAATCTCTTTGTGTGGACCTCCAACTGTGAGGAGGCCTTCGTCCAGTTGAAGGAGTAATTGGCTAGTCCTCCTGTTCTGGGTAAGCCATTGGCAGGCGTCCCCCTCCGCCTATATTTTCCATCACAGATCGGGCGATTAACTCAGTGATAATGCAGGACCACGACCAGGTTCAAAAGCCAATTTACTTCGTCAACAAGGTGCTACAGGGGCCTGAGGAGCGTTACCAGGCGATCGAGAAAGCTGCACTGGCAGTAGTGTTCACAACTAGGACGCTACGACACTACTTTCACAACTTCGCCGTGATAGTGATGACTGATCTGCCTATCCGCAAGGTTTTACAAAAACCTGACATTGCAGGGCGTATGGTGCGGTGGTCGGTCGAGCTGTCAGAGTTTGACATCCATTACGTGCCAAGAGGGCCGATTAAAGGACAAGTATATGCTGATTTTATGGTTGAGTTGATGTCTGGGGGCCCTCACCCAAATCCCAGTGGTTTTCGGTGGATACTGTCAGTAGATGGTTCTTCCAATCAGCAAGGCAGTGGATCTGGGGTTATCCTAGAAGGGCCTAGTGGTCTGCTGATCGAACAGTCTTTGAAGTTCACATTTAAAGCTATCAACAATTAGGCCGAATATGAAGTGTTGATAGCTGGGATGCTGTTACCCCAAGAGTTAGGAGCTCAGAAACTGTTGGTGAAAAGTGACTCGTTACTTGTTATCGAGCAGGTAACAGGCATATATCAAGCCAAGGATCCACAATTGGCTGCATACCTCAAGTACGCAATGTTGCTGAAAGAAGCCTTCATTGAGTTTGAGCTCGTGCACGTGCCAGGAGAGTAGAATTCCCGAGCCGACCTCTTGGCCAAACTGGCCAGCTCGGGAAAGGAAATCGTCAAAGGTCGGTGATCTAGGAAACCTTGAAGGTCCCTAGAATGGCGGAAGAGAACCTGCCTAGGGAGGTCTTGGTGGTAGGTGCCCAGGGAGGAAGGAGTCACCGATCGTTGACCTGGGAAACACTGAAAGTTCCCTGGGTAGTGACATGCGAGGCGCTGGACGAGGAGGTGATGACTATCTCCCAAGGCAGCACGAATGATACCTGGATTACTCCTTACCAGTGTTATCTAGCTGATGGATTACTTCTTAGTGAGCCCGCAAAAGCAAAAACGATAAAAAGAAATTCGGGAAAGTACACGTTAATTGATGGCAAGCTGTTTCGTCATGGGTATGCTCACCCTCTCATTTGCATTAGTGAGGACTAGTGCACCCGTGTAATGATCGAGTTGCACGAAGGCATCTGTAGGAGTCATGTTGGAGGCCGAGCACTATTGTTGAAGGTCATCTGAGCTGGATACTAATGGCCGACGATGAAAGAAGACTGTGGAAGGTACACTCAGCGATGTGAGCAGTGCTAGAAACACGTTGATTGGCATCATGCACCAGTAAAGGAGCTGCGGTCAATTTACAGTCCATGGTCATTCCATACCTGGCGAATAGACATCCTAGGTTCTTTCCCCTTAGTCGTACGTCAGATGAAGTACCTTGTGGTAGCTATTGAGTACTGCACCAAGTGGATTGAAGTCGAGCCCATTGCCTAAATCACCGCCCACAAGGTACAACATTTCGTATGGAAGTACATAGTATGCCACTTTGGGGTTCCCAGACATCTAATATCAGATAATGGAACATAATTCGCCAGTCAGCAGTTAGGAAAACTATGCTCGGAGCTCAAAATAAAACAAATATTCGCCTCAGTGGAGCACCCCCAAACGAATGGCTAAGTAGAATCAGCCAACAGGGTCTTACTCAGAGGCTTGAAGAGAAGGTTAGAGAAGTCAAGGGAACCTGGGCAAAGGAGGTTCCCCGAGTTCTATGAGCTTATCACACCACGCCCCAGTCCACCACCAAAGAAACACCGTTCAGTTTGGTGTATGGGACAAATGCTATGATCCCCGTAAAGATTCAGGAGAGCTCTTCCTGGTTTCATAATTTCGTTGTTGAAGAATCCAACAAGGGGAGGAAAGTAAATCAGGACTTACTAGATGAAGTCCGTGAGCAAGAACGTATTAAGTCTGAAGCGTTGAAAAGAAGAGTCAAGTTGAAACAAAAAACCAAGGTCAGACCTCGGCAGTTCCAGGTCGCTGACTTTGTAATGCGGAAAGCTCATCCTTACCAGTTGGAGAATAAGTTGTCTCCAAAGTGGACATGACCGTTTTGTATAGTTGAAGTGCTTGGGAATGGTGCATACAAGTTAGAAACCTTGGAGGGAAGACCCATCCCTCGGACATGGAACGCTGCTAAGTTTTCTTTCCTTTTTGTGCTTTCTTCTTATGTGTTTGTATGCATCTAGGGATGGTAATATGGGGCAGGCTGTTCAGGGTCTTTACACCTCATGCATGTATTATATATACAAGTTATGGAAAGGTATAAAACAAAGACTTTTACCATAGTCGCCTTCTTTGTTTGAATCTAACACGGTGGCTAAATAACCACCTTCTTTGCTTGAGGAGAAAAGACTATGCACTGAACAACATCGATCATAAAGCTGTCGTTTTACGGCTAAAATGATCACCATTTCTCACCTTTTCTGCACCAGTGGTTTGAGCTTGAAAAGTAAACTAAAAACCCTAAGAAGCATAATCAAAATTTTACCAAGAGAAGGATAGAGCTTAGGAGCTAGAAAGTCTCTAATTCCATGGAATAAGCCTAAAATAGGCTAATTTTGGGCGCTCATGAATGGAGAAGATATGTGGTCCAAATTGCTCTTATGCAATCTCATTTTTTCCTTTTTTTAGTCCCACGTTCCCAAGGATATAAAGTAAGGGGCTTATTCATCTATAAATAAGACCACTTTGTTGAACCAAGTGGTGTTCAATGTTTTGAAGAATCCAAATCCTTTGAAGGATGATGAAGCCTCTGCTTTGCTTGATGCTGCTGTGCTGGTTTAAGCTTTGTTTTGGGGTAGTTCTATGTTGTAATCAACCCTTAGATTAAATCTCAAAGCAATTAGCATTTCATTTTTATCAAAGCAAAATGTTTTTCAAACTAAGTTGAAACAACCGATTGTTTTGTCGAAACAACCGATTGTTTACACTTAGATGTTTTGAGAAAGTTTGAAAACTGTTTTTGAATGGTGTATTTTGTTAAGTAACAAAACAACCGATTGATTCGAGGAAACAATCGATTGTTTGTTTTAAAACCATAACAGAAAAACTGTTTTCTTTGACTGAGCTTTAAATGCTTTAACTGAATACGCTCCAGTCATTAAATGCTTTGACCAATCAATTTTAAATGCAATTAAGAGTTTGTTAAGATTTGATAACAAACTATATTCTTAGATATATTCTGAAAAACTGTTTTAATGTTTTTAAGGATCTTGAAACAAAGTTTTGATCTAAGAGTTTTTCAAAGAGTTCTGAGATTGCTAAAGAGTTAAGAGATTGATCAAGGTGCTGAATAGGATTTTACTTGTATTGATTTCAGATATTCATCTGTAACAAGTGTAATCTTTGTAAACTGCTGAACAATTCGTCTGTGTGTGTTGCTGAGATTGGCTGTGTGTTCTTGAGGTGTTCAAGATCAGCAATCTTAGTGTTGGCCAAGGAGAGTGTGTGTCTTGAGGTTTTCAAGGTCATTCTCTTGGTTGTGGTGTAAGTGATCAAGTGGTGATTGCTTAGTGGATATCCTCAGGGTTTCTGAGAAGACCGGATGTAGCTCTTGTTTGGAGTGAACCAGTATAAACAACTGTGTACAATTTCTCTATCCCTATCTCTTTAATTCAGTTTTGTTATTTTGGAACTGGTATAAACAACCGATTGTTTCGCTAAAACAACCGATTGTTTTTCCAGCTTTGTGCTTTTGTTGTTTTTTTTGAAAAAACTGAATCCTTAATCAAGGTTCTTTCAAAGTATTTTCATTCTAAGGTTAAAAGTCTGCGAAAATATTTCTTAAACAATTCACCCCCCCTCTCGTTTAAGGCCATATATTCTAACACACTTGTCCCCTTGTACTACTCAACTTTGAACTTAGTAGATGAGCATTTTGCATTCTTCTTGTTCTTTGAGAGTCAACATGAGAGTAATCTTCCCCTTTTATCCTTCAAGAATCCTTCCTTGAAGAGAGGAATACCAGGTTTCTTACAAGAAACTTGATAATTTTAAGAATTTTCTCGTCTTCCACTATCGCTTGAAGATGCTTCCATCATTTTGGTAATAAAAGTCAGGCCTGGAGGTCTACATGAGATTAATCCTCCATTTTATTTCCTTGTGTTTTTTTCTCGTCTTGTTCTTAGATCTTTGTATTTAAGTTAGTTAATTTCCTTTTTGTAATCCATGTCAAATTTCATTTTTAATTGATTTTAATACTAGTTCCATTTTTCATGAACCAATGCCATGTTCTAAGAATCTCTATTACATGTTTTTAGCTTTATATTTATGAATTATTTAAAGTTTTTTAAGTCTTATTTATTCCAAATACTTGTTCATAAATAAAACATAATTGTTTTGTTGTTTTCTTCTTGATTTGAACCCTCCTTTGCTTTTAGTTCATAAGCAAAGTTCTGAACATGACTTGTACAATTTTCTTAGTTTTTAGGTGTAGTCCAAGACGTTTTTGTACATTTCCTTCAATTTTTAAGTTGAATATTTTTATTGCACATGACTAGTACAATTGCTAGCTTATTTGGAATAGAATTTGAACCTAAGTTTTAAATAGTTTGCAAAATTGAGTATAAAAAGTGAAATTCAAAGCCTTTTGATTTGAAAATAGCAAGAAAATTATGAGAAAAAAAGTACATACTAAAGGCTGAAACATATAAAAGCTAGAGAAAAAGATTAGGAAAATTCACACTTTAATCCATACTCTTAAAGTCTTATGCTTGCTTTTCTAGTTGAATACTTGATTTGTGTGTATAACATCTTTGAGTGAATTTTTTTTTCCTTTCCAATTGATATTGTAGTTGTATTTTGTTAAATGTTCATTATTCAACTTGCTTTAATTTTTGTTTCAATACTCATATTTGATAAATGGTAAAATATAATTCAGTTTTCCCTTATATTTTGACCTATTTTCACAAATAAATATTCAATTTTTTTGTCTGGATTTTAAAAATATGTTATTTTTATTATATTATCATGGAAAAATAATATCAAACCATTATTGTATGAGCTTACAAAACCAGAGCTTATAAACTAAGAAAGCAAGGGCAACATGCTATATCATAAAATTTAGTATAATTCCGCGATTAAAGGTTTTTCTCAAAAAATAAGAAAATATGATATCTTTTGTTGATTTTAATAAAATATGTGTTTACCTGAGCTATTTATATATATATATATATATATATATATATATAAATTAGGTAAAAAGACGGTTGTAAATAAAATACAATTTTTAAAAATATGACGATACAGAGAAAGAAGGAAGAAAGATAATAAATGTTGGAACTGTGAACGTTTTTTATAAAAATAAATAAAAACTGTACATATAATAAATTATATATATATATAACTAATTAGTTCATTATATATTACTATTTTTTATTTATGTTTTACTTTTATGCAAGTTTTCTTTTACATTTTTAATCAAAATATCGATTTCAATTTTGTTTCTCAGTTATATATTTTTTTTACCTGCTTACTTCCATTCTTTTTATATGCTAAAAAACATGAAATTTGATTAGTCCTATTTTATAGAGCATTAAATCAAACTTCATATATTTTTTTATTTGGAAAATGTATGGATGACAGAAAGAAAATGTTATCCTAATCCCACATGGAGTAGAGATGAGAATATTTCTTTGTATATAAGTGGCTAGAAATCTCAACGATTTTATGGAGTTGAGTTAGGATTAAAGTCCACTTTGTAATATGACATTAGAGTCATTTAAAGTTTATCCTAACGAGTATTTATTGGATTTATCGTGACTATTGCACCGTTATCGGATCACCCATAATATATTGTCCCACACACGAACTGTCAGTCTCGGTGTGAGGAAGTGTATTAGGCTACACTTAATAGAACAAAATGGTATGTTTTTATTCATCTTTTATGTATAAATTCACTTCATCCTCTTACACATTACACATAGATTGAATAATAAGTGTAAAAGTATAAGAAGCTAAAAGTGAATTTAACATAGATAGCAAACACATGTATGGTACTGATCGCTACAAACTCCCACCGCTTTCTCTGATTTGAAATGTGATCTGCAAACCCAGCCACAAGGATTGTTGAAAGGTTCACAGTGTTGAGAAATGCCTTGTACTACACAATTAGGTTCCACCACTGATTCAACTTCATTTCCTACACAACCACATCACCAATCACCAATTACATACAAAACATAATTAATCTTCTCAAAATTCCTTCATCACACACAAAACATTAAAACTTAAATTAGTGCTTACCAGAAGAAATGAGGAGAACAAGCACAAGGAGTGAGAAAAAAGAGGTTTTCATTTTCTTTATTTGGTTTGACAGTGTTTAGCTTTCGATAGTGATGGATCTCATGGAAGATCCACATGCATTTATATAGCCCAAATCTAAATAATAATAATATTTGAAATATACTGAACATTCAAAGCAAACGTTGGCACACGTTACGACGAGTTCAGGTCAAACTACTTAGTACTTCATCTTCATAAACCTTTTTCCATTCTTGTCTTCTTTCAAAGATTATTTCAAAGATAACGTATGACTCATAATTTGTTTTCCCGATATACACTTTTTTTTTTAAATTATTGAAATAAACCCCATCACACTTTAATTACCTAAATATACCTGTTATGTTTAATATTTATGACCAGAACAAAGAAGCTAAACTATAACGTATATTTTAATCTATTAATAGAGTCAATTATGTTAAAAAAAATCATTGGGAATTGTACTTTCTGAACATCCAATTCTAACTTTACTTTTTTATGTTTTTTTGAAAAGTTTTGAAAAAAATAGAAGGAATTGGGAAATTAAAAATTAAATAATAATAAATATTTAATATGATTTCTTTTAGAATTTTTATATAATACCATAAACTAAAATGTGTATTGGTCGGACGTTGATGAGAATAAAAAAGATGCTATTAATAGGAGGAATGGACAAAAGCCAAAACATATGTCAAAAGATAAGGCCCAAGCCCAAGAAGGTCAAAACCAAGAAGTCCAAGCCCAACCCACGAGGAGCAAGGCCAAGTATTAATAAATGAGCATCAATGAATGTCTCTTTTTGTAATTACTTTTGTGTAGTTTTTAGTAGAACTTTAAAAGGAAGGTGTAGATATTAAATAAGGGGTGCTAATGTACAAAACAAAGTTACACCTTCCATGTGATATAAAAGAGTAGGTGTAGATATAGTTTTAGGAGGTGCCAAAGTAGGAAAGCAAGTCACACTTCTCATGTGACTTGTTTTGGCTCCAGTTTTGAATAGTCTAGTTTTTGAATTGTGTCTTTTCATTTTCAACCCTCTTCTACTATAAATGGAGAGACCATGCTTTTGTAAATTCATAATTTAGAAATTGAAGAAAGGAAACTCTACTCAAATTGAGAGAGAATTGTGAGAGATTTGATCTCATTCACTAAGTCTTATCTTGTGAGCTTTGGAGGGCTTCAAGTGGCGGCAACTAGCACTCATCTTGGATCATCATCTCCAAAGTGGCGTGTCCATCTCCTTCAAGTCTTCATCCAATTAAGTTCCTTCTTTCTTCCATCTTCATTTCCATGTTTTTAGCAATTCCAATCGGTAGTTTGTCTTTTTAGGTGTTGTTCTTTAATTTCCACCGATTATTCTTGTTCATCGTGTGTTCTACTTTCAATTATGTACTTGTAGCTTAATTTGATTATGTATTTGTATCGCCAATTCCTTGTGTTGTTTCAGTTCATTGTGAAATGACACTCAATCTTGAGTTTGATTCATCTATTAGAAGACTTTGTACTTCAATGATGATTCCTTAAGTTCCTCCACTTGTTCCTAATTGTTTGTCCTTGTTTTCAACTCTTAATTGTTGTCTTTTTTCACATATATTGTTGTGTTCATGTGCTGAAACTAAAATGTGTATTGGTCGGACGTGTTCGGGTCCTCAATCTAAGCACTTAAACGTAGTAAGCTTGGTTGGATAGGTTATGTGCGAAATACCCAACTTGGAGCAGGTACGGGTCCAATGACACATTTCGAGGTCAGTCCAAATGTTGAGTAATCTATACAAAAAAGATAATTAAAGTAAAGTTAACAAAAGGAGCATCTGAATTAGTAAAAGTATATATATCTTTTAAATACAAAAAAAAGGTTGTTAGGAATGATGTGACATTGCACACGAAAATAAAGGTGCACGTTAACAGAATGTTCCTACTGTTGAAATTATATTCTTGTTGTTGAGATTATATTCTTGTTGTTGAGATTATATTCTTGTTGTTGAGATTATATTCTTGTTGTTGAAATAATATTCTGGTTTATGAAAATTGTTGAAAGAATGTCTACAAAAGGGGTTTAAGACCTCGATTGAAGGTAAGTTTTTGTGAACCCTACATTGATACAAATTGAAAGTTTGAATGGTCTCACTGACTTGATCTTCGGAGTGTGATCAGCAGGTAGAACCCCCTTTTTTGTCCCAAAATATCATCATCTCGGAGCAGCACATAGAGACAAGTCAAAGTAGAGCTCATCTCAAAGACCGCACAAAGTTAGCCAGCGAGAACATTTGGTGCCCACCGTGGAGTTCGATAAAACTTGATCCCAGCCACATTTGCAACTAAGCATTCTACGTAATGAGAAACATGAGACAATGACCGTTGGGATCTGAAGGAAGCGAGGTCCCTGCCTTGCAGAAAATTATGGAGACCATGAGGGCTCTCCAGGAGGCAAACGAAGAATATCGACATGAGCAAGAGCGAATTCGAGAAGAAGCCAAGTCCGAGCAAGAACGGCTACGAGCAGAAGCCCGAGTCAACCAAGAGCGCCTTCGAGAGGAAACGCGATTGAGCCAGGCCTGCCTTATGGTAAAGATTAAGGCCTCTCCAATAACTATGGAGGAGCACGCACAAGCTAATGAGAAGTTGCGCAAGACCAACGAGGAGCTACGAAGGAGCTTGCATTGACAGGGTCGACGTCCCACCTAGGAACGTTCCCCAGACTTGTCATCAAGAGATGATCCCAAGTCGTTCTCTCAGCAAATCATGGAAGAGCCTGTGTCGCCCCATTATATCACACCCAATATCTATTTTTTCTCTGGGATAAAGGACATCGAGAATCATCTAAAGGCGTTCAAGGCTCAAATGATCATCTTTGGTGGGTCGATGCAATCCGATGTAAGATGCTCATGGGTACCTTCATGGGAATAACTCTGCAATGGTTTAGTGGAATCCCGGATGGTCAGATCACCTCTTTCCTTCAATTCTCTAGAATGTTTAAGGAGTAGTTCTCGACTAATAAGGTTAACCTTCCACGATTGTATGATATTTCAATGTCAAACAGAGGGAAGGGGAATTGCTTAAATAATACTTGAATAAATTTTGTGCAGTCTCAGTAAGACTTCAAACTCAGGATGAAGAGATGGTGGTCACTGCTTTCGTGCAAGGAATGGCAGCCAGCGCGTTCAGTGATTCATTAATGAGGAATCCGACAGAGACATTAGCCGATGCGTGAACGAGCTACCGCTCATATTGAGGTCAGGGAGGTTGTGCTTAGGAAAAATGGTAGCTCACGTTTGAAACAACCCAAGTACAAGGAGAACATCCAAGATCGTTCAGTCATGAGTAGTGAAGTATCCATCGAGAAAAGAGCGGACCAGATGTACGTCCCGTATCTCGCTAAGAAGGATGAACCTAAGGTAAAGGACAGGGAGGAAACATTAATCAGACTTAGATTCTGGGTATCTTGCAAAGAACTCATCGACATGCCCGGAGTGTCAGACAAATTGACGTTTCCTTTTGCTGTCAAGCCAATTCAACCAGTTGTTTTGAGAATTCAACTGGTTGTTTTTTTGAAAACCTTAACAAAATTATGTTAAGTTGTAACAATCTGTTTTAAATTGGAGTATAAAAATGTTGTTTTACGCTCCTGGTCATTAACTAAGAAAGAGAGTTTTAATCAAAATCAATTTTCAAGATTCCAAAGTGCTTTTGGATCATTCTCAAGTGTGGAATAGGATTCTCTGTATTCACTATACTTTAATCTTTGATTGTATCCAGGTGTATTCTATTCCTTTCTTCCTTAATCACTGTATTTCTGTGTGACTTGGTGTTGTGCAATTTCAGAGGGTTGTTCTGAAAATTGTGTTGTTGCCAAAGGTGGTGTGTGTTCTTGAAAGGTTCAAGATCCTCACTTTGGTTTGTTATTCAAGGTTTGATTACTTAGTAAATTTGCAGTGGTTAGTTAAGGACTGGATGTAGCTCTTTGTTAAGAGTGAACCAATATAAACATTATGTGTGAATGTCTCTATCCTTACACTCATTAAACTACTTTAGCTTTGATTTTCTAAACTGCTGGTATAAACAATCGGTTGTTTCGAAAAAAACAAATGGTTTGATTTTCTGGAATCAAACTAAAAACAGTTATCTAATTAGCTGAACGGTTTTCTAATTTATTGATTTCTCATTGTCTTTCACCCTACCATCAATACTTGCGAAAATATTTCAAAAAAAAAAATCCACCCCTCCTCTTGTTTAATGCCTCTAATTCTAACAATATATAGCCAACCCATTCAAAAAAAATTCTTTGGTCAGTGCCATTTCTTTAGTCTCAATGTATTCAATTTCAGAATTGGATGAAGTTGTACCAAGAATTATATGATTCTCTTTAATCCCTCTACGTAGTCTTATGTATGTCCTTTTAATTTTGAGGTCCAAAGGGTATAATAAGTTTGAATTGTTCCTAGCCATACACCTTCTCTAGACCATCTAATGAATACTAACTCGAGCAACAATTTCAATTAACGCACAACAATCCATAGTGTGTAACATTGAAAGAAAATAAAATAAAAATATACATATAAAAGAAGGAAAGATTATCAAACAATAAAACTCTATGCCATGTGTTCCCAACAACGGGCCCAATTTGTTGAACCATTTAGCTTTGCATGGTTTACAAAATAAATCTATTTTTCACCTAATGTAATATAGGGCAATCTAGGTTGAATATTGAGAACACATATGTTTCTGGAATCCATTGTTTGATATTCTTTCTTTCATAAATTAAAATGGATGGATTTGAATTGAAATTAGAATTAAAAACATACAAAAATTTAAAGTGAAGTAAATTGTCTAAAGATAATAGTCTAATAGACCGTTTACTAACAATTAAAATGTAGAATCTGAAATATAAACTTGAAATCTAAAAGGGTGCAAGAAAATTAAACATAAACTTGAAATGTAAACTAAAAACTAGAATCAAATGGACAAAAACTAAAATTGTAGTGAAGAACCAAAAAATGAAGTATGCATTAGACGTTTAAAGGAAAAGCTCTCTAAATGATTCAATGAATACATTAATGTGGTGCCAATTAAAGCTACAATCTATCTCTAAAGAAAAAATTAAAGCCCAAATAAATTTGTGCAAAACGAAAGCTAAGTACACTTTTAAGCCATCTAGTTGACAATCGTCTACCAGACTGTCTAATAGTTCTACTAAAGAAAAATGGAGCGTCGAATAGAATCATGAACAATAGAAATGTAAATTGGAGAATTACAAATGATAGAAATGTAACTTGTGGAAATGTAAGTGACAAATATGTAAATGACAAAAATTGATAAGTGTAGAAATGTAAACATGAGAAACGAAAAATAGAGTATGATTGGAATTAAAAGTGCAATAAAAATGAAATGAAACTGATTGAATTGAGTGCATAAACTACAAATGTAAAATACATAATTGTAAACAAATAAGAATTAAAATGAATTGTAGTAAAGAAAAGAAAATTTCAATTCCAAAAAAGTGAAACAAAGAAAAAAAAACCAATAGTGAAGTTGTCTTCAACTTCGAATGAAAGAAACCAAAATATTGATTCCTTGTTAATGATGAAAATACAAAACCAATCTATTTATGTGTTCCAAAGAAAATGATTTACTATAAAAAAAACAAAATTCCAAAATGATTTCAAAGAAGAACATAACTCATAACTTGAAGAGAGCATCATCTAACATATTTTGTATTCATTGTTACATATTTTCATAATTCAATCAACTTCAAAGGTAAATTGGCATAGTGTAAAGCAATAAGGAAATTAAAGCATAAAAAGAAGAAGAGGAATTGTGAGAGGAAAAGAAGAACTTGAATAGACAAAGTTGTAAACTGAAATAAACTGAAAACGGAGAAAACTAAAAGCTTTAAAACTAAAATGTAAAAGTGATTACTAAAACTACTGAAAAGCATATGTTTCTCTTCACCTATTTCTTCTTTATAAAGAAGTTCTGAATCTTTACAAATGGATGGGTCTTATCTAAAAAAAAATTGGGCCCATAAAAAATCTAATACAACATTATCATATATTAAATTGTCTTGAGTTCTTAGGTCGTCTAATGTTTCTTCAGCTCTTTGATCGTCTAATACTTTTTATCAGCATATTCGGTGGTTTTAATCCTTAAAGTTCCTTTCTTTTCAATCGTTATGATCCAAATATCTTCATTAAAGTTCCATAAGACAAAAATCAACTCGAAAATGTTTCTACAAAAATCATAAGCAACAAATCAGACAGTTTATGCAAAATTTTAACTGAAAAAAAATACAATTTTTAAACCATATTTATTACAACTCTAATTTTCTATAAAAAATGCAAATGAATACTAAAAAAATGAGAGTTATAAAAGTCCATACATTCGGCCTTTGACCAAGACCATGGCTAGGAGAATGGAAAAGAAAAAATTACCTTTGAAAGCTCTTCTTTTATGTAGTGTGAATTATTAAAACTTATTTTTCATTTCCTTAACCTTGTATAAAAAAGTGGGAGTAAAAATTTTATATTGGAATATTAGTTTTCCTCTTCTAAAAAGTAGAAGCATAAAAGGGTCTCTAGTTAGGCTATTGGTAGTCAAAATCCTAATTCCCAAAGTAAAACTTGTCATCCCCAATTAGGCTTTAATGGGAGAGTCAAAACCTTAAAACCTTTGAAAGGGCCAACAAATATGCATGTAAATGGAGGCTGGCAATTATAAACACCTGAAAATGCCTTGATTTGCTTTATCTGGGACTCCATGTGTGTGCACTGAACCCATTCCCTTTTGTAGATGCATTTTTTGTCCCCTTGATGATAGTAAGGGGTTATGCATCTACAAATAAGAACCCTTGTCCCTCTCGTCCTTTGTCTCATTTTGAAATTGAATGAGAATTGAAATTCTAATTGAATGCATTTTTCTTATCCTTTCCAAGTCTTAAAAATTGGAGTATTCTCTTAGGTCTTCAATAAAAAAACCTTTCTCAGGAGAGGAACCTCAAGTTTCAAGTTTCTTTCTAAGAGATTTGGAAAAAGTTTTAAAGAATTTTGTAAATGTTGTGCTTCCATAAGAATGCTTCATTCAAGATTATTCTTATGAAAGCCAATGAAGTTGCTACAGACGATGCTTTAGACAAGTCAGAGTCCAAAGATGATGAAAAGCTTTCCTTTTTTACAAACAAGTTTAAGAGAACTTTGAAGAAACATGGAAACTTTGGTAGGAACAAGAAGTTCAAGCCTAGGTATGAAAAAGAAAGTAAAGAGAAGGTCATCTGCTATGATTGCAGGAAACCGAGTCACTTCATAGTAGAATGCTCACAACAAGATAATAAAGAGAAGGATAAAAAGAAATGGTTAGCACAATGTAACTTTCATATGTTCTACATTACATTTCTAGTTAGTACAATGTAACAATAAGAGTATCTTATGATAAAATTTAGAATACTCTCACTAAATATAAATTTTATTTTATTTTAAATGGGAACAAATAATATAGCTCAGAAATTGGTCTCTATTCTTTTTTTTTTATTTGTCTTAATTTTATATTAAAAAAATATCTCTCTTTAGAATTTCAATGACACATTTTTTATTATATCTTTAACCTGTATAATAATTTACATGTTCAATGAAAAGAGAAAATGAGTAAAATATTAAAATATATAACTATTTTATTACAACTACAAGAATGAATATATGTTATAATTCCAATCAAATAACTTTAAAAGACTTCTATTAAAGAATAGATGAGTCATAAATTATTATGCTATTAAAGCATTAAATTGTAATTTTTATATTTATCTCACGGTTAATTAAAAGTTATTTTTATTGCAAAAGTCATTATGATGTTTTAATTTTTTTTTGTCTTCATGCATCATATTACTTTTAATATTTGCTTCCAATTTTTATTCTATTGAAATAATTTTATAAGACTCGTACATTAACTAATATTCTATTTGATTGTTAATATTTTCGTAAAAATATTTTTATTCCTATAAAAATATTAAATTTTATGTGATACTAACCTACTCAAATGAAAATCTCTATGTAATCTTGGCCATAACTCCTTAAATGCTCTATAAAATATCTTGTTTTCAACCTTTTCAACTCAACTTGTTTTCAACCTATTCAAGTCAACTTGATAATGACCCATATTGATTGGTAACACGAATTATTGTCACTAAAATTTTTATTATAATTATGTATAATTGTCAATATATTAATATTTTTTTATAAAATAATAATTAATAGAGTAACTTGGAAAATTGAAAGCTTAAACACGTCATAGTTGTGACAAACTTAGAAATCGTTATCTAGGTAGGTTTCCATCATATAAGGACAACCAAGACATTAATAAACAAGATACAAAGAAAAACAAATTCGTTGTTGCACCTTCCGCGAACAAATTACCAAGTTTGGTTCAACAAAATGTGAAACCAATTAGCCTATTTAATTTCAAATAAATAAATATACACTGTATTTTAAAGACATGATATAGGGTTTTTCTTTTAAGATTTGAAAACAGAGGAACAATTTTCCTTTCTACATTTTTCTTTTGAACTCGTGAATATTTTAAAGTTATGGTGAAATATATAAAAGAGTAAAATTGTATAAGAGGTATATATACATAATTAATTAAAGTAAAATATAATATTATTAACTAAAGATATTGAATTATTAAAAAAAATTAATTGTTTTAAAACAAGCTATTAATTTAGCTGGCCAAATTAAGACTTTGATATCGAAAATATTAGTATTGACTTTTATGTTAATCGCTGTAACTAGTATTTTCTAATAAAAAAATCATTACTTAAAGTTTGTCATGTGAGGTCAACGTCAATATTTCAATAATTATTGTCGTAATTTGAAAATTAAGTATCTATGCAACGAAGAAGCTAAAATTGTAAATTTAAAAAATACGGTGATCAAAACGGTGATCTTAAAAATCGTGTAGTAGCACGTAATTATTTATTTCACAATTAAAGGAATTTTTATATGAAATATAAGAGATAAAATAAAATAAAATAAAATGTGAATTAGTTTGACAAAAAAAGTGACATAAAAGTAAAAAAAATATTTTTAAAAAAAAATATAAATTAAATAATTATATAACTAGAACGTTACTCAGGTTTTTTAAGAACAAAATAACTTTTTAAATTAACACCTTTATGTTTCAATTGTATCTAATATATTTAATATATTTATACTTTGATATACAATTTTAAATACCTTTACTATAATTTTTTAAAAAATATTTGAGTTACTTAAATTAATTAGACAATATCAATTTGAAACTAAACCCTAAACTCTATCTTAAAAAGGACTAAATAAGGATAATTTTTTTTAAAAATATTTAATTTACGTTTTTATTCTTTCTCTAACTTCAAAAAAATAAAAACATGTCACCCACTATAAAGTCACATTTATTTATTATCATAAAGGAGGGTAACTCTTTTTTAAGATGCAAAAAAAAGTACTTTTAGAACTCCAATTTATACATTCGATTATTTTGTCGAGTTGTTGATAATATTTGATGAGAATTTCAGTTGTGTAGATTCTCTAACACTAAGTTAGTAAGTTATGGAGAGAAATGGTAGAATATATGATTATAATATTGGATAAGAGAATTAAGTGAATAGTATGAGATTGATTTGTGTTTACTAAAATAAAAACATTAAATAACAATTATAATTTAGATAAAAAAATAATTAGTCATTATATTGATTAAATTATATATTGTTCTCGTCGATTGATCTTGGTTGGATTGAATGAGCGAGCTCCACTTCTAACTTGTCTCCACTTGGTGCTCCGAAATGTCGCTCCACTGGGAGAAATGTGACTCTATTTGTTGATCACACTTCGACGATCAAGTCAGGGAGAACATTCAAACTATAAAATTGCTTCAGTCTAGAGAAAGCGTACCTTTACTCCGGGTTTCAAACTCTTTTTATAGACATTCCTTCAACAACTTTCACCAATGCGAATATAATCTCAACAAACATAACATGATTTGAACGGAAAGAATATAATTTCAACAGAGAGAATGTAATTTCAACAATTAAACATTCTATTCACAAGCACCTTTATTTTTTGGGTGCTATGCCACATCATTCCCAACAACTTTTATTTGCATTTATTAGATATATACATTATAACTAATTCAGTTATTCCTTCTGGTACTTTTAATTATCTTTTTCGCATAAACTGTCAAACATCGAGGCCGATTTCATAATGTGTCATTGGGCCCATACTTGCCCCAAATCGAGTTGGGTACAACCTTATCTAACTGAATTTACTTCACTTAAGTGCTTGGGCTAAGGACCCGAACACATCTGACCAGTACATATACTATTTTATAAAATAAAAAAGTATTGGTATCTAAATTAATTTTTATGAGTAATAAAAATTTATAAAGTAGTTTTTTAGAGTTGTATCTAACGTTAGTTACCAAGGTTTTAGCTACTAATTACTTTAGATTATAAATTAGTCACTAATTTAATTATATACCAATTTAGAATCTAAAGTAGTTAGTAAGTAGATAATATTAGAAACACATTTGGAAACTACTTTATAAATTTTTATTAATGATAGAAATTACTTTAGATTATCAATAATTTTTTAATTTATAAAATAGTATCTAAATTAATATAATGACTAATTATTTTTTTTCTCTAAATTAGTTGTTATTTAATTATTTTTTAGTGATAGGCTCTTAGACTTATGCTGAAATATTCCAAAAAATATTTAAAATAAAATATATGATTCATTACTGAATATTTTATCATTCAATCAAAAAAAATATATATATATATATATATATATATATCCAAGTTACTTTGGCGCATTTGATTTGGTTGGATTTTATATTATTATGATGACATATATCTCTATATATGTTAAATATGATTAGGTACATAAGTCCTCCAAACTTATACATAGATGTGATTACGCATATGATTTAATTTGCAAGATGAACAACTTTTATTGTATCGGTTGATTATAGATAGACTAATTATAGTTGATGACTTTCGATCATTTTTTTTTTCAATCATTTATATTTTTTTATAAAAGCTCTCATGTTAGGCATCACTATGAAACTTGACATCTCAACTAGGCTGACACCTCAAGTAACAACAATCATCTGCCACCACATGAAAAAATATTATTAAAAGAAGAAAAAAGTAAATACAAGAAAATATGGGGGAACTAGACCAAAACCCATATATTAAAAAAATGGTATATAGGTAATCTATACTTATTAATGAATAACTCTAAGAAAAGACTAGATGGAAGCCTATTATACCAATGAAAATACTCTCTATGAATAAAGTCTAAGTTAGCAAGCTTATCAGTACATGCATTCCCTTCACGAAAAATGTGAGAAACACTAAACCTGATTTTCCCACAGTAGTTAAGACAAGTGTTCCACCTATTACAAAACATCCATGGAACAATAATCCTAGCAGTAAATGTAGCAAAAACCAAGGCAGAATCACATTCAAGACATAAACTAATAAGACTAATCTTTTGAGCTTGTTCAATAGCATATATAACTCAATAAAACTTAGCAATCAAAGCAGTCTGAACATCAAGGAAAGCATAGAAACCACCAATAAAATCCTTCATACTCCCACGAAAAATACCACCATAAGTAGCAAGCCCAAGAGAATCCCTAGTAGCCATCAGTGTTTATTTTAACCCAACCTGGAGAAGGGAACTCCTATCTAATAGGAACAAAAAGAGGAGATAAAACTTTACCACTACGAGTATTTATACCAAAAAACGTAAGCACCTTGAAATCAAACATATCACTCCACATAGAACTTTTAGACTAATTACCCACTAGACACGTGAGATCTTTAATGAACGAAATGACCATAGAAACATCAATTTTAACCTGAAATCTAGCATAATTCCTCATAGCCATATCATCCAAATAGAAAAAGTTATCACACCAAGTTTAATCAAATTAATAAAAGGACTGCCATCACTTTTAATAAAAGAAAGGAGATCATCCACATTAGAGAAATGAGAAATAAGAAATTTTTTTCGAACCCAACTCCAAATATGCATAGCATTAGGACATTCAAAAAATAAATGGTGAATAGTGTTGAACCAAGTGGTGTTCAAGCTTTGAAGAATCCAAAACCCTTTGAAGGATGCTGAAAGGCTAGGCTGTGCTTGTTGTTGCTAAGCTGTCTTAGATAGGATCTGGGGTAGATTGTGTTTGTAATCCACTCTTGATTGAATCCAAAGCATGGGCATTCTCAATCTTTTTAAAAGAAAAGTGTTTTTCAAACTAAGTGAAAAACAACCTGTTGTTTTGTGGAAACAACCGATTGTTTTATACTTAGGTGTTTTTAGAAAAGGTTGAAAACTATTTTTGTGGTTGACTTGCTGTCAAAACCAAAACAACTGATTGATTCGTGGAAACAACCGATTGATTTGTGGAAACAACCGATTGATTTGTGGAAACAACCGATTGTTTTTTTTGGTACCATAACAAAAAAATGGTTTGTGCTTTGACTGAGCTTTAAATGATTTTCTAACTGTTTACGCTCCAGTTTTTAATGCTTTGACCAATCTTTAAATGCAATTAATAGTTTGTTAAGATTTGATAACAAACAACATCTTTGAATATATACAGAAAACAGATTTGAGTTTTTCACTGATTTTGCTTAAGAGAAAAAGTTTGAGATTGCTTAGAAATTGAGATTGATCAAAGAGTGAGAGATAGGATTTTCTACTTGTATTGATTTCAGATTTGCTTCTGTAACAAGTGTAATCCTTGTATGGCTGGAAAACAATCTTTTGAGGAAGGTGTTTCAATCTACAAACCACCTTTATTCTGTGGATTGAACTACAAGTATTGGGAGGCCATAATGAAAATCTTTGTGGAATCTATTGATCAAGGAATTTGGGATTCAATTGAGAATGGTCCTTACATTCCAAAGTTTAAAAAGAATGGTTCTTATATTGCAAAACCTTGGTCTCAATGGACCAATGATGAATGTAAAATGGCCAAGCTTGATTGTACTGCTCAAAACATAATAGCTTTTGCACTAGATACTAATGAGTTTTTCAGGGTATCAAAATGCAAAACTGCTAAGGAGATGTGGGACACACTCAAGGCTGCTCATGGAAACAATGAACCAAAGGAGGCAAGGTCAAAGAGTCAAACAAGAAGGAAAAGAAGGCAAAATAAGAAAAGCCTCAACCTCTGCTTCATGGCCAGAAAGGAAAATGACTCAAGTAGTGTAAGTTCATCTAACTCCTCAAACTCTGAAAATTATGGTCAATTGCTTCAAGCCTTTAAAGAAACGCATGAAGAAGCCAACCGATTGGCCCTCTTGAACAATCGGTTAAAGGGAATGAATAGCTGGCTTGAAAACAGAGTCAAATCAATGGAAGAGGAATTAGAAAACTCAAAAACAGATTTTGAAAACCTTGAAATTGTTTACAAAAACTCCTCTTGCAAGTGTGATACTCTTGTTTGTGAAAATTGCGAAAATCTTGAAAAGAAGGTCCACTATTTTGTTAAAACTGTGGATAAGCTTTCTAAAGGTCAATCCAACTTTGAGAATGTCTTAGCATCTCAAAACTGTGTTTTTGGAAAAGCTGGATTGGGTTTTAACCCACAAAACAAACAAGATAGATTTTCAAAGTCATTTTCGAAAATGCCAGAAAAACAACCGATTGGACCATCGAAACAATCGATTGTTACATGCTTCTACTGCATGAAAAGAGGCCATTCTATGAGGTTCTGTAAAATCAGAAAATATGTTGTTCCTAGGGGCTTTATGAAGTGGATTCCTAAGTGCAGTAAAGGTTCAATTGATGAATGTAAACTAAATGGACCCACATTCATAAGGGGACCAAATCTTTGTACTTGAAAATCTTCTTTGTAGGAAATCTTGGAGGAGAGCAAGCAACAATGGTACTTGGACAGTGGATGCTCCAAGCACATGACAGGGTACAAATCAAAGTTCCTGAGCATCTCCTTTAAGCAAGAAGGGCATGTCACCTATGGGGACAACAACAAGGGAAGGATTCTTGGGAGAGGATCCATAGGAGACAAAGACATCTTGGTAATCCATTATGTGCTCTATGTAGAAGGTCTAAAGCACAATCTGTTGAGCATTAGCCAACTATGTGACAAAGGATATCAAGTGATGTTCAAGTCAAACACATGTGAAATCTGTCTACCCAACACCAAAGAGGTAATGTTGGTAGGTAAGAGAGTCAATGATGGATTTCCTATGAGCTCTTCTTGGATGTTTGCGGAAGCTTAATGGAAGAGATGAACAAGGTCCTCCTAAGAGGTGTGGTGACCTTGAAGGTGCATGAAGAGTGTGGAAATAGGGAGGTTCGGCCAGCCCCTTTGAAGGTGGTGAAAGGTTTGAAGATTAAAAGCCTATTCCTAAGAGAGTTTAGGCAAGGAGTGAGAATGGCACAATTTTGGCAGCATTTCACTATTCAATTAATCTTCCAAATACATGAGCCAATCCCTCTTATTTATAGTGTTTAGAGGGCTGGAAATTCAAAAGAAAGTGTAGGGAAATTCAAATGAGAAGCATTTGAATTTGGAGCCAATTCCTAGTCACAAGGGAAGTGTGACTTGGTTTCTATTTTTGACACCTCCTAAATCTATACCTACACCTTCTTCTTTTGTGTCACATGGAAGGTGTGACTTAGCTTTATACATTTGCACCTCTTATATTTATATCTACACCTCCCTTTATGTTCTACTAAAAATACTAAAAAGTAATTACAAAAGAAAGACATCCAATGATGCTTAGTTTGCCCATATCTTCTATTTGTTGGGCTTGAGTTGAAGCTTGAACTTGTATTTGGGCTTGGGCTTGGGATTTTTCTATCATGGGCTTGGGCCTCTTCCATCATCCCCTCCCTCTTTAAAAGGATTTGTCCTCAAATCCAATGCTTTTTCTTCATCATCATTATGTGGATGTATGTGGCTGGATGGTTTCCATCATCCCCTCCTTCTTGAGAGGATCTGTCCTCAGATCTACAGGTTTGATCTCAAACAACAACCTTATTCCTATTTTGAAAACTAGGCTCGTCCTCCAGGATCAAATGTCCATCTCTGTGAGTCATCAAACAAATCAAATGTGTTAGTTTGAGCAGTTGTGTAAACATTAATTTTAGGAAGTTGCCATTCCTTCTGTTTTTCTATTGTTTTTGGCAACTTCTCATAATATTTCTCTATTTGTTGTTGTATTTGTTCTTGAATCCTCTCATGCATTTTCTTAACAAAATCATCTTTTGTAACTCCTTCCTTATGCACAAAGGTATGTGGATTAGGAAGGGGTAATAAATCTAAAGGAGAAAGAGGATTAAGTCCATATACATCTTCAAATGGGAAAATATTGGTAGTTTTGTGAACTACGCTATGGTATGTATGCTCATCTCTATAGTTGTGTTTGTCCTTTATGATTATTCTAGGCATAGTAGAAAGAGCTAGATTTTCAAATGTATTTTGACCATGCTTTTGAGGATGATAAGAATTTAAAGTGTACAACTTAGTTGCAAGCTTTCCCAAGAGAATCCTCAAATCATGGTTTGCGAAATTTGGAGCTCTATCCAACACTATGCTTGAAGATAAACCATGAGGATGTATCACTTCTCTAGAGAAGAGTTTATCCATATCCATGAAAATGGAATCAAAACCTTTTGTTGTCCTAGGAAGCTCTAATATGAAATTTGTGTCTTCCCAAGGATTATTTGCAAAAGGTGAAGGAGTATAGAGTTCTTGAGACATTGCCTTAGGTGTAGTTTGAAAACAAGAATTGTACCTAAGGTAATGTCTTTGAACCTCTTTTCTCATGGGGGACAAAAGTTTTCCTTTTAAAAGCGCTAGAGTTTTATCAACTCTAATTTGACCCATGAGTTCTCCTTCATGAAGACTTTCTCTCTTATGTGTAAAGATAGTCTCATTGTTACAATCATTGTTTATGAGAATTTGTACACTTGGCAATGGTTGTCTCAATAAGACATGACAAGTTTCTTTAGGCACTACCTCACATAAAAATTTGTTTTTGTAGATGCTTATAGATAACTTGACATTCAATTGGTGATATCCTATCACATATGAGAAATAATCTACTTTATCTTTATCTATGCAAGTTTCTTTTAAGGACTCTTCTTTTTTGCTTATGCTTGCAAGTGTTCCTTTACAAGAGGTAAGGCTAGGTTGTTCAACAAGAAGCATGTTTTCAAGGGTATTTTCAATGTGCTTGCCTTGTTGAATGACCTCGTGGGAAGGAACACTCTTCTCCCACGCCTTTTGTTTCACAAGGTTCTCTTGCTTTTCTATTTTTACATTTTCATCATTCTCACTAGCTTCTTTTTCTTGGCTACTATTCTCATCTTTGTCCCTTAAGATCATAGATCTTTCATTGGAACATTGAGATGCTAATTGATCATTGCCAAGGTATTCTAAACATGGAATTTCTCTAGCTTGAGTGTGAGAGATATGCTTGGTTGGGTTTTGGGAAATTTCTAGAGATGTTTCTTGTATATGTTCTTCCCCTCTATGAAACTCATCCTTGTCATAAGATACATAGTATGAACTTTGTTTTTGACTTGATTGTTTTCTCAAATTTTTTTTTTCAACTTTAATGCTAAGTTGAATCAAGTCATTTAAATCTCTATAAGGTAAAAGTTCAACTTTGTTTCTTATCTCAAGTTTGAGACCACTTAGAAACCTAGCTATGGTGGTATGGTTGTCTTCGTTAATCCTTTCCCTCTCAATATATGATATCATCTTTTGCCAATATTCTTCTACACTCATATCTTTTTGATGAAGTCTTTGGAGCTTGTCCATCAACTTCCTATTGTAATGTGAGGGAATATGGCGACATCTCAAGGCTCCCCTAAGGTCATTCCAAGATGTAATGGGAGGGTCCTTGTGGAGATGTCTCTCTCTTTTTAAGGCATTCCACCAATACATAGCATCACATTGAAAACTTAAGGTAGCTAAGGGTACTTTCTTTTCTTCACTCACATGGTTGTAAGCAAACAATTGCACTACCCTCATCTCCCAATATAGATATGTTTCTACATCTTCTTTTCCATAGAAATGAGGTAGCTCTACCTTAACCTCCTTTAGGTTTTCTTGTCTCTCTTTTCTAGCTCTCCTAGGGGGTGGTTCATTTATCCCAAGACTTTCTTCCTCAAAGGAATCATAAACTTGAGAGTTATATGCATGAGAATGTAATTTCTTTGAAATTTGAGACTTCTCATCCTTTGCTTTAGTCAATTTATTAGTTTTGGTCTCATTCTCCAATTGTTTAGATGAAATTGATTGAATATCTTTGGAAAGTTGTTTCAAAAGGGATTTGATGGATTTCATATCACTTTCCATAGACTTTGAAGAATGAGAAGACATGACTAGAGCTTTGTGTCTAGAAATGTTTTACTTTCAGAAAAATAAGGGAAGTTAAAGAAGGTAGTTTTCCAGGTAAGAGAGGTGAGTCACAATGGACTACTTAAATACCAAGTCATGCCTTAGCCAAAAACTATCCCTCAATGTGTTCACACAAATCTTTCTCTTGGTAAACCACTTAAAACACAATTAAGTTGGAGAAATCAAATTTTTAATGCAAGAAAACAATGCAAACTATCTAATCAACCAAGCAAAATTAACAAAGCTTAAACAAGACAAAACAGTTTGATAAGCGTAGCTAATTAAAGGTAAAAATATGCAATTAAAACAATTAACAATTGCTAAGCTAGATAGTTCTAAACTAGTCAGTCCTAGGTGAGGCTTCTTGGACACTTGGAGCCCTTGAAGACACACTCACCGTCTAATTACGTAATTAAACAAGTAATTAACAAGATTTAAGTTCAAAAGAAATTAGATGAACTCCCTTTTGTTGATTTTTCTATTTGCACTTCTTTTGTTGTCTCTTCTTTGTTGGGCCTTCCAATGTATGTGGTGTATACTCAATCCCAAAGAGTAAAATTAGCCACACATGATGATTGTTACAAGGAGGGAGAGCAAGAAAAGATGATCCAAGATGTTTCTCCTTAACGGCTACCTCCTTAGTGTTTCTCACACCTCTTATTCCACCAATTGGGTTACAATTCACTCAATGGTGTTTTCCTCTCAATCTTGCACACATAGGGTTGTGCCTCTAGCCCCTATTTAACCTAAATGACTTGGGTTAAGTGGATTCTCGTTCAAGCGAGATAGAGCTCACTTGAGCGAGTAAAATGTCGAACACCCAACACTACTGGAGCAATCTCGCTCAAGCGAGAATGAGCTCGCTTGAGCGAGATGCCCTGAGGTGGGCTTGTGTGAGCTTGGTGCATGTCAGGGCATTCCAGCTTTCCCTTTTTAGCTTATATTATTCTCCTTTTTCCCAATCATCTCCATTCTCCCCTAATATCCTGAAATTAACAAAAAATTTGGGAATAAATCGTTCTTATTCAAATAAAAATCATGAAATATGTAAAAAGATATAAATTCATAAATTAGAGCTTATTTTATACTTATTTTATCAATTAATACTCACAAGTGCCTATATTTTAATATGAAATATCACTGAAATTTGACACCTATCACTAATATCACTAGCATTTTCCTATGTCTCACTATAATCCACCCAAAATTTAGATACCACATTTTTTTTAACATATATATGCTCATTATTAAAGTCAACAACTGGAGTCGAAACAATTGGCTTACCAGTATTACGACCACCTGCCTCATCTGCTGTTTCCAAACCATCCAGGGATGAAAATGATTTTCTAGAGCCAACGCAAGTGAATGTGTCATCATAGGGGAACTCTCCCTTGGTGGAGACTAAACAACAGCATCAGAACATACCAGCACATGATTAGCATCAATAGGAGTCGTAACTGTTGAAGATGGTTGCTGCCCCTTTCAAGACATGTGTTTGATGAAGACTTTTATGTACAATTCTTGTATATTTCCTTTTGCTTTAAGAATGTCTTAGGTAGTGTTTAGAGGTTGTTTAAGAGTAGGCTTTTTATTGGGTAACTCACCTCCTATCAACTAACCATGTGATAAGAGCAAGCACAAAATTTCTTAAACTGTTTTTCACATGTTTTACAAAAAAACACGTTTACTGCATAAAAATAAATTTGTTCTTTTCCAAATAAACAAATTCATTTTTTAAACTGATGCCTTGGCTAAGTCTTGTGAAAATTAGATTTTGTGCATCAAGTATTTTGACTAAGTATTCTACCTTTCAAAACGACTGTGTTCTAATTGGTAAGCTTTTTCTGTTATCGTTTTGAAAAATAAATCTGTTCATCTGTAAATGAATAGATTCTTTTTTACTCTGGTGCCATGTCTATCTTAAACGGTTTTCAGTTTTGTCTCAACACCAGAATGGCTGACTAAGTCTCCTCACATAACAAATTCTCTAACTGTTTTTGAAAATAAATCTGTCATTTTATTTTCAATCTGTTCATTTTATAACAACTTTATCTGTTTTCAAAAATCTGTTATAAGTTGGTGTTCTATAAAATGAAAACTTATTTATGAGTTTAAACTTCGATCATACAATAGTAAAAACAAGTTTTGCATAAGAGAATTGAGGATTTACAAGGAATTAGCATTTGTTCTTAAAAGATTTCGAAAATAAAAAAGTGTTTGTTCTTGTTTGGTTCCAAAAGCTTGGTGAGAGGTGCTGCTACTGTTCTAGCAATCTGTTCTACTGATTTAAGGCAAATTTCTGCATCCTCAAGCAGGTGTAGTCGTTTCACATTTATTTTCTTGTAAAAGTTTGGTTGTACACTCTTCTTGATAGGGTTTCTTGAAGAGTGTGTGTGCTGAAATAGGGTTTTTCAGCAAGTGTACCTAAGTTCTTGTAGGTTTCAAGAACAGTGGGATTTGTGTTTGTTTGAATTGTGATTTAGTGAATTTCACCTTGGTTTAGGTGAAGACTGGATGTAGCTCAGTTGAGTGAACCAGTATAATTGCCTTGTGTTCATTCTCCCTTAATCTCTGCACTTAAATTTCTGCATATTTGTTAAACTGTCAAGAAATAAATCTGTTCAATCAATAATAAATTTGTTCTTTCTGGGCTCGGTTCATACTGTTCTTAATTTCTGGAAAAACTGTTTGATTCTGAAAAGAACATCTATAATCTGTTAAAAGCCACTGGAACAGATTGATTGTAATAGGTTACTCAATTAAGTGTCAAACTATCAATGGAACCTTAATCACTTGTTTAAAATTGAAGCTTGTTGTTTTGTGATTCACTGTTTTCTTTCTAATATCAGTGTGTGTGTGACTTCCAAATTAATCTGTATAACCTTGAAAATAACTGGGCTGATATAATCGTTTTTCAAACATAAACAATGCCAAAATAAATATGTTCAATTACAAATAAATCGATTTATTTTCAGTAATCTGTGATAAATACTGGTTCTGCGAGAAACTTTTAAAAGGTCAATTCACCCCCCCTCTTGAACTTTGGCACTATTAAACCCAACAATTGGTATCAAGAGCTAGGACTTGTATGTTAATCAAGTTTGTTTGCAATAATGTCTGAGTTTAAAGTGCTTTTTGCTGAGGGATCTGCTGTTAATAGGCCACCTATGTTCAATGGAATGAATTATGCTTTTTGGAAAATTAGAATGCGAATTTTCATGGAATCTATTGATGCATTAATTTGGGAAGCTGTGGTCCATGGACCCTATGTGCCAATGCAGGTTGTCAAGGATGAAGAAGTGGTAAAGCCAAGATCGGAATGGAATGAGACCGAAAGGAGGAAGGCTCAACATGATCTTGTGGCCAAGAACATCATAATCTCTGCATTAACAATGGATGAGGTCTTCAGGATATCCCAATGTAAGTCAGCTAAGGAGATGTGGGAAGTCTTAGAAGTCACTCATGAGGGTACTGAAGATGTGAAGAGGTCAAGAAAACATTCTCTCATCCAAGAATATGAATTGTTTAAAATGCAACCCGAGGAGAGCATTGCTGATGTGCAGAAAAGGTTCACTCATATTGTGAATCACCTTACTGGTTTGGGAAAAGAATTTGACAGAGAGGAACTCAACATAAAGATATTGAAGTGCCTCGACAGAAGCTGGCAACCAAAGGTGATATGATTCCACTAGATAGATATGAATGATTCTTTGGCATTCTATGGAATCAACTTGAGTTGGAGATAGCTTAGGCACTTTTAATAGAATTGGATCAAGGTTCTATGTTTCAAGAACTCATCAAAACTTGCACCAAACACCAAACTCATATGGAAGATCCATTTATTGCCAATTGAACCGATTAAATTGTGTAAAAAGGCAAATGAACCGATTGAAACTCTTAAGAAAGCAAATGAACCGAACAGAATATGAAAAGAAGCTACAGAACCGAATCAAAACAGAAACAATTGAAAACAGCTGAACATAAGTGCAAGAAAAGGAAGATGAACCGAACAAAAGAAACTAAGACATGTTTATGCTTCATATGATATTGGAGATGAAAGAAAGAAGAACTTATGGAGATGGATGCTTTGGTTTGATGATCTCGCCACTTAGAGGATGAAGGCTCCAAGATGAGTGAGCTAGTGCCGCCACTTGAGAGAACCAAATGCACTCAAGATAAGACAAGGTGAAGGAGAAGACAAGTTCTCACAAATTCTCTCTCAAATTGAGTAGAGTTTCTCTATTGCTAATTTTCAATCTGAATTTTACAAAGGCAAGCACCATTATATATAGCCTAAGAGGTGCTGAAATGAGAAGCTAATTAAATTCAAAATTCCCCCCAAATGACATAAAAGTGGCGCCAATCCTAGAGCATGAGGAAGGTGTGACTTCCTCTCTTAGTTTGGCACCTCCCTATTACGCCTACACCCCTCTACTAAGCTCACACCCCCTAAGCTTCCTACTAATTTTCCTAAACTAAAGACCTAAAGATGCTTTTACAAAAGAGGTTTCTTATGTTTCCCTCTAAGCACATTCTAACAAAGATATTACAAAAAGAGAAAACAACCTTCCATTATTTCCTAATGCTTTGAATTGACTTCTTGTAAGCCTTTGAGGTGGGCTACCAACTCCTTGAGCGTCTAGCACTTGAGCCTCTTCCTCTTCTTGTCCTTGAGTATTGGCCTCCATTTGGTCTTGAACTTGATCTCCATCAAAAGGTGACTGCCATATCTGAAAGTCGTGATCTGTCAAAGTTGGGAACTGCTGCACTCTTTGGAAAGCTAATGGAGCACGAGCTAGAGCTCAAGAGACTCAAAGAGCAGGAAACAGCAGAGAGAAAACCCAAAGGTCTTGCACTGAAAGCAAGTGAACAGAATGGGATCAAGGAGGAAAAAGAAGATGCTGAAGATGATGAAACAATTAGTCTTCTTACAAAAAGATTCAGCAAATTCCTGAAGAAGAAAAGCAGAGATAGGAACCAGCAGAAAAGAAGGTATCCTAAACCTAATGATTCAAATTCCTCTACCTTTACTTGCTTTGGCTGTGGCAAAACAGGGCACATCAAAACGGATTGTCCAAACAATCAATCAAAGGATAAATCTGCCAGCAAGAGAGTTGAAATGAGCAAGGGAAGAAGAGCTTACATCTCATGGGAAGAAAATGAAGTATCTTCAACCAGCAGCTCTTCAACTGAGAATGAGGAAAACAATTTGTGCTTCATGATGAAGGATGAGGAGTCAATCTCTGATTCAGTAAGTGAATTTTCTGTGGATTCTGATAACTATGATCAGTTGCTTGCTGTTTTCAAGGAAACACATGATGAAGCAAATAGGCTAGCTGTAATATGCAATAAGTTGCAAAAAGTAAATAATGTGCTTGCACCTAAAGTAAAAACACTTGAGGAAGAATTGCATAAGGCCAAAACAGATTTGGTAAGCCTTGAACTAACATGCTTGCATGCCTCTATTAAAACCTGTGAAAACTGCAAAAAATTGGAAAAACAAGTGGAGTATGTGCTAAAAACCCTTTCCAATTTCACCAAGGGAATAAAGAACCTTGAGTCTCTTCTTGGCTCACAGAATGCTGTTTTCAATAAAAATGGACTTGGTTATACCCCTGGAAATGTAACCAATGTCAAAAAGCTTTCAAGTTTTTTTGTTCCAGCAAAATCAGGTTTTTCAGCTTTTAACAGTGGCAAAAAGGCATCTCATGTAACCTGTTTTTACTGCATGAAATTTGGTCATATCTCTAGGTCTTGCATTGCTAGAAAGCATCTTGTTCCTAAGAATTTAGCAAAATGGCTACCAAAGAGGAGGTTTTAATCTATGCTGGACCCTATACTGAAAAGGGTACCATTTGTATCATTTTTACTCTATTTTGCAGATGAGCAACAAGAAAAATCAGTGGTACTTGGACAGTGGCTGCTCCAAGCATATGACTGGAGATCTTACAAAATTCACTAGCTTGAAGCTCAAAGCAGATGGACATGTAACCTATGGTGATAATAACCAAGGAAGAATTTTAGGCAGAGGCACTGTTGGAACAGGGAACTCAACCACTATTGAGAATGTTCTTTATGTAGAAGGACTCAAGCATAGCTTTCTCAGCATAAGTCAGCTTTGTGACAAAGGATACAAGGTGAATTTTAAGTCAAATGGCTGCACAATCTCAAGTGATTCATCTGGTAAAGTGCTGTTTACTGGTAAGAGAGTGAATAACATATACCTGTTGAATATCATGGAAACTAACTCTTCAAATGAGTGTTTGCTGTCTATAAGTGATGAGTCTTGGCTGTGGCACAGGAGGTTAGCTCACATACACACTAATCACTTAAATAAACTGAAATCTAAAGATTTAGTTTTTGGTTTACCTAACATTAAGTTTCAGGATAACAGGCTGTGTGATGCTTGTGTGAAAGGTAAACAAATCAGATCCTCTTTCAATTCAAAAGATATTGTTTCTACAAAAAAATCCATTCGATGTGTTACATATGGACTTATTTGGACCATCTAGAGTTGCTAGCTTGGCTGGTAGTTGTTGTGGATGATTACTCTAGATTTACATGGACTTTGTTTCTTGCACATAAAAATGATGCGTACATTGCTTTTAAGAAATTAGCAAAGATTCTGCAAAATGAAAATGGTTGCTGCATAAAATCAATTCGAAGTGATCATGGGGGAGAGTTTCAGAATGCTAGATTTGAGAGGTTCTGTGAGAAGCATGGGATATCACACACCTTTTTAGCCCCTAGGACACCCCAACAAAATGGTGTAGTTGAAAGGAAAAACAGATCATTAGAGGAACTAGCTAGAACAATGTTAAATGAATCTAAGCTCCCTAAGTATTTTTGGGCAGATGCAGTCTATACTGCAGCTTATGTGTTAAATAGAACCTGAATTAGACCAATTCTTAAGAAAACTCAATATGAATTGTATAAGGGCAGAAAACCTAGTGTGAGCCACCTTAGAGTTTTTGGGTGTAAATGCTTTGTATTGAATAATGGCAAAGAAAATCTTCGTAAGTTTGATGCTAAATCTGATGAAGGTGTGCACATTGGTTATGCTTTGAATGGTCATGCATATAGAGTCTTCAATAAAAGGTTGCTCATAGTAGAAGAATCAATGCATGTTGTATTTGATGAAACTGATCATAGCATATCTAAAACTACTGTTGATGACCTTGACAGTAATGAATTTAAATCTGTTTTAAATCAAAATGAATTGATTCATTTTGATACTGCTGATACACATGCTATGCAAGAATCTACTGTGCATGCAGGTTTGCCAAAAGAGTGGAAAACCCCTAGAGACCTAACCCTTGATAATGTCATTAGGAACATTGAGAAAGGAGTATCAACTAGAAAATCCTTGAACAACTTCTGTGAAGCAATGGCCTTTGTATCTCAAGTGGAACCCAAGAATCTGAATGAAGCTCTCAAGGACAGCAACTGGATTTTAGCCATGCAAGAGGAACTGAATCAATTTGCTCTTAATGAGGTTTGGACTCTTGTTCCTAGAATTCCTGAGATGAATATAATTGGAACAAAATGGGTATTCATAAACAAAATGGATGAGCACGGGGTGATTACCAGAAATAAGGCTAGGCTAGTGGCTAAAGGGTATAATCAAGAAAAAGGAATAGACTATGATGAGACATATGCACCAGTGGCTCGGCTAGAAGCAGTCAGATTGCTACTTGCCTTCTCCTGCATCAAAGGGTTCAAGCTATTTCAAATGGATGTGAAGAGTGCCTTCTCGAATGGTTATATAAATGAAGAGGTATTTGTTTCACAGCCACCAGGTTTTGAAGACCATCAGCATCCAGAATACGTGTTCAAACTCAAAAAGGCTGTCTATGGGCTCAAGCAAGCTCCTAGGCAATGGTATGAGAGGCTAAGTGATTTCCTGACCTCACAAGGCTATGACAGAGGCACATCTGATAAGACCTTGTTCATTAAGAAGAAAAGGAGATGACAAAATTCTAGTACAAGTTTATGTGCATGACATCATTTTTGGATCAAACAATGGAGAATTGTGTGAAACTTTTGTGAAAGTCATGAAGAGCGAGTTTGAAATGTCAATGATGGATGAGTTGAACTATTTTCTTGGCTTGCAGGTCAAACAACTCAAGGATGGCATTTTCTTGAATCAAGCTAAGTACTGCAAAGATCTGCTAAGGAAATTTGAAATGGACAAGTGCAAACCAATCAGCACACCCTTCTCAACAAGCTGTCACTTGGATCATGATGAAGCTGGAATTGTTGTTGATGAAACCAAATATAGAGGACTCATAGGATCACTACTGTATCTCACTGCCAGCAGGCCTGACATAATGTTTGCAGTGTGCATGTGTGCTCGGTTTCAATCTGCTCCTAAAGAATCACACTACAATGCTGTCAAAAGGATTTTGAAGTATTTGCAAGGAACTAAAGAAGTTGGCTTGTGGTATCCAGGTAACATCTCATTAAGTTTAACTGAATATTCTGATTCAGATTTTGCAGGTTGCAAAATTGATAGGAAGAGCACCAGTAGAACCTGTCACTTGCTTGGATCAAGCTTGATTTCATGGCAATGCAAAAAGCAGGCTTGTGTAGCTCTCTCCACGGCTGAAGCAGAGTACATTGCAGTAGGGAGTTGTTGTGCTCACACCATATGGCTAAGACAACAATTGAATGATTTTGGTATCTTACTTAACCATATACCTCTGCTGTGTGATAACACAAGTGCAATCAACTTAACCAAAAATCCTGTCATGCATTCTAGAACCAAACACATTGAAATTAGGCATCATTTCCTAAGGGAACACATTTCAAATGGAACATGTCATATTAAATTCATTGGTACAGATTTACAGCTTGCTGATTTGTTCACTATACCATTGGCCAAAGATAGGTTTAATTTTCTGCTTAATGAATTGGGTATTATAAATGTCAATTGTGCCTAGCAGTGAAAAATTAAATCTGTTTATTCGTAATTGAATGTGTTTATTTTTGGTACTGATATGCATTGAAGACTAGGAAAGAGAAATTCTGATCTTTGACTGCTTGACTGACTGAGTGGGCATTAACCTCTGTACCTTTGACGGTTTTGGTCATGGTTATGTAACCGATTTGATGGTTTGGGTGCTTAATAAAGGTATGAATTGTGTGCATCATGACCCCAAATATTTGCTGCATATTTTCAAAGATTCTCTGCACAAATTCAGAGCATAAAATCTTCATGCATATCCACTCATAACTGCCATATCAACCTATTCATTTCTCAATATAAATCTGTGTGAAAATCTGTTACCCACATTGGCTACCTATTTTCGGTTATCACCATTTGAAACAAGAGAAAATTCTGGTTCAACCATGGCTTCTTCTTCAAGACAGAAACAGAAAAATAAGGGCAAGCAAAGCACCTTTCAAGGTGTGCTAGAAGGTTGGTTCGCTGGAAATGAAGAAGGTATCAATTCCTACATCCACGAGACAAGCAGAAAGCAGATTAATATACCCAAGGTGTTGTATTTCAACTGGCTGAAATCAGAAAAATTGACAGAAACAAGGGTTGTATTGAAGCATCAAAAACTGAAAAAGATGTTGGAATTAACGGGTAATGTATATCCTGATTTAGTTAAGGTGTTTTACACTAATCTAACCTTGGATGGAAAGAGCATTGTCTCTTATGTGAAAGGGATCAAAATGAATATCACAAGTGATGTTTGGAATTATGTGGCTGGAATCAAGTATGCTGGACTGAAAGTAGGAAAAGGAAATACTGGTGGGATTCAAGAATTCAATAAACTGCAATATTACAAGAGCTGTGTGAGGAACCCTACACACAGCATAAGCAGGTTCCATGCAGGACATTTGAACCCAACACCACGTCTTGTAGCCTACATTATAGCATGGCAGCTCATCCCAAGAGGTACAAATCATGCTGTTTTACATGAAGGGAATTTAATCCTTCTATATTGCATCATGAACCAGATTAAGGTAAACTGGGTTTTCATTATCAATGAACACATGCTGAAATCCAAAAAGTTGGCTGATTATCGCTTTCCTTATGCTATACTTGTTTCAAAATTGATTGATTTCTTTGGTGTTGATACTTCAAATGAGAGAAACGACCCCATCAAGGCTGTAAGTGAGATTGACAATTCAACTCTCACAAAGATGGGATTTCACAAAGAAGAGGACAATTGGGTGGTTTTCAAAGGCAAGAACCCTCAAACAGAACATGGAGCCTCAAACCTCAACAATGAGGATGAGGATGAAGCTGTTCCCATGAAGGATGACACAGTTCAAGCAGCAGAACAATCTGTTAAACATGCTAGAAATCAAAGGATAAGTTCTCCATCTATAGAAGTCAGAGGAGACTCACCTGCTCCCTAATCTGTGCATGAAGAAGCTGTTGCAACTCATCAGAATGTCATTGTTGCCTATCAAACTCCAGAATACCGAGGTGAACCATTGTCCATGTTTGAAAGGCAAGTTCTGTATCACCTTGATGTCATGAAAGCAGAACAGAGGGCATACTTTGAGACTACTCAAGCAAGGTTTCAGCAACTTGATAATCAAATTGAAGGAGTTCAAGCACAGCTTGCAGAGCTATACTACAAGGATTAGAAGTATCTTGATGCTTTCATCTATCAGTTTTTAAATTCTGTAATGCTGAACAATTTGTCTTTATTTTTTGGACTATTATGGTTATGTTTCTTGTTTATCTTCCCTTATGCTTAAATGATGTTTAATGAATCCAAAGGGGGAGAAAAATAGCTCACCATGCTAGGTGAAGCTAGCTGAAACAGGAAGTTAAATTCTGCACCTTAAAACCATTTTACATGTTATGAAATGTTCTGTTTTTCTGGTTTAGTATTTGGTGCAGTACAGGTTCTTAAAGCAACAGAGTTGTGGGGATTTGTCTCCATCAAACAGGGGGAGATTGTTGAAGATGGTTGCTACCCATTTCAAGACACGTGTTTGATGAAGACTTTTATGTACAATTGTTGTATATTTCCTTTTACTTTAAGAATGTCTTAGGTAGTGTTTAGAGGTTGTTTAAGAGTAGGCTTTTTGCTGGGTAACTCATCTCCTAACCACTGACCATGTGATAAGAGCAAGCACAAAATTTCTTAAACTTTTTTTCACATGTTTTACAAAAAACACGTTTACTGCATAAAAATAAATCTGTTCTTTTCCAAATAAAACAAATTCATTTTTTAAACTGATGCCTTGGCTAAGTGATGAGAATCAAATAAAGGAGGCTTTTATTAATGAAGGGAGAGGTCATTCACCTACACATTTGAAGTTCTTCCTTCTAGTCTTTTCAAAATTAAAAAGAAGACATAAAATAAAGAGAGGATCAAGCCATAAAGCCAAATAAGTCTACAAGTTTTCAAGAATAGGCTTCATTTAAATATCTCTCTTTATAGTTTCTTTTATAAATTTGTAAATAATATAGAATTTTTAAAAACATAGTTTTTAGGAAAGGTGCTTAGAGGGAAACCTTAGATACCTCTTTTGTAAAAGCATCTTTAGGCATTAGTTTAGAATTTTCTAGAAGGTGACTCTTCATGCTTCACTTTAGGTGCTAGAAGTGAGTAGCATGCAAGGGACTTTTGGTTAGCTTGTTTTGTAAGCTTCATGACCAGCCCTTGCTCCTATAAAAGGAGGGCTTAGGTCATTCACAATTCAGATTTTGGAATTTGTAGTAAAGAAACTCTCCCAATTTGGTGATTGAGTGAGTGAGATTTGATTTCTCCTCTTCCTAGTCTCATCTTGAGTGCCTTGGTTCTCTCAAGTGGCGGCATTGCACACTTATCTTGGAGCATTCACACTTCAAGTGGCGTGTTCATCAACCAAGAACTACAACCACATAAGTCATCTTTCTTCTCCATCTTCTCATTCCATTTTCGTGCCTATTTGAATTCCTAAACATGTCTTAGGTTCCTTTCTTGCTTTCTATTTGGTGTTCTTGCTTATTTTCATGTTTCAATCGGTTCATCTTCTTTCTCCTTGGATTTGTTCGGTGCATTTCAATTTTGAAGCATTTTAATCGGTTCATTTCATTTGTTAAGCAATTTAATCGGTTCATTTGCATTTTTACATCTTTTAATGGGTCAATTGGCAAGAAATGGGTCTTCCATGTGAGTTTGGTGTTTGGTGCAAGTTTTGGTGAGTTCTTGAAACTTAGAACATTGATCCAATTCTATTAAAAGTGCCTAAGCTATCTCCAACTCAAGTTGATTCCATAAAATGTCAAAGAATCATCTATATCTTGCTATTGGAATCACATCACTAAGTCTTGTGAAAATTAGATTTTGTGCATCAAGTATTTTGACTAAGTCTTCTACCTTTCAAAACGACTGTGTTCTAATTGGTAAGCTTTTTCTCTTATCGTTTTGAAAATTAAATTTGTTCATTTGTAAATGAATAGATTCTTTTTTACTCTGGTGCCATGTCTATCTTAAACGGTTTTCAGTTTTGTCTCAGCACCAGAATGGCTGACTAAGTCTCATCACATAACAAATTCTCTAACTGTTTTTGAAAATAAATCTGTCATTTTATTTTCAATCTGTTCATTTTATAACAGCTTTAACTGTTTTTCAAAAATCTGTTATAAGTTGGTGTTCTATAAAATGAAAACTTATTTCTGAGTTTAAACATCGATCATACAATAGTAAAAACAAGTTTTGCATCAGAGAATTGAGGATTTACAAGGAATTAGCATTTTTTCTTAAAAGATTTCGAAAATAAAAAAGTGTTTGTTCTTGTTTGGTTCCAAAAGCTTGGTGAGAGGTATTGCTACTGTTCTAGCAATCTGTTCTACTGGTTTAAGGCAGATTTTTGCATTCTCAATCAGGTGTAGTCGTTTCACATTTCTTTTCTTGTAAAAGTTTGGTTGTACACTCTTCTTGATAGGGTTTCTTGAAGAGTGTGTGTGCTGAAATAGGGTTTTTCAGCAAGTGTACCTAAGTTCTTGTAGGTTTCAAGAACAGTGGGATTTGTGTTTGTTTGAATTGTGATTTAGTGAATTTCACCTTGGTTTAGGTGAAGACTGGATGTAGCTCAGTTGAGTGAACCAGTATAATTGCCTTGTGTTCATTCTCCCTTAATCTCTGCACTTAAATTTCTGCATATTTGTTAAACTGTCAAGAAATAAATCTGTTCAATCAATAATAAATTTGTTCTTTCTGGGCTCGGTTCATACTGTTCTTAATTTCTGGAAAAACTGTTTGATTCTGAAAAGAACATCTATAATCTGTTAAAAGCCACTGGAACAGATTGATTGTAATAGGTTACTCAATTAAGTGTCAAACTATCAATGGAACCTTAATCACTTGTTTAAAATTGAAGATTGTTGTTTTGTGATTCACTGTTTTCTTTCTAATATCAGTGTGTGTGTGTGACTTCCAAATTAATCTGTATAACCTTGAAAATAACTGGGCTGATATAATCGTTTTTCAAACATAAACAGTGCCAAAATAAATCTGTTCAATTACAAATAAATCGATTTATTTTCTGTAATTTGTGATAAATACTGGTTCTGCGAGAAACTTTTAAAATGTCAATTCACCCCCCCCCCCCTCTTGAACTTTGGCACTATTAAACCCAACAATAACTACCTGCGAATCTACTATAATTTGTGATTCTAAAGCCTTAATTTGCGTAAAGACATTTGTATCTACTGCAATTGCTTATTCTAAAACCTTAACTTGGTTAGAAATAGGGCTTGACAAATTCTGCCGGGGTTAGGACCTATCATGATCTAATGCATCCTCCAAGGGAGGCATATCTGCAAAAACATCTTTACCTCCATTTGTTTTATCGGAAGCAAGTTGATCCAGTTGTATCCCAACCTTAGTACCACCAAAGACGTCAGATGTCAAATTACCAACAGAGCCATCAAAGAGCTTATGCTACGAAACTTCACTGCGATAGGATTTTCCTTCTTATACTCTTTATGTTGTTTAGGAACCACGGCATCCCCCACAACCTTCCTCGATTCTCTGTCATTTTTAGGAATTTTCTTGGTCTGAAAGGACTGATGTTGAGGACCAACAACCTGACTCTGAACATTAAACACACGACACTGAGCAAGATCATGCAAAATCATTTTACAGTGAGACCAAAAAGGAGGGAGCCACTCATATTCCACATCTGCTATAAATGTAAATCCTGAATGTTCAACCAATAGCTGATTAGGAAGAGGGGATAAAAGATCAATATCCACAAGCACCCGAGAAAAAAAAAAACCCTATTTTCTTCATAGTATGATCATCCAAATACAAAGGGGTACCAATGCCTCTAGTAATAGAAAATATAGCCCATGGTCTCCAATATTCTAAAGGCAAATGGTAAATTCTAATCCAGACCTAGGTTTTAGTGTTTTTCATAGTAGGTGGAACAAAATCCTTTGTCTAGGAAAACAGTTTTAGAAATCCTAGAGATAACTGCTAGGAGAAAACCCCAAGAACCCACCTCATGTCTTATAAAGAAGAAAACTCAAACTCATAGAAGCCCATGCCAAGAGGTATAACTTTCCATGGTCCGAGCGCTTTCCACACCAGCTGCAATTTTTTGGTTAAATCCATATGTGTGAGGAGTGTATCCCCCTTAGATAAAATAATCCTCCCATAGAGATGATTCTTACAATCCTCAAGACCCGCCAAGTAATCTTCCCCTTCAACCCGGACCACCACCATGTCTCCCTTGATACAAGGTGCAGGTAGCTGGGACAAAAGGATATCATAGGTATTCCCCAAGGCTTGAGCAAAGGTTTTCATGTGTCATTGTGTAGAAACTGCGTTCTTAATGGGAACCACTTCTTGCACTTTCAATCAAGGTATCAAGAAGCTGGCAGAGGCCTCCGCCATCTTTGAACAATAAAAGATCCACTACTGTAGCAGCATCACCAAGGATAGCTCCGAAAACTAAAACATCCCCTACTGCCAATCACCTTGCACACTGTCGCTCCACCCTAATGCCACCGCACTACAACCAAGGACAACGTCGCAACACTCTTCCTTGCCGCCACACTGCAACAACAGCCTTCGAACACCAGCGCCGCCGCATGCACCCGTCCAACACTTTAAAGAGGTAGTCACATCGCAAAGATAGTCGCGTTGTTGTACTGCAATCCCTAGTCACATCGCCCTTCCTTCGTGATGGTTCTTTTTTTGAAATACATGTTATACATTACATGATATCTCAATCATTTATCTACATCAAATATCTTTTATCTAAGAACGAATTTAGTTGAATGTACCAAATATATTTGATCCGATGTTTTAGTCATTTATTTTGAATGACTTAGTTATATACACCAAATAAGTTTGATATGATGTTTTAGTCATTTACTTTAAATAACTTAATTATATACATCAAATAACTTTGATCGGATATTTTTGTCATTTCCTTTGAACGACTTATTATATACATCGAATAACTTTTATCTGATATTTTAGTCGTTTACTTTATACACCAAATAACTTTGATATTATGTTTTAGTCGTTTACTTTGAACTTCATAATTATATACATTAAATAAATTTTACTTTTAACAACTTAATTATATACATCAAATAAATTTGATGTGATTTTTAGTCATTTACTTTGAACAATTAATTATACATCGAATAACTTTAATTCAATGCTTTAGTCATTTACTTTAAACGACTTAATTGTATACATTGCATAACTTTGATTAAATGTTCTAGTAGTTTACTTTGAACAACCGAATTTAATCCATTGAGTGTCTTTTGATTTGAAGTTAGGATGCTTACTTTGAGCGACTAAACTGTAGAAGTTGGGTATCATTAATGCAACATGGTAACCTGAAGATATTCTTAAAATTTTGTAATTTATTTCAAGAATGTGCCTCATTAAAACCTTGTTTGAGAAAAACTCATTTGAAGGACAGAAATCAAGCTAAGAAAAAGAGTACATCATTCCATTACAATTATTTGAATCAACTATAATATATCTTCAAGTTGTACTATACTTTGCAAAGTGATCATAAAACCAAGGAATTTTCCTTCACTTTTTGCATGCCAACTATTGTGTGTTGGAGAGTTTCCTCGTTCTTTTGGAAAGGATTTTTTTGTGTATTTTGAAGGTATTAACAAATTATGGGTCCATCTCAAGATTGGATGAAGCCAAGATGATAGTTCAAATTTTAATAAGAACCATAAAATTTTGTGGTTTGGCAAAAGTTTTACCTAAGTTTCACGATGGGTACCAAATATTCTTACTGGAAAAGAGAGTAACTCTTCAAGGTAGAAAAATTGGTATTTCTAGGAAACCAAGTTTATACCTCTAAGGGTTTATAGTTGAGTTGTTAATGGTGTTCGAGGGGAGTTCCAAACTACTATAGACAACGCTTTTTATGACAATTATACATGACTTTTTGTGATGGTTCTATAACCGACATAAATACAGGCAATATAGAAAGTTTAAACTTTCTATGTCAATTAAAAACCATTCATAGTAAGTCCAACTTAGTATGTTAGATGTACATAAACCATCACAGAATATGCAAAATCAATGTGAAAATTGATTTATGTACGCCACTTTTTTATCAAGTTCTGATAAGGGTTTAATTGTGATTTAAATAATTTCAAAAACTTTTTGATAATATCGTCTGATTTAAAATGCAAAGAGGAAAATTTTATTTGTAAAACATTCTTACCAAAAACACTTTCATCTAATGTGTTTTATCAAACACATTTGACTAACTTAAGTGGATCATTCGTCTATGTTATTTTCTTATCTATCTTGACTAAGGATTAGACTGTGATTCTTTCATATGACATACAACATTTAATGCATAATTGACCAGTGGAGGTATGTTAAGAGAACATGATTTAAGAGCAAATCTCTTACAAAAACATTTGAACATGTTTCTTCTAATGAAACTTAAAACATTTTGTTTCTAAGAAAGCTTATCACAAAAAGGATCAGATGGACATATTCAAAGAGCTTATTTTATGCTTGGTTCTTCTAATTCAGAAAGGTCGCGTCAAATGCAAACTTCACAACTCAACTAAATCACTTGACTGATATATATTCATGTTTACTGTCACGAGTAATTATATCATAGTTTTAGCATTTGGCCAGACAAAGTAGGTGTAGAGCAAAAAACTTAGTTTAAAATGTTTAGTCAAAAAATCTTAGAAATTTCTCATGCATTAGCTCGTTCTTGTGTCAGTGTAGATGATGAAAACATGCAGTATAATATAATGGTTCATCTGTCACAATAGACTACATCTAGTTCTTGACCAAACAAATCAAGTTCAACTAAACACACTAATACTGTGAAGTACACGTTAAATATTCTTTGGCTTCAAAACCACTCTTAGCTAACCCCTTGAGTACACAAGCCAGTCCTAGCTTAAATGAGTATTTTTTAGGGTCGTAGCTAATCCAAGCTAACCCTGAGTATTCCTTACACCTAGCCATTTTTGGCTAACCAAGTGTTCTTTTAGATTACAACCACTCTTGACTGACCTTGTCAGTGAGTATTCTTTACTTAAGCCACTTCTAGTTGAACTTTAGTATTCTTTGTCAAACAACCATTCTTAGCTAAGATTTAGAGCTTTGGTATTTTAATGATTTATTAATCATTGGGTCTAACTACTAGGGAGAATTTCATCAGACAACGAATATAGTGTTTAGGCTTTATCTCCTAGTTTAGTTCTGTTGAACAAGGTGCTTTGATGTCTCCAAATCCAAGTGAAATGCATGAAGATCCTTGTTGTTGGTTGTGTATGTGCGTCTAGAAGTAGTTGAATTTGTTAATCCACTCCTTGTGATGATCCAAGGTTAAATGAATCTTAATCCTTTTGAAAAAAATATATGTTTTCTAAAGAAAGTGAAATTCAAGCTTTTGAAATGTCGATTCAACTGGTTGTTTTACACTTAGTGGTTTTTGGAAAGGATTTGAAAAGCTTGACTTTGTTTGACTTTATTGTCAAGCCAATTCAACCGGTTGATTCGTGATTTCAATTGATTGATTTACTGAAAACCTTAAAAGAATTTTGTTAAGTTGTGAAAATTTGTTTTAAATGATTCAAACTAATTTTGGTTCTTGAATTAAATGTTTTGATCAACTGATTGGAGTATAAAAAGGTTATTTTATGCTCCTGGTCATTAACTAACTAAGAAAGATCAATCAAAATCAGTTTTCAAGATTTCAAAAAGCTTTTGGATCATCCTGAAGTGTGGAATAGGATTCTCTGTATTCTTTGTACTTTGATCTTTGATTGTACCCAGGTGTGTTCTATTCCTTTCTTTCTTAATCAGTGTAATTATGTGTGACTTGGTGTTGTGCAGTTTAAGAGGTTATTCTGAAAATTGTGTTGATTACCAAAGGTGGTGTGTGTTCTTGAAGGGTTCAAGATCATCACTTTGGTGTGTTGTTTGTAATCAATGTTTGATTACTTAGTGAATTCTCAATGGTTAGCTGAGGACTGGATGTAGCTTTTGGTTAAGAGTGAACCAGTATAAATATTCTGTGTGAGTTTCTCTTTCCTTACACTCTTTAAATTGTTTTAGATTTGATTTTATAAAATGCTAGTATAAACAACCGGTTGTTTCGCAAAAACAACAGGTTGATTTTCTACAATCAAACTAAAAATAATTTTCTAATTGGCATAACAACTTTCTAATTGATTGATTCCTCGTAGTCTTTCATTTTACCTTCTATAATTGCGAAAATTTTTCATGAACAATTCACCCCCTCTTGTTTAAGGCCTACAATTCTAACAAGTTCATCTTACTCTCTAGGGAGGGCAGCATCTTTCGACATATACAATGATTTGGCTCACTCTCCTAAGTAGTTGGATAAACACTCTAAGTTTTTTCCATAAGGTTTCTCTATATCCTAATGTGTTAGTCTTCTTTATGCTTGAGGATCCTTCTATGAAGTTGTGAGGTGTGCTCTATCATCTTATCAACATATTGGTATAGTGCAACCTCAACTCTATTGGCTTTAAGGAATGTTGTTTATTTGAGCATCCTTTTGGCATTGCATATCATCTCTTCTTTTCTTCTTCTTAATGAAATAATGTTTATAGAATATTTGAGGAAGGTAGTCGTTAAATGATTGTTTATAGCCATTAAGCATCTTTAACTTTTATGTATATCCATTTTGTCTTTGACAAGCTTTATCATGATTGTTGCATTTAATTTAGTCCCAATCTTTGCTCATTGTTCTTTATAATGTCCTTGATAGTTGACAATGTTTATATCCCTAAATAGTATAGCCTTTTGCACAAATTATTGATTGACGTGCATTCCATATAGGGCAGATAATTGGGGTTGAAGTTGACATTCTGTTTGCGTCAAGAAGTTAATGAAGAAAGCAACTTTAATATATGATTTTAAATAAATATATTTGGAAGACAGACATTCCCTGAAAATATAGAATAAGTACATAGATATTTAATTTAAGTACACGATTTCCTTAGTCTATGTGTATTGTCTAATGTTTGATGCACATTTCATCTATTCTTATATGTGCATCTTATTAAAATTCTAGAAAAAGATTGTTTAGTGTTCACTACAAGAAAATCATTAAATAACAACCAAATTTAGAGACAAAAGATAATTAGTCATTATATTAGCTACATTAGATATTATTTTAGAAACTAAAAAATTATTGGTATCTAAAGTGGTTTTAATTATTAATAGAAAATTAAAAAATGATTTCTAAATTGGTATCTAAATTAGCTACCAAGATTTTAGCTACTAATATTTTAGATTCTAAATTAGTCTTTAAAATTAGTTTCTATTTAATGATTTTCTTGTAGTGATTGTATCGTCTGTCAGTCAAAACACTTGCATCTTAGACAATCTGTTATTTTTATAGTACTATCGTCTTACAGACGAAGTGTGATCATGTTTTGCGCTTACTTCTTTTTAAACACTAATTTAAACCTTGGTTTAGACTTTTGTCTTAACAAGAACCATCATAGAAAGTCTAACTTTCTATAACAATTATGGTAATAAGTGTCTATCATATTTGTTATAGTATCTTCAGCATATAAATCTTGATCTCACTTTTTATGACAAATTTTTCTAAAGTCAACATAAAAATAATGAGTTACTATGACAATTAGCATCAAAACCATCGTGGTAAGATAAACTTTTTATGATTATGGTAATAAGTGTCTATCATATTTGTTATAGTATCTTCAGCATATAAATCTTGATATCACTTTTTATGACAAATTTTTCTAAAGTCAACATAAAAATAATGAGTTACTATGACAATTAGCATCAAAACCATCGTGGTAAGATAAACTTTTTATGATGATTATTACAATAATCCTCATAGTAACTTAGTGTTTTTTTTTTTAAATTGTTTTACTATTTTAGTGCATTCATAATAATATCATTCACATGCATTTAATAATGTGCAATTCTCATGCAATCCCATTCATTGATAATTGAATAGTATATTTAATAAATATTGTACAAAAACGGCTAATATATAGCATTTAGTAGTATATTTCAATAAACTAAAGAATTCTACAACTTACTAGAAACACTTAAAAAATGAAGTTCATTACCTACTAATATCTTCTATATCTTCGTTCTTTAATGGGAATGAATCCTTAAATAACTACAAAAAAATTGGACTTAATCGATAAAGAATGACATTCACGATTAATACTTAAATAATTTGAAAGAAATTTTATTACTTCTCTTCATGAATTAGTGATATTTGCACATATGATTGTGTATAATCATATATTTTTTTTCATTGATATAAACACCGTAAATTAAATAAAAAAATTAAAATATAATTAAATCTGAGTAAGACAGATTAAATTTCAACAATATAACAACTATAAATGCAATAAAACAAATTTTGTTAAGGGTGGGAAACCATCTACTCAATTAATTGGCATAAATATTAACAACAAATGAATATTTCCCAACGCCACGGTCTTAAAAAAAAAACATATAATTATGTTAGATACATGTTGTGCTTTACCTTTCGGAGTAGTGCACTGACTATTGAAAATGATGGAATGTTGTCCAAAGTAATGTCTCCAATTTTTCAGTCTCAACTTCATTTCTGACATTTTATGGATTCTCCTTTAACATATTTATAAATAGATGGAATCTAAATTACTTTCCAATTCAATCATATCTTTATACACATAAATTACTTAAGAAAAGCTACATAAATTAATAAATTTCACAAGTTAATTGTACTAAATTGCTTAATCAACTTTTCGAAATACAAATTTATTGTTACTATTCATGTAACAAGTGATTGACATTCAGTAGTTATTTTGAAAATTGTTTTTTATTTATTTAAGAAATAAATATGAATTTTATTTTTTCAGTTATTATTTGGATTACAACGCAAAGTGTATCTTATTATACAACCAACTTAATAAGAGAGGATGATTCATTACATTCTTCTCTCCATCTACTCAATTAAGTGTCATTTATAGCAGATTCCATGCACTCAAAGCTTAAAATCCTTCCATCTTCTGAACTACAGTACCTTTCATTCCAAGACTTCAAGAAGATAATTCAAAAGAAAATAAAAGATCACAAAGGGAGAAGCATGTGAAAAAAAATATATCATTTCCATGTTTTTAAAAAAATTATAACCATACTCTAATCTTGTTTTTTTTTTAATTCCTTTTGATAGTTTTTTAGATGGATAAAAAAATTATTTCAAAAATAAAAAATCGTACATTAAATTTTAGACCCAAAATGCTAAATTTTAATAAATTTGGTATAACTGAAGTTGTATGTTAAATACGATCTCAGTTTAATATAAAAATTAAAATCGTACTAATTTGTCTAATCTTAAAATAATTGTTTTTACATCAAATAAAATTATACCATTTAAAAAAAGTGGTGATATTTTGGTATTTTGCTTCACCTTACCCCACATTAACATATTAATATTTATAATAAAAAAATTAAAAAAATCCTTATTAAATATTAATATTTATTGGATCTAGTGGAGCATTGAGTGGTGTCAAAAAATCATTTTTATAAAAAAAAAAAAAAACATCTAATTTTTCACAGTACTTCACCTAGCTGTGTCATCGAATTCATGAGATATACTTTTGGTTCCAATAGGGGTGGCACCTATACTCAATCAAACCAGCAACATTGATTGGTATCAGAAAATGAAAAAAAAAATACCACAATCATTAATATTGCTTTTCATTAACCTTGAATATTAGAAGAAAAAATAGTAACAGAACTGGAGGATATGATCTTTTGAAGATGCTAGTCTTTCTGATAAATAATCAAAATTATTTATGAAAAGAATTTAGGACATATCATATAATTAATTAAAGTAGAAAAAAGTAAAACAGAATTTTCGCAACAACAACAAAAGCCTTATTCCATAATAGAATTTCCACAATTTTCTCAATATTCATAATGAATGGGATATAGCAATATTAATGATGCTGTAATTTAAAATCTTCCAAGCAAAACCCCACATTAGCTTTATTTCTTTTTCAACTGTTATCTTGAGCAAGATTAAAATACACTCAGATTTTATTTGCTTGGAATTTTTAATTAGCTAGGATTCATCAAAAGGGGTGATGGAGTTATGAATCATATCAACTAGACCACACCCTTCTGTTACATAACCAACCTTCATTTAAAACACATCTATGTTGCCTTTACATGTCAAACATAACCAAGAAAAGGCCATCAACTTAAATGCAACAACCAACCATTTTCCAATCCAAAGACCCACTCAGCTTTTCCATTCTCTGCCCACTGCATAAATCATAATTTCCTCTCAACAACACTCTTCACTTACAATCTTTTTTTATGTCTTAAATCACATCGTAACAAAGCAAGGAGAACAAAGAGAAAAAAATGGCAACTTTTTATTAATAAAATGGCTAAAACAAAATATTTTGGTGTGTCCAATAGTCTCACATCGTTTAAAAGTCGAGATCAATAACAATTTAAATATATCTTACTCTATTAATCCTCTTGATGCACTTTGAAGATTAAAAGAAGAAATAAACAATAATAATAATAGTAACATCTTCCTCCTCTTTTTGTTGACTAAGTAACTACCAAACACTTATCATATCTCTTTCCTCAAAGTCTTCTAATGTCTTTTATATATCATCACATATATATACATGTATATATAACCTTTTAACTACCAGAACACCCTCTCATCCCTTCATTCTTGTCTATCTTAAGAGGTAATTTGAACTGAAAATTAAATCAATTGTATATACATTAAAGACATATTTTTCTTTTAATCTTAAAGAAATTAGGGTACAAGCATAGTTGACCTAGTGAACAGATAAGGAGTAGAGAAGAAAAAGAGAATCGACAAAGAGTATTGGGAGGAATGAACATTGAACCAAAGAACAATGAGAAATGAATGAATAAAGAAAAACTCCAAAAGGAACTAGACTATCTCTAGGATCTAATGACATTGGTTGCTAAAGAGATTATAATGGAAAAGAACCCTTCTTCCCAAGCAATGAAAGATAAAAATTATTAAAACTTTCTAAGTTCTTTGAGGAACTTATATTTTTCTCTCTCAAAGAAGATTTCTTAGAGAGAATGAGGATAGGATTACTTTCATTTAAGACCTTAAGAGAGTAAGAAGACAAATATTTAGCAAATCAATTTTCATCCAATCAAAAAGTGAGTGTTACAAGGGGACAACAAGTCTTATTTATAGATGCATAAGCTTCTTGCACTTCATGATTTATAGAACGTGAGACTAAAAACACACAAATGCAATTGCGCACAAGAGAAATTCCAGAGCACCACTCCTTCTATGCATGAGTTCCCCCAAATTACACTATTTTTTAGCCTATTCTATGTGATGTGGGACTTCAAGCTTCATGTGTCTTTTCTTGGACAAAATTGACTATGTTTCCTAGGATTTTTAGCTGACTTTTCAAGCCCAAATTGAGGCCCAAAACAAGCCCTTACATACGTTTACAAAACCCTATAAGTAGGAGAAAATAATGCAAACCTATACAATTTGTACAAGACTAGAAAAAAAGAAGAAAATCTTACTATTCTACTATTCAAATGTAGAGTTTTCTTTTATGAGACTTCATCTTCTTCTATCCTCTTAGCCAATGGCTTTTGAGGGAGATGAGATTGTACCAAGGACATTTTTTCAAAGATACCCAAGAAATGAAAGAAAACTCAAAAAACAACAAAATTTTATGACAAAAGAGTTACAACACAAAGGCATGATTAGCTATAAATTTAGTGAGGAATTTAGGTGTTTGTGGTGGAGTTCTATATCACTAATCCGCTTTTATGCTTTGCTTGCTTTTCTTTATGTGTTTTAGGTCCAATTGTGCTTTCCTCTCAAGTGTTTTCACTCTTCAATACATCCTTTCTTGTCTCATACATTCACCATAAAAGTAGCTTCAACTAATATTTTTCTAACACGTAAAATACTACCTTAAGGAAATGTGAGTTCTCAAGAATCAGAGAAAGAGTTAATCATTTTCACTTCCACTTAAGAGTAAGAAATTAAAAATCAATAAAAAATCAATTAGGAATGACAACAAAGAATTAAGAATCCTAACCTAATTAGCATGAAGTGTTGATGAAAACAGAGCACGAAATTAGAAAAGTGTTTTGTATGAGAGTTTGCACTTAGATAATAGAGATGAGACTTTGAATTTGGGGAAAAGAATTTGAATTTAGAATGAATCTAAAGAACACTTACTATGTCAATTTAAATTAAAATTGACATAGTATGTAACTTATTATGATGGTTCAAAATAGAACTAACATAGTAAGTACTTATTATGTCATTTATAATCTCAATTGACATAATAAGTTTGATATTTATTACAAATACACCATTGCACCACTTTTTATGACAGGTGGCCTACACTCTTCATAATAAGTCATGGTTTCCTATTTTTTCACAAGTGCCACCTGTAGAAATAGGGGTGGCAATGCGGGTTGGCCCGCCCCGCATAGGCCCGCCCCGCACTTGGCCCGCAAAAAGCGGACTGGGTTGGCCCGCCTCGCATAAAATTTGCGGGCTGATTTTTCTAACCCGCCCCGCATAAGGGTTAGCCCGCGGGCCTGCGAGCCAGCCCGCATAAGAAATATTTATTATTAAAATAATTTTTTAAATAAAAATTTTGAATTTTTTTTATTTAGATGCATTAGGTAAATAGTTTCATAATATTATTTTCATAAAACATGCGTAATAACATGTTATTAAAAATTTCGGAATGTAAAATATGAGACTACATGAAGAAAATATAGGGGTGTAGAAAAAAAATTATACATTTTAAAGTTATGCGGGTTATGCGGGACAACCAGCCCCGCCCTACACTTGGCCCGTGCGGGCTGTGGGTTATGCGGGGCGGGCCTAAGCGGGCCAACAGGTTGAAATAAGCAACCCGCCCCACGTTCTTTTGCAGCGGGTCGCGGGCCGGCCCGCACGGCCCGCCCCACTTTGCTACCCCTATGCAGAAGTGTCAAAAATAGGAAATAACACAAGAAGGGAAGGTTAAATTTTGAAAATTTTCACAATTTTTCGCTAATATCATTAGTTCAAGTGTTGTCAAACGATATAAGTGTAAATAAAAGATTTGAGAAATCTTTGTAAGATAGTTTTAATTTTTCCTTCCTTCTTTAGTTAGTTAAATAATACAATAACATGCAATGTAAAAAGATTAAGGAATGAACATATACTCAATATTTTTATACTAGTTCATCCAGTCACATAAACTACGTAGAGTTCCTGAAAAACCAGTCAGGTTCCACTAACTGTGAAGTATAACTGAGTACTCTTTGATCAATCACTTCTAGCTAACACTGAGTAATCTTGACACTAGTCACTCTTGATCCAACACTGAGTATTCTTGGCACAAGCTACTATTGGCTCAACACTTAGTATTCTTGAAACTAGCCCTTCCTGGCTACACACTAAGTATTTTTTACACTAGTCGTTCCATAATCAATATATTTATAAGGCCTTAGTGATAAACAAATCTCTAATTTTTTTTCTCAAAGATTGTAACATCTTTCAACATATACAAGATTTTTGATCTCTCTCAACCAGTATAAAAGAATGAACATGAATAGTTTTTTACAAAGCTTTAGGGCACACAAAAAATTCACTAGAGTTTCAACACTTGTAAAGTATGACTCATTTTTTCTTGTCTTCTTTTCTTGAAAGAATTTATTCTTATATGCTTTAGAAAAATAGTTGTCACATTCCCTTTTCTAGTCATTGAGTAGCTTTAAACTCTCTTTGTTGTCTTCATTCTTCTTCTACTATTGTTTGATGAGCTCTTATGTTAAGAAATATTAAATGTTGGACGTAGAGCATTAAATTTTCTTATCTTCTTTACCCAATCTCTATGATAGTTGGTAGTACTTATCATTCTCGATAATAGATCCTTTTATACAAAACATTTGTTGAAAGTTCACATCGTACAAGATAGATAGTTGAACAAAAATTGAAACTAATCGTGTTAAAAAAAGTTGGTGGTCATTTTAGCTTTAGCTCATATCCCAATGTATATTTTAATGTTGGATCTTCCTCAGATAGACGTAGAATACATTATTTGTTTTTTTCGACATAAGGTTTAGAATATTCTTCATGCATGTTAGCTTGAAGTCTTGGTATGTACTTATCGTTTGAGTGATCATCAATTAACTTATCAACCAAAGTGGAACTTGTATCTGTCGTCTATCACATGAAACATATGCATTTTTTATTTGATTAACGTCTTGTCAGATGTATCTAATTCACGTATTTCAATCACTAGGCTTATTTTGTTTAATCACATAATCAATATATTTAGGGTGTTGTATTTTTCTCTAACAAGAAGATTATTTAATGTTCAAGTCGATATGAGCTAGAGAAATTATAGAATATATGATTATAAAAATGAATAAGATAATTAACTATATTTATAGGCTATTGGACCCATTACGAAAAATCGTGTATAAAGTGGTGATTTTAATATGGCGCTTATTAATAACTGCCACAATTTTTCGTATAATACAACATTTTAGTAACCGCCACAATTATCCTTCTGAATGTGTCATTTTGAACTGCCACAATTATCCTTTAGAATAAAAACCCCACGTTTAGCTTACCTCCATACATCATTCCTCATTATTTCCATTTTTTTTTTTGAAAACTTGTTATGACTCTTGGAAACCAAATACACTAACTCTTCACACTTTTCATAAACCTTTCTTCCCTCTCTCTGCTAAACAACTGACTCTTCCATCTCTTTTGGAAACCCTATTTGCCTACACAAATCTCTTTTACCTTAACGAAATCAACCCTCAGACTTTCACGAACACTCTCACCTTCACTCATTCTTGCCTTTACTCACTCTTGTGCGCTTCACTGTTCGCCATCGTTGCCTCCTCACGCCATTCACTGTCTGCCATCGCCGCTTCCTTGCGCCCTTCACTATTCGCCATGGTCAAAACCATCCCTTAAGCATAACTTCTAGAAGCTAGGGCTACATTCTAACCTTAATGGACTAGGCACAAGCTAAAATGATAAATACACTCCATATTATGCTAAATGAACCTACTCTAGCCTATTCTACTATTTCGACCCCCAAAGTGAGCCCAAATTATTTACAACATGTTTTTTATTTTTAAGAAGATCGGAAGAAAGAATAGTTGATGTTCTGGTGTATGCCCCGTTCTTCTTCTGGTAAGGTCTATTGGATCTTTGGTGGGGCCTTGACTTGATTGTTGAGATGACTACTCACCGTATGAATTGTATTTTGAGTCCTTGGTCATTTATTTGTCTTCTTGGATTATATCATGCCCCCCAAGTTGGAGAGAATTTGACCTCAAATTTAGAACTCATATAGATAACATAGTCAGTTTGTTCACATATAAGATATTGTGAATTGTGGTGTGTGAAGTAAACTGATATTCCTAAAGCGTGGGAAGTTCAAAAGGGGAAGTTCTAGATACAAGCCATGTTGGGAAAGAATATTTGGGGATGAAAGAACTTTTTGATGAAAATCCTCTTAGAAGGTGAGAACCTTTAGAAAGGGTTTGAATTTCATCCCAAAACTTCAATGTCCCAGATGTCAAGTATTTAGATTTATTGGGTAATGAAAAAGAGAAGAAAGAACAACTTAGAGGTGCAGTTTGCAATCCGACACGAGTCAACATGATTGTTTTTACAGTGTAAGGTGATATATTGTGACCTGGTTTATCTGTTCTTTCATTATCTTTTTCATTTTCTCTTTTGTTTTTAATTTTTATTTGGTCCTCGTGAACTTCTTTGGGAGAAAGGGGTTTTAAGATAACCTTGTGCCCTTTGAAGTTAAAAGACATTTTGTTGGTCAAGCCATCATGTAGAACTTGTTTATCATATTGCCAAGGTCTTCCCAAAAGATATGTTGCTTCCATTGGCACAACATCACATAAAACCTCATCTTTATACTTTCCTATAGCAAAAGTTATGAGGACTTGTTTATTTACCATGATTTCTCCTTCGGCACTAAGCCACTGAAGTTTATAGGGTTTTGTATGAGAGATAGTGGGTAATCCAAGCTTCTCCACTACTCTTGTACTTTCCACATTAGCACAACTACCCCGTCTATCATCATGAAACATAACTTGTTGTTGATAAGGCAGCGGGTGTGGAAAATATTTTCTCTTAGTGTGTCATCCAAATGTTTTGGAATTGTTCCCAGCATTCGCCTTATCACCAATGAGTTACCTTCACAAGGAAATTCACATCCATTTTCACTAGGGGATTTTGAAGGGGAAGGGGAGTTAGACCGAGAAGTTTGATCACTATGGTCACTTACGACTATCCCCCCCCCTTAACCATCATGGTTCGTTTGGTTGGACAGTTGGCAGCTATGTGCCCAAAACCTAAACATTTAAAACAGTTAGTACTTGAGGTTTTGGTTGGCGATTTTGTCCTAGAAGGAGAAGGTTGTTCTTTTGTGGAGTGGATTCTTTAGAGGAGTTGGAAGCATTATCTAGTTTTGAAAAATGATTTTTACCCTTCCAAGTTGAGTTATAGAAGTCATCATTATGAGTAGTTTTGAAAGATGTTTTCTTTAAAAGTTTTGATTCAACCTTGATGGCTAGGTGAACCAATTTTTCCTAAGAGGTATACTCATAAAGTTCTACAACATTTTGAATCTCTCTTCTTAATCCACTCACAAAACGAGCAATCTTTGACTATTCATTTTCATCATGCATATTAATTTTTGTCAAAGTTACTTCCAAATCTTTAAAGTATTCATCTACACTCCTAGGTCCTTGTTGAAGTCGTTGGAGCTTCAACAAGAGTTCCTTCCTATAATATGAAGGAAAAAATCGCGTGCGCATGCATTCCTTTAATCGTACCAAGAGACCATGACTGACCTCTTGTTCAAACCAATGTCTATTACAACCTAATGTCACCACTGCATGGCATAGTCTACAAATTCTAGGGAAGCTAACTTAACTTTTTGGTCGTCATCGACCTCATACACATTACAAATTTGTTCTACTTTAACTTCCCATCCTAGATAGAAATTAGGGGTCACTTTCCCCAATAAAGCTAGGTAATTTTACAAACGGAAAATAAGGTTGTGCTGATTGGTGTTGATGGCGCCTCTCTTCAAAGTGATGCACTCTCCAATCTTGATCGTCTTCTTGACTCCCATAGTGCATGTAGTTTCTAGTAGCTTTGCAAAGCTCCCATTTCCTTTCTTGAGTTTGTCTCACTTGAGCCTCTTCTAATCTTTGTAACATTTCCACTAGTTGCCTTATTTCCTCGTCTTTGTGGGCCATTTGTCTCCTAGCATCCACAAGCTCTCCCAAAAGATGTGCCTTTTGAGGTGATTGCGGCTTTGAAGATTCACCTGAAGACAAATTAGCCATAATTTTGCACAAGGAAACAAACAATTAGTGAAAAATTACAAGTTAAACTTTCACTCTACTTGAAACATTTTTGTGTTGTTTTTGCTTCTTCTTCTTTTTTCATTTTTTTTGTCCTGAATTGACGGATTTAAATTTTCAAATGATTTTGTGCATGCAGATTGGATTCACCTTTCAATTTTCAAAAAAAGATAAGATACTGGGATTCAAGTTATATGAACACTTGTAATCTATGTTTGGAATTAAATCAACCATTACTCTAACAACTTCTGATTTGGTTTTAGTTCTTCACAATTAAAATAAAAATAAACAGAAAAGATGAAAGACTCCTAGAACACTAAGAACATCAGACGCAAGCAAAATTGACAAGAGAAAACAAATTGACAGAAAACGAAATTCACAAAGCGGAATTCAAAGTGCTTAATGAATAAAAAGACGAAAACTATAAATGACAAGAATTTAAAGGCATCATTTAAATTGCTTGAATATAAAAGCTAGAATTTAAAATGTGCAGAAATTTCAAGGTAGAATATCAACCCAGCAATATAAGCACAAATTGAACCATGCTCTGGTTACCACATGATGTGAGTTGATTTTAGATTGCACATTTTAAAGGTTTCTCTTTTGCTTAGATTTTGGATTTTAGCAATTTAAAGGTGAGAACCCTAAGAAGATCCCCACTGAACCCTATTAGTTTTGAAAAATGGTCAACTTTGCTAAATACTTACAAGGATATAGTGTGGGAGAGTGCACTAAAGGTAATAGAACTTACATTGAAATAACTTCAGTCTTATTTAATTTAGTCAGTACATTTGGACAAACTTCTTTTTTTTTGGAGTCTCGATTTTGTTTCAAGGTAAATGAAGATTTGGATAAAAGAGATGTTATGTTTAAAATTGGGAAACTGTGGAGGGAATACAGATGCAAGCTTTGGAATTAATTTTATGACCCACTTATGAGCAAAAGTGACCTCATCAAGAATGTTCTAGCTGGAGTAAACGTGGAACAATGGGCTGTTTTTTTTATTATCGTTTGAGACCTGTTATAGTGGTAAACTTTGTTTTTTTATTGTTAATAAGCTTTCTTTAAGTTTACAAAAAACTAATTTTATTTTCACTTTGTAGAACATGTGTAATAGAAATAGAGATATAAGGAAAAGAAAAATTATTTCGCACATTGGTGGTGCTATGTCTTTGTAAAAAAGAATAAATAATTTGGTATTTGTTTACTTATATTGTGCTATCTATTTTAATATATTATAATTTCTGACTTTTATACTTATATTATTATTGTTGAACATATAGAAAATTGAGACTGGTAAGAATATTGGACGAGTTGAAATGTGGAAGATCACACATAAGAGGAAAAATGGCACATATGTAAATGATGAGGTGCTAGAAATTGGGGTAAGTGTTATTATACTTTCAAAATAAATTTGTTGTTTTGATGATGATGTATTGATCATGAGGATATATTGGACTACTTGCATACATATATAGGTTTGAAAAAGTGTGTGGATAGCATGCTTCCAAAGTTTCATCTGAAAAACACGTGATTTTTTTTATAGTTCTTCCACCATTTACCACCCCACTGATCAGAACCCCCCGTTAGATTCAACATCACAATTAAACTTACATGTTACAAAGTGAAACGATAATCCATCAAATAAATAATCAAGAAAGAATATTTATGAAAAACATGAGTGCATGTTAGGAAGTTATGAATTTATTATTAGATGAAGATTGATGGAATTTCAGAAAAAGGAACCACGGGACAATAATGAATTGATTGCAGATTCTAATTGAAGCCATTTGCAATTGAAAGTTGTCTTACACCTGTGTTGCCAACCCAATATTAAAAGATGTCACAACATTGAAGTCCATATGCTTATTAAAGGTCTCCCTACACACAAACAAGTTACCAATAGTTGTTCTCACCAACATTAAAAAGTCATGATATTTCTGTTCGAGAAATGAAATGTTTGTATTTTATTGAATGTTTAACACTTAGTACATATAGAAGTAACATGAGTTCTATCCACAAATTTATACAAGGATGAACAACAATTACAACAGAAATAGAACATGACACAACAAGATGAAACTAATTGTGGATAGAGAGAACCATGGAATTTACGATGTGGTCTAATATTACAATTTAATTGATGATAAAAAAAAATCGAATTGTTGTCATAATATATTCTAACAAGTATATGTTGTTCTTTTTATTATTTTCAATTTTATCCAGGAACAAAATTGATGAGATAATGTTGACAAATCCAAAAAATCCAATTGGTATCATATTTGGTAAGGAGCATCCGGGTCGAGTTAGAGGGCTATCCTATGGAGTTTGTCCCAGCCTTGCTTTCAAAGAATCCACAACAAGGCTAAGTGGTATGAATTATGTTTCCTCTAGTTCAACTTCATCAAATGTGGAGGACAAGGTAATTAAAATGGAAATTGAGCTTGCAACGGTGAAAAATCAAATGAACACTTTGCTCGCATATATTGCTTTGAGAAAAGATGTTCTAGAACATTTTGCTGCAATGGCAGCTAATTTGGTTCATGCATCCATCAATGAGGTATTGATATATTTAAAAATTTATTGGTGTCTTTTATTTTATAATTATAAACATTCAAAATCATTAACTTAAAATTATTTATTTCAGACATCAGATACTGGAAGTGGTGTTCCATCACCTAATCAAATAATAGGATCAAGTGTTGGAAGAAAAACTGATTAGGGATGAACAATGTGTTGTAATTTGAAATTATGTATCAACTTTTGAACAATATTATGTGTGTTTTAATTTTCAATGAAATGAATAGATACTTATAACTTTATATATTATTTCATTTTATTAGTATTTTATTTTTTTTATTATGAAAATATATTATGTTTAGTTTAAGTGTGCAAACCAAATTATAAAAAAGTGGTGGCTAAATTCCATTTATTTAGAATTAAAATTATGTCAGTCGAAATGGACATATTATTTTTACAATTTTATTATAATACTGACAGTTAAAAACGTCACATTATATCCTATATAACGGCGCTGAAATCTTTTTCAATGAATTAAATTGCGACAGTTATGACTGACACTACTTACATATAAAAAATCGTCACTTTATACAAAATTTTAAAGTGACGGGTGTTGCGGTGGGTAGCGTAAGACCGCCACATTAAACTTTGTGAGGACCAGTTCTATAACAGTTTGGAAAATCGCCACAAACGTATATTGTGACGTCTATAAACGTCATTTTATACGAAAATAACCACCACTTTATACACAATTTTTTGTAATGAGTTAGGTTGAAATATTTCAAAAAATATTTAAAATAAATAAAAAATATAATTGATTGTGAAATATTTATCATTCAATCAATTATATATATATATGTATATATATTCAAGTTATATAAATTTATCTGATTTGATTAAATTTTTTATTCATCTCCATTTATTTTAAATACAGGTAGGTACAATTATGAATAAAAATACTTGTATTCTTATCATTTTCGTGAATTATTTCACTTTCCTTTAAAACACAAATTCTCACTGCATGTTGAATTGTGTTGCACAGTACATGTGGGAAGGTTTCGAAAATGTGCAAATAATACCTTACAAGACACAAGAAGTTTGCAAACTAAAAGAGCCATTCTTGATGTGCCAAAAAAGGAAGCCATTGTGAAACATTAATTTATGAGAGAAATTGATGATCTACCAAATGTTGGTACAACAGAAAGAAAAGTAAAAAGTCCCACACTATTATTGTATATCAATAGGTTCGTACACTGTTGTTGAATTGTGTTTTAAATCAAGTATAAACCTAATGAATGATAACAACAAGAATTATCAAACGAGGAATTGTTTTCGTGTGCAAAGTTATAAAAAAAAAAAAGGTTTAGGACACGAGTCATCATTTTGCAGAGTTTAGGTCAACTATTTGAAACGATATAATGTATAAAACAGCACAATGTACAAGAAGAAGGGGACAAAATCTTTGCCCATCTATCCCCACTTGCATTAGGAAAATGGTTACAACAACAACATGCACACTCAATCTTGTGCGTGTCCACATCTTATTCATTTTATTGATTTCAAAATTAAATTATATGATTTTGTTATTTTTGTTAAGCTTTCTAACGCTTCAATAGTAGCAACAATATAATTAAATTATACTATTTTTTTCAAATTATATTATGTTTACACATGCATGTTAATAAAATGTTGAATAGTTTAAGAATAAAACAAAGTTGTATATTATTTATTGATAGAAAATTCGAATCTAATTATATCAACTGTCGATGATAAAAAAAGAATTTTAAACTCTTACTCTCCGTTGGTTTTCAATAGAGAAAAAAGATTTTTACGCATGAAAAAAATACAATAATTAAAAAATAAAGTGTAAAAATTACGGATACAAAAACCCTTTTCAATTTTAAATTTTCTTCACATTCTAGAAAAGATTTGAAGAGATTTGCATGGATATAATTATTAAAATAATAATTATTAAAAAATAATATAATATTTAATTAAAAATAATTATAATTTAAAAATACAAATAAACTAATTTTTTTAATAATTCTCAAATACAAGGATAAATTTATATTTTTATCAATTAAAAAATACAATTTCAATCACATATATCACATCACTCACAAATTTTTATAAATTTTTTCTACAATTTTCACTCTATTTACCTTACTTCAAACAACCTCACTTTCTTCATTTTTTTTAAATTATCTCAAATTCACTTCTTAATCTAAAGAAAGCATTAACACTAAATTTGAATCCCGCACTTTTTTACAATGTTAATTACATAAAGGTTTATGTAGTTAAGTTTTCAATACTTTTATCAAATAAATAGTGCAATTTTATAATGATAAATTATTATATTATATAGTTATTGTCTTCTTCTTTTCTTCGGAATGATTTATCTTTTCAAGTACATTTAAGACTCAAAACAGAACACGTGGATGGATTGTTGACTTTTAAAGACATTATTATATTACTTTCCTAAAAAATTTAACTATCATGAAGCTCCTTTGAAATGTAAACATTATCATGTTAGTACTTAAATTAAGTTTTCAATTTTTTTCCCAAATGAAAATATTTTATATTATTCGTTAAAAAAGGATGAAGATAAAAATATTTTATATTTAAAGAACTAGTTTAATAAAAAAAACTAATACTAATTAATTTTACTTGGTTAAGATTTGTATATATAAAGGTTATATATATATATATATATATATATATTATTTTGATGTTTAAATCAATAAAATAACATATTTATATAATAAAAATGTTTAATTATCTTTTTAATATGGTCAAAAATCAATTTTATCTTCTATATTTTAAAAAGTTTAATGTTATTTAATTTTTTTTTAAAGTTCAATTTAATTTCAATTTTTTTTAAACATTTAATGTGATCATAACTTTAAAACAATTCAATGTGGTGGTCGATATTTTTGTTTTAAAACAATTTCATGGGATAAAAACAAATATAATTCAATTGGCATTGATAGAATCGTTTATGTAAATATGTTTTAATGAGACAATTTTAAAAATAAATAACATTGAATCGTTTTTAAAAAATTAGGATTATATTGAACTTTTAAAAAATCTCAAGATTAAACTAACTTTTGGCTAACATAGAGACTAAAAGGGTAATTAAGTCTTATAAAAAATGTTTGAACTTTAAGAAAAAAAATATATGAATGTATTAAGTGTTACAGACATTCTTCTAAAGAAAGTTCGCATCATTTTATAAGAAATTGTCTTAAGATTATGTATTATTTTTGTCTTACAGTATTTTTTTTTAAAAAATAAAATATTTACAAAAGAAAAACATCTTTTAGTTTTGTTGTCAACTTTAAAATAGTGATTATAAAATAGGTTGAACTCATTAACTTGTCAAAATAGTTTGAACTAGTTAACAAGTCATATTTGTCAACTTTCAATGCCAATGGACATAGGATTGGATAAATGAAGTATGTGATGGAAGCCATAAAGTTAGAGACATGCATATTACATGTAATATTGGCTAACACCACTATGACCTAGACCTAAATCATCATTATCAAGAAAATCTTTCCTATCTTTAGATGAACATGTTTATATTTTACTATGGTCAACTCAAACTCATAGTTATGCTTGCAAAGAAGGTCTTCCACCATACAGTATGGGTTAGACCTCAAATTCCATATGTCATACTCCGATGATTAGCCCTCATAATACTGTGGGTGCCTAAATAACTATTAATGGTGTTGTCATCATAAAAGATAAGAATCCCTTGCATCATATTGTCTATTATAGGGGACATCTCAAATAGATAGGAATTTGAATAAAAATCCCTCTCCATAGGGACATTAAACTACTAGACTAACTTGGCCAACTTCTTCCACTTTCTTTAAGTTAGCTATTCTTAAAATTTAATGTACTTATGCATTCGTAGGATCGTCCTTCTTCTTTTTTATAAAGCATTCTTTCCTTCTATTTTTTTTGTTGGCAAAACTCTTGTTACCTTAACCTCTGGCATTCCTACATCTTTGGCATGTTGTCGAACAACTTTAGATTTATCTGAGTTTTGGAGAACCTTTGTCCTAAAGCTTGTAGCCCGTTTATAAGAACATTCATTCTTCTAAACATGTCGTTAACAAATTAACCCATCCTTGCCCTTGTTGGATCTTTTACCCTAGAAACTATTACACACTCAACCCTATATATGTTGAGTCTGATACCAATTATGAAAAAAATAGGACTAATACACAAGAACTTGAAGTGTGTATTTATAACTTTAAATTGATATTTTAAATTGATTCATCTGTTAACCAAGACTACTTCCCATTCTTGATCAACTTGATCAAGTTTCATTAGGCAGAATATCATTGCAAATATTCATTGGACCTCAACCACTCTTGGCTAAACAATAGACTATTATTTGGAATGCGACCACTCTTGGTTAAACAATAGAGTATTATTTGGATTGCGACGACTCTTGGCTAAAATTGAGTATTGTTTAGAACACAATCACTTTTAGAAAAGATTGAGTATTGTTTGGAACACAATCAATCTTGGCTAAGACTGAGTATGTCTAAAGCACAATTACTCCTGTATATTGTTTGGAATGTAGCCAATACTAACTAAGATTGAGTATTGTTGGAAACACGGTCGCTCCTAGCTAAACCAAATGAGTTATGAGAGGATGTGATCAAGTAATCACATGTTCATTCACTAAAAGAGGTGTTGTGTCTTAAGACATATACAATATTAGGTTCACACTTCTAAATAGTTAAAGAACACAACATTGTTATATTAATGATTTAAGGTTCCAAGCTTAAAGTTTTATCTCTATACACAAATCATAAGTTCGTCTCGATTTTTGTTGTGTAAAAGCTTTTATTTGAAGATATCTTTTACATATATAGATTTCTGAAAGAGTCGTTGAGAGACAAAGAGAAGTCCTTCATTTTTCATGTTGAATTTATCCTCATAAACTTGATGGTTGCATTAAATGATCTCCATGCAACATTGAATTCATACTTCTATTTGAAGGGGTATCTAATACTTAGCATAGCTTATCATGCCTTGGTCATATTACTTTTAAATTAACTAGAGTAAAAGTTAGGATTGTACTAGGTGAAATGGATATACAACAGTGATAAATTGTCTTTTTAGCAAAGTTGTTGGCATGAGGAAGCTTTGACATAATTCTCGAGAGATTTTCTGATTTTGACATTATGTTTATGGTGTCATCAATTATCCTGTGGATGAGGCTAAGGGGGCCAAGTCACAATCAAATCGTGGAGCCTAAGTTCATATGAAGTAGAAATAGTTGCATCATGACTATCAACTATAGCTTTTGGTCTGATGGTAAGCATTCAATCCAACAATTGGTATCATAGCCAAGGTCACAAGTTCAATTCCCAATATGGCAATCCCTAAGAGGGATATTGTTGTAGGTGACATCAATTGTCACATGATAGAGGCTAGGTGGGATTGTCATAATCAAATTCTGGCACTTGATGTTCTATGCTATTAAATAGAAAGAGTTGCACTCTAATTATTAGCTATAGCTTTTGGTGTAATAGTAAGCACTTTATCCAACACATTTTTTGAGTGATCTTCTTGGTGGTCAAACGATAAACTTTCTCTACAAACATCACAAAACACATTTATAAGTTAAGAGCAATACTTTGTTAGATTTAGAAATAACTATCTAACCACATATCTCAAGCATATACTTATCATATGAGTATACGTGAGCAAGTGTTATGTGTCTACTGACATCAAATGTAGCAATTTTGTCTGTTGAGATCTAATATAAAGATATTCATATTTATATACTTTGTTGTAAGCACTTACTCAAAATAGGTTGGGTATGTTGTTCTTTTCTCTCACAAATATGACTTGGATTTCTTTAATGTTGTTTTCATCTCATGAAACGCGCAAAAGTCTTTCTTTAGGATGTTAGGTAGGAGAGTAAATTAGCCTCTTTTAAACTTAGTTTCAAAAGTGACTTCAAAGTAAAAAAAAATCCTTCAATTAATTTGGATCTAATCAATAAAGTTATGCAAAAGAGAATTTTCAAAGTTTTTCTAAATAATTTTGCTCAACCATTTCTATGTTTGTTGAGCCATTTTTCAATCTGCTCAGTATAGGCCAAATCCACTTAGCATAAGCTAGATTAGCTTGTTAGACATGAAGACTTGAAGATGCTCAAGCCCCAAAAGATGTGTTTTGATGATGAAGTTTAAAGAGATGTTGAAAATTTGTTTAGAGTGTTTAGGTTTTCATTGTAAAGTTGTTTCAGCCTTTCACACAAGGTAATCATAAGGGAAACACACAACCACTTTAAAAACGAGTTAAGATGTTTTAAAAATATGAAAAATATTTCAAAAAAGATTTAAAAACATTATAATTGATTACTTATTTTTTAATCGATTAAAGCCAAAAGTTGGAAAATCTTGTCTAAGTGATTTAACATATTATATCACTTTTTAACAAATTAAAGCAAAGAGATAATATATTGTCTAACTTTTTAAAAGATTAAACTACAGAACTATGAAAACCTATTTTAGTGATTTAATCGATATTTTAACCGATTAAACTAGAAAGTTAATAGATTATCTCATTTTTTAACAGATTAAACTAGAGACTAATTAAAACCTATTTTAGTCATTTAATTGATTAATAGTGATTTTAATTGATGAAAGTGTAAGTTGCTATAAATATTTTTCAAAGAATAATCAATTAAATACAAAAATAATCCATTAAAAGCGACAATCTTAATGTTTAATCATTAGTTTCAATTCACTATAAATAGAGCATTTCACTCGCTTTTTCATAAGAAAAATCATGAATTGAAAAAAATGTTTTAAGTAATAAATTGAGAGTTTTCATATATTCATTTTGAGCCATCAAGATTTAAAGAAATCAAATATTTGATAAAGTTTATTATGTTGTTCTCTTGTATTTTATGCTACAACCAACAATTATATCAATCTTGCTTCCACTAATAATTGCATTCAATTTTTATATCTTCAAGAAGTTCTTAAAAGAATGCCAAGAAAGGAGATTTTTGTGAGAAATATTTGAAAATCAATTCACCCCCTCTTGATTTTTTGAAGTCATTCCTTTTTTATAACATAGCTCAACCACTTTTAGCCTGCACCAAGTTTTTCTCTAGAGACCATATGCTCAGTGCACGAGGTTGTGTTGAGCGATTTTTTCCTTGTTGAATGTCTTTCTTCCAACTGTGCTCTCAGGAGTGAATATGTTAAACACATGGGGGTTGGGCTAAGAAGATTTAAGGTGAGTGATTTAAACACACAGGGGTTGTGTTTAGCAAACCCCTTAGTGGTTTGAGATTCGCTTAGCATATTTGTCCTTGTCAATTGAGTATAAATAGCCCTAAGTTGTCGTCTTTGCATATTTTAGCAAAAACAAAAGAGTTGAGAACCGAGGGAGAAAATCTTCCCTTGCCACCTAAGGCACAAGGAATCGAGTGGTTCTTTTTCCTTGTTGAATGTCTTTCTTCCAACTATGCTCTTAGGAGTGAATATGTTAAACACATGGGAGTTGTGCTAAAAAGATTTAAGGTGAGTGATTTAAACACATAGGGGTTGTGTTTAGAAACCCCCTTAGTGGTTTGAGATTCGCTTAGGGGATTGGCCCTTGTCAATTGAGTATAAATGGCCCTAAGTTGTCATGTTTGCATATTTAGCAACAACAAAAAAGAGTTGAGAACTGAGGGAGAAAATCTTCCCTTGCCACCTAAGGCACAATGAATCAAGTGATTCTTCTTTGTTCCCTCTTTCCTTACTTCTCTATCACTTATTCTTCTTATTCTCTTCAAGTTCTACTTATCAATTTTATCCTTAGGTGGGTGATTTTCGTATTTCCATCATTTTCCTCCTCTTGTGGTATCTGATGTGACATAGGAGAAATATAGGGTTATAGATTATGAAATCCTAATCCTTAGAATCATTTTCTAAAGAGATATGTTATCTTTTTGAACATTTCTTATGATATATTTATAGAATCACCATTTTTCTTACATATAGATATCTTTGAGAATTATATATTATGAAATTCTTTATAAGAATTATTGAAAATTATCTTTACCTTGAATTTGAAATATAACTCCTAGTATGATAAAGTTTTAAGCATAGTTCATATTTCATAAGTAGTTTACAAAAGTAATTTTAAAGTATTCTTATAGAAAACATATCACTTAAAGAGTATTCATCCATCTCTGAATAATTCTAAGAGGTTATGAGAATTCCCTAGGTTCGAATTTCCTAGAGAGGTATAAAATATTGGAAATTCATGGGACATAGTAGAGAAACAACTCTTAGAATGTTTAACTTAACATTATGCCCATAGGACAAGAAAAAGTTTAAGAGATTGTCAACTCCATTATTCTTCTATCAAACACTAAGAAAGTTAACTTTTTCTTCCATCTTTGTGTCCGTCTTCAAGTCCCCTTAATAGCTTTTTGGAGCAAAATAAGTATCAGTGAACAATATAATTTACAGATTAACTCGTGCATATCAATGAAACAATATCTTTGAATATATGCTAATTATATAAACTTTCTATATTAAGATATTCCATTGTTAATTTTGTGTTAAAAAACTTTCCAAGTTAATATTGATTTAGAACGTTGAAGCGCAATTAGTTTTAACCTGGATATTACATCATTCATTATATTTAAAAAAAACCTTTGATATATAAACAATTTAACTTTATTTTTCGAAAGTTCTTACAATGTTATACTGTTTGCTTAAACCCATTAATCTTATTTGAAAATAATGTTTTTTATAATTCAAAAATACCAAATAAGATTTGGAAGACATAAACGTAGTGTCATAAAATATTTCAAGAATCTAAGAGATTAAGTATAAACACTTTCCTATTTATCACGTTTCATCTGACGCTTGGACGATGCTTGTATTGTCTAATATGTATAGTTTCCAGTGTGCGTCTGAAGTGAGATTATACAATCTTTCAACACTTTTATCATCTAATGTGAACATACTCCACCCCATCGTCTGATCCTTCTCTATACGAGCTTCGTCTTATATGTCTTGGTCTTGACAAGCGCTTCATCTTATGTGATGATATTTCATATTATGGTCTTTTATGCATATTAGTCTTTCTTTTCTATGTTCACTTTGACTATATTATCCATCCATTAAGACTCGATTGTCTGATCATCGTTTACCACTATTTCGTCTAACAACTTTTCTCTTGCTGTATCGTCTTACTCAATTCTCTTTTGTTTTTGTCGAATCTTATGCTACACATGAATGAGCTATGTCATATCACAATACACCTTATAGTGTTTGTCATTATCAAAACATATTGACGCTCAATCATGAGATCATTTGATAACTGAACAATCTTCCTCTTTTTTATGATGACAAAAACTATAAGTCAACTAAACAATCATACAACAATATTACAATATATATCAATTTGCATAAGTAAAATTGTGAGAATGGAAGCACAAGAGTCTTTTATTGATGTTCTTTAAAGATATTACAAATAATTAAAATATTTATTGAACATTTTAAGTAACATTTTAACTTTTCTTTCAACAATTTTGAAAAGTTTCTTTCCCTAGTTACTTATTTCTTTCTTCCTTCAACCTTATCTTTCTCTTTCTCTCTGTCCTCCAACTTATCCTTTTTATTTTACTTTATCTTTTATTTCTCCTCCTTTTTGTCATTATTAAATTATAAAGGAATATATAATTAAAGGATGGATGGTCTCAGAACAACTAGTGAAAAAAATGTTATCAGTGAGTTTGCTCTATCACTTTAAGACTTTGGACTGTGTAACTAAAGAGTTTTTGATCCAAGAAGAGGTCACTAAAGATTGAGAAGGAATTCTATTTTACTTTACATATCTTATATTTTTATTTTATTCTTAATTAAATTTTAAAATAAAAAAGAAATATTACAAATAAATACCCACCTCAACAATACAACATATGTTATTTTTTAAAGAAAAAGGATAGAGCGCGTAAAAAAGGTGCAGTAGGAGAGCGCGTGAAAGCAGGTGGATGGCATTGGCATAGGTAGGAACTGAAGCGGATTATTCTTTGCTCCTTTACTACTCCTTCCTTGCCTTCCCTCTCTTCTCTTCTCTTTCTTCTATTCTCTCTTCTGCAGCCATTTAACCTTCTTTTTCCGATTCCAATTTCGCTCTTATCTCTTCTTTCTCTTCCCTTTCTTGCCTCTCACTCTCACCAAACCCTTCCATCAACTTCATCTTCTTCTTCATGCTGAAGAAAACGTGCTGCTTCACTTCTGCAACTTTAGGTTTCCGACCAATTGGTACTCTTTCCCTTCTCTTTCCCCTTTTCCATTGTGTTTCTTGCGGTTTCTTATTCTCCCAATGTGCCTGCCTTCCCTATTGGAGTTCCGCACACCTCCAATTAGGGTTCTTGCTCTCTCTGACTGTCAATTTGAATTGGTTTCTAACAACGAGCTCACTGCTCTGCGGCTGATTGCTCGCAAGTTTGTGATTCTCGTTTTTGGTGTGCTGAATTGTGAGCTTGGTTTTTGAATTGGGGGTTTTGTGTTTCGATTGGGTTGGGTGTGCGGATGCATTATGCGACGTGTTTTGAAGATGGATTGTGTGGAATTTCGAAATGGTTGAGAGTTTCAGTTGTTCTGTTGTAAATTGTGGAGTTTTTTTTTACTGTTTCGGTGACTTTGCTTATGTTTCTACTTTCTTTATCAACTGCTGCAGGCATTTGGGGATGTGTATCTGCAAGTGAATCGAGTAGAATGGCAATTTTTGGGTCTGTGGTTGTGTTGTAGATGGCGGGTTAGGCTGTTTGATTGCTGTTGTTGGTTGAGTTTGCCGTTAATTCAATCTGGATTTGAGTGCAGATGATTTTTTGATGTGGCTGAGTGAGTGGTTTTTATAGAGGAAGCTTTGTTACTTTCGTTGTTGTTATTGTGTTGGTTTATTTTTTTGAAGAGTTTCGAACATAGTCGGCAGACAAAAAGGATTGAATTTTGTTCATGGGTAATAAACTTGGGAGGAGGAGACAAGTGGTAGATGAGAAATATACAAGACCGCAAGGGTTGTATAATCATAAAGATGTGGATCATAAGAAGCTGAGGAAGCTAATACTTGAATCAAAGCTAGCACCTTGCTATCCTGGAGATGAAGAAAGTGTCTATGACCGTGAAGAGTGCCCTATTTGCTTTCTGGTCTGGTTTCTATATCATACCTTCATAGTATTCTACATTTTTCTCTACTTATCGTGTTAATTTACATTTCTTTTAAATGGACAAATGAGTCAATTCAACTATGCACTCTTGGAACTGCAAAATATGACCTCTGGACCACCTTTTTTGGATTTAATGATTTATTTTATTCATTTGTTTCAAATTGAAACAAACTGATGGAGATATTTTCTGGACTGATTTTAATTCTTGTTTCCTTAAAGTCTATTTCAAGTTGTGAACTTCACGTATGACTTTCTATTCACCCCATTCTATTGTGTTTTTCCCCCTAATTTAGTATTATCCAAGTCTAAACCGATCAAGATGTTGCGCGAAGAGCATTTGTACAGGTATTTGTTTGGTTTATCTTCATTGGGTATATATTGTGTCTATAGCATTTTTATGCAACCTAATTGTTTTCATTTTATCAGAGTGCTTTTTACAGATGAAAGTTCCAAATTCCACTCGACCTACACAGTATCCTACATTACTTGTTTGCTTTCAGTATGAAGACATAACTCATAACTGTTGGTCTAACAATTGCCATCTTGCTCTTTAATGTTAAATAATTGCTTGTCTTAACAACATAAGATGTCCCTTCTGCAAAACAGCCAATTATGCTGTGGAGTATCGTGGTGTGAAATCAAAAGAAGAGAAAGGATTGGAACAGATTGTAAGTTGTTAGCTAACATGGTTATTGTTTTTAGGAGTGCATCAGAAATGTTTTCATTGTGAATCAAGTTAATGTTGATTCTCAATTATTCAGGAAGAGCAACGTGTTATTGAGGCAAAAATTAGGATCCGGCAGCAGGAACTTCAGGATGAAGAGGAAAAAATGCACAAAAGACTAGAAATGAGCTCCTCGAATGTAAATGTGGCAGTTGCAGATGTTGAATACAGTTCAAATGCAGGTAATCTTTCAATACAGTTCTGGATTTCATATGTATATGTGTGCGGGTGACTAATCCTAGTTGTAAAATTATTCTTATTTCAATCTTGTAGTGTCTGCATCTTCAATTTCTGTTGTGGAACACGATGAAATTGTTTCTTCTCAAGACTCAAGTGCCACATCAATGGTTAGACCAAATGCAATGAGTAGGACCAATAGGTATGCTAGCCTTCACTGCTCAACCCCTCAATTTCCTATTTCTCTTATTTATCTCTCTTAGCATTTCCAGCATCCAATGTTTTCTCACCGACTTAGGGTATTAAATCTTAAAATTCAACAACAGGAAGAAAATGGGTTACTGTGTTTAAATCTTTATTTAACATTGCTTCAAATTGACTGCAATCCCTTTGCATGTTATATTTCCCCATGAATATTGCACCAGTTAGATTATACTTTGCTAATCCAATTTTTAGTCCATTAAGAATGAGAAAAATAATCTTCTCAGTCCTGTTTGAATTGAGCCAGTCATCTGTGATCCTGTGCCTGTGGTGGGTTGGTGCTTTAGACCAATAAGGTTATGAGAAGCATACCTATTCATATCATATGTAAGCTGAATTCATATCATAAACTATTGGAACTTTTGGTATTGCTAGGCTCTACAGATTAGTATTGCTATTTTAAGTACCATGATTGGCTATCACTTGAATTAAAATTAACTCCAAACCCTTTCCTGAAAGATGCAAATTATTGAGGTTTTGTTTTAATTTAAATCCCTATAAGCAAGCACTTGATCATATTAGTGCGTAGAGAGGGAAATTGAATGCCCTTGAGTTATATTGTGGCAATGGTTAAGTGATAGTCTTATTGAATAAGAAAGGAAATATTTTTTTATCATATTTGAAAGGAAATATTCTCAGCTTTTCTTTCATTGTTAATGTTTGACAGTTATAATCCAGCATCTGGAATCTGCCTGCTTCTATGAGCTCTGAAGAATAAAATCATAATTAAATTCAGTAGCTTCAATAGTTTGATCCAACTAAAGTATATATAATTATTTATTAATGGATGTTTTATTTCATGAATCATATTTGCTTATTTGGTCAAGTAGACAAAGAGGGAAATTAGTGTAATAAGTTAGTTATTATTGATTCCTTGGTTTTGATTCAACCTCAGCTTGAAGTTTTGGTTCAATGCATGAATAGGGATAGATGTGCAAGAAAGGATGGGTCGCTCAAATGGACAAATGTTACTAGTGACTAGCCTTTCTGAAGGAGTATTCAAAATGCAGATTTATGTGGAAAATCCAAGATTTATTCTTTTTTAAGTATTTAATTAAATTAAAGTGATGCTTTTGTTTGTCATTACACTTGTGAGTTTTGAGTGTAAGAGATAAGAAATCCTCCTCCATGGAACTTCAATATCCTTGTACTAAGGAGAAAACAAAGAAAATATAGATAAACTTCTTCCTCTTTCGTTATTAAATATATAAGAAATACTAATAGTAGCAACATATTCTTTAACATACTCTTTTGAACACACTTTGTAATATTTGCTAAAATTGATTGTAAATTACTACTTTTTGTTGGCCTCTCTACTAATTTTAACTGTCACTCTCCTAAAGTAAAATGGAGGCTATTATTTTTTTTATAAAGCTTTCATGTTCGGCAACATGGAGGCTATTATTTAAGAGGTAGAATATTTTATGGGTTTGTACTATGTTTTAGTTATCCTATCACTATTTGCTAACATTTTAAACTGACTCCTGTTTTGAGTACAATTCATATCTTAAGAGTCTAAATTCATGAGAATATTCTATAATATTCAAAAAACTTAGGACAGAGTACACATTTAATAATGTATGTTACAGTTATAGAAATAAGGCACAAATATTTTACAATCATCTTTTATAATATTTTAGATTCAAGAATATCTAAATTATATTTGTATTACTAGGAACTAGGTACAACACGAAGCACATTGCAACTTTTTCAATATAGTCTATTTAAGATGACCTATTCAAACATCTCCCATGTACCATTACGTTTAAGGACTTGCATTTCAACAGTCATGACTTGTCGCCATCCAGGATGATTAAGTGCCTCTTTCACTATTTTAGGAATGATAATACAAGATACATAGGAGATGAAAGAACAACAAGGAGACAAACGATGATAGCTTAGAGAACTGTAAATAGGATAAGGATTGTGAGTAGAACGAGTATCTTTTCAAATGACAATAGGCCATCTAGAATCCTCATTATTAGGAGTCGTAGTATGGAACGATGATGGGGAAGGACTTGATGAAGAGGACTCATCATGTGGTATTGGACTAGTCATTTGAGTATGGGGATATGGCTTAGGTGAATTGGACTGATGAGAGGAGTTTTGATTATTTGGAACACACTTTGGAATTGGATACAGAAAGGGCTCAACTAAAGGTATAGGCAAGTTCTTTTGGACAAAGTTAACATCTTGTGTAGAGGTAGAGAAGAAAGGAGTTTCTTAAAAAAAGGTGACACTTGTAGACATGTAATATTTGTGTCAATGGAATAACATCGATATCCTTTTTGAAGACGAGAATATCATAAGACACATTTGATAGCCTAGGCTAAAAGTTTGTCCAAACCTAGAGACACACCATGTACAAAACACACAACCAAAGACTCGAGGAGAAATGGAAAAAAGAGGTTCAACGATGAAGGGAATTTTATTAATAAGATAACAAGTAGTAAGAATGACATCAATCCAATGATGAACAGGTGGATTGGCAACAAGCAACAAGGTACATGCAGTTTCAACTAAGTGTCTATTTTTTTTTCTGCTATACCATTTCGCTGAAGTGTATGAGTACAGGTAGACTGATGTAAAATAACATATGAATTTAAAAAAGTAGAAAAACATAAGAAATGTAATCTTTGGCATTTTCGCTCCTTTAGATCTTGATTGCTTGGCCAAATTGGTTTCCAATTTCATTAAGGAAAGACTCAAAGATATTTAAAGGTTCAAACCTATCTTTCATTAAGTAAACCCAAGTTCAACGAGAATATTCATCAATAGAAGTGACAAAATAACGAAACCCAAAGGATGTGACTCGTGTAGACCCGAAATGTCATAATGAGTTATAGAAAAGACAGAGTTGCATCTTGTTTCAATTCTTTTCGAAAAAGAAGACCGAATATGTTTTCCTGGTTTACATGACTCACATTCCAAGACTAGGAGTTTGCTAAGTTCAGGAATCAACCTTTTTAATTTTGATAAATGTAAATGACTTAAGCGGCCTTGCAAAAGCTTAAGGGATGGGGATGCTAAACAAGACATTGACAGTCTATTACTAAGATAGCAAAGTCCTCTAGATTCATGTCCTTCACCAATTAATCGACTTGTACCACACTCTTGTATATTAAAAGAATTTGTATATCAAAGGTTATGGAACACTTTAAAAGTTTGGTTAATTGACTTTAAGGAAATTAGGTTAAACAAACAATTAGGGACAAGAAAAACATGCTTTAGGTTTAAGGAGGGAGAAGGGGAGGTTTAACCAACTCCTTGAGAAGTAACTTTGGATCCATTGGCTAAAGTAATAACATTTGGAATTTTAGTTTGAGAAATAGAAGATAACAAGGAAGCAGTACCAGAAACATGAGCAGAAGCATCTGAATCAATTATCCATGAACTTGCATTTAAAGGTTTGAGAAATGCAAGCTCTTGACAAAATATAATGGGTGAAATTGGTTGGGAGACTTTAACCTGAGATATTCTTGATATTCTTCATTAGTACATTGTGGTTCAAGCTTATTAGATTGAAGGATGCTTGCTGTCTTGTTAGGAAAACTATGTAAGGAGAAGCACTTATTTCGAGTGTGGCCAATTCTCCTACAAAAAGAGCATTGAGGTTGTTTGAACCTGCTTTGAGTAAAGGAAGGCCTATTGAAAGAGCAATCCATCAATAATTAGAATTTCATCAACCACCACCAATGCCAATAGAATGAAGAAGCAAGGGTGGAAACGTGCTTAGAAGGTTTCTGACCATGGGAAGGTGGTGTGTGAGACACAAGCACCTAGGTCAGCAGAGAAGAAGACTGCGTGTGGTGAGACTTCTGGCAAAGTTTGAACATGCTGCCATTGAGGTTGGATCGTGCTCCTCAAGGCACATCAAACCTTGCCTTTGACGAATGAAACTACAATAGGGGACGGTGACTGGATGATGTCCACTCTGATACCAACTTGAGAAAAGTACAAAATAATAGAGAATGAATTTTAGAGCTTGATTCCCCTCATAGGTTCTCATATTTGTAATGACATTGGAAGTTCAAGAATGAATGAGAGGAAAGAGAAAAGAATAAGAAAGCTCACATATAAAACTAGGTACAACACAAAGCACATAAGAGGACTTTCTCAAGATGGGGAGACTCACCAATCTACCTGTAACATTGCATTGGCAGCACACAATGGTAATTCTTTTGCATGTCTTTCTCGGTCTCCTTCCTTGGGCCTTTAACTATGGTGCAACTATCACAAACCTGTGGCATTGGTACTACCAAACCCTTTTTGTCTCTTACCATTAACTGTTCTTCATGAGACAACTGGTCATTTAATTTACTGTCACCTCTATCATGACATTATCTCTCTCCATCAACACTTGTATGTGTGTCTGCGATTTCTCCAATGATGATTCATGCACAACTAGAACATCTTGGATTTACAAAATTATAGAAGATGGTGTCAAGTTTAAAAATCTTATCTAGTTTGATTTGTGAATTGTGTTAGCTAGGTAAACACATTTGTCATTCTTTTTTTGATAGTATTTTTAAATGATCTTATTTTCTTTTTCTTTAGTTCACTTTGATATTTGGGCTCCTAGTTTTAAATATTAATACGTATACTGATGACTATTATAGATGTACTTGGATTTGGTTGATGAAAAACTGCTTGAAATTGTTTTCTATCTTTCACACATTTTATAATGAAATCAAAACACAATTTGGTGTATCCATACGTGGTTTTTGGAGTGACAATGCCTGTGAATACATGTCTCACCAACTCTAGCAATTTATAGCATCCAATGATATTCTTCATTTGTCTTATATTTCAAATCAAAATGGAGTAGATGAAAACAAAAACAAACATCTTATTGGCACTACTTGGATCCTTATCCGTCACAGTCATATTCCACTTCGTTTTTTAGGGAATTTTGTCTTAACTACATGTCATCTCAATAATCGAATGTCATCATATGTCTTATTTCCTCATTTCCATATATACTGCCTTCCTCCATGTGTTTTTGGTTTCACATGTTTTATACATAACCTCACACATGGTCAAAATAAGCTCTTGATCATTCAAATGTGTTTTCTAGGATATCATCATTCTCAAAAGGGTATCTCATGAACTTAATCGACATTTTATTTCTGCCGATGTCTCTTTCTTTGAGTCTATCCCATATTATACACTTGTTCCTTTTGATTAGGAAATATGTAGTCAATTTTCCACTTGTGTCAACCTTCCTTCATCACTAGTTGACTTTGCCATACCTCGGGATGCTTCTCCAGAACCACTTCCAAGTATATTCATGTTGCCCATGGCTTATTGACATTTCGGTATAGGACCCAATTTTGTTAGATAATGGTGTAGTGGAGGCCATTTCTGATCCTTCCTCGACAATATCTCCCATGTTAGATCTAGTCACCTCTGAAAATGACCAACTTAATGTGACTCAAAAACTTATGTGTTCTATTTGTTACTCTTCTCTCTGCTATAGTAACCTTAGTTATCATCGACTTTCAACCATACATTGTACCTATCTGTCTTCATTATCTTTTGTTCTTATTTCTAGGTCTAGGTGAGGCTTTATCCCACCTAGAGTGGCTTCAAGCGATGATTGATCAAATGTTTGGCTTCCAAAGTAGTGGTACTTGGGAGTCGATTCCTTTTCTAACTTTCAAATCAATTGTTGAGTGTCAATGGTTTTACACTCTTAAAACAAGACCTGATGGTAAAATTGATCACTATAGAGCTCGACCGATTGCCAAAGGATACGTACAAATCTATGGACAAGATTATACTAACATGTTCTCTCCTATTGCCACAATGAAATCAATCCAATTTCCCTTCTCCATTGTAGCTATTTGTTACTGGACTTTGTTTCAACTAGACATCAAGAATGCATTTCTACATGGTGATCTTGATGAGGAAGTCTATATGAACTAACGCCCTAGTTTTGTTGCTCAAGAGGAGTTGTTTGATATGGTATATTGTCTTAGCAGGTCCCTGAATTGTCTCAAGCAATCATCTCATGCATTGTTTGGGTGTTTTCAAATTGTCATCTTGCAATTTGGAATGATATGAAATGGTGTTGATTATTATTTGATTTATCGTCATTTTCCCCAAAGATGTATGTACCTCATTTTGTTGGTGGATAACATTGTTATCACAGGCAACGATAAGGGGGGTATTGTCTAACTTAAACATTGCTCATTAGTTCCATATCAAAGATCTTCAACACTTGAAATAGTTTCTTGGTATAGAAGTTGCACAATCCAAGGATGTTTTGATAATATCTCAGAGAAAATATTCTTTGGACATTTTAGAAGATGCATGGATGCTAGATGTTAGGCATGTGAACAAACCATTGGATCCTAGTGTCCAATTTGTACTTGACCAAAGATAACCGTATCCTGACCCCGGAAGATACAAATAGCTAGTTAGTAAGCTAAATTACTTGAGTGTAACTCATCATGACATTGTCTTTGCAATGAGTGTATTAAGTCAATTTTTAAACGCTCAATTGTCAAGACTATTGGGATGCATTAGTATGGATCCTAAAATATTCTAACTCGAGAGTCTACTGTGACTCGTGGGAGCCCAGTAAACTCGACTCGTAAACCCGACTCGTAGACTCGTAAGAGTCTACTTCACATAAAAAATTTAACAAAAAAAAATTAATTCATGATACCAATTTCATAATATTAAAATAAACAAGTTCATACACCAATAAAATAACTTCTAGGTGGCTTTCTTACTTGTAAGTGGCAGTGAAAATGCTGAACTTAAACTAGTTCCAGACTTCTTACTATATCCCAAAAATTAAAAAAAATCAATTAGTCAATCTACCCTAAACAAAAATCCAATATGTCCAAAGCAGTAAAAAACTGCAGGATGCCCAAAAATCTAACCCAAACCCAATGAACAAAAAGCCCTAACCCATTTTTAAAAGCTCAAACCTAATTTTAAAAACCCTAACCTAATATGTCTCAACCTGTCGTCACCACCCTAACCCAATATGTCCTCACCGCAGCAGCAGTCGCGAACGGTGCGATAAGGATCGCGGCGAGGCGAGGTGCGACGACCAGCGATACGATGCGACGAGCGGCGTGGTGTGACGAGCGGCGCAGTGTGACGAAAACGGCACGGTGCGACGAGCGGTGCGGTGCAGTGCGACGAGTGGCCCGACGAGATGCTGCCGCGATAACCTAATCACAAAGAGACGTACCGTTTTGGGTCCATTTTACGCAACTCGGTGACTCATACTTAAACTCGCGAGTTTGGCCGAGTTTGACCGAGTCAACTTCGGGTTTACTCAAAAACGAGTTTACTCATGAGGTGACTCGCCAACCTTCACCTGAATCTTAAACTCTTAAGGGTTTACGAGTTAACCCTAGAGTTTGATAACCTTTGTCTTGTCAAAGGCCTTATTTATGACTGTAAGGGAAATACTAGAATTATAGGGTATTCTAACATTAATTGAGCAAGGTTACCAAGCTCTAAATACTCCACTCTAGGGTATTATGTTCTTGTTGGGGGTAATTTAGTATCATGGAAAAGTAAGGAACACAATATTATGGTTAGATCAAGTATAGAAGCACAATATAGGGCAATGGCATTAGTCACTTGTAAGTTCTTATAGCTAAAAGCTTCTCCTTAAAGATCTTAAATTTGAAGAAAAATCCCAAATGCACATTATATGTGACAAGTAGAAACATGCCTATAATCCTCTCTTTCATGAGAGGACCAAACATACTGAGGTAGATTGTCATTTCAAAAGAGAATGAAGTTTGTTTGGAGACATCATCACCACTAGATTTGTTGATTCTAGTGAACAGTGGATAGAAATATTCAAGAAGTCTCTTAAGACGTCCAAGGATCAATCATAATTGTAGCAAGTTGAGCACATATGACATACTTTAGCATGGGAGGATAAATACAAAATTAAGACTTAAATATTTTATAATGAATAAGATCTTTTAGAATTAAGAATATCTAGATTATATATGTATTATTAAGAGTATTTTTATTTATTACTGTATCATATCTTTATTATTATGGGATATCATATCTTCTCTATTCACTTTATTGACATTCAACTTGACACTTTGTTACTTCAATAGATCTTATAAAAATCTTGCTGAAGAGAAAAAATAAATATTTTTCTCAATTTTTTTTGATAATAATTGATTAGCCCAACTACTTGTGTGAGTGTATCTCTGTGCGAGTGCTTTTGTGAGATGATATAGCTTTATTTTTGTGTGGTATGTGATACCGGGCCTAAATTTGTGCGACATAGGTGGAGCTTCATCTCTTTGTGATTGGTCCTTTAGCTGTTGTCTTTACCAAATAATTATTAAATACTTGTTTGCTCATATAAATAAGTTAACGAGTTCTTTTATATATTTTGGAAACTACTTGTTGGGCTTACATTATATTTTTTCCAAAATGCTGAAAACTGCAGAGATGATGAATTTGATGTTGACCTTGAGGACATTATGGTCATGGAAGCAATTTGGCTTTCGATTCAGGTAAAAACTTTTCATCATATGCTTACCTGTTAGCTATTAATTATTGAATGTTATTAGAATTGAATATCACCGGTTATGTGCAATATAATGGTTCACTACTTGTTTTTAAACCATTTAACTGCATACCACACACACACACACACATATATATATATATATATATATTATATAATTTAACTGTATACCATTTCTCATAATATTAGCAATAATGAAGATAAGTAAATTCTTCCAGAGGAGTTTAATATTTTGATTTGTCTTGTACCTCATTCTTTATTTTCTTCATCTGTAAAGTTATTTTTTAATGAAATAAATATTTGAGTATTTAGAATTCCACCTGTGTACAAGTGTAAATGGTAGTTTCTAAATAACAGCAAAGGAATACCCTTTATGTTTTAATTTCTTGTGCAGGTTTTAGCTATACCATTTTATTCATTCTTAATTTATAAATACTTGTGGAATTGAATAACTTTTGAGTAAATATGTGTGAATGACCATGTGAGACTCATTTTTGCTGGTTGTGTTGCTATGTTTGCGTGACATTATCCCTCATTCATGTCCGTGTTATACATAATAGCTTTGAACTGACCATTTTTTAGAAGTATAGAACCTTTTTGTGCATGTATACCAAAAGTTTGATCATCTTGATCACCTGGTGATCTTCAATGTAAATGCCATCTTAGAAGGGATGATCATTATCTGAAACAAATTTAGTTTCTATGTATACCTAGCTCAAAAGGATAAATCATGCTTGTTCTATTAAGGTGAAAGCAGGTTACTCCTGCTTAAAAGATTTTCAGTTTTTATCTATTAGTTTGAATGCAAGTTAGCATCTTATCAGCTTACTATAGAACTCCAAAGTTCAAACAAAGGTCATCTTTTATTATATGATTGTGGGTAACATAGATTTATTGGGAATGCAACGATATTCTGGAATCCAGATCTTTGCGTATTTTTCAAGTAATGTTTATATAGACTTGGATTCACTTAGTAGTTGATACATGTTAGCATATCCACCATTTAAAGTATACATTGAAACTTTAACTATATGTATATTATGAAATTCAATGATGGATTACTGCCATAGTGCCATACAAGGTTCAGTGTGCATAATTCTATATTAACACTGCTCAATGGTTTGTGTTGTCTATTTTATTTGATGATTGTGATCGACTCAATATATGTATTAAAACTACAGGAGAATGGCAGGCCGAGAAATTTATCTTTTGCTGATGCTACTTCTGGACACTACGTAGCCGATGGTCGTTATATTTCATCCACAATGGGTCCACCAACCGGATCATCCTCATCTCCTTCCGGAGGTCTAGCTTGTGCCATTGCAGCTCTTGCTGAGCGCCAGCAAATGGCTGGAGAATCATCTATGAGCTTTACCAATGAAAATATGTCATCATTGAACACACCGCAAGGTTCCAGAAGGTTTTATAACAGACTTGGTCGGGATATGGCTAGTTATCCACCTGCTGACAACCTCAATGGGGAGCCACCAGATGATACTGTGGCGATGACTAGGAGTCATAGTGAATGGGACACAGACCATGGAACACATATGGCTGACCAAGCAACTAGCTATACAAACTCTATTGCAGCAGATGATCGTGGTGAACTATCTTCTTTGACACGGTCTGATGACATTGATGGAAGCTCTCAAAGTGCAACTGAACCTATTATTCCTGAGAGTTTTGAGGAACAGATGATGCTTGCTATGGCTGTCTCTTTGGCTGAAGCACGAGCCATGTCCAGTGGACAGAGTGCTTCTTGGGAGTAGTCTTTGGTTGGTTGAGGTGGTGGTTTAATCTCTTTTTAAATGGGGGATGCTTGCCTTGGCTAATAATTGGCAAGCCGAGTCCAATGTTGAGAATTTGAGGAAAGTTCACTCGTTGTGTGCAATTTGTTCAAGGATCAGGTAGTGATCTCTCTTCCAACACAAATTTATATATATAAATGTCAAAGGAAAACTAATGATTCTAGTTGGTGAAAGGTTGTTGTTTAATGCCATTTTTTTACTTGTGTTAAATGTTTTCTCCCTGTCCCCCTCATTGGTTTCTGTAAATAGTTTTAGTCTTTGATAGATGTACTTTCATTCTTACAGTAATATATGACACATTTTAGACACGTACTGAAGAAGGGAATTTAATTTCTGTCTTGAAAACTTTATCCAGAGTAATTAGCATTGCCACGTGTAATTAGCATTGCCACTGAGTAGACATCAATTCCAGAGCCATAACATTGTAATGTGCAATAACACTTGCATTGTGCCCTTTATGATATTATGAAGGGAAATGAATTGAAACTAACTTTGCACCATGAATAGATGATGATAGAGAAAGGTTTTCTAGTTACTATAAATAAACTAATGGCTGCATACTAGCGCTTAATTGATTACTTGATTGGAACCAATACTAAACTCTCTATTAAGCCATTCTAC